>NC_080110.1:22061126-22684972 GCF_950005125.1 Chionomys nivalis
AAAATAAACTCAGGCTTTATTTTCAAATTGAGAGGCATTGCCAAACTGCCACGTATTTGTTTAAACTGTCACCGATCTCACTGTAAAACTTAATGACTGTAAAAGCTGGCACGAGGATCCTGAACATGACTAGGAAGAAAAAAAAAAAGCCTGCTAGGCTATTTTCATCCCAGCGTGACCGAAATCCACGTTTCAAACCTTTCTTTTCAGAGGAACACAGCAAGTGAGACGCCACAGTGAGCGTTCTGCTGCGAACAGGAAGCAGCAGTTCCCAAAAGCTTTTCAAGCCACAATTTCGACTTGAAGCCTCCTCTAGGGCTGGCTGGGGATCTGGACCGAGCAGGAAGGAGGCCGGGAGGCGGGGTCCTGATCGGCTCAGGTGAGGCCGGCCGGGTTCCGACCTTCCCCGAGGCCTCGCTCAGGGGACCAGCGGACACCGGGCCCTCGACGTCAAGGGCCTCCCGAGGAGCACCCGGAGGCGAGATGACTGCCACAGCTCGCCATCACAGCCAGGGTCCCGGCCGCTGCCTCGGCGCTAGGCTCCGGGTCCGCAGCAGATACCCGGGCCCGCCCCCTTGCGGCGTCACGTGACGGGAAGGGGGCGTGGCGGGGAGCCGGGGCTGGGGGCGGGGCTGGGGCGAGTGGGGGCGGGGCCTGGAAGGTGGAGGCTCGTGGCGGCTCGCGGCGGCCAGCGAGGCGGCGTCAAGGCGGATGACAGCATTCGGCTGCGACGCGCTCCCAGCTGGGTGGCGGTGGTAGCGGCAGCGACAGCCCGAGCGGCAGCGGCGTTCGACTTGGCCGCTGCCGAGAGCCGCCGGCGGTAGGGGAGGAAACGGGGGGCTCGCCCTGGCCCGCGGGGCCGAGGGACCCGAGTTCCCGCGCCGCTCGGGGCCGAGCCCCCGCCGCAGCTAGACTGCGCCCTCCGCCGGGGCTGGCTCGCATTTGCCGCCGGCCGCCGCCACCGAGAGAAGTTGGAGGGTCCCACCGGACACTAGGACCCCGGGCTCGGGGGTCGCCGTGATCCCGCGGAAGCCTGCTCCCGGCGAGCCGCCTCCTCAGGGGCTCCGCTTCGGTGAGTGGCGCTCTTCCCTGGAGTTGGGGGGCAACGGAGTCGTGCCTTTGGGGTGACTGTACTCCCTCTGTCCCACGTTCACAGCTCGGGCTGTGGGCACTCCCGGGCACCCCGCGCCGCGAGTTCCTCTCCCCGCTCCTTTGTCCCTTCGGGAAGGGAGATTGGCAAGGCTGGCGGGGGTGGCGTGTTTTGGGGCCCACGGTAGGTGCGTCTGCAGCGGTACAAAGCCCAGCGGGGACCTGGGATGGGGGCGGGGGCGGCTCTGCGTTCTGGGTCCCGAGTGTCTGCCCCTCCCGAAGTTTGACAGGGCGATGGCGGGGCTCGCCGGAAGCCCCCCGCGAGCGGGGGAAGACCTGGCGCTTTGTCGCTCGGGGTGGTTTAAGACAAGCTTGGGGTTTTCCTGTGACAGCCCCTGAAGAGGCTGTGCCGCTCTCTGCAGACCGCACCCGCCTTTGCAGAGAGTGTCGCCGTGTTCCCTCAACCTCACCTCCGGTGGCCCTCTTGCCACACAGGAGAAAAGGCGGGGTCTTCGTTGCACTTATTTTTCTTTCCGTTTTGTTTGCTGCTACGTTGTGGAAAGAGCGATCAGGTGCCAGGGAGTTTGGTAGGGAGCATGCTTCTGGTTCATTGAGCAACCCACTCAAGACCGGCGGATGCGAAGCAACAGTAGATGCAGATTTTCCATTCACTAAAGTCATCTAACACTTCTTTATGGGCGACATCTGCGTTGTGAAATATAACCTAATTTCATTTTAACTAAATGCCGTCTGAAGTAAGTAACTTAGGTTACTCTCTAAACAAATGGGACAAGTTATCCGATGATATGAGCAGATCTGCTTTAAATAACTTAATGAAGTTTTTGCCTTTTTGCTGCTGGAAGACTTAAGTAACATTTAGTAGTGTTAGAATGTCTTGAATATAGCAGAGCTTTTTTTTTTTTTAAGTAATTAGCCCCAATTTAGTGCAACTTAAAGTTTTTTTTTGTTTGTTTTGTTTTTTGTTTTTTTTTTTTTAAGATAACCCTTTAAAACAGTTTCTGCCACTTTAAGGATTCCAAAGAGCAAGCGAGGAACAGGTAAATTGCTTGTTATGTTTTCTTCTCCCTTAGGGTTTCATCTAAATTTGATCATGCAGAGAGACTGGGATCAGTTGCTATGCTTGCTAGAACCTGCTTTGCAGTGAGATTCTTTTTTTTTTTTTTTTTTTTTTTTGGTTTTTCGAGGCAGGGTTTCTCTGTAGCTTTGGTGCCTGTCCCGGAACTAGCTCTTGTAGACCAGGCTGGCCTCGTGCAGTGAGATTCTTAAGACGCTAGTTTTATAGAACAGGTTGGGGAAGGAAGGAAAAGGCCATGCTATTTAAAATGCGCTCTATTAAAAACGCAACCAATTCCAAATACGTTACTCTTTCTTTTGGTAGCAAGTCTGCAGAAGGACTACAGTATGCTTGTTTAAAGTGCCAGTACAGGGACTAGATGAAACTTAAGACCTACGTAAAGGTCTTTAATTATGGAGATTAAGTTGTTGCGGTCAAATTCCTTTTGAACAGTTTGAGCCACAAAGATCAACACAGGTGCCTAGAAATGATTATCTAATTAAAACTGGGCATGGCATGGTTTACTCCTTTCATTGAGTTGTGGTCATTACTGAATGTCTCATCTGTGCAAATGTCTTTTCATTTCAATTTTGTTGTTTGTTTGCTTTTGTTTTCTGAGACAGGGTTTTGCTGTGTTGCCTAGCTGGCCATGGTATTCATTATACCAAGGCCAAGACTGGCCTTGGAACTTGGAAAATCCTCCTGTCTCAGCCTTCTGTCTGCCATGTGTATTCCACTGCCTGACTTTTGTTGTATTTTTGAAGCAAGTGAATGTTTCTTAACATATTCATAGGACTTAGATATTTGGTAAAATAACTACATTGTTAATATCATTTTTATAAAATATAAAAATTTATATATATTTAGAAAAAATTCAAAATTTTCTGAATTCTTTTTTGAATTGACAGTTAAAAATATATACTTTGGAGAGAGCTATGCAGTCCTTTGAGATGAAGTTCTCTTCGGGCTGCTTTTTAAAAAATTGAGACAATTGTAAATTTATAAAATGTGCCATTACACAAAGATCTTTGTTGCAAGATGTTAACTAAACATTGAGTGGGCATAGTACATTTCAGCTTGGTTTGGGCAATTACTAATTCATCAGCAATTGATAATTTAGACAAAGAATTTATAGATGTTTTGCATTATTATTTTTGAAAACTTTTGCCCTTACAGCAATACTTGAAGTGTTATATTTTGACATTTGTGTTATATCCAAAGTTGAAAACATGAATAACAATAATCATGGAATACCAGGTAATCAAGAGTCTTGATAAGATCATACCTTATTCTTATAACTATGACCTACAAATGAGACATAAGTACAACTTTGGGCTACCGACATGCTGGGTGTGGTATTTGCTGGTGATCTGCACTTGGGAGATAGAGGAGGGAGGGACACCTTGGATTTGCAGCTAGCCTTGAGATCCTGTCCTAAAAAACCTACCAAACAAAAATCCAACAAACCTCTGAGAAACTTTTAATGTAGGTGACTGCATGCAAGGAGATCATCAGACGTACTTAATCTAAGCATTGTGGTTGAAGTAGTTTTCTTGTGGGCGGAACCATGGGTAAATATACGGACTAATGTGTGTAGATCTCATGTCAGTATATAATAACCACATCAGATATGTTAGATTTATTCTTCTGCCTTAGTCTATACTGCAGACCCTCACAAAAAGTATGAAATCAAATTTGAATCTAGAAGATTTGGCGATTTTTCCTTTTTCTTCCCAAAACATGTTGTGAATTTGACACCTCAAAGGGAAGAAGTCTTTAATCTGGAACTCCATATGCCCAGACTTTACCCTAAATAAATTTACGTTTGTTATCTTTCTAGGCTATGTAAACGCTCCATAATAGCAATAATCCATTTTGTTATTCACCAGCAGTGAAAACTCTCCAAAATAGCAACAACCCACTTTGTTTATCAGTTATTGTATGAATAAAAACGTAATTCCAGATACTTGGCTGGAGAACAATTGTACTGTGTGATAGTGTCTTTCAAAGTAGGTACAAGTAGTGAGATGATAAAGGGAACAAGTCATTTAACCTGGGAACTGCTTGGAGAAGGGCATTTTTATGTTACGCTTTGGAGTAGGTTGTGTATCTGAAGATAACCTGGTGTCTTAAGAGGATGAGACAGAATGGACCAGAATCGGACCTGGTGGTGCAGGCCTGTAATCCCAGACTACTTGGGAGTCTGAGACAAGAGGACCACAAGATCAAAGCCCATTTGATTTGCAGAATGAGTTCACGATCAGCTTGAGCATGCTGACATGGTGACTTAGCTGGTAAAAGCATTTGTTAACAAACCTGATAGCCTGAGTTCTGAGTTTGAGCTCTGCTGACTGCCAGCTTTGCCAGCTTCCTTAAATTGCCCTCTGGTCGTCACACACAGACATACACACGCACACGTACACACGCACATGTACATACACTCCTCTGTGACACAAGCACTACCCATCTGAATAAATTAATAAATAAATGCAAAACAAGAGGCTGGCTTAGCAACTTAGTTAAATGTATAGAGAACCAGGAAGTGGTGACACATGCTTTAGTCCCAGCATTTGAGGCAGAGGCAGACAGAGCTCTGAGTTGAGGCAGCCTGGTCTACAGGGTGAGTTCCAGGCCAGCCAGGGCTACACAGAGAAACCTGTTTCAAAAAGCATCTCCCCCCCCCCCCCAATAGTTTTGGGAATGAGTGGTAGATTAGTCAAACAAAAGAAAAGAAAATTCTTTGTAGTCAGACTTGACATTGAATTCCTGATCTGGTGCTCCTTTTACAGGAGTTCCCCACTAGTCCTCACAGGTAGTTTCCTTTGAGTGAAAATGTTTTCTGAAAGAAGTGAATCTTAATTGTGTTACCATCTCTTGTTGTAGATCACAAGGAATGCTAGATTCCTCAGAATTGTAAAACTTTAACTAAGGGATATGAGTGGCAGAAAATCTGGCCCTGTAAAATTTTTAGAAATATGTATTGTTTAATTATGAGTATATGTGTGTCAGTGTGCACATGAGTGCAGGTGCCCGTGGAGACCAGAAGAGGGTATCCATCCCCTGGGCCTGGAGTTTATAGCCTATGCTGAGTCACTTGATATGGGTGCTGTCAACCAAACTTGGGTCCTCTGGAAGAGCAGCAAGTACTATTAACTGCTGAGCCATCCCTTCAACCCCTAGACTTTGTCTTAAAAGAAATTATCTTTATCACCACACTTTTCTGTTCATTGCTTTGGAAAACAAAAGCCAAGGAGTTTTCAAGTTACTGTAACATTTTTTTTGAACAATTCTCTAGTAATATGGGTGAGTCTAAACCATGAAGATGTCTCCTTTCTGTTTTATTCTAGAATTCAGTGGTTTTTCAGTTAATAGGCTTCTAAACATTTCTCTTTGTGTGTGCTTGTATGTATGAGCATATTTGTATGCACTCATGCATGCATGTGTATTTTGAATAATAAAAACCCAGAGAAAGATATTGGGGTTCAGCTTGAATATCAGAAAAGGAAGCAGTCAAGCCACTAGAGAGCTCTTAACCGCTACAGAATCTTCGTATTGAAAAAGTGATTTCCTGTCTCATCCGCCTTATATTCCTCTCTAGTGCTAGGATTAAAGGTGTGCACCACCATTGCCCAGCCTCTGTGGCTAACTAGTGTGGCTGCTGGAATTAAAGGTGTGTGCCACCACTGCCTGGCCTGTATGGCTGACTAGGTGGCTGCTTTGTGTTCTGATCTTCAGGCAAGTTTTATTTATTAAAATACAAATGAAATACCACTACATTTCCCCTTTTTGTCTAAAATAAAAGGCTATAACTAATATAGGAATAACTATATGCAATAAGTACAATAACTATATACAATATATACAGACAATAAATGCATCAATAATATCTAGTCCATTTGCATTTGACAAATTCAGAGAAAATACTCTGTATCTTTCCTTCTCTTAGTGAGTTCAAAGTCTTGTACCTAACTCACTTTCTATTATATCCTACCTTTTTTTTTTTTTTTTTTTTTTTTTTTTTGGTTTTTCAAGACAGGGTTTCTTTGTAACTTTGGAGCCTTCCTCGAACTAGCTCTTGTAGACCAGGCTGGCCTCAAACTCACAGAGATCAGTCTACCTCTGCCTTCTAAGTGCTGGGATTAAAGGCGTGTGCCACCACCACCTGGCTCCATAACTTGCTTTCTGCGTCAGGTAAACAAGGAAAACTATTAACTATCAAGCAAACAAGGAAAACTATTAACTATCGAGTCTTCAACTCCCTCAGAGATGCAAGAAGGAAATAATATTAACTGAGTAAGCATGAAGTGCAAGCAAATTATTTCCACAAAATGAGAAATGACAGAAACAACTTGCTGCCTGGAGAATCACCCAAAGTTCCTCTGCAACGTTGGGGCATCCATCCTTGGCCTGCAAGCTTAGCATATTTGACAGACCTTTCTGTGAAGCAGGATATTCAGAAGGTTCTCCTGCCTTGTTTTGAGAATGTTTGGCAGTCACTTTTTTTTGTCTTCCGCTTGTGCAATTACAACAGCATACTGTCAGCAGTCCAGGCAAGGGCATTTTCTTGCCCAGTGCTTATTCTTACCACAAAGAATATAAACTTCATGTGGAGTTTCTTTGATGCCCATTATCTCTTCTGAAGTAGATTGGTGCTGTCAGGAACAAACATATCCCATTGTCAAAAAAAAGTCTATGTGCCAGGTGGTGCACACCTTTAATCCTAGCACTTGGGAGGCAGAGGCAGGTGGATCTCTGTTAGTTTGAAGCCAGCTTGGTCTATAAGAGCTAGTTCTAGGACAGGCTTCAAAGCGACAGTGAAACCCTTTGTGTGTATGTGTGTGTGTGGAGAGTCTATGTTATTAAAACACCTTAAAGGCTGGGCGGTGGTGGCGCACGCCTTTAATCCCAGCACTCGGGAGGCAGAGGCAGGCGGATCTCTGTGAGTTCGAGACCAGCCTGGTCTACAAGAGCTAGTTCCAGGACAGGCTCCAAAACCACAGAGAAACCCTGTCTCGAAAAACCAAAAAAAAAAAAAAAAACAAAAAAAAAAAACCTTAAATGCCATATTCTGTAGATCTCTGAAGTTTTTAGAGATGATCTATCTAAAATATATCTTTGTTTTACCTTGAAAATATACCTAATGAGACTACAAGTTTAATTATAATAGTGATTAACTACTAATCTGCATTTTCTTATTATCTCAAACAGTAGGTAATAATAATTTTCAAGGACTAGAAATTTGCATTATATTGTTAAATGAGCTTGTCCAATACCTTGAACAAGAGTAGAAATGTATGTACAGTATGTTCTAACAAAATTAATCTCAAATTTGTATCAGTATATAAAATTTGTATACAATATACAAAAATCTAATCATATAAAACATTTAGAAATTAGTAGTTGCTTTTTAAAAGTAGATTCAATAATCTTCCTTTTTATCTTATATCTACATCCTCCCTTTTTTCCTTTCAGGGTAGATTTAGTAATCTACCCTTTTATCCTATCATGTCTATATTCCACTTTTTTTCTTTTCAAACAAGAACCTTGAGTCTAATTTCCTTTGTTTACCTTTTTCCTGTTCATTACCAACAACAACTTGTATCCATTCCCCCCTAAACAATGATAAATATCCATACCCCATTGAACAGCCAAAAGCCACCCACCTCTTGGGAATGTGGGCGTTGTATTCTTAAATTTTTTTCTGCTGAATGAGGGCAACAGTATCTTTAGGAAATCAAAAAAAGAAAAAAAAATAGATTAATTGTCAAGTCCTGGGATAGGTAGCTGTATCAGTTGTTGTCCAGTCTTTGCATAATGGGAAAGTGCAGGGCTTATTTCATGTCCTGGCTAGAATAGTCTGTTAGACTGAATCATCTCAGCTAGCCTCCTCAGAATTGTTGTGAGCAGTTTTTAGTCCAAAGCCAATCTTTAAGTGGTGTTTTTTGCCTAGTGGTGTTATCCTAGTCCTGGTGGAATTGTAATTGTGGGGCCCCATCCTCCTTTTGGAGTCTTCAGAGGTTATTGTTAGGTGTGCTCATGGTTCACTGCAGAAGCTGATAGCTCAAACCTTCAAAATCATGTACAGAAGGGTAGAGGAAACCTTTTTCTAAAATTAGTTAATACTATGGTCATATATTAGTTAATATATGACCATTAATATCATGACAAAAAGTTTAGTGTGTGAATGGATATATATAGATATATATTAATTAAAATTATAAATTTTATACCTTAAGAAAAGCTGTTAAAGAGTCAATATAAAACCAAAGGATTATAAGATCAGTGGCAACAAAATAGTCCTTAAAGAATTTATTTTTCTTTTGTCTCATATCAGGTGGATCTTCTTTCATGAGACAGATTTTGGATTTCACTTTAATAAGCATGCTTGGGTTTAGAGAAGGAGAGACTCTGAACTCCAAAGCCAGTTTTAATCTTTAACTAGACTGGGACTACAAAAAGATATTTGGATTATATGCCCATAGAGAATAGCGGAAACAGCTTTTGGGAAGATTTATAAAATTTTATCCATTTGGAAATGTTATATACCAATAGGTCAATTTACTCTTTTTTGGGGGGACATTTTCTTCTGGATGATGTGTTTTTTTTTTTCTTCAGATGTCTTGTTTGTCCAGTGGTCTTCAGATTCCTTAACTGGATGTCTTCATTCTCCTGAAAAGACAAACACAAAATTCCTCCCCAACCCTAACTTTGGGGAGATTCTCTTTGGCAAGTTATATCTGAGCAAATACAAAGCAGTTGTTAGTCTTATAGGTTCGTTTAGATTAAACGGCCATGCTGTTTGATGAGCTTTCATGTCTTCTAATTGAGAGGTGTCTCTTGTTCAAGTTGAATCTTTATCAATTTTGGTGGTATCTAAAGCTTTTCTTCTCCTGTGGAAACAAAAGCAAAACCCCTTCCCCAAGGTAACACATGTTCTGGCTTCCAGTCTGAGGTCAGTACATCTTTAAAGTATATCGACTGATTTATTTCTGTAGTGTTTCTACTATCCAATGTCTCTCCATAGCTCTTGTTCCTTCTCATTAGCATTTAGAAAATTCAAAGTTAATAGTAATATGTTTTGAGGGGATTTTTATCATCCCTTTCTGTTTATTTAACATATCCTTTAGAATTCAATTTGATCTTTCTGTAACTACTGGCCTGTAGGTATATACCTGTGTGGCATACCTGTAATATGTTTTATAGTATAATAAGGAAAAACTGTTTCATTTTCTTAGAGACATATCCTGGGTTATTGTTTGTCTTTTTTGTACAGGTATACCCATGATGGCCGTAACTTCTAGCAAATGTGTGATTACCGAAGCAGGCTTTTCTGAACTCAAAGCAGTTACCTATTGAAAGCCTGAAACCTGAATAGGTATCAATGGTGTGGTGTACATAGTTTAGTTTTCTAAATTCTGCAAAATGGGACACATCCATCTGCCAGATTTCATTTCCTTGGGTACCCTTTGGGTTACATCCTGTGTTTGATGTGGTTGTATAAAGAACATTTTGTTATAATTTCCTTGGCTTGTTGCCATGCGATAGAAAAGTTTTTTTTTTTAACTTTTGCTATTGACATGATGTTTTTTTTATGACATTCTAAGATCTTCAGCACATTTCCAATCAATAATTGATCGATTTCTGCATTACCTTCTTCTAGAGGACCTAGCAGACCTGTATAAGATTGGATGTGTGTTATGTATATGGGATGATTCCTATTCCTGATTGTATCTGTAACCAAATAAATAATTAAGTCAGTTCTGTATCATCTAGTATAAATTCAGTGGTTTCAATATGCAAAACAACTTTCTGCATATTGTGAGCTGGTAGCTATGTTGAGAGGTTCTTTAAAATCCCTTAGTACCATGAGAATAGCATAGAATTCTGACTTTTGTACAGAATCTTAAGTGCTTTGATCCACTTTACTTAAATTTTCTGATTTGTAACCTGTTTTTTTTTCTGATTTATTTGCATCAGTATAGAATGTAGGCTCCAGTTATTGGTGTGTCCTGTACAATGCGAGGAAGGATCCAGTTAGTTCTCTTTATAAGTTCAATTCTCTCGCTTTTGGGAAGATTGTTTTAAATCTCTCCCCAAAAATTACTGCAAGCTCTTTGCCAGAGTTCACTTTCTTCCCATAATTTGTCATTTTTATCATTATTAATAGGTACTATAATTTGTGCTGGGACTATTTCTGCTAATTGACAAAGTCTCAATTTTTCTTTTAGAATTAACTCAGAGACCTTTTCCACATAAGTTTTTTACTCAATTTATATGGTAAAAAGATCCACTCTAAGGTAACATCATCCCTCTGAATTAAAATTCTTTTTTTTTTTTTTTTTTTTTGGTTTTTCGAGACAGGGTTTCTCTGTGGCTTTGGAGCCTGTCCTGGAACTAGCTCTGTAGACCAGGCTGGTCTCGAACTCACAGAGATCCGCCTGCCTCTGCCTCCCGAGTGCTGGGATTAAAGGCGTGCGCCACCATCGCCCGGCTGAATTAAAATTCTTGTAGGGGAATGTTTGGAGGGTAATATATGACCAGAATTCAATTATGATTTGGATTCACATGTGCCTTCTGTAATTTCTCTTCAATCAAAGTCAATTCTCTTAAATCCTTGTCACTATCTAAGATTTTGTTTAAATTAATCAGGTCATCTGGACCTATACCAGTAGCGTGCTGTGAATGGGAAATGTATCCTAGCAATCTTAGGAAGTCATTAAGAGTCTGCAATTGGCTGGGCAGTGGTGACACACACACCTTTAATCCCAGCACTCAGGAGGCCACTGTCCACCTTTTTTCCTGTGTTCTGGAGACTGAACTGTGTCCTCTTTTGTAAGCCAGAGTTTGCAGCATTTCTTAGCTATGCTTTTTGCTCTGGTATCTGTTTGTTCTTTATGAATCTCAAACTTCATTATACTGGGGCTGGGGAGATGACTCAGTGGTTAAGAGCACTGACTGATCTTCCAGAGGTTCTGAGTTCAATTCCCAGCAACCACATGGTGGCTCAAAACCATCTACAATAGAATCTGATGCCTTCTTCTGGCCTGCAGGCATACATGAAAAGCACTCAAATATTAAATACAAATAAACTTAAAAACCTTCATTATATTTTATAATTTTTTTGTATTTTTCATGATCTGTGGTGCACTCTGATATATATATATAAAATTATACTCTTAACACACTTAGCTTTTGGAAGTCCTTATTCTATTCTCACTTGACAATATACCCGTGTCAATATATATATTGACACACACATATATACATATATATGTTTATATCTACTATATATATTGTATTACTATTTGGGATAATATACATATATACATATATATATATACTTATATGTATAGGTAATGTTTGAGATATACTGTTTCTAAATAGTAAAACAGCTGGTAACCACAAATCTTCTATTTTAACGAGAGACTGAAGAAAGGGTTATGGTTTTAGATCGTGACTGTTTTCAAATAAAAAAGCAGCTCTGTTATTTGGGGTTGTTAAAAATTGATAGCCTGAGGGAGTTACAGCTCCTGCGGGTGCCTTTGAGGAATATCCATTGCTTGTGATAATAATAGCTAGTGTGTATTGACTCCTAAATGCTCTTGACACGTATCATGTTTAATCCTCCCAAACCAAGGTTTTCTTCTTTTTAAACATGAAAGACACTTGTAGGTTGAGTTGCAGGCATGGAGCCCACTGACGGCTTGGGCTTGAAGGTCAACCAGTGAAATCTGCCCTGCACCTTGTCGTGCTCAGTGCATTTATTTCTCATGACTGTCACTGAGGGAACTTGTGTGTGAGTAGTAGTTTATAAGATTTTATAGTGTCTTGCAAAGAAATCCAGGCCTCCTTAAGTTACAGAATCTCTAGTGGGAGTGAACCACCTCTGGGGAGGGAGGAGTGTGGTATAAGCAGTGTTTTGGAGCAGGAACATTGAGGCAGGAAGCTGGCGACAAGATGGCTTGGGTACCTTGTTCAAGTGAGATTAGGGGAAGAACTTACAGAAACTGGTGTGCTAAGTGTGTAATTTTGTGTCTTGTGACTATCCTACCATTTAAGATGTAAGGAAAAATAGCACTGCGCATCATAGGGTGGCTTTTATAATAGTTTGTGGATACTGCTTACAAATTTTGGTGTAATAGATTCTCTTATCACCTTTATTTTAGAATTACAAAGAAGCAGAACAGCATTGGCTTGGTGCCAGACTGAGTTCAGAACTTCTTACTTTCTCTACACTGACCTGGGGTGGCCACAGGGGAAGAAAAATGCATATTTAGGCTGAACTGATAGGCTGCAAGGGAAACTGTGCCTAAGGCCAGGGCCAGCACCCTGGAGGTTAGTTTGTCATGGTTCTTACTTAGTAGAAATTTTTTTACTAGAAAGTGAAGGAAACAGAAATTAGCAGTAAGAGCCAGCAACCTTGTCCTGAGGCTACTGCTAGGAGGGAGGAGGCCATGCTGGAGAGAGGTGGGAAAGGCAGCTGCTGTTCCTGCTCACTATAGTCTTCCTCCCTGTCATCTGCTGAATGCTAAAAATGAGGTGCTGTCGCTGCTGGATCGAAATGGCAGAGAAGTGGGTGCTCGTTCTTTACTTTTTCGCCCAGGTGAAAATCCAGGTCTGGAGGCTGAGGTCTTATGGGTAGTAGACATAGACTCCCGGGATCTAGAGTCCCTAAACTAACAGGTATAATGCTCACAGGGCTGCCTGCTTAGGTAGCTAGCTCGTGCTTGCACAAGCATGAGGATCTTGCAAGCCTGAGAACCCAAGCTGGATTACAGGTGAATGCCTGGACACACTGGCCGGCTAGCCTAGCCTAATCAGTGAGCCGCAGGGCTCAGATAGAAACTAGGTGAACAGTGCATGAAGAGTGACACCCGAGGTGTCCTTTGGCCTCCACACACAAGTTGTCCGTGTGTTCCTGTACACACTCCTGTACTTGCATATACACCTCAGCCCCTCCCCCCATGGGCACACACCTGCTAAGTCAACAAACTGGTTCCAGACGGAAGAAAACTGCCCTAAACAGGAACACACCACAATAGTCTGTAATTTTGATTATGGGAAGCTACTGAAAATTTGGGGTTAGGTAGCTAATGCAGTAACAGCTGTAAGGCATTGAATAGATGACATGTTTGAGATCCTCAGAATATCTGTAAGAACAAATAGCTGAGGTGAGTGGCGCTGAGATGATGCTGTTACAGTGGCCAGACCTGAGAGGCCTGTGAGTCTGTATTTAGATGGACTCTGCCAGTCTCCACGCCCGTGAAAGCTTTGTCTTGTATGCAGACATTACCATGAGAACTAGGAAGAGAGGAAACTGAAAACTAGAAGAGTTTCTTAAGGCAGAACTCAGCTTGGCGCATGGTAAGTTTTGGTTGTAAGTTCCTGTGCGTTAGAGAATGGGTAGCCCATCCCTGCACCCACTAGATTCCAGTACTTCTCTTAGCTGTAACAACTGGAAGGTGTTTCTAGTCATTGCTAAATGTCCGCTGGGGGAAGTGAGGTCACATGCCTTAAAGACAAAGCGAACTGCAGGAAAAACACACTTTAAGCTGTAAAGAATCACCCTTTTTATTTAAAGAATGTTTCCTTCTGTTAGGGAACCGATGAGGGTTCTTGGAGGGAGATGGTTTATGTATATGGAGGGAAGGAAAAGTATAGTGTTTTTGTAAAGATTGTAGTTTCTGCTTGCTTTTTATTTATTCATTTAGTTTTTCCTTTGAGACAAGCTCTCATTGTGTGGCTGTGGCTGGTCTGGAACTCACTGTGTGGACTAGGCTGATGTGGTCCTTCTGTTTCTCAAATGCTGGCTATAGCTATGCGCCACCATGTCTAATTTCTGTTCAGTCTTGATCTATGTTTAAATCTATCAAATTCATA
This sequence comes from Chionomys nivalis, assembly GCF_950005125.1. Classification (NCBI taxonomy): domain Eukaryota; kingdom Metazoa; phylum Chordata; class Mammalia; order Rodentia; family Cricetidae; genus Chionomys; species Chionomys nivalis. The sequence goes on from NC_080110.1 coordinate 22,075,171, forward strand.
TGTAAAGCCTCCCTTAACCCCGTGAACCAAATGTAGGACCTTGCGTACTCTAGACAAGCTCTCTACCAGTTAACTTTCAGCCCACGTGAAGATAATACGAAACTTTTCCATTTTTCCCTTTCCTTATTTCATCTCCTAAAATTATGGCTACCTTATATTTCCTATGTAAATACAGTTTCCACTATGTAACTGTAGCTCTGCATCATGTCCTGAGTTGTTTATAAGTGACTAAAGCAAGTAATGCTGATACTATGACTATGGAAATATTATTTAAGTTTGGATTGGGCAATATACACAGATTATGATTCTTTTTCTGTAGATTTTATTAGGTAGCCCATGAATTACTAGAAAAAAAAAGTTAACAATATCAAGATTCATAGTCTTTATCAGTTCTGACTACTGCATTTTAAAGAAAGTCGGACAGGACTTGATGTTTTCCTTATTTCTAGTTGTCCGCTTTGCTTACAGTGTGTGCCGCTGTCATGAAGTCCCTGTACACTCCATCCCAGTGCCTGTTGCACTGTTTTCAGTCTCTAGTTTAATAGTTTGCCTTTTCGGTTTCTTCCTATAACTCCCTTTGTTGTACTTTGTTTGTTTGTTTTGAGACAGGGTCTCACACTGTAACCCAGGCTAACTTAGAACTCCAGCTGACCCCAAACTGAACAGCAGTCTTCCTCCTCCAGCCCCTTGAACGCTAACAATTAAAGCAGTGAGCCAGCATGCCGGTCCTCATTCTAATTCTCTTTAGCTGGATAGCATAGCTTCCTTTCTCCTCTCTATATTCTTGTTGAAGTATACATCCCCAAGGTATGTGTGCGTGCGTGCGTGCGTGCGTGCATGCATGCGTGTGTGTGTGTGTGTGTCAGAGAGAGACCAGAGGACAATTGTTGGGAGTCCTGATTTATTGCTCTTCACCTTCTGCCCTTGAGACAGGGTCTCACTGAGCTTGGCTCTTTCTGTTTCTCCATTTTAAGCTGGCTATCAAACAAGTCCCAGAGTTTCTGCCTCAGTCTTCTGGTTTCAGGCCCCTTCAGCTCAGGCCACACCACCTGTTTTTTTAGGTGCTGGGGATCCAAATTTAGTTCGTCATGCTTGTTCATCACATGCTCTTTGCTGAGCCATGTCCTCGGCTCACTTTTGTTCTTCTGACTGGGACCCATGTAGCCCACACTTTTCCTGAATTCACTTTACAGCTGGGGATGATTGTGAACTTTTGTAAGAATATAATGTTAGAATCTAGCTGTCGCTCTGGCCATGGCCACAGTTGACACAGCTTTTCCCGTTTACAGACACCAGCAGGTACCCTACTGAGACATTGTCCATAAGTCTCCAGCTAAAAGTCTCCCAGCTGCCAGGATCTTTTACCTGGGAGAATGAGTTTCATCAAAGGGGCTTTGTTTTTGTAGTGACACATTCTATTTCCAGCTCTCTTCTCTGTCTCTTGCCTGGGAATCAGAGAGCCTGGCTATAGACTTTTATTTTGAAATTGGTCCATCCTCCAAAAGGTGGAATATGAACTTGTTCCACACAGTTGCCATTGTAGTCTGAATCCTAGGCTTTTCCAGCTTTATGAAATGCCTGTGCCCTTGATAATGTTCTGCCTTTGTTTTCCTGCTTGCTTGGTGGGCTTTCTTAGGATGATCCTGCTTGTCGTCTTTTAACTTTAATGCCTGTGATTCTTGTCTGTCTTTAGGGGCTTCCTTTCGCCCCACTCCTAGCATTTTCAACAGATTCTCTTTCCCATTATGTTGTACTGGCATTATCTCCCATGGCCAGTTGTTTTTGTAATCATTCTTTTGCATGCTTACTTTTCCCTTAAGCGCCTGGTGATTGTTGGTTGACCTGGAGTCTGCAAGGTCTAGGCATCCTTCCCTCCTACCGGGTGTGAACTACTCTCTGTGTTAGGTTTTTCCGGTGAGTAGGAGTTCTAGATGGAGCATTTGAGATCAGGGCAATAGAATCTGTCCTTTGTTATAGGTTAAAAGGGAGGTAGCTAGCAAGTAGGGCTGTAGGCTTTTTAAGTGCTAGACAATTTTACCTGGTGTCAGCATTCCTACCTAACTTTCATTTTCTTTTTGGAGAAAAGATGTAGAGATTAAAGAAAGGAAAAATATAACGAGTAGAGTGGTTGGCACAGGTGTGAAGTACTGGGTTTTATCCCCAAGACCACCAAAACCCAAACCCAGCCCACAGAAAGAGTTGTCATTTCTGAGGGAACAGTGCTTAGAACCTAGAGTTGAACTTCGTTGCTTGATGCCCTCAGTATGTTAACTAGTAAGCCATTGCTTATTTTGGAGGACTTTGTAGCTCATGATAGTTGTTTCTTTAGATTTCTCAACTGAAATTAATAATTTTGTGATTTTGATTAAATACAGAAGATACATTCTTGCCAGAATGATTCTCTTAGGGCAGATGAAATGGCTCAGTGGTTAAAAGTGCCTGCTGTGCAAGTCGGGCCTGGAGTTTGATCCCTAGAACACAAACGATGAAAGTTGTCCTCTGACAAATGTACTGCGACACATGTGTGTCCCCTTCCGCCCTCTCCAACATTACACACTCAATAGTAATAAAATAATTCAGTAAAAGTTTTCTACCCTTGAGATTGATCAGAATTTCTTTTAGGAATAGACTTTAAAAGTCATTTCCAGGCCGGCGGTGGTGGCGCACGCCTTTAATCCCAGGACTTAGGAGGCAGAGGCAGGCGGATCTCTGTGAGTTCGAGACCAGCCTGGTCTACAAGAGCTAGTTCCAGGACAGGCTCCAAAACCACAGAGAAACCCTGTCTCGAAAAACCAAAAAAAAAAAAGTCATTTTCACCATTGCTGATTTTTGGTAGTTATTCTTAATTTGAATAGTAGAAGTTGTGTTGGTTTTCATAGATCTTTTTGAGTTGGCATACAGAAGTGTAATTAGTATCTTGTTTACTTGCATTGTAAATGAAAGGTAATGGGTACTTTGGTTGTAGTATTTATACCTAGAAATTACAGTCAGGGAACATCTAGGCCAGGGGTAGGTAGGTATTCAACTCCATATTTTTCTTTTATGGCCAAGTCTGAAAGACATTCTAAATCTTCATTAAATCTGAAGAAATTGTTTTTGAAATAGAATATCAGTGATAAAATTATATAAGATTATTTTGAATTAAGATTAGATCTTGCAGTTTAAGATATGATTATTAATAGATTTTTCAACTTAAGTATGGATATGAGTTTTTACTTGTGGGAAACTGGGTAACTCATTAAGTTTATTATAACTGTTTGCCATACTTAGTGAATAAGAAACACACTTTCTTTTCTAGTTTCTTAAGTCAAAACAAGGTTAATATTTTTCTTAGAAAAAAAACTTTCAAGAAAAACAGAAAAATTTGTAGAACCAGGTAAAACTTAGCTATAACTTAAATATATGATCCTTTAAAAACATTTAAACATTTAATATATAGAACTAAATTATTAATGTGTAGTTAATAGCAGAATAATTGTAAGCATAGTCCTTAAGACTTGAATTAGTTTTTGAGACCTCTGATAGGCCAGAGGAAGCTAGCATTTCCATATTGATCTAGGAAAGAGAAATGCTAGGGGAATAAGGTCCCTGCCAGAAGAATGTTCTCTTTCTAAGTGCGTGTGTGTGACCTTGGCAAACTACTTAGTTGCTCTGGTCTTAGTGAGGAAGAGCATTGGGAACAGATGACCTTGAGGATTCTTTTGAGGAAGATATTAGAGGTTAGAATCTGTATCAGGAAATGTGCTAAACTACATAATCCTTAAAACAATTCTGGAATAAATGATATAGGCATTTTACAAATGGGCTGGCTTCACTTCCTATAGACCCCATGTTTAAGGGAAACACTTGCTTATGAGCTGGTAAGGGACCAAGTTGAGAAGCTGAGCTTTAGCCTGTTTGTTCTGTGGCTCAGGACACTGCTTTCCTGAGCCATGTTCGTACGTTAGATGTCAAATTTTATTCTTAACATTTGTTCATTTCATAGTCTGTAGTTTGTAATGAGCTTGTTTTGTGTTGCAGCATGTCACTCAGGAAAACCAGAAGTCAGATATTAGACCTGTCTATGACTTGTACACAGAGTGCAAATGTGACCAGATTTAAACAGATAAATCAGAACTTATATATAGGAGGCAATTAGTGAGTCCAAAGTTATCTTGTATTTATTTCAGCAATAATATTGTTCAGAAACATATTTAGGACCCCTACCCCTGACATAGGACCTTATGTGTCCCAGGCTGGCCTTGAACTTGCCAGTAGCCAAGTCTGACTACTACCTCCCAAGAATGGAATTGCAGACATATGTCACTATGCCCAGCTCTTCTGACTTCCTCTTAATGCTTTTGACCTCATTATTTTAACATATATTCTGCATGGCAATTAAATCTTTTGAGAATAAATTTGGTATTTGAAAAAAAAAAAATAAGAGCTCATTTTGAACCAAACCATCCTCACTTAGGAAACAATGAGAAGTGTGAGTTTTAGTTAAACATAAGCAGCGACCATAGGGAGAACACATATTCTCCAGTCTCTTAGAAGGTTATAAGAAAAGAGTCGTTTCAAGATTGCTTTGTGTACTGGCAGCTTGAATGGTCTCTAGAATGGTATAGTCTGGTTGAGCATTGTCCTATAACAGAGCATTCTAGAGGCAGAGAGAGGAGTGTTGGGAGTTTGAGACCACCCTGGTTACATAAAACCTGTCTTGGGAAACAAAACAACTAAATGGAGGTGACTTTCTGTCTTGTCTTGTGAGCAGGGTCCCATGTACTCCAGGCTGTAGAACGTTGAGCTCCTGGTTCTCCTGTCTCCACTTCCCAGGACCCGAGAGTCTAGGATTATAGGTCTGTGTTCCCATGCCTTGCTTGTGGTAACCTTTATATGAATGTAAATTCTGCCTCATTAGTTAAAATATACCCTGAGGTTGTTTTCATTAGTTCTGTTTCCTGTTTTGGTTGATGCTGTGCTGATCTGGCACTATGCTTTAGAGAAATAAGTTGGTGAATGAATTCTTTCCATTTTAAAGATTGTCAGATTTTGTGGAACAGTTTGCAGAAGTTAAATATAACTAGTGTTATATAATTTCTGATTGTCTGTGGCTTAGTGCAAATCCAAGCAGATACCTCATCTGAGTGTACTCCATAAAGCAGATACCCCATCTGAGTGTACTCCATAAAGCAGTCTTACATCTAAATTTAATTTTCTCTTAAGAATTTTGATAATGGAAGTTGGGGTTGTAGCTGAGTTCCTGAGTCCTTGCCAGGTATTCAGACGACCCTGTCCAGCCCTCAGCACTGTATGACCCAGACTGGTGCGCATGCCTGCCTGCACTCTTGATTTCAGAGTCATCTGTGCCAGCATAGCAGGCTGGAGGTTGTGTTCACACGGCTGAAACCCTATTTCAAAAACTAACAAGAACCAGACAGCAACCCCCCTTTATAGGCTGTGTTATCCCTATGTGTAGCATTTGGATATTAGAGTACTAAGTTCAGGTAATAATAAAGAGATATGATTGCAGAGGAGTTTGTACTATCATTCTGTCTTGGGAAGGTGTTTATTTTCCTTTTAAAGCTTCCAGATGGTTGAGTTTAAGGATGTATCTTGGTTCTAAGAATTAAAAGATAAGAAAAATATCTTTAGCATCTTTCTACTTTTGTTTTATTAACTTGTATTGAGACCGGGACTTGCTTCTGTAATGCAGGATGGAGCACTCTGTGGCACAGGCAGGGACTGAACTGCTGCCGCCCTCCTTTCTCAGCCTCTGATTTCTAGGATTCTAAGTGCACATGCCTAGCTTTCTATTACTTCTTCAATAATACATTTGCTCTTGAGGTTGTAGCATAAGTCACCGTTACAAGACCACAAATCAATTTGAGTACAGATCACTGTACCAGGAGCTGACATATGATTCAGTAGGTGCTAGGTGGATATGTGCTCTGCCCCCGCCCCCGTGTGTGTGTGTGTGTGTGTGTAGGTGGGAAGGAACACTGGTAAATTACTAATTTTACAACTGAAACTACAACTCACTTTGAAATCTCCATTGTGGGCATTCCTAATAGGCAGGAGTAGAGGATGCCGTAAGGATTTGCTGACCTAGGGGATGAGAGGATCCAAAGGCATGAACTGAAGGAAAAGGGAGTACTCTTGTCTAACAACTCTGCAAAAACAAGGAACTCAGCTTTTGTTAGAAACTGAAAGAATTCACAGTACCTGGGAAAACTGTGTAAAGGAGATCGGGTAGTAGTGTCATAATGATGTGGAAAGAGATTGGGTCATCTGAGGCGGGAGAGAGAGCATCTAAGAGTCTGCTGCCAGGCTCTGGGTACCAAGGCAGGATATTATGTAGCCAGATAGATCAGGTTGGTCTCAAATTTTGCATGTACCCAAGGATGATCATGATCTTGACTATTTTCCCTCCCTCCCTCCCTCCCTCCCTCCCTCCCTCCCTCCCTCCCTCCCTCCCTTCCCCCCCCTTTCTTGCTTTCTCTTCCTCCCTCCCTCTGTCCCTCCCTCCCTCCTTTCCTCCCTTTCTTTATTTTGGTGTTAGGGTGTAACTGTGTAGCCCTGGCTGGTTTAGATCTTGGTATGTAGACCAGGTTGCCCTAGAAGTCACAGAAATCAACTTGTCTGTCTCTGACTCCAAAGTGTAGTGTTTGAAAGTATGTACCCGTATCCCGGCCACCTTGAACTCTTGATACTCTTACTCCTAAGTACTGGCATTACAAATCTGTATTCCCACACCCAACTTAAGAGTTGAGATTTCCATGTTAAGGTTTCTTGCGTTCGCAAACCTATATTTTTGTTCTGTCAGTATGGAGCTGCTGTGTTGCTAGGGTACCCTTCAAGGCAGTCCAGGCTGGGCAGACCCTCGCCTGTTTATGGATGAGCATCTGTTCAGGGACCCAGCATAGCCTGTAGCTTGCTGTGCCTGCAGGAGCACTCCATGCCTTGCATTTCAGCCTCCCACTGTGAAGAGCAGAGGTGGCACATGCGGAAGCCGCTGGTGCACTGATCCCGGAGCTGCAGGAGGTGCGGCGCTGTGAGGAGGAGGTCCTCCCCTGGCCGTGAGCTACCTGGATTGCTCCCTGCATCCTGCAGTGAAGCCAGTCAGGGTCCACTGGTACAGTGCTCCTGTTGGTGTTCTCCAAGCTTTCTACAACACCTCCACAGAGGCAGAGAGTGTCTTGCTATCAGTTGTGGGGATGGGGAGGTGCGGTCTTGGGGAAGGAAGGAAGCTCAAGTGTGACCTTGCTGCTGTGATTGCATCTGATTTTCTGGCCCTGTTTCCACAGTGACTCTGTCCAATTACGGACAGGCCGTGATCTAAAAGCACACTCAGACCTTCTTGGCCCTCTGTTCTACTAATTACTCCTTTGCTGTGCATTAGCTATCCATTGTTGCAGTGGGCTGCATTGGAGCGGCAATGCAGGGACTGGATGCTTGCTCTACATCTGGGAAAAGCTCATCGAGCTGTCAGCAGACACTCTGGACTCGTCAAGAATAGACTGAAGCTGCATTCAGGGAGACTCTGAGGGAGCTGCCTAGATCATCCTAGTCCAATACCCAAAGCTCCTCACAAGTCCAGGAACTAGGTGTTCGGCCACACCAGCATTCCCAGACATGACAACTGTCATGTGGACCTGGGCAGGGTCCCTCTAGTGGTCACCAAGTAGAGGAGGGGTCACTGTCACCTGCTCCCTGCCTTTAGGAAGAATCTCTACCACATCTGAATCCTAGATGGGGCTCCTCTCTGCCTTGTAAACCCCACGAGGTTCTGCTTATCCCCACGATGTGCTCTGCAGGCCTGGTTAGCCGTATGGGTGTCTTTATGGCCAGTCAAATACTATTCCACCATTCTGATTGGCTCGTCTCGTCCATCTCCATCTGGGGCTAGGTCACATTGGTCAGACAAATCAAAATAGATAAAATTTATGCACTAATATTCCTTTTTGAATCTCTCTCTGTTTGGACCTCTCATTTTCTCAATTGTCAGAATGCTTCAGTGCCTTCCAAAGGCCCTTTCTAAGGTTATCATTTGTATCAGTCCTCCAGGTTTCAGGTTTCTTGATAGACATGTGCAAGGGGAACCAACCTAGGTGGTTCTCCTTAGCACACCTTTAAGGCCCTAGGCAGTCCATGCTCTCAGAGGGAAGAAGAAGAGTTCTCCTTGGACTTTCTACATTTGTGCTCCCTTCCACTAGATTAAATAAATAAAATTTTAAGGAAGAAAATAAAAAGCAAGAAGGTAGGGGGAAATGGGCTAAGATTGTGGTGAAATGGGAAAGCACTTATTAAATTAACATGGGCAAGGTCTTGGGTTTGATCCCCAGCACCAAAATAAAATGCAGGTCCTTGGCTTTGTTGAAGACCTACAGACTCAGGAACCTTAGGATGATTCTGATTGATCTTGAAAGGTTTGGAACCTGGGGCCCAGCATTAAAAGTGGTTTGTGTTTTTCCAGAGGAGCTAAGTATGATTTCTAACACCCAAGTCAGGTAGCTTCCAGCTGCCAGTAACTTCAACTCCAGGTGATCCAATACCCTTTTCTGGTCTTTCTGCGCCTGCGCACATGGCATGCGTGCACACACACACACACATGCATGCACACACATAATTAAAAATAACTCTGTCTTTAAAGAAAGGGTTTGAATCGTTGCTCTAGGCCTTTTGATGTACGATTTTGAATGCAAGTTTTAGGCTGGTGATAGGAGAGAAAATACCTACATGAAAACAATAGTTTAAAATGTGTATAAAGAGCCAGGGCTGTTATGCTCTTGTAATCCCGACGTCTGAAGGCTGAGGCCAGCATTTTGACCATTCCAGGGCAGACTCTGGGCATGGGGTAAACACCAGTGTAGAGGATCAAGAATGCTCTAGAGAATGGAGCGGCAAAGTGAGCGTTAGATTGGTGATAGATGATCTTTGTGTGAATAATAGACAAATTAGAAGGATGGGTACCACTTTTCCATGTGTTAGAAGGGAATTGGAAGAAAACATAATTTTTCTCACTTAAGACATCTCTCACTTTTTAAATTATGAAAAGTAATAACCTTGAAGACATGCCACTGCTAGAGTCTGGACCAGTGCTGTGCTGTGAGCATAGTTCGTTGCCTCCAGTGCGTGTTGAAATATGGACATGAATGTAAGAGAGATGGTGGGACCTTTAAGAGACTCTTAGAAGCGACGAATAGCTTTCTTATGGAATCAGATTCATTCTCCTTGGTTGCCAAGTGAGGCTGCCCTCCCCCCCTTCCCCTAGACGTCCTCCTCTGTCCTTCACCACAGGTGCTGATATAGCTCTCTGCCTTCACCACTCTTGGGCGGGTACCTGATCTTGGACTTCCCAGTCTGACCCAAATTAGCTTTCTTTTCTTTATTCAGTTTCAGGTTTTTGTTATGGAATCAGAAAACAGACTAAGATAGTGGTTCTCAACCTTCCTCATGCTGTGACCTTTTAATGCAGATCACCTCATCCTTGTGGTGATCCCAACCATAAGATTATTTCATTGCTACTTCATAACTATAAGTGTGCTACTGTTACAAATAATAGTGTAAATATCTGTGTTTTCTGGTGGTCTTAGGTGACCCCTGCAAAAGAGTCCTTCAACCCCCAAAGGGGTCTTGACCCACAGGTTGAACTGCTCTACTAAGACAGTAAGTGTAATACTATCTTACTGTGCCTACTAATTCTAAAGTCCATAGTTTACTCCTAGAAGTGAGCTTGTTCATCATTGTCTTCACCAGCCTTCAAGGTATGGATAACATAATAATATTTACACTTTCGGAGGAGATTTGGTTAGGGCTATGTGGCCTGCCCAAAATACTCTTTTAAACATGAGTAAAGCCAGTTTAACAAACAGGCCATGGTGATTCAGGCCTGGCACCAGAGAGATGGAAGCAGGAGGATTGGGAATTCAAGATCATCATCAGCTGCATGAGACCCTGTCCCAAAACAAAACACTTGAATAATTGGTGTACATTTAAAAATGAAGATTACAAAATATATTTTATAATTCAAACCTTTCTTTACTCTAACTTGTTAGAATAATTCTAATAAAGGTTATGCTATTTTTTTTTTTTTTTTTAGGTCAGGCTGTCCTTGAACTCACAGTGAGTTCCACCTGCCTCTGCCTCCTGCCGGGTAGATGTGGATTACAGGCATGGACCACACCTTGCTGAGGTTATGGTAGTCAAAAAAGGAAAGCCACTTTTAAAAATTATGTTGTTTTTGAGACCATCTCACTCTATGTCTCAGGCTAGCCTTGAACTAAAACAGTTCACAGTTTTCTATCTCACTCAGCTGGGAAGATCACATTTAATGTGAAGAGCAGTTAGGCCATTTCAGTGTCAGTGCTGGCTATAATCAGCAGTGAGAAGGAGCGTTTGTGTGTGTGATCAAGAGGAGGGGAGGAAGGGGGAAGAGAATATAAACTTAAGCAATTTCTGATTTTAACCCAAAATTTCCTAGTTTTAACACACACACACATGCACGCACGCACGCACGCACGCACTTGATTTTTTGAAATAGAGTATCTCTTTGTAAATCAGGCTGCAGGATCCATTCACCTCTGCCTCTGAGTGCAGCAGCACGACCAGTGAGTTTTTTTTTTCTTTTTAAGGAAAAAAAGTATGGTCCTATACAAGCATGCACTCAATGTAAAATCCAGCAACTATGGAGACTCTGGTTCTTTGGCCACCAGACTCTTCGTTGTCTGAAGCAGTCTGAATAGTCCCCGTTGGTCTTACTCTTTTCTGCCGTCTCTTCCTACTCTCTCTCTCTGTGCACACAGCAAACACATGCACATATTTGTATTGGGATATTTCAGACGCTGAGCCAGAGCTGTGTGATAATGCTAGTTTTTCAGTTTTCCCACCGGTCAGTTTTAATTCTTAACAAGTCCTCATACTGATTTCGTCTTAAAACATTAGCTCAGTACTGAAGAAACTTAGGATCTTGTTTCCTGCCCTGTAGTTTAGGCAGATGACGTAGTCACTCTGTGCTTAGTTTCTTCATCTGTAAAATAAATGGTGTTGAAAAGTTGATTTGAAGTTTCCTACTTGCTCTTGAATTCTGTTGAGGAATGCTAGGGTTTTAAAGAGCAGACTTTGTATTATATATAGAAAGTGATTATCTCAATCCAGCTGTGAACACTTAAAGGGGTAAACTCTTGACAAGTTAAAAATGATGGTGGAGAGGAGAAGGGGGTGGAGTGGATGTCAAAAACAAAATTAACAGGGTTCAAGAAGACAATTTCTTATTTCCTAGTGTACCCAGTAGGTGGATCTGCTACTTTTAAGGTAACAATGGCCTAAAATGGGAAAAAAATAGCTTCCTTTAAGATTATGGTAGGGGTGTGTGTGTGTGTGTGTGTGTGTGTGTGTGTGTGTGTGTGTTTGCCACTGGGGCAGGGAGCATTATTTTGCATAGTGTCTCATTTAGCCCAGGCTGGCTTTGAATTCTCTATATTTTAAAGGCTGGCCTTGAGCTCCTAATCCTCCTGCTTCTACCTCCCAGATGGTGGGATTATAGCTGTGCACCATTATACCAGGCTTGAATATATTTTTGATTGAAAATTAAAATCACATTTTGGGGGAGGTATTGGGAATATGGTGGTATCACTGACTGCTCTTGGGAGGTCAAACAGATTCAATCTTTGATCTGCCCAAATTTTTTTCCCTTGAAAATTATGTTATCTCATGGTGCATGCCTTGGAAAAGCAGGGTGGGGTCCAGGCGTGAGAGCTACTGATAGAAAGCCCGGAGTATGTTTTCCACTCTGGCTTCTTCTACTTTAACATTATTCTGCAAGCTTGCCCAGGAAAGCAGTCTTAGCTTTAAGAATTGCTGGGTGAAGGTGATGTTTTTGAATTATTATTACTAGTTTATTATTAATTATTGATTATGATTATTAAGCATAACTTTGGGGCCGATGGCAGGTGCACATATCTTTAATCTAGGTACTTGGGAGCATATGACAATAGGAGAATTAGGATTTCAGGTCTTGCTTGGCTGTATGGAGAGTTTGAAGTCAGCCTGGACTACATAAGACTCTCAGAAATTGAACAGATAAATGTGGGTTATGGGTTCTTGCCTTTTTGTTGTAAATTGTTGGTTTTATTTCCTTTTAGTGTTTTTCTCATACATTCTTTCTTACTGTGTGTGTGTGAAACGGAAGTGCACATGCTGAGGTAGATGATACCTGGCAGGAGTGTTTTTCTTCTACCATGTGGGTCCTGGTCAGGGTTGATAGCAAATGCTTTTATCCACTGAGTCCTCTCACTGCCCCAACATGGTGAGCTTGCATCTTTCTTGTTCACATGCTCCTTGCTCACTAACATGCTGTATTCCATTCATTCTTCTGTTTGTTTTGATGGTAGTGATAGAGCGCCATCAATCACTGATTAAGAAAATGCCCCACATTTCTGGAAGCATTTCTTAATGGAGGTCTCCTCCTCTCCGATGACTGTAGCTTGTGTCACGGTGACAAAAATCAGCCAGCTCAGAGACCACCTTGCACCTCTGCTTCCTGCAGCAGCTCACTGCTACTACTTTGTCTAAAGGTCAGCATTATTGATCTAAAGATAAATTTCTCATTGTGTGTCTCATTTTCTCATCACACATTTCTCTTATGCGGAGAATGAAATGGCTCAAGTTTTTAGCTAGGTATTGTTGCTGTCCTTTCTAAGAAACAAGACTTATAAAGAACACTTTGTATATAAAATGTAGAAGAGAATCACTATTATATGTGCAGAATCCTAATGAAAATCTATTGAGTATCTTAAGAAGATCTGTATTCTTTCATCAGTTATATGTTTGAACATATTCATGGTGGAGAAATAATTATTTAAATATATTAATACAAAAATACTTCAGAATTGAAGAAAATTTTACTTTATTTTACCCACATCTTTAATTCTAGCTCTTGGGTCATTGAGGCACATGGCTCTCTGAGAAATCCAGGTCAGCTTGGGCTACATGATGAGTTTAAAGCCAGTGTGGGATGCATAGCAGTACTGTCTCTAATCTTCACACTTAAGCTTGCTCGCGCACACACACCCAAAAAAACTCAAAAATCAAAAACAAAACAAAGACAAAAACTCCCCTCCAAAACCATAAACCCCCTTGTGTCTCTGAAGTATAGTTGTAATTGATATGGGAAAATGTTCTTGTACACTGTAAAGATTTGTCACTCATATTAGTTTAATAAAATGCTGATTGGCTAGTAACCAGGCAGGAAGTATAGGTGGGGCAACCAGACTAGGAGAATTCTGGGAAAAGGAAAAGAGAATCAGTCACTGGCCAGACACAGAGGAAGCAAGATGAGAATGCTTCACTGAGAAAAGGTACCAAGCCATGTGGCTAAACATAGATAAGAATTATGGACTAATTTAAGTTGCAAGTGCTATTTAATAATAAGCCTGAGCCAGTAGGTCAAACAGTTTATAATTAATGTAAGCCTCTGTGTGTTTCTTTTGAACTGAATGGCTGTGAGACCAGGCAGGACAGAAATTTCAGTCTATATATAATGTCATGAGATCATTGTCTTATTTAGTTTTTAGTTTTTATTTACCTGTAGCCTAGACTGTCCTTGAGTTTTCTGTGTAAGAAAAGGAGCTTCTGGCCTTAAACTCCTGATTCTTCTGCCTCAGTGCTTTGATTGCAGGCATGTGCCACCATGCCTGCATAGTTTTCTGGGGAAAGTTTTTTCATCTTGATTTCCAAATGAACTGAGTTGAGTTTCTGAAAAATGTAAAGGCTTTCAAAATTTGTGAAGCACATGGTGACAGATGCACAGCAGGTCCATATGTTGTGTAGCTATTATTACAGTTAATCATTATTTTTGCTTTAGAGAGGGCTATGGATAGCATCCAAGAGAGTGAAACTGGTGGATATGGATATTCACATTTTAAACAGGAAGAGCTCTCTCCCAGTTGGAAAGACACTGATTTTTTTCCTCCCATATATGGGCTTGGTGCCACAGGCACACTAATTTTACCATCTCCTTAAGGTTGCTGCTCTCCGCCCCCGCGCTCCTGCACATCACCAGTCCTCACCTGCACTACACTCCGTCCTTGCTGTCCACTTCCTTTCCTCCCTTCAGAGTGCGCACCTCTAGAAGCCTTCATCACCCCTCCATGTAACTCTTACTGTCTTGTCTTTGTTTTACCTTAGTACATATGCCCATGGGTTGTGTTGCTGTGACTTGCTGGCACCTATGCGGTGTTAAGATTAACTGCCCCATCAAATGTTCACAGCTGTTCTGTGCCTTCCTTCCATTTCCAGAGGGCAATAGAACACATGCACTTTCTCCTTTATCACACGCTTTCCTTTAGGAACACTCTTAGGTTTAGCTGTGCTAAAATTTAAACATTTCCCCCTCATCTTATTTTAAAGTGTGTGTGTGTGTGTGTGTGTATTGAGATAGAATCTCACCTGGTTGCCCAGGCCAGCCTCAAAGTCATGATGATTCTCCTGTCTCCACCTTTGGAGTACTGGACTTATGAAAGTGTGCAGGGTGCCCAGCAGCATTGCCTGTGGTAGTATAGTCTTGCCTTTCTCTTTCTGTAATCATTCTCATATGCTAAAATACAACTTAAAACCCCACACTACTTTATTTAGATATGGTGTGCATGAAATTTAAAAATGTACCCATTTTAAATGATGTTTGCATTTCTGTAGTTGGTACACCCATGAAACTAACACCACATGTAGACAGTTTTTCTAGTAGCCCTTTAAAATTTCCTCACTCCTCTTCCCCAGTCTCTCTCCTTTCCCACTCTTCCCCAGATAACAGCTGATCCGGTTCTGTCCCAACACTGTTTCTTTCTGTTATATACTTTAGTCTGGCTTCATTTGCTCAGCAAAAGTTTTAGATTGTTCCTTTTTAGGGCTGGACACTGTGTGACTGTATGTGATTATGCTGCAGTTCATTTATCTGCTCACTTGTTAATTATTCTGTGTTTCTGGCTACTATAAATGAAGCTGTTATAGAATGAGATCCATGGCACAGGTGTTTGGCTGGCTACTTTCCCATCTCTCTGGGGCCTACAATGTAGTAGTGTTTTATTTGGTTCTTGCTCATCCTCATCAATCCTTACACTGTCATGTAAAAATAATTTAGCTGTCCTTGTCACACTTCAGTAGTGTGTCATTGTGCCTTTTCGAGCATTTCTTTGATGGCTAGTGGAATTGAGCATCTTGCTTGCTTAGCCAGGGTGTCTTTGTGGTTTTGGAGTGTAGTCTGTTTTATGCTCCTGTTCTTAAGTTTTTACATAATGTGAATACTGATGGATCTTGGGTGTCCACTTTAATTTGTTCAGGAGGAGTAATACTTGCTAAGGTGGAGGAGAACGTTGGAGTACATTTTCTTCCTACCGAAATCACATTTCTCCTGCTAAAGACATTTCTAAGCTTGGTATTTGTTTGACACAACCTGGAATTAAAACATGTGTAGATGATAAGTAGACAAGAGGTTAGTAGTTTGATTTCTGAACACCCGAATTTCATCTTTTTCTTTTTTTTCAAGACAGGGTCTTTTGTGAGCCCTTCCCCACTCTGTCTTTGGAGTCTCTTTTCCAGTAGCTGTGGTCAGGTGCCTTCACCGTCTCTTTTCCGGTAGCTGTGGTCAGGTGCCTTCACCATCTCTTTTCCGGTAGCTGTGGTCAGGTGCCTTGGGAGGGTGGTCACCAGTTACTTGTGTCCACTCCTTGTTCATCGCAGAGTGAGGTGGAGACTGAGGTGCTGTGGAATAACATTTTAAGGTGTGTTACTTTTGTTTAGACCGCACTTGTTTGTCTGTGTGAAGCTGTGATTCTTTGCCTGTCTAGAACACCTGATGGTCTAATAACGAGCTGAACGGCCAATAGCGAGTTTAGAGAAAGGACAGCCAGGACTGGGAGGCAGAGAGAATGAATAGGAGGAGAAATCTGGGAAGAGGGAAGGAGCAAGAAAAGGAGGAGAGGAGAACGCTAGGGGCAGCCACCCAGCCAACCACAAAGTAAGAGTAAAAGAGATACATGTACCCATACAGAGAAGCAAGTACACACATAATTTAAAAAATAAATTATAGCCCTTAAAAATGAGAAAGATGTTGAATATTTCAATGTATTAGTCTGATAATGTCCCAGGGATACATAGAAGTCTAGAACCAAGTACAGGATTGCAAACCATTAATGACAGAAATTATAAACTCTTCAGGTGATGAATAAAGGGTATGAGGGCAGCTCTGACGGTCAGGGAGTGTAGATGCAGCAGCGGCAACAGGGGAGATGAGCTTGACAGCGAGAGAAGTCGAGCAAGCAGAAATCTGAGAAGATCCAAGGTATCTTCTCTTTAACAGCTTAGCTGCGGTTTAATACGATCGTACTTGGGGCTGGAGAGATGGCTTGTCAGTTAAGAGCACTTGCCGCTCTTGTAGAGGACCAGGGTTTGGTTCCCGGCAGTCAGGTTGGGTGACTCACAACCTTGTGTAATTCTAGCTCTGGGGGATCAAATGCCCTTTCCTGGTTCCTGCAGGTAACCAAACCTGTATTTAAGGCACACACACACACACTCTCTTTTTTCTATCTAAGTACATACATACACACACACATACACAAACAAAAACTAAAAATAAATCTTAAGTGATCATACTTCAGAAGTGGCCCCTCATGCATCTGTAAGCTGAATTTACAACAGCAGCTAATATAAGAAAACTGCTAAGCTCTCACGCTATTGTCCTAGTTAGGGAGTCAGGGTTCCTACTGCTGTGAGGAAACACCATGACCAAAGCAAACTGGTGAGGAAAGGGCTTGTTTGGCTTAAGCTTCCACATCATCAAAGGAAGGCAGGACAGGAACTCAAGCAGGGCAGGTTCCTGGAGGCAGGAGCTGATGCAGAGGCCGTGGAGGGGTGCTGCTTACTGTCTTGCTCCTCATGGCTTGCTCAGCCCGCCTTTTTTAGAACCCAGGACCACCAGCCCAGGGATGGTACTGCCCACAATGGTTGGGCCTTCCCCCATCAATCACTAAGAAAATTCCCTACAGACCTGCCTATAGCCTGATCTTACTGAGGTATTTTCTAAGAATCTCTCATGATTCTAGCTTGTGTCAAGTTGATATAAAACTAGCTGGTATATTGTATTAGGTTTGCTGGGCCACTTTGTCGCACAAATGATTTTATTAGAAATTTAGAATTGAATCCTATAAAAAAGACCTTAAAATTCCTCTCCACTTATTTATTTTAATGATTAGGGATTGAATCCAGGGTCTCCCAGATGACAGGCAAGTGTCCTGCCACTGAGATGAATCCCTTACCCTAACCCTTAATCCTAACCCTAACTCCTGGTACCTTTTGAAATTATTTTTGCCTTAAGATGATTGAATGATTCTTTCTGGTTTTTGTTTGTTTTCAAGACAGGCACTCACTGTGTAGCTCTGACTAGCCTGGAACTCACAGAGAGCACCTGCCTCTGTCCCCTCAGAGCTGAGATTAGAGGCAGGCACCACCATGACTGGACATTTCTCCTGTATTTCATTTACTCCCTTAAAACAACAAGAGTAACAAAAGTCTGTTCAAGGTGAACTCTGGTCCCCATTTCCCATTTGACTTTACATACTATTTATAAAAAGCAGTGTTTAGTTAGTTACAAAAAAAGGAGGAAAAGTCTGTTGGGTGATTGGTTACAGTTTTGAGTATCTAAATTGATTTGAGAAGTAACAACTTTTAATACATTTAATTTGATCTTTAATTATATGTGTTTCTGTGTCTCTTCTTGGGCATATGCGTGTGAGTGTATGTGATCATGGAGGTTAGTGGGATCACACCCCATACTCCCAGAGCTGGAGAAACCCCTGCCCCATATGGGTGCTTTGAAGTGAATTTGTATCTTCTGTAACAGCAGTATGTGCTTTTGACTGCCAAGCCATCTCTCCAGCCTGAGGATTAGCAATTTAAAAATACCAAGGCATTCTAGGCCAGGAACATGCTATATTTTTATTTGTTTAGAGTTTCTTTATTTCTCTTGTGACATTTTACAGCTTTTTATGTATTGTAGAAGTCTTTAATATTTATATTGAGTTTATTTTCTAAGTATGGGATATATATTCATTTGCAAATTATTTAGTTTGCATTTTCTGACAGTTGCTATATGTAAGAATAATTTATTTTATGTATAATAATCTTGCTAAATGTACTGTGTTAAACTTGATCTCAGTGACAAACACCTCAGAGAACAACTTAAAAAGGAAAGACTTGTTTAGTTCATAGTTTGAGAGATTTCAGTTTATAGTCAGCTCACTGGAGTGGTTTGAGCCTCAGCTGCACTGCAGCCAGCCAGCAGAGGAAAGTAGCAAGAACTGGCCTAGGCCAAAAGAAGCCCTTCAGAGACATCCTAACCAGCATCCTCCATCTCGGTCCCATCTACACTTCCATCATTTCTGAGTAAGCTCATTTAAAGAATTTGATCCATCAAAGGATTAAACCATTGATTTTTGTCAGAGCCATTATGGGTGTGTTTATCTCTGGAAATGCTCTCAGACACAGCTAGTATTGTGTTTTCCTTAAGCTCCTAGACATCTCTCAATCCAGTCAGGTTGGTGATCAAGATTAGTCATTATACACAATTATTAATTCTACCAATTTTCATATTCTTTTGTGTGCAATGACAGTATCTGAAAATATAATTTCTCTTCTTTCAGTTCTTAGAACTTAGATTTGACTTTATTACACTCGTTAGGATCCCTTGTGTGAAGTTAAATGGAAAGGATCTTGGCACGATACCTTACAGGGAAGGAAGAACACTCAGTATTTCACCATTGACTGTGATGCTTTCTGCAGGTTTATTAGATTCAGAGGGTTACCCCTTCCTAGTTAGCTAAAAGATTTCATGGTGAATGAGTGCAGATGTGTGAGACAGTCTTTGTCTGTGTAGATCCAAGCCACTCCTAATGTCACAGCCATTGCTGTTCCTTGACCCAGGGCTGCTTCCCCTGGCTCGCGTCAGCGCCAGAGGTTCTGCAGTCCTCCCCAACACCCCCGATGTACCGCAGATTCAGAAGATGAGCACAGATGTGCTAAACCCAGTTGTTTGAATTTGTAACCTCAAATTGTTTAAGTCAAATTGACAGAGTGAAATTATTATCTTCAGTGATAAAATATATTATTTAAAAATACAGTGTATTTAATTATCAAAATGAAAAAGTATTGTTTTTCTTGTGTATATATTTATCAAAATGAAACAAAAACCTCTAGGGTGTCCTGCAAGATGGCTTCAAATGGCATTAGCGTTGCTTGGTACTTAAGGTCTCTCCCTTTTTCTCTGTGACCAAAATGATAATTTAAGCCCAAAATACAGAAGAAATTTTATTATACTTAATTTCTGTAGGAACTCTGTTAGGCTAAGTATAGGGACTGAGGCACCAGTTTTCTGAGAAGTGTTTATAGAGTACTGATAACAAAAGAGAGAACATGGCCTTTTTTAAACTTTGAGTTCAGCTAGTAATTATGTTGAAATTAACATACGGCCTTAGCTTCACTTGGCAGTTTTGAGGCCTTAGCTTCACTTGGCAGTTTTGAGAAGTGAGACTTCAGCGTTCTGACACAGAACTCGTTTAAGTCCCGAAGCTCTTGCTTTGGTCATAGACGCAGTGCAGCTCTGAAAAGCTGCGGAGCGACAGGAGACTGTCTTCCTCAACCTACTGTTTGGAACTCGCTACCATTATGCTTGTTTTCAATTTCTGTTTTAATTAAAAAATACACACTTCTATTTTCTGATTTAGGATTATATAAATGTCTTTAGCTTTTCACCTCTAAGAGATTGGCGGTGGTGGTGCATGCCTTTAATCCCAGCACTCAGGAGGCAGAGGCAGGCCAATCTTTGTGAGTTCGAGGCCAGCCTGGTCTACAGAGCTAGTTCCAGGACAGCTAGGACTGTTATACAGAGAAACCCTGTCTCGGAAAAACACCAAAAAAGATCGTGAAATAAGCGCACAGATACACTAAGTCTCTGAATTAGTTACTTTTCTACTTGCTGTAACAGAGTGGGAGGGAGGTGAGAAAGTGTGTGTGTTTTGGCTCATGTGTGGAGGGTACATTCTTTATGGTACGAAAGGCATGGATGGCCCAGGAACTTGAGGCCCCTGGTCATGTTATCTTCACAATCAGGATTCAGGGAAAGATGAAAGCTGGTGCTTAGTTTATGTTTCCTTCCGTTCCATCTGAGCTCTTATTTCATGGATGCTGATACCATAATCAGCGTGGGGCTCCCTCCACCCACTCTGGTTTAACCTTTCTGGAAACTCCCGCCTCGACCCTCACATTACCTAGGTGGTTGTTGATCCAGTCAGGCTGAAGTGAATATTAACTCTCACAACCCTCAACCGCCTTCTCCCTCCAGATTTTTGCTCTTAGCAACGTTTCTTAACTTTGTTTTCAGAGGTGATGAGTTTAAGGTACATAGCCTTAATTTTAGGTTTCCTTTCCTTTTCCTGCTTCCATTGTTACACGTTAAGATTTTTGTTTTGTGTGTATCTATCCTTTTTTTAAATAGCTTGCCTTTGCAAAGAGAACTGATAGAAATTTTTTCAAATTGAAAACTAAAAATAAGATTTAAAAAGTGGATATTGATTCTTTATAAGTATCACATGTTCCTGAACTGAGCTTGCCCCTCCCCAGTTCTCAACAAGATCTCAGCTATTTAAATTCCGCTGCATGTGTGGACTGTGACTTCAGAATCCTAGACTGACCTCCCTCGGAGTCATGTCTTCATCCTCAACATCCTCAGCTGCTTCCTTTGCCTTTTTATTTTTTGAGGATTTATTTTATTTGTATGAATGTTTTTTCCTTAATATATGTATGTGTACCATGTGCATGTCTGGTGCCTGAGGTCAGAGGAGGGTGTGGAAGTCTCTAGAGCTGGGGTTTCAGGTGGTTGTGAGCCCTATGTGGGTGCTGAAAAGTGAACCCATGTCCTTTGCAAGAGCAACAACTGCTCTTAGTAGCTGAGCCATCTGCCCACCTCCTCAGCTGCTCGTGAGACCTCCATTCAGAGGTCTAAGTGGTGGCTTCCCATGAGTGTCCATCTGGAGACGAGCTCTTCCCATGTCTTCCTACAGTATTCTGAATACCTGCTAGTGGCAAGTTCATTTTTTAGTTTTAGTTGTTTAAGACAAATCTTTTCCAATTCTCCAACCTCTTCTGTAGTTTATACCTTATATATGGGGTTCATCAATAATAATGACTGTATATTTAAAGTATATAAAAATGGGCACCATCTACCATGTCTGCTGCTTTTCTAGTGCAGGCGACCGTTGTCTCTTGTATGGATTATAGCAGTAAGTACTCATTTGTAATTGTATGCAGAGTTAGCAGTTCGAGCCAACAGAAGTCAACTCTTTTGGACTTTGCTTTCAGCAGTAGTCTTCCGTCTCGTTCAGGGTAAAGTGTTGTCTGTCCTGCCAGATTCACTGTGATTTGGAAGTTAGTTGCCCATCTCTTCGCTCACTGTTCTCCTTACCCATCTTACAACAGGAATCCCTTGCTGTTGTGCACACGTGCCTGCTGTCCTGCTCCAGAGGCTTTGCGCTTGCCTGCTTTGCTGCCTGGACAGCTCCATGGCTCATTCCCTCATGCTACTGAGGTCCTAACTCTGGACATCTGTGAGTCCTTCCATCCTATCCGCAATTCTCCCTACTGGTTCGTGTTCCCTGCCCTGCCTGACTTCTCTCTTTTATACTGAGTACTGTTTAAAAATTATCAGGTTAGATAGCTTTTGAGAAAAACAAATTACTTGATGCTCAATCCTAATTACTCTTTAACAGTACAAACCCGAAATCAGATATTAGGGGTGAAAGCTGAAAGATCAGAGACGTAGTGTAGCCGAGCCCCTAGAGACTTCTTATATCTACAAAATCTCAGACCGAATGGGGGTGAGATTGTTTCTATGAATCCTCAGACTGAGTGGGGGGAAGAGGAGACTGTCTCTATGAATCCTCAGACTGAGTCGGGAGGGAAGGGTCATATCTCGGATGAATGGGCAAGCGATCCTATCTCCACCAGCCTTATATTCTCGGCTTGACCTCCCTAATGTTGGGATTGAAGGCTTGAGCGTCCTCCCTAATGTTGGGATTGAAGGCTTGAGCGTCCTCCCTAATGTTGGGATTGAAGGCTTGAGCGTCCTAGGTACTGGAATCAAAGACCTGATCCTCCCAAGTGCTGGAATTAAAGGTGTGAGCCTCCACCACCTGGCTGTTTTAGACTGGTTCAGTCTCCAGGTAGCCCAGGGTGGCCTTGAACTTCTGATCGATCTTCCTGCTTCCTCCTCCCAAGTGCTGGGGTTAAAGGTGTGTGCCACCACTGCCTGGCCTCTAATTTCCAGGCAAGCTTTATTTATCAGAACACAAACAAAATATCAAACAACAATTACTGAAGATAATTAAAGCCAAAGGAAAATTAAAATGAGGAGTTAGATACAGGTAAGTTGATTGGGAAAAGTAAAAATGTGAAAACAGAAGACAGTTTCTGCCTTTTAATTTTGTCACTAGTGATAATGTGGCAGTGCCAAGTGGTAGGTGACATGGAATCATTTGGTGATCATTGCAAAACTGCATGCCTATCAGAGTCCAGTTCACTGTGCTCAGATGAACAATGATTGTTTTCTATCCCCCTAGGACCTTCCAAATATCATGTACAGCATTGTATTGTCTCAGTGTAAGTCATTCAGAATCTCAGAGGCAAAGATGTTTGCAAAGTGACTACACTTATCACTTTGCCTTTAGCTTCTATGATACAGAGGAAAGCACAAAGATACTGAGAACAAATGATGAAGTGTATCTGTGCAGATAACATGAATATATATTAGTTTTCTGTTGCCATGATAAAACACAATGACCAAAGCAACTTATAGAAAGGAAGGTTTATTTCTGGCTTAGCACTCCAGAAGGGTAAGAGTCCATCAGCATCATAGGGAGATCTGGCAGTAAGCACCAGGCATGGCAGCAGAAAGAGTTCAGAAGCTCACACCTTGAACCATGCACACTGGAAACATACAGAAAAGCATAACCAATTGTGTGTGTGTGTGTGTGTTTAAAAGGGAGTGGGGCAGGATATCAAATGTTTGATTTTGAGGAATTAGCTAATGTAATTATAAGGGTTTAGAATGTTTTACAGCGTCCAGCTAGTTCAGCAATGACTGTCTACCAACAAAAGGTCCAAGAATCCAGTAGTTGTTCAGGCCACAAGGCTGGATATCTCAGGAGGTCTTCAGTGTACCCCAGAATCCCAAGTAGGCTTTGATGCCAATGAAGGGCTGGACTTGTCAGTGAGAGTGAAGGCAAGCAGGCAGAGAGAGAGAGAGAGAGAGAGACAGAGAGACAGAGAGAACAAACTACCTTCTTCCATGTCCTTTAGGCTGCTCACAGAAGGTGTGGTCCAGATTAAAGGTGGATTCTCACACCTCAGAGATACAGATTATAAATAGGTCTTCCATTTCAAATTATTTAATTAGAAAAAAAAATTCTTCATAGGTACATCCAGACATTTGGTTTTTCATTAATTCCAGATGTGCTCAAGTTGAGAGCTAAGAATAGCCATCCCACAGCCCTAGTAAACCAATAATATGCCTGATTCCAAAGGCAATAATGAGGTCATACTTCCATTTGACGTGGTACAACTCCCTTGTAAACAACATAATAATCCCTTTCTTTTTCTAGAGTAGGATGTGTAATATGTGAGTGATGTTGATGTTTGTAACTTCAACACGGACACAGAGTTAACAATGGCTTTAAATATAATGTGAGGTCAGTATATCTTACATGATAAGCCAATGAAAGGAAAGAAATCATATGTATTTGATTTGCAAGTGGACATACTCAAAATAAGAAGTTACAGTTCTCTGTAACATCATAATCACAACACACATATATTGTCTAGTATGTCCATTTTATATTGTTTACACTCTACAAACATCCCATCTGGTTGTGGTGTTTATATTGTATTACTGTAGTTTTCCATTGACATTAATCTTAAGAAATAGTAACGAGAAGAGATTACCAAGGGTTTTCCGATACTTCAGATGTAGCCTTTCTTACCTCCACTGTGGAGCATCAGTGTAATGTCTCCGTAGTAACTGAAATCAGTTGTTTCAAGCATTGATACTCTAACATGACTAGGGTGTAGTGTCAGTCTCTAGTCAAGTGAGATCATCGCATGTCTTCTAAATGTAGCATTCCTCCCTTCGGAAAGAGCACTGTTAGAAGTGTGTATCCTAACCAGTGGAGAAACAGTCCCATATAGTAGATGCCGTTTTCAGAATATGTATGTGGGAACTCTTGGTGAGCCCTGCTCCAGGAAGGTATTGGTGCTAAACTAATTGGTGACAGGAAAGTCAATATTCCTGAACTCCAGTTCTATCCCTGCCACCCTGGCCACTTTGTGATCCTATTGGGCTTTCAAAGAGTTCTCATTATGAAGACCTATATTTTTCCAGTGCAGGAAGTTTCTTCTGTTTTTGTTAATTACTTCTTCCTTTGTATTGTTTATTACTGTTGGAATTGGGTTTTCTGTTGTGTTTTTCTTGTTAATGTATCCCAAGGTGAACTCTTAACTTTCAGTGAACCTCCTGTTTTCTGTCTTCTGAGTACTGAGAATCCAGGTACCCATGTACCACACCTGGATCATGATAGATTCGTTATTAGGCAAATACTGAACCTCCATGCTTCTTGGTTTCTATCTGCTATTTCCAAACCCTATTTATTTGCATGTCAGTGTACACAAGCTGTCTTACCAACTGTATTGCCAAGACCACCAGCTTAAACTTCAGCCTATCCACCACGATTTTTGTCTTTAGTTTTTAATAATGCTTTGTTATTCCCTGATTGCGTATTAACTTTATATTTATATAGTATTTTGTATTTTAAATATTTTAGTTCTAGTCTGTATGTGATTAGTGAAATAAAATAGTTTTTCTTTATTACGTTATTTTGTTATTTTATGTTTATGGGTATTTTGCTTACATGTATGTCTGTTACCACCCATGTGCATGGAGGCCGGAAGAGGGTGCTGACAGGAGTAATAGATGACTGTCGGCTGCCAGGGAATTGAACTTGGGTGCTCCTCAAGAACAGCAAGTGCGTTTAACCACTGAGCCATCTCTCCAGATTAATTCTTTAAAAAACAAACTTTGTTAAGATGTTTTGTTGTTGTTTAATTTTCCAGTAACCTTAGCATGAGATGCTTCCCCCTTCTGCTGTAATTAATACTTGTTTTCTACTTGCCTTAATTTTTAGCCAGTCCTAATACATACATTTTCCTTTTCTAGGGTTTCCAGACCTGTAGAATGGCTAAACATTAATGGAAAGAGAAGCATAAATCTATCTTCCATTATGGAGGCAGGTTTAGCCGACGGAGAATCTGACAGGACTTCGGTGAGTAGTTTAAAAAGATTAATAAGGACATGTTATCTGCAGCTGTCGAGTGCTTGATGTAAGCCATCACTTTAGCCTTGAAAATGCATGGAAAGCAAAAGTTTGTTTGATTTTAGGTTATTTTTGAGACAGGATTTCACTATGTAGCCCTAGCAGGCCAGGAACTCAGTGTGTAGACCAGGCTGGCCTTGAATTCCTAGAGATCTGCCTCCTCTGCCTCCCACATGTGGGATTAAAGGCAAGTGCAACACGCATTGCAAAAGCAAATTAAAGTATTTTACAAATAATACTTTAACTCCCACGTTGTTATGAGAATTACAGATTGTTTAAAGCTGTTGGAGCAGAGCCCTGTCAAATTTTTGGTATTTCTGCTTCATATCCTTTTCCTCTCTGTTCCTTCCCCACCATCTTGTCCCAGACATGCTGATTTAATAGTTTGTGTTTGCTTTCTCAAATCCTTGTTGAATCTTAGTTAAATCAAGACAATAATTAACCTTTGAGGAATTATTAAATATCTCTAAATCTCAAGCCATGTGCAGCTCTGAGCAAGGAGAGTGAATGAAACATTTAAACTAATAATAATTGAAAGCAACCGCACTATTGAGGGTATGGAAACTTGAAAGTTTAATCAACAATGCTTCCTGAATTAGATTCTGAAATTAAAGTAAATATGGGTAGCAGGGGTGTTATATACTACCCAATAATTTAAAAAATTCACCCCTGGTATAGATTAAGTGGCTAATATATCATTATAAAATAAAGGCTTTACTCCAGAGTAATCATTTTAACTCTTATATTTGAGTGAGTCTATTGAATACTGATTTATAGAATCTTTGTTAGCAGTGTTGCTCTTATGCAAAGTAAAAGTGATAGGGGCTAGAGAGATGGCTCAGTGGTTAAGAACACTGGCTGTTCCAGAAGGCCCAGGTTCAGTTCCCAACACCCACACAGCAGCTCACAACTGTCTGTAACTCAAGTTCCAGGGGATCTGACACCCTCACACCAGTGCACATAAAACTGAAAAAATTATCTTTAAAAAAGTGTCCTCAGTGAAATATAGTCATGGTTTCTGTATTTATGAATGTAGTTCTTGGTGGTGGTGATGATGGAACTGGTGTTTTACCACTAAGCTAAATTACCTTCCCTAGACATTTGTGTCCTCCCCCCTTAAGAAAATTCCTTGTTGGAGCAAGGCTGTGGCCCACTTTCTATCTTTGATTTGACTGTGGAGATGAGTTACTATTTCATCAAGGTGATTGTAAATTTTAATTGTGTTATCTTTTGTTCAGGTTCCAGTGTAGGGACAGTGTAGTAATTAATAGCAACATGCAGTTTTCGTGACTTGGGTTAACTTGATTCAGTCCGTTTTTGAATTTTTGGTTTAGATTGTTTTGGTTCCGTAAACATTTTTAAAAAAGTTAAAAGTGATCACTTGTTAATAGAGAATAAAACAAGTTGGAAATAATGTAGCTTATACAGAGCCACGGTAGCTGGCCAGAAATGGGCAGCTAGAGCAGGTTATTTTACTTTTAATCTGATTTCAGAAAAAGTTAAGACTAAACCTTGTATTTAGCTTATATTTGCTTGACTATGATGTCATCTTTAGAAAAGTTATTTCATTGGTCTTATGGCTGAAATGTATTTGATGCCCTAGTGATGAATATAGGTGGGCCCAGGCCTCCTGTGGGTAGTGCCTTTCCTTGAGCAGGTAGGTGGTCCTGAGCTATATAAGGAAGCTACCTAAGCATGAGTTTAAGGGAACCAGCACGCAGCGTTCCTCCATGATTTCTGCTGAACTCCCTTGGCTGGGAATGAGTTCTTGCCTTGACTTTCCTTAAGAGTGGACAGTGATCTCAAAATTTAAGCCAGTAAATCCTTTCTTCTTTTAAGTTGTTTGTTTAGAAACTGAATACAGACTACATAGTATTAAATTCAGTGCCAGGTCAAATGAAATTTCAGTTTTTTTTTTTTTAAATTCTAAATTCTGCTACTTGAGAAGTTGAAGCAAAGATATTGAAGTAGGGAAACTGTTTTGTTCTTGTCCATTTTTCTTCTGCGATAGTCTATAGTTGGTTGAAGCGAGACTAATATTGATAATTTCAATGTAAATTGCAGAAATGTAAATTTAAAAGTACCGTTATGGTTCATTTTTGAGTTAACTATTTCTAAAAACAGCACCTTTGGACTTCATTCCTTGAGCTAGTTACTGTTTACATGCAGAAGAGGTGGATAAGAACTTAGTTCTGAAGACTTGTAGCTGAAATCTGAGCAGAGCTGGCTGTGTGGGTGATCCTGCAACTTCATTGTTCAGAAAGCTAAGGCAGGAGGTCATGAATTTGAAGGCAGCTTTAAGTAGTGGACCCTGTCTCATAAAGAAAATAAGACAAAGAAAAGCGCTCTGTCCTTTAGTGTGATGTGGATAATGAATACGCATTTCCAAGGTTGCAGTGTCCCTAGGGAAAGGTAATTGTAATGTCTGTCTCCCAGAGTGATTTTGAGTATTGATTGAAACCAAGTCTTTATGTTACTTATTTCAATTCTAGGCAAATTATAAACATCTATTAAATAAAAGCTACTATTGTTTTTTAGTATGGCTTTTACTTATAAAATTTCTCTCCAAAAGGATCAAGAGAAGTATGTAAAGTCTGTTTATGTACATTGGATAGTTGGAAAAGCTTTATTCTTTACCTTTTTATTTTATGTGTATGAGTGTTTTGCCTGCATGTGTGCCAGAGCATACCTGGTGCTGGGGAGGCCAGAAGAGTGCACCAGAACCCTGGGTTAGAGACACTTGTTAGAAGTCTAGCTCAGGTCCTCTGGAAGAGCATCTAGTTCTCTTAAGCATTGTGCCATCTTTCCAGCCTGGAAAAGCTTTACGAGAACACTAATTGTGAATAGCAGAAGTAAGGAGGGCTCATTGGGTTGAAAATGAGCTAGGAGAACATTGCAAGATGAAGTAGGATGCGAGGATCACTAGGAAATTAGCTGTTTAAAGTTGAAGGTAAAGTTGAGTATACTAGGTTGGAAATGCATCGTGTGCATGTAGAAAGTAGTGTATATGTAGAAAATTCTTCTTCCCGAGACAGGGTTTCTCCATGTAACAGTTCTGGCTGTCCTGGAACTGTCTTTGTAGACCAGCTTGACCTCAAACTCACTGAGATCCACCTGCCTGTGCCTCCTTGAGTGCTAAGATTAAAGGCATGTGCCACCACCTCTGACTAAGACTGCCTTTTTATTTTTTTAATGAAGGTAGACCTACTTTGAATATCAACATGAAGTTATGTAATTCTGGGAAATCAGTTTTTAATGGACCCAGGACCATTAGCCCCTGGGTGGTACTGCCCACAATGGGCTCAGCTTTCCCACATCAATTGCTAATTAAGAAAATACCTTATAGCCTGATCTTACAGAGGCCTTTTCTCAAGGTTCCCTCCTTTCAGATAATTCTAGTTTTTAAAGTGTAGAATAACCTGAAAGACTTTATATTTTGTTTATATCTTTTTACAACTTGTAAAAGTTATGTTAATAATAATTGTCATTGAGTTCCAAAGTGGGAAAATGCTGTCTACTATTTCCTATTGAATAGTTACTAAAGAATTCATCTTTTTGTTACACATTTTTGTAGTTGTTTGAGGTTGATATTATTCAAGGCTTGAATAATGTGATAGTAAAATTTGCCAGGTATATGGCTGGTAAGATGGCTCACTGGGTAAGGGCATTTGCCACCTGAATTTGATCAGTTTGGGTTTGATCTCCAAAACCCACTTGATATGAGAAAAGAATGAACTCTGGCAAGTTATCCATGACTTCCAACTACTTGCTGTGGTGTGCGCTTGCACACATGTGCTCTCTAACACATACAAGAAAATAAATCGGGGGCTGGAGAGATGGCTCAGTGGTTAAGAGCATTGCCTGCTCTTCCAAAGGTCATGCCGGGAATTGAAATTCCCGGCAACCACATGGTGGCTCACAACCATCTGTAACGAGGTCTGCTGCCCTCTTCTGGTCTGCAAACACACACAGACAGAATATTGTATACATAATAAATAAATAAATATTTTTTTTTTTAAAAAAAGAAGACAAAGAAAATAAATCTTTTTTTTTTAAAAAAAAGAAGACAAAGAAAATAAATCTTAGCAAAATGCAGTTAGAAACTGATTTCCCAGAATTACATACTTTCTTGTTGATATGCAAAGTAGATCTCTCTATGTAAAAAAATAAAATATTTCAGTTACACAGTGAAACTGTTCAGTGAATTTGGGGAAGCCAGTAAGAGGAAGAGTTAGTTACAGGAGAGGGAGAAAAATAGCCAGTCCTCTACACAGTATATAAGCAGATGTCCCAGCTAAAAGTTGTGTATTTTGATTTCCATTTTTACTTGAAGATTTCTTTTCTTCATTGGTGGTGATAGAACCCAGGGTTTGGAGGATGCTGGGAATGCTTTATTACTGAACTGCATCCCCAGTTCTGCTTAAAAACGTCATGTGTTCCCAGGAGTCTGGTTTCCAAAAGGCTTTCACAAATGTGAGATCACAATTATGCTTATAATAATACCATGGTATTTGATACTTTTTTCTTTTTTCTTACTTTCTTGTACCTGTACACTGATTTGGTAATTTTTTTTTCTTGAAGGCATGCTTGTGAAATCTTGTGATTTCCATTTTTAGTTTAATTTTTCCACAGGATATTTTGACCTTTCTATGAAAGATTTATTTGTCTTTATGTGAGTAGGTGTTTTACTTGCATGTATGTGTGTGCACTGGTCCAGTGAGACCAGAAGAGAGTACTGGGTCCCTTGGGACTGGAGTTAGGGATGGTTGTGAGGATATGGGTGTTGGGAATGGAACCTGGGTCCCCTACAAGAAAAAGTTCTCCTAACTGAAGGTCCATTTCTTCAACCCCAATGTTTTGACTTTTAAAGTGAGGTTTCTTTTAAAACTGCAGAAAAATTGCAAAGTTAGTTTCTATATCTTTTGTATCTACTTTCTCTTATTATCACCTTATATTTTTATGCACACACATACACATGGTTGTATATGTATGCATATACTCATATAAAAAGTTGTACGTCTGTGTGTGTGGGATATGCATGTATTCCTGTTGGCATATGTCTATAGCTGTGCACACATGAGTGTGTGTGTGTGTGTAGATCAGAGAGTGATTTTTTTCTATGTTGTTCTTGACGTGATTTAAGATGGGATCTCTCACCAAGAGCTCATTGGAGCTCCCTGGTTTGCTAGGGTGAGTGACCAAGTGAACATTCCTCAGGGCTTGGTTCTGCACGGAAGAGCTGCGGTCACAGACTCCTGCCATCATGGTATGCCTGCTTTTTAGTGTGGGTGCTGGGACTCTCAGTTTGTCGAGCAAGCACTTCATCCTCTGTGCCATCTCCCTAGTTTTTTTGATACAGGAACTGGCACTGAACTTGGTTTTTAGCTGAGGTTGCTTTTGAACTTCTGCTCTGACTCCTGCCCACATGTCCTAAGGAATAGCATGTACCATGATGTGTAGTGTGTGGAGGTCTTGGGGTCAAATACAGCACTCTACCAACTATGCTGCATCCCCAGCCCCCACTGATAAATTATCATTACTAGATAATTGTGTGTGCACATAAGCTATGGTGATGCACTTAGGGAGATCAGAGATCCACTTGTAGGAGTTGATTCTTTCCTTCACCGTGTGCGTCCTGGAGAGTGAATTCAGTGAGCCATCCTTCGGACCCAGTAAAGTGTTAACTGAAGTTTATTCTTCATTCAGATTTGCTTAGTTTTGGCTAATGTTCATATCCTGTTCCAGGGTCTCATGCAGGATGCCACATGCAGAGTTGTCTCGTTGACTCATTGGGCTTGTCTAGGCTGTGGCAGGTTGTCATATTTAATTTGCTTTTAATAAACCTTTTACTTTGTTGCTTGTTGTTGAGAGAATCTCATACAGCTGTGGCTAGACTGAGCTAAGGAGTTTTAGGGAGGAAGATCTCAGAGGGACATCTCACACCTCTCAGGCTGCTCTTGAACTTACTATGTAGCCACTGCTGACCTCAGCTTACCACGTAGCCAAGGAAGACCTTGAGCTCGTGGCCTTCCTCACCTGTCTGTCAACAGTCTTTCTGCTGTGTTTCTCTGTTTGGTCCTCATACAGCTCAACCTGTGGTTTATGTGTATATATTTAGAGGTAAGAGTTGGAGAGTCCTAATAGAATTTTGTCTTTTAGTAGGTTTATCCCTTTTGTGTAGACTTTCAGAATTATGTCCTGCTCTACAGTTGCCTCATCCTCCATTTCTTGGGATGTGTGGGTAGTGGTGATGGGCTTATCTCTTCTGTGCAAAACAATTGTTTTCTTTCCTGTTTACTTTGTGTGTGGCATGGCTAAAAGTGGACCGAAGATTCCGAACAGTGGCTTGGAATTCAAAAATAGATTCGAAAAATGCAGGAGGGAGTTTAATCTTCTTTGTTGTATGTGTCATTCTCATAGTTAGAAATCTAAATTAGAAATGATACATATTTAGGTGTCATTTACTCAGTATAGACAGTATAATTTTTACCCAGAAACAGAAATAGATAGCTTTTTGTTTTGCTGGACTAGACTTGAGGAGAGCTGGTTTTAAAGGCTTATTTCTTTCAGTATTTATAAATACTACAGTTATCCAAGTTTTAAATTGACAGATGAAGATTTTTCCTAATCACCACTAGGAACTATTTTACAGAAGCTCCAAGGCTTATGGAGAGCAGCTTCCTCTAAGCAGGATATGATCACAGCTGAGTAATCCAAGGTCTAGGAATTGCTCAAAATTGTACATATTTATCTCAAAACAATTTTATTAGTAAAATGAAGGAGTTCCATAAAACTTTAGGGAGACGTATGCAGGATGGGAAATTTTATGATGTGAAAATGGAAGGGGGTTGTGTGAAGGAAGGAATGGAGTGAGAGGTGTCCGAAATCAGAGCGGGTAGGAGTGAGGGAGAGAAGGCAGGAAAGCGCACATTTTCTCTCCTGTGTGGACCCGAGTGCAGGTTTGAAATGAAAGCTGTAGCGAGGAAGGAGACCCAAGAGAGGGGAGAAGAGAAGGCACTGGGGGTGGTGAATGGATGAGCAAAATGCAATGATGCACACGTGAAATTAGGTGCCACGTGATCATTTCCAGAGTATTGCTCTCTGGCAGTTAACTGTGACTTGGTGCAAGGGTCATTTTGATACTTGGGCACGCCATGGTTTCTGAGATCCAAGGAACAAGTAACTACTTTCCTGTCTGTGGTAGACTTATGCGCCACAGAGACCAGTGTTTCCATGGCATTAGCAGTCTTGACTGTGGCTTGATAACACTCGGCAAGGTATACTAGTTTATGTATAAGTATACTACTAGTTTACGCGGTGATTTTCAGAAAGAGAATAGACTTCTAGAAGCTGAGAAGATATTTGTCTTCATTCATCTTGGTCTTGGCTCACTCAAACATAAAATCCATGTATTGTTTGTTGAATTCTGGAATGTGCTAGGTTTTCTTGTTTTCATTAAGCAATGCAGCCGTGAGCAAAACAGCCAGTTGTCACTCCAGTGGAATATCTGAGTGGTGAGAGATAAACTGTCCTGTGCTGATGTGATGAGAAGTAAAGCCAGATAGGAAAGAGAGGGGTAGACTGCAGACTAGGGAGTGGAGTATGAGGGATATCTTCTGAGCACAGTCTCAAGGATTTACCGATTTTCCCTTATCCTCCTTTCTCTGGGAGATTGAACACGGGGCCTTTTGCATGCTAGTAAAGTGCTCTGCTCCTTTTTGTACATTTTATTTTGAGATAAGATCTGAATGTGCTTAAGTTCCCCGGACTGTCCTTGTATTCATTCTGTGGCTTAGGGATGTCTTGAATTCATAATCCTCCTGCCTCAGCTTCCTAAGTAGCTGTGGTTAAGGCTTGCACAACCAAGCCTGGTTATAAGGGATGTTTTCTGAGCAGAGAGTAGTGATAGTCTGCTGAGAAGCCTGGTGCAGGGCCAGTGTCTTAAGGAATAGGTGGCACTGGGCTCTGTCACAGTCCTGTCTGATGACAGCAGAAGAATGCAGTGACAGCACAGATGGAAGATGTGTATACACTGAGTGATAAGGAAATACTCCGAGGAAGCCGGAGACTCGGACAGATAGCTCCAGATTGGATTTTGGCAACAGAATTGGCTATGTAAATTGAGCCATCAAGATCAGAGGATTTTCAAATTGTTGGACGGCTAAACAGAAAGAAAACTTGTGGTGGGGGGTGGGTGGCACAGATCACTATGCACATCCCTTCTGGCAGCCAGAACTTAGGTAAGTGGATTTTTTAGGCTTTCTTACGAGAGAGCAGAACATTTCTGTGGGGTGAAGAGTTTCGAGCCGAGTGTACACTGTACATACCAGGGTTTCGAGCCGAGTGTACACTGTACATACCAGGGTTTAGAGCCGAGTGTACACTTTACATACCAGGGTTTCGAGCCGAGTGTACACTGTACATACCAGGGTTTAGAGCCGAGTGTACACTGTACGTACCAGGGTTTCGAGCCAAGTGTACACTGTACGTACCAGGGTTTCGAGCCGAGTGTACACTGTACGTACCAGGGTTTCGAGCCGAGTGTACACTGTACGTACCAGGGTTTCGAGCCGAGTGTACACTGTACGTACCAGGGTTTCGAGCCGAGTGTACACTGTACGTACCAGGGTTTCGAGCCGAGTGTACACTGTAC
This sequence comes from Chionomys nivalis, assembly GCF_950005125.1. Classification (NCBI taxonomy): domain Eukaryota; kingdom Metazoa; phylum Chordata; class Mammalia; order Rodentia; family Cricetidae; genus Chionomys; species Chionomys nivalis. The sequence continues at coordinate 22,109,269 of NC_080110.1, forward strand.
GTACCAGGGTTTCGAGCCGAGTGTACACTGTACGTACCAGGGTTTCGAGCCGAGTGTACACTGTACGTACCAGGGTTTCGAGCCGAGTGTACACTGTACATACCAGGGTTTCGAGCCGAGTGTACACTGTACATACCAGAGTTTGAGGCTTACTTTGTAAAGAACACTGGGATGAAGAGTTTAGAGCCGAGTGTACACTTTACATACCAGGGTTTCGAGCCAAGTGTACACTTTACATATCAGGGTTTGAGGCTTATTTTGTAAAGAACACTGTGTCAGATGTTTTTGAATGGAGGAATAACACAGTCAGCATGATCACTTAGGAAATTACCTTAGGTTGAATACTGTCCAGATCAGGTTTGAAAGGACACCATACGGTATTCTTAAACAAACTGTTACAAAGCTTCACAATAGCTCCAGAGAGTGAAAGTTTAATAACTAATGCATTCACAAAGGAGGAAAGAAACGTCACAGGAGTTCAGGGACTGGCTTGGAGAGTGATTAAAATGGAGTAGTCCAGATAGAACTCGTCTGGTGTCAAGTACAATCCACACGGTCAGTCTTGGTGGTAGGAGGCATGCGTTATCCCTTTTGGAATTCCAGTGTCTATCACGGTAAATGAATGAGTGCATGAGAGTCATTGTGGGTCCAGCTTTTGAAAGGGGGGAAATGTTTAAATGGCAGGATGTACTATTGGGAAATTAGAGACTGGATGTGAGCTAGAACATTGTAGAAGAGAGGAATAATCCGAGCCTAATGACTTGAATAGGACTGGGGCTGGGGGGTCTGCCTGAGTAGGTGAAGGAAGAAGATGGATAAATGGGTATAGGAACTGGTTTCAGAGAGAGAGCTCGTAAGCTTTATTTTTCCACAGGGAAAAAAATGCTTCCAGAAATAAGCCTAAAAACCTCCCTTTCTTAGTAGAATTTTAGAACTAGAAGTTAGTTCCTAGCCGTGTCCAAATGCATGGGTAGAAGTGTAGAGAGGCGAGCTCCACCTGCAGAGCAGACTTGCCAGTTACCTGAGGACACAGTGCAGTAAGACAGCAGGAAATTCCAATAAAGCCCTTCACAGTGAAAAAGTTGATAGAATGTAATAAATACCCAGAAAAATAAAAATGAAGTTCCCTCCAGAACATTCCAGAGAACTTAATAGCTTGACGGATTGCAATTTCCTGAAACCACAGGATCTAAAAGAACAAAGTGAAGGGTTTATTGCTAGTGTGAAGGTACTCCTGCCCTCCTTTAAATATTTCCTTATAGGGTACTGTTCCCCCACCTAAGTCCTTCGTAAACGCTGGGTGCTCTCTACTTTCAGACCTCAGCTATTTGAGATTAAATTGCTCCTGAGAAAATTTGTTTTCTTTTTGTAGATCATGTCATATTCAGAAGTTGCTGCAGTTGAAGAGACAGTGAGTAATGTATGACCCTGTGTTTAAGATGCTAGCAGTTCTGTGTTTTTCTATGATTTCAAGTTGGAAGTGGTGTTTTCTACTGCACTTTGTGCATTGCCATTATATAACACAGCAAGTGAAGCTAGACCAATCTAAAATTTTATTTCCACTTCTTACTTTTTATTTAATTAAACACAGAAAACATAATAAATAAAACTGTTGATGTTTTAGTGTATCTTTCTTTAGTTTGTATGTGTTTTTCTTATATTAAGTGTGGTAAAAATGGAATAAGTACCTAATGGACCAAGGCATAGTCTCTAGCCATTAGTGATAAGCTCAAGTTCACTGAAAAAAAGATGCTTTAAGATTTTTGATGTAGCCGGGCGGTGGTGGCGCACGCCTTTAATCCCAGCACTCGGGAGGCAGAGGCAGGCGGATCTCAGTGAGTTCGAGGCCAGCCTGGTCTACAAGAGCTAGTTCCAGGACAGGAACCAAAAGCTACGGAGAAACCCTGTCTCGAAAATCAAAAAAAAAAAAAGATCTTTGATGTAAAACTCAAGTATAAAATGTGCACATTTTTGCAGATTAGAGGAATATGAGAAATTCAAGTTAAGTACAGAGTGATGACTTGTGTTCTAAGAACAAGTGGCTCCCAGCTGCATCATATATTCTTTCCTGAAGTTTCTTCTTCTCGGAGCCAAAGATAACACTGAATAGAACCCTGAGATGTATTGTGTAATCCTTCCAAATGTGGGTTCTAGGAGCCGCCTGCAGCAGGATTGCTTCAGAGAATGATTGATCAGCTAACTGTACTGGGGGAAGAGGTGCCACCAGCTGTGTCCTTGCTGGATAAGCTTTCTGCACCTTCCCTACGCTCACCAGATGGCTTCCGTCAAGCTGGTGCATGTACAGGGAAGAAAGGACTGTGCAGAGCTACAGGATAAAACTGTAGTCTATGGAATCATCTTTGTACCACGGGATGGCTGTTGTCTTGGTGTGGCTGAGACTGAGGAGTTCTTAGGTTGAAGGGCATGGTGATAAACTTCTGCTTTGTCCTTTGTGTTTCTTAAAGGTGGAATACTTACAGACTAGGTGCCACGCATTTAGATATACAATACAGTTAGATCACAGTTTTCATTGTTTTCTGAGACTCATAGAGTAATGATTTAAAGAATTCTTATAAATATTGTTTTAATGAAAGTGCCCACAAATCCTTTAAATGAAAATTTCCAGTCATATCAGTATTTCAGTCAAATTAGAAAATTTATTTCTGTAACAAATTACTGAAATGAGTTTGGATATATTTATTGAATAAAAAGAAAATATTTCAATCTGACTTAATGGTTTTTCACTCTCAGAAGTTTCTGGATTCTGTGAGATGTGAGTGGTATTTTAGTGCTCTAACTAAAGCCAAAGAGTGACTAGTTTATAAAAAAAAGTACAAGATGCTTGTATCGGAGTACTTTAGTTATTTCTCAGTCTTTCTGTGTCACACAACATGGTGCTGTATCCCAAAAGTGTAAGAATGTTCACTTGCTTGTGCCCGCTTCCCGTTGGCATGATGCTCAGGTGGCGTGGGAAGGATGGCTTACTGACATTATGGGATGTCAGATCTTCCAGGGAAGTGTTTTTGAAGCCTCCGTGTTTCAGCTTTGGTTTTGGAGTGCTTTCACTTGAGTCTTAGGTTTGTTTTCCATTATAAGTTGGTTTTCTAGTGGCTGTTCCTTTATACTACAACAATTATCAGTCATCAGTGACTGAGGTATTCAGGTCATGAACCTAACTCATGCCTATCGTCATTTGTGCCTCTTGTACCAGCCTGGACCTTTTCTATCATGCAGGTGCTCAGTGCACACACCACTTGAAATCATCTTGATTGCGTCGCTCTTGCCTCCCACTCGGTCTGTTCTTTCAAACTGTGTTCAGCCCTGAATAACCTTTCATCACCTGCACTGCTGCTGCTGTGTTGTCCCAGACTGTTTCAGTAAACTCCATTTACACTCTTGTTTTTAGAGTATTTTCAAAAGAGCAAGTTGGAATAATGCTGCTAACATATAATCAGACCTTGCCAGTCCCTTTCTCAAAACCCTTTATTGCTCCCCTAATCCCATTCAGGACACAACCAAAACCTGAATAAGGCTGTGCAAAGACTTCGTAGTGTGGCATCGTTTTGCCTCATTGACTTCAATGTTAGTTCTCTTTCCTGATGCAGTCTAGCTTCTGATTCACACTAACTCCCAGGCCGTTGACACTGGCTTACACCCCAGTCCTTGCATTTACATTTTGTTCCCTGTGGCATTCTTTATGACAGTTCTCCATATCCTACTTGAACACTTTAGTAGGGTGTTCTTAGGCTACCTGTCTGAAGCCCAGAGCTGCTTTCCCATGATGCTCAGTATGCCCTATTCTATGCTTATCTTCTCCTTTTATTTTTAAACTATATAATGTTTATTATGGTCTTCTACCTTTTCTCCACTAAACCTTAATACTACTCTGACAGAATTCTGATATTGGTGATGTGTGGGTCAAACCCAGGGCCCAGAACTAGGCACATACTGTACCACTGAGGTACAAACCCCAGCCCAGGACAGGATTTTTGTCTATATCATTTACTGCTAGTATCCTTTAGTGCTAAAATGTTATGCCTATAGCTGTTACTATAACTATTTACTGGGTGTATTGGCAGTATTATTTCAGGTCATCATTCACTGTGTCAAACTGAACAAGTTATGATTAAATCCAATGAACGGGATAAGGCACAAATGGCACATGCATGCTGAAAGGTGTAATGTTGGTATTTTAATGCAATTTTGGGAACAATACCTAAAGTTACTGTCTATGCTGAAAATTAGTTTTTGAACATGAACAGGTAAGGAATAGAAACTGCATAAAAGTCAGCCCAGGCTGTGAGCCAACAGGATTGAAGAACATAAAAAAAAAAAAAAGCTGTGCGTTAACCCTTTATTCTCCTAAAACCTTCAAATATAGAGGTTTGTAATTTTTTTTTTTTTGGTGTAGGTACATGTGCACACACATTCCTGCTCTCCTGCTTTTTGTGTGGTTAAAGCTACAGTTTTCCTTTGTGAATTTACTGATTATTCTAGGGAAAATAATAATAATAAAGTCCAAGAAATTAAAAAGGCAAAAGTATTTGTGATAATCCTAAATGGCACCCCCTGGTCCTTATTCCCTGATGAACAATCTCCTTCTCTCCTCAAGTAGACAAACTACTGTATTTGATTTTCTTTGTTTTAGTTTTAGATTTTTTTTTTGAGGAGGTTTGTTTTAAGACAAGTAAATGTAGGTTTTCTCTAAATTTATCATTGCAAGAAGATTTTTAAACATAGGTGTCTCTGAAGCGTGTTTAAAGCTGGCTAGAATTGTCTCTGTCGGCTTCCTGCTTTCTTGCAGTTTTCCACTGTTATTTATTTACAATTTATTGTCTCGTAAGTGATCCTAGAGTCAAGTTGTGTTAAATGAGCATTTATTTCAAACTCTATGACTCAGGAATCCAGGAGCAGCTGGTCACAGTGAGGATTAGGAGGGAATTGTATCGTTAACTCCATTGATTGGCTGGAGAGGAGAGAGCCTCTTCAACCTGACCTAGTGCCTCACGTCAGTGCTTGCCTGTGGGCCTCTCTGCAAGGCCGCCTTCTGGAGGGCCGCCCTGGAGACTGGCCTGTGAGAGTACGGTGAGCACGACCTGGTCTCAGAAGAGGCCGCTGTCCTTTTGCAGTTCTCCCTTTATGAGTAGTGAGCTAGTGCGTGCTTTACAGACCGGGCGCGGAGGCGGGCAGATCAAGGGCTTCAGAATAGCCTGGGCACTGTGTTCAAACCAAGCCTACACCTCCTCCTGCCCCAAAGCAAAAGCAACAAAAGGAAATACAGTAGTTCTGCACACTGTGGGAGAGAAGGGAGTCTTCACCAGGGAGTAAGGACCACTGGGCGCCATTTTAGATTGTCTTCACAGATACTTTTGCTTTTCTAACTTTTACGATTTTTTGATTTAAATTATGTGTTTATGTGTGAACCTTTTTTGTGGGTGTGTGCATGTGTGAGTGCGGTGCCTGCAGAGGCCAGGAGTGAATTCTCTGGAGCCAGAGTCACAGGCGATTGTGAGCTTGGTCCTCTGGAAGAGCAGCTGAGCCATCTCTCCAGCCCTGCCTCACAAGGACTTTAATCATAAGGACCCGACCACCATGAGTCCATTGTCAGCCAAGCTTTATTCTGTGAAACTGAAATCCATCCGTAGAAGAATATGCATGGGTTAACGTCTGAAGAAAAGTAGGCACAGAACATGATATTCAGAATTGCTCAACGGCTGTCACTTTAGGAAAGTGGCAGGTAGGAGTTCTCCAAGGAGATGACAGACGCCTGAAGCAAGCAGTTCACCTTGTGTGGTCACAGCCAGCTACAGTTCCTTCACTGTGTCCGGAACAATGTAGTCAATCAGTGGTTTGTGAATTTGAGGATAGCTGAGAGCTGTGTGCCCAATAAGGGAGTCCTGACTGATAGTGGAGGTTAAAAGAGTTTCTGGGTAGAGATCTGCAGGGTTTTTCCCCCCCCGTTGATGTTAATTTTAGCTTCTTCATTAAAGAACTGAATCTTCTGCTTGGTATGGCAGAACATAGGAGGTTGCAGGAGCAGCACTGTGGGATTGAGGCCAGCCTAGAGTCCTCGGTGAGGCTGGGTTAGGGCCCGGAGGTATGGAATGTCTGAACTTCCTAAAGGATTAGTGGCTCCAGGTATGCTTGTCTTTAGCAAGTCCTAAGAAAATTATTTCTTGACTTAAAACTCAACCTTGGGTGATTTATCTGACAATAATTTCCTCTTTTTTTTTTTTTTGCCATTTGGTTAAACAATGATCTGTTGTTGTCGTCTTTGTAGAAACCATTTGCACCATGCTCATCATACAAAAGCGTGAAGTAAGGTTCTCTCTGTGTAAGACTAAGTCTCTGTAAAGAGCTCTGGTGGCATGCATAGTGCATGCTCAGTAGAGGGTGGATGGTAGGTAGTTTAAAGCTTCAGATGGAAAAGGAGTGCTCAGTGCTCTTAGGTTTCTTTTCTTTTTTTTTTCTTTTTTTTTTTTTTTTTTTGGTTTTTCAAGACAGGGTTTCTCTGTGGTTTTGGAGCCTGTCCTGGAACTAGCTCTGTAGACCAGGCTGGTCTCGAACTCACAGAGATCCGCCTGCCTCTGCCTCCCAAGTGCTGGGATTAAAGGCGTGTGCCACCACCGCCCGGCTTGCTTTTAGGTTTCTGAAGAAGCTTTACGGCTCCTAATCCCTACCTTGAATTGGAATCTAAAGGAACTTTTGACTTGAGTCATCGCAAAGCAACGCACTTTGGTGATTCCGTTTTTTCTTCCTACCCTCACTTCTCAAGTTAAAACAAAAATTTGGTATTGTCTCCGCCAAGGTTCTTTTGGTATAGAGAAGAAAATGTCTTATAAATTATGATTATTGACACTAATGTGCATGCGCTGCCTACTCACAGACTAACGCTGTTCCTCTTGTCCTTTTGTCTCACTGCTGCTTCCGTCCGGTGTTTGCTTCTTCGTGGTTTGGATTGTGTTTGTTTGCTGCTCAATTCCTCTGCATTAAAAGCTTCTTGGTGATAGCAAAGATGTCCTTGGGCCATCAAGTAAGTAGCTAAAGTTGGGTTGCCATGCTTTGGGGACATGATAATGTTTTGGTGTTACTTGTAAACAACAGATACTTTCCAAGTTTTGATTGGAGAAATGCTCAGTGCCCACTGTTCATCTGTCACCGTCTACACGAGAGCCTCGCACAGAGCCTGTACTGGTGTCTACCTAGAGCCGAGAGCTTGCTGCTCTTCCGGAGGATGAGTCCACCACCTCCTGTAACTCCTGCTCGGTTATCTGTGGGTCCCACTCCTTCCTTTCACAGGGTCACCTAAGACATCAGAAAACACAGATGTTTACATTATGATTCATAACAATAGCAAAATTACAGTTTTAAAGTAGCAGTGAAATAATTTTATGCTTGGGGGGGGTCACCACAACATGAAGAACTGTCTTAAAGGGTCGTGGCTTTAGGAAGGTGAGAACCACTGCTCTAGAGGATGGATTATTCATTATTTAGGACTTTCTTCTCACTCGACCCTTGCTCAGTCATCACATGAAGAGATCATAGAAGGACTTCACTGCCTCATCAAACCAAGAAATGGTGTTTTAGTTTGTAGAATTTTAACATAATTTGACTGTGATGTTTTTGTTTTTTGAAAATACGTTTTATCTTGCAAGTCTAGAAGATTACCCATTAAAACGTAATGGGTAATGTTTACTGGAACAAATTTTGCTGGTTTTGTTTTTGTTTTCTGAATAGGGTTGCACATTGTGGTAGCTTTTGAATAAGCACAACAAATAAATCATGGCCCTTTGGGGTTGTTCAGTCCATCTCAACAGTGACAGGAGCAGTCGCTACATTAAAGAAAACAACACTGAACTGAAAAGAACTTCCTAGATAGCTAATAAAATATTAATTTTATAAATGAAAAGTCTAAAGCTAAAAGCTTAATCTCCAGGAAGCTACAGTTGCTGTCATGCACTGTTGACTGTTGCTGAACTACAAAGCAAGAGTAAGGCACTGCCACCTGAGTTCAGGTCTAGCAAAATCGTTAAAGCGTTGTTCCATCAGAAACTGCACAGAGGATTTGGTTTTATTGAATAACAACATAGGAAAGTGATTTAGAAGTTTTAGTATGTGTGTCTAGTAGTCAGTTCTTTGTCATGAGCCATCTCTGTCCGTTGGGGTTCAAAGAAAGGGACTGAGCAAGATAATGGCAGAAGTTCTTCACAATGAGATTTTTGTCACTGCTGTCATTCTAGAGAGAAGGTAGTTGGTGGCATGAGTATGATTACATACATTATGTCATAATGAAACCCATTATTTTTCACAAGTAGTATATTTTAGTAAAAAGTAGACCATATATAAGCGTTGATCTGTGTTAGTTGCTTTTCTCCTCAAATACTGGTTAGAATATATCTTTAACTTTTTAATAAGATGATAATTTAAAGTAATGCACTAACTTTTAAAATTGCAACAGGCCTTACTGTTTAAAATATGTTGCCTATTAAGTAGCAATATTATCAGGTAGTGGAGAATTTTAAAGTAAAGCATAAATCCTTTTTAACCAGTTTTTTTTATTTTGCCAAAAATATTTTTAAATCCTAAAAAGCCTCTACGGAGTACTGTATCCTATTACTACCAAAATCTCCAAAGAGAAAGACTCGTAAACGTTTAGGTTGACATACAGGTTTCTTAGGCATCTTATCTTGGCTTCCATGTAACATACGGACAAACATCAGAACTTGGAAAATTCTTGAAGTCTTTAAATTAAATTCAGGGACTAAGGAAAGTGATAGATTCACACCCTGTACAATAACCATAATATTAGTTATTCTGCTGTGATTTCTGTTAAGTAACAGGAGCTGCAAAGTAGGCTACTTGCACTATAAGTGGAACCAGCAGGTGGCACTGTAATGTCACCGTTGGCCGGTGAATCACTTGTCAGAAACTACACTTCAATGGCAAATAGCTTTTGAGTTATTTAGCAAATGTATATCAGTTGCGTCAGTGGTTACACACAAAAACAAAGTCATTATGTTTCTTATGCTTCTGTATTCCTTTACTGTGCAGTTTCTATAGGACATTGAATGATTTGTGTTATGAGAGCTTCCTTTGTCTGTAAATGGTTAATGCTTGTAAATGGGTTGAGACAGAACAGATAGGAAAATGGGCTTTCTGTCTTGCTGCGAAACACTCTGAAAGAAGAGATTGCTTGAGATCTGGGCATGACGGCACAGGTTTGTAATTCCAGCATCTAACAGTTTCCTGTGAGATGGAAGGAGGCAGACAGACTGGAGTGTGTGACTTCTGTACAGTGTGGGTTCTGTGTTGAAATCGTGTCTCCAAAAATCACATGACCATTGAGTTGGGAAGAGGTGAACTGAATTGTTCCCTATGAGTAAAGTTATTTAAGATACACACCTGTGCATTAGATACTAAAGCATGCTTTAATCTACTCCTTTTCTCTACCTTGTGGCCTTTCCCATGCATGACAGCGATTTTGTTTATCTTATTTTTATTTTTCACTTAAAAAGTATTGTTTTTAATTTAATTTTAATTGCATATGTATCTCTAAGATTTTAAATCTAGCATTAATTGTGTGTGTGTGCATACATGCGTGTGTGTGTTAACATTCGTGTGGTCAGTTTGCTTTTGGAGGTCAGAGGACAACTTGTGGGAGTCAGTTCTCTTGTTTCACTATGCGAGTCCTGAACTTGGGTCATCAGGTTTGGTGGCAAGTGCCTTTACCACCGAGTCGTCTCTCTGGTCTCTGTATTCCTAAGTTTTGCTTGTTTTGTTTGTTTTTTTTTAATTTCTTACTTGTTTCTTTTCTAATATGAGAGATTAAATCCAGGACACCTCTTTTATGCTAGCCAAGTGCCCTCTTATTTTTTAAAGGACTGTATCATAGTATATGTAATATGTTGAGAACTTGATTTTGTAGTTGTATTTCTCTGGTTCATCTGTGCTGTTTGATCCAGAAATAGATGCCATATACTTGTCTAGCTTATGCTTGTTCCTCAGGTCACTAGCCCATCTTGCTGTTTTATTTTTACGAGACAGTCGTACTGTGTGGACTGCCTTTGCCCTCCATGTATGGGGTTAACGGTGCACACCACACACTGGACAACTCATTTAAATTTTTCTATTTTAGAATTATTAGTGTTGCTTTATTTTATGAGTATGTGTGCTCTGCCTGCATGCATGACTGTATACCTGGTGGCAGCAGAGGTTCAGATGAGGGTGTTGGTACCCCAAGAACTGGAACTACAGATGGTTGTGAGTTGTCATGTGTGTGTATGGGAATTCTAACCCAGGTTATCTGCAGAGCAATGAGTGCTCTTATCCGCTGAGCTGTTTCTCCAGTGCTCCTCACCCCACTCCATTTTATTTGGAACTGGTGAGCACTTAAGTTTTTTTGAAGGTTTTTCTTTCTTTCTTTTTTTTTTCTGAACAGTGTTGTTTGAAAATTCTTACTCATGTCTCTTAGAATACACGGGAGTTTTTTTAGGTATTACAAGAATAAGATCGTGTTGCATTCATCAAGTATGTGCTAGTCCCAAAGTTATTCCCCAAAGTGCCAGTATCATACTCCAGCAGTGCCCGAGATCTTGATGATCCCGTCTTCCTTATTTGATATTATCAAGTTTGTTAATTTTTTGGTTCTGGCGACTATAAAATATCCTACTGTGAAACTGATTTCCATCTCCCTGATTAGTAAGCAGAGGGAATATTTTCATGTGCTTACTGATATTTTCATTTTCTGTGAAATGCTGTTCAGTTCTCCCTTCTATTTTTGTGTGATGCTGTTGGTCTTTTCTAATTGATATATAGGAGCTATAGATTGAAAACACTTTAGACACAACCTTTGTTAGCTTTATGGCTATCAATATAGTCTCCTGCTCAGTGTTTTTTCAGTTTCATTATGGGATTATCTAATGACTGAATTCCTAATTTTAATGTTGTAGTGCTAGTATTTATTCATTCCCTTTTAATTAGTGTTATTACATCTTTGTCTAGGGATTACTACCTGCCCCAAATCTATATAAATACTCTGTTTAAAAAGTTTTCAAGTTTTGTATTTTCATTTGTTTCCTTAATTTTCATGGGAAATTGCTCGTGTGTGCTGCAATGAAGGATGGACTCTGTTTGTCTGGTATGCCTGGTCAGGTGTCCTAATGCCTTGTCTTCCTCTGTTATGTTTCTGGACTACACATATGAAGGGATCATGTTGTATAAATGACTTAGTTTTTGTGCATTCCTACTACTAATTACAAATCTGTTTATTTTTTAATCACCAAAACAAACCAGATTTAGTAGCTCGAGGAACCAAAATACATACTTTATGATGGTGAAGCTTCATAACAATAAGCTAGTTTGATTGGCTTTTAAGTAAAATTTTATCACATACCTTTAGTGTAACAGGAAAAGCAGTATCTTCAATGTGTCAGGAAGCAAATCAGGATTAAACATAGGGAAATGAAGCAGACAGGAATCTTGTGTCATGAAATTTAAGTTCTAGTGGAGGAGAAGAGAGGCAATAGTTAAATATTTCAGATGGTGATACGGGCTACCATGGAAATCATGATGACAGACAATAGCTTGAGATGGGTGGACACTAACACGTAGAGATCGATTAATTGTGCTTTATTAAAACCAAGAACCTGTTTTAGCAGGCACCATGAAGAAACCAAAAGACTTTTCCAAACAGATAACATTTGAATACAGAGAGCAAGCAAGAGGAAACTATAAGTAAAAATCTGGGCCAGAGTATTCCTGATAGAAGGAATGAGAAACAGGCCCCAAGGGCTAGAGAAATGGCTCAGCAGTTAAGGGATCTTTTCTTCCAGAGGTCCTGAGATCTGTCCTAATGTCCACATTGTTGGCTGACAACCACCTGTAACCCTAGCTCTAGAGCAGCAGTTCTCAGCCTGTGGGTCATGACCTCTTTGGTCGTCTAAATACCCTGTCACGGAGTTGCATATCAGATATTTACATTATGATTCATAACAGTAGAAAAATTGCAGTTATGAAATAGCAACCAAATAATGTTCTGATTGAGGTCAGCACAACATGAGGAACTGTATTAAAGGTTCACAGCATTAGGAAGGTTGAGGACCCCTGCTCTAGAGGGATCCGACACCCGATTCTGGCCTCCATAGGCATCCACACACTTGTGGCATAAATGCACATAGATACAACACACATTAAAAATAATAAATCTTAAAAAGAAATAAAACAGGCTCAGAAAATTGCAAGATGGCATTTTTAAGGAAAACTGAGGTGGCCCTTATTGCAGGAACCAAGGGGAGGTTGAAAAGATTCGAAGGTGCCAACCCTTTGGCTCTTGAGGCAATGGATTTATTGTAAGGAGAGCTCCTCCCCTGCCCCTCTTCTTTTCTTCTTTTTGCTAGGAATGAAACCCAAGACCCCCTCCAGGCTAGCATCATTGCTATATCCGAGCTGTGGAGACTAACTGAAACAGTCTCGCTAAGTTGCTAAGGCAGATCTTGAACTTTAACACTCCGGGAAGCGTAGAACTTGCAACAAGTGCTCCTAACTGCTGAGCCATCTTTCCAGCCCCTATCAGGGGGCCTTTTGAAGATAGACTTTGAAACCTAGGATGAATGTGAGTCTTGCCTGTTATGTGCTGATCTTACTATTTGCCATCAAAAATTAGAAACCAGAGTAGAAATTCAGTTGAATGTACAGTTTGGTTTCCACCAGCCACTGATTTGTAATTTCTGATCATCAATACTTCTGTACATCTTCCCTTACACTTTTGATCATTTGTGTCTCTTCTCCGAAATGACAGATGATGAAAAGTTAATGTTACCCTGTGAAAGATACACAGTAAACCATAGGGGCCCTACCAGTTGGCTATATACAGTGTCTATAATTTGTTTATTTAACTGAGACTTACGTGTCTATTCCTCTTGGATTTTTAGTATCTGAACATAAAACAAAATGATTGTGCAAGCTTACTAAAATGGTAAGATTAATATAATCATAAAGGAATTTCAGTTTTATTCAAATTATTAGTTACGCTACAAAACCCATGGCTTTAATGGTAATTACTTTTCTTTTCTTTTCTTGAGCTGTTGTAGCAAACAGTGAGGAACCTCAGCTTTTGACCCCAGGAAAGATGAGTCAGCGCCAAGGGAAAGAGGCTTACCCAACACCAACTAAAGATCCGCACCAGCCCTCTCTCAGTCCCGCAAGTCCTCACAGCCAGGGTAAGAAGCCTCAGGCTTGAGTTCTGTTTGTCCGCCGAAGCCTGACATTCGTTGTTGTCCACACTCCATTTCCACCTGGATTTGTGCAGATTTGCTGCTGTTGTTGTTTATTTTGCTTGGATCTTTGCAACAGACTAAGTACACCTTCCTTTCTACTTATTTGACTTCGCTTAGATTCAACAACACATTTTGTTAGTTGTCTCATTCTTGTAAGCCAGGAATTCTTTAACTTTTTGGTCTTAAGGCCTCCTTACATCCATAAAACATTGAAAATTTCCAAGAGGTTCTGTTTATGTGAATTGCATTTGTTGATATTTACTATAATATCAATTAACCCTATGGAATTAGAAAATGTTTGTTATTAATTGAATTAAAATAATAAACACATGTTAATATTAATGAAATTGTGCTTGACATCACTTCATGTACTTTTGTGTTGGGAATTTGCAAAATTCTCACTACAAACTATTTTGAGTACATGATTGATCATGGTCATCCACAGTTGTTGTGCTGTGTCATAGAACACTTAACGTCACCCCTGTTGCTGGCACAGGAGTACAGGGTCCTAACAGTCAGAGTACAGAGGAAGAGCAGTGTGAGTTCAAGGCCGGGCCAGGCTATACAGTGATAACCTGTCTGCAGAGACAGGGAAGTAATTTTACGCACTAGAAGCTGGTGAGTGTTAGCCATTCTTTCTCTACCTGCCCTCATTCCTCTCCATTTCCAGTTGTCTATAACCACTATTTTACACTCACTTCTGTTAGACCAGTTCCTTTAGCTTCTACCTTATTGATTCTTTTAGCTCCCATACCTCTGGTTACTTGAGTTTTGTGTCTGCTTACTTTATCTAATGTAGTATCTTCCAGTTCTCTTCATGTTGTTACTAGGATTTAGTTTTCCGTGAACATTGCACACATATATAACATTTTATTTATTCAGGAGCCTGTAGGTTGATTCTATATCATGGTTATTGTGACTTCAGGAAATATTGAATTGCAAAATTGCTTGAATACTGATTTCCTTCATTTTAGTACCTGGAAATGCTGGATCATGAATTTTTTTTAATTAAAAATGATGCCCCTTCCTTACTACTTGGTAGTTTTACAAGTCTTTTTAATGTCTAGCTTAATAAAAAGGGAGCCCTGTGTTTTTATTTTTGCTTCTGTATAATCAATGTGTTTTAATATGATAAATTTAAGTATAGGAATAAAATCTGGACATACAGATTTGTTATATTCACATAACAAATCAGGCATTGTTCTGTTTTTAGTCCAGCAAAACTTGATGAACAGTACTCTTAAACATTGGCTGCCAAATGGAATTGTAAAATGCGTTTATGAACTTTGTGCATTCTTCTAAATTAAAACTGGTTTGCTTTGAATTTTGTATTAAAATGCTACACGGTAGTGATTTATACATTTCCCATTTTATACAGAATATTGAAATCTATGTGTATAAAAGGTTCAAGATTAATAGTTTTTTTCAGTGCTTTGACTTTCATCAAGAAAACATTCTTTTCCATGAGTACATGGCAGCAGAGAGTTTGGTGACTGATACTGTAGTATTATGAAACTGGCTTTGGCCTGCAGACCCTGTAAGAGGGTGTCAGAGGCTCCCTCAAGCTCATGGATTGCACTTCCTACTTTATGGCGGGTTCTGGTACTCAGCTAGAGTTTGATTGCATATTCTGTTTCCCCGTGGCACTCCATATCTGCAGTGGAAGAGCTTTTGCTTTTAAGACTTAACTTGAATTTATTGTTCCACTTTTTATTTTGCTTGGTTTCAGTTATCTATTCGTAATTATGGTTTGAAATTGTCAAATGGGAAATTCCAGAAATGAGAAACTCCTCAGTTTTAAGTTGCACTTAATTCTGAGTCTTGTGATGAAATCTTGTCCAAGATCCTGCTCTGTCCTTCCAGGAATGTGAATCATCCTGTTGTTCAGGGTATTCTGCTGGATGCAGCACCCATGCCATGGATGAGAGGGGAATGTCTCTATAGGTTCTACTACAGCATATTGCTATAATTATTGTTTTTCTTATTGTTAGTCCCTTATGGCACTCACTTATAAACTAAACATTATTAGGTGTGTCTGTATATAGTAAGACTTAGTACTGTTGGGACTGGAGAGATGGCTCAGAGGTTAGGAGCACTGGCTGCTCTTCCTGAGGTTCTGAGTTCAGTTCCTAGCAACCATATAGTGGCTCACAACCATCTTTAATGAGATCTGGTGCCTTTTTCTGGCAGGCAGGCATACTTACAGGCACAACACTGTATATATAATAAACAAATCATAAAAAATAGTACTGTTAATTATAAGACTCCTCTGTAGATAAGGGGAAAGGGAGCTATTATTTAGCTACCCTGTACTTTTTAAAATTACATTTAGACCTCTATCTCTCATAACTACACTACGGTCAGATTTTAGTGTGACTTTATGAATTCCTTTTTGAGATCAGACTTGTTCAGCCCCTTTCCCTAGAGTCCCGTGTAATTCAGGCAGGCTTCTAACTGTGTGATTTGGAGGACAACCTTGATTTTATGATCCTTCCGCTTTCTCCTCATGAGTGCCAGGATTACATGTAGGTATCATCATGCCCAATTTATGTCGTATTGAAGATTGGACCGAGCACCTTCAGCATGCTAGGTTAGACTTCTACCACTGAGCTACATCCCAGCCCTGGGTTTTTAGGAGGCTTGTTGAAATCAAACTATTTGGCTATTATGCTATTACATCTTCAGTGCTGAAGGGTGACTTTGTTTGTTTTGTCTCATGTGCCTTTGACTTTTCAGTAAGTTGACCCAGTGTCCCAAACAGTGTTGACTCTTTGATTCCTTCGTCGATTATTTAATTTGTCCCTTTACCTTTGTAATTCTTGTAAATTTGGAGAAGTGTCAAGATTTGATTACATTAATTTTGACCATTTTTGAAAAGTAGTGTTTTATTGGGAGGTGTATTACAGCATGTTCCACCATACATGAGGACTCTCATAATTTTTGGTTATCCTACTGGTGGGGACAGGAGATTGCGTTGGGGATGAAGTGTCAAGTTATTCGTTGAATAAAACAGAAATGCTGTACTTGGCGCCTACAAACATCCTGTTCTCCATCGACCTTTCACCTAACAGTACCTACAGGTGTCTCTCTATAATCTTCTAAGACTTTTACCTAACAGTACCTACAGGTGTCTCTCTATAATCTTCTAAGACTGGTTTTATTTATTTGTGTGTGGGGGTATGTGCATGTGAGTGGGGAACCTGCAGATTATCTGGATGCCCTGGAGCTGCAGGCAATTAGCAACTGCCTGGTGTGGGTGTTGGTAACTAAAGTCAGGTCCTCTGAAATCGTAGCAAGTGCTCTTAACCACCTATAAATCTTTTTTGCCAAAAGGTTGTTGTCTTAGTTATGGTTACTGTTGCTTTGATAAAATGCCATGACTAAAAGAAGCTTGGAGAAGAAAGGGTTTATTTTGCTCACAGCTGTATATAACAGTTCATCTTCAAAAGTAGTGAGGGCAGGAACTCATGCAGGACAGGAACCTGGAGTAGGCAGGAACTGATGCAGAATGGGAGCTGCTTACTGGCTTGCTCCTCATGGCTGGCTCAGTCTGCTTTCTTAAAATGTCCAGGATCACCAGCCCAATGACGGCACCACCCATAATGGGCTGGGTCCTCCCCTATCAATCACTAATTAAGAAAATGCCTTTCAGCTGAACCTAATGGAAGCGTTTTTTTTTTTTTTTCTCAAAGGCTCCCTCCTCTCTGATGATTCTAGCTTGTATCAAGTTGACGTAAACCTAGCCAGTATAACTGACCCCTTGTCAGTTTGACACACAAACACATCACGTTTCAATTAGAACCTTTCCTTTCTCATTTATCCTAAAGATGGAATGTTAATATCACACTATAAGACATAATAACTTTAAAAGTTCCACAGAACTTAGGAATTCAAACACATTAAACATCCAGTCTCTTTTAAAAATCCAATCACTTTAGAAATCCAGAATCATTTTTAAAAGTTCAAAGCCTTTCAACTTTGGGTTCCTGTAAAAAAAAAGTTAGGTACTTTCTTCAAGAGGGAAGAACCAGACAGAGCAGTCATGATTTAAACAAAGCAAAACCAAACTCCCAACAGTGTAAATAACTGAATGTCCAATTGTCTAGGATTCACTCAAGGTCTTCTGGGTTTCTCCAAGGGGCTTTGACACTGCATATACATCTCCCCACACACATATGAAAAATCAAAATAATAGTTTTTAACACATCATATTTTTCTGAGTTTTAAAATAAAATCATATCCATAAAAACTTACAGCAGAATCTGGTGGATAATAACTCCTGATAGTTGATTTGATTATTACAGTAACTTGTCATAGCTATTTTGACTAAAATAATTCTACTTGGGATGAAGGTAGACATTTCAGACTATGCTACCCTTCAGCATCTTTGAGAGGCTTATTTAGAATTTCTCTTTAGTGTGGGGCTGGCAGGCTCAGTGCCTCAGTGGGTAATGTACTTGCTGAGCCAATTTGACTCCCTGACTTTGAGTCTCAAGATTCATGGTAGAAGAGAACTGATTCCATAAATTTATTCTCTTACCTTTGCATGCATTCTGTCCCCCAATACATCATGTACTCACACACAATAACAATGAACAAATAAAAGAATTTCTCCTAGTGTGGACCAAGCCCATGCCTAATATTATTTTTTTAACTTAAAATAACTATGCACTGGGCCATGGTGGTACAGGCTGTAATCGTAGCTCTTGGGAGTCAGAGGGAGGAGGGTGCAGGGTTCAAAGCCTTGAGCTGTCTGAGAACCTGTCTGAAACAAATAGCCCGATAAAAGCAAGGAAATACGACGTTAAGTCTGTGATGAGGTGATCTGCTCTAGAGATAAATGCATTTTCAAACCCTGATAGTCCATGATATGTCAGATACTCACATCTAGTAATTCCACTTGTGAGCGGGAAGAATTAGTTATAAAAGTACAGTGATTAATGCTTAACACAAATGTCTCCCAGTGCTTCCACATAGGCTAGCTCTTAGAATTCTTATAGTTCTTATAGGAGCATGGTATACAAATCATTTCCTCCTTTTACAAATGAGGAACTTGGTCAGTTGGGAGGAATGATTTTCCCTGACCAACTTTACACAGTGTATAAAGCAGCTTTAATCTGGGAAAGAATTTTAGTCTGGATTTTACTGGCGCTTGCTAGCTTAAGGTTTGGTCAGTTTAGTTGATACATGTTTTAAGACTTAAATTTTCCGAACTTTAATAATTGTAGTTGTCTTTTGGTAGCAATCCTATTATATGTGCACAATGCTTTGTAGAGAGATGGTTGTTTCGTTTCTTTTGGGTAGTACCTAAGAGTCTAATTACTGGCTAGTGGTGTGTAGTCTGCTTCCAGCGGTGATAATTTGGTTTAGACTTTTAAGCTCTTTTTTTATTAATAAAATGGAGAAATTGAGCATTATTATATATTCATGTTATTTGAATAGCTAAAACAAAGATGTAGTTACAGACTCCACACTGTTCTGAGAGTAGTTCATCACCCCCATACTCCTGCCAGCCTCCTGGTAGCAGAACTGTTCTGCATGCTTAGTCTTTCTCATTTTGGTTATTCTACTGGCTGTGTAGTAGAATTAATTGCATGTGGGGTTTTGTTGTTTGTTTGGCTTTGTATTTCCTTGCTGACTCACTTTGAGCATTCTTTCTTACGCCTACTGTGTACCTCTTATTTGGCCCACTTAAAAATTTGGATTCTCACATTATTAGAATTTTAAGAGCTATGAAATATATTTGTACCTTCTTTTGGGGACTCTGTATTATATTTTCTTCCCGTCTTGGCATGCCTTATCAGTATGGTAATGGTCTCCTTGACAAAGCAGATGTTTTTAATTTTAATGAGGACAGATTTATAATTTCCTCCAAGTTTTTTTTTTCATATTAAAGAGATCTTTCTCTTTTACAAGTTTACATTGTCAGGATATATTCATTCTCTCCCACACCCTTCCTCCTCACCCCCTTCATGCATTTTTGAGACAGGATCTCATATAAATTACGCTAGCGTCAAACTCACCGAATACCCTTGATTCTTCATCCTTTGCTTCCCAAGTTCTGGGAGGTGTGCCACCATGCCTGGCTCATCTCTCTCTTGGAACCTTTATTCTTAATATCACTGTCTTAGGTCAGGTCTCTAATGTTATATAACTGTATTCCTACTACTGTTCTTCTCTTCAGCCCTTGCCTTATAGTATATCAGGTTCGTCTTTCTTTAGAAAACAATTAAATAAAATATTGTCAATATTAGGTGAGGCTATGCTGAAACAGAGGCTCCTACAGATGTGTACATATGGCCAAAGAATACGTGGGACCTATACGTATGTCTCCAAGAAAATAACATGAATAAAAATAGAAAATTACAATTCTTCAACCCTGTAATTGAAAGTTGGTTGGATGACTTGCATTTGTATCAGTCCCATCAGTGAAAAGACAACGGCTTTGTTACTAAGAGCTGTGGCGTGCATTGGGCTGTGTCTGCGGATCCCCTGGGAGCTGTGCTTAGCCAGAGTCTACTCAACTCTGTATCTCTGGGGTGAAGAATAGTAACACGTGTTTATAAAGATCTCCAAGTCTGTCTGGTACAGCATCATTTGAACCAGCAAATGGAAAGCAATAATTGAGCATACTAAGAACATAAGTTGCAACTTCTTTATCTGCTATTCAAGGCTTTTAATTATGTCCAATTTTATTCTCCCAGTTTTGTCTGATATTTCTCTCCTTAAATCCTGCTAGAAGGTTTTCACTGTTATTTAGTTGGAATGTGCTTTTTCTTGGTTTCCCATGGTAAAATGTTCTCCCTTGTAATTGCTGATCCTTTCTACCACACAGTTTGCTTCTTTATCCATTCCTGTGTTCATTAGACAGCATCTCGTGTAGGCCAGGGTGGCCCCACACGGTGGAAGGCCTTGAACACCTACAAAGGCCCCTCCCAAGTGCTGAGATGCTGACGCACACTACCCTTTCTGGCGTTATCAGACCGTATCACATCATCCTGCTGTCTTAATTTTCAATCCCTATCAGTATGCTTGAGATTTTATAACTTGCTCCTTTATATGGTTATTTCAGTAGAGTTTAGCTTCAAATTCAACAAGGAGATTTATAAAGGGTGTTAAATCCCTTCAGTTACATGCTTAATAAGTAGTCACTTTTAAATAAATTCATTTAGTTTCATTGTTCTGTTTTTCTAGCTGTGTCTCTTTCATGTATATTATATCAACTTAAAGGAGAGGTCATAATTGCTTAAAAACAATTGGTTTACGAAGCACAGTTTCATCCCATCTTCTGGGCTCTTCCTGTTTTCCTTTGGACTAGCAGGAGAGACTGACTCTTCGCTCACCCCACATTTGTCAGGGTGGTCTTTGCTGTCTGTCTAAGCAATGCCTTAGTTTCTTCCAAAAATTGCATATTTTCCACATTCTTTTCTTATCTGCTTATCTTACTATTAAAATTTTTGTAAAATTTATGTATATAGATGTTTTGTCTGGGTGTGTATGTCCATGCAGTATGTGCATGCCTGGTATTGTGGAGGCCAGAAGACAACATCAGATCCCCTGGAACTGAAGTTACAGACAGTTGTGAGCCACCGGATAGATCTAGGGATTGAACTCGGGTCCTCTAGAAGAGCAACTAGTGCTTTTAACCACAGAGCATCTCTTCAGCACCCCTGCCTCCCCCCCCCCCCCCGCGCGCACGCGCACACACACACACACACACACACACACACACACACTTTAAAATCAGCTTTCTTCCTGGGAGTTTAAGAACTATTAGAGGCTCAGAAAGGGTAGGGTTTGTTTCATTATGACCTGTTTGTTTGTCGGGAAAGGCAGACGTGTTGACTAACTAAGCTTGTTTTCTCCCTTTGTCTATTTTATACAACAGGAGTACCGGAGAGGATGGGACTCACTCATAGCTCATCTCTTGGGGAAGCTCATTCCCTCTGGATCATGTTTAAGATTTGTTATCGAGCTTTACAAAGTGCTGGGCTTGGCAGCTAAGGTTTTCTGCGTTGTTATTTTTAAGCTAGCATGTAGAGAGATTGCTCTGTGTGAGAACAGGCTGTCTCAGGCTGTCAACTCCAGTCTACTTCATTCTGACTTTTCTTTGCTGTTGTTTTGTTTTTGAGGCACAGATTCCCCATACATCTCAGCCTAACTTGAATTTATAATCCTCCTGCCTCACCTTCCTGAGAGTGCTAGGATTACAGGTGCATACCCATTATACCTGGCTCAAACTAATTCTTAAATGTTAAAGATTTGAATTATTTTATAGCAAAAGTCTTTGTTCAGTGATTATCCTTGTTTCATTAAAGTTAATTTAGACCGTCTGAGTATTGCATTTCTGTTGTCCCATAGTAAATTCTCTTAAACCTAAAGTCAATTCCCTCTTTGTTCTGGCAGCATTAAAAATGACAGGAGCCTACATCAAGGGCTAATAGAAAACATCAGCATAAAGACAGGATTTCTCTGATGCAGCTTTCAACTGTAAAGGGTTGTATCATATTCCCCAGGTGACTGTGTTAGGTGTTGCGGTATAATCTTAGATGACAAACACAAGAGAGCCTTCATTAAAATGGTTCACAGAGAAAGACACCTAGAAGTCACTTTCTTCCATGAATCAAAGCAATTCTTCTTTTCTTGGTAAGACATTTGAACATCTGAACCTATCTTGGACCATAAACACACAAATATATTCTTGACTAGTATAGCTCAGGAAAATTGTGTTGTCTGAAAAGGACTCTGATTTTCTCCTTCCCCCATCTTTATTCTCCCCACCCCCAATCCCAGCACTTGCGCTGGCCGCCAGCCATAAGTAGTTGGGTTAAAAACAGTATGAATTACAGGCTCTGCCGCCGTCCGAGTGTCTGAGTCCGGCGCACTCGCTGACGCTCTGAGGTGAGAGTAGTTTCTGATCTGTCTTTCCTTGTGTTCAGGGAGTCGTTTCCTAGCATCATGACAGTCAGCATCATGTTTGGCAAATTAAGAAAATAAGAATAGAGTATTTCTAAAATCCTCTTGTAAAATGGTACAGAATCTGTGTTTAACACTGCTTTCACAAGGGAAACTAAAATAACGAACATACTTACTGAAAATTAAAATGACTAATCCAGCTTTGTTTTAGCACCTTTGCTGAGACGAGAGCTGGAGGTGGTCTGGCTCACCATTGCCAGGACTTTTGAGTTGTTTCTGTATCAAACTAGGAAGATGAATATATGAATAATAAGGGATATTTTTCTTGGAAAAAATGCTTTAAGTATTTTTAACTTAAGGTATTGAAGGATGATCAGATACTACCTACACAAGCTAGTTCTTGCTATTGGAATTTAATTTTCTTTGTTAGGAAAATCTGGGAGAGTATACTCTCCTTTATATATATACACACACACACACACGCTTTATCAAGTCACAACAGGGCTTCAGTTCAGTTGGCTTCTGTCATTTTCACTTTCTTCTTTGCGGAATATAGAGCCAGATTTTCTGTATATTTTAATAAGTGTATAATAAAATTATTGTCGTAATATATCAGTGAATGGCTCAGTGAGTAAAAGTTTCTTCAACCAAGCCTGGCAGTCTGACTGCCCCGGGGTCCCTGAATGGTGTGGAAGGAAAGGACCAGTTCTTGCGACTTGTCCTCTGACTTCCACAAGTATGCCATGGGTGATTGTGCCTCCCTACTTGCACATCCATGGTTGTGCATGCATGCACACACACAAATAAATGTGGTTTAAATTCTGGTCACCATAGTGGCTTCTATTTGTATTTTCTGTGCATTAGGTAACATTTGACAATGTTTGTTAGAAGGAAATTAATATCTTTCTGTACTATGAACTATTCCATGTAAAAGTATAAAATATACTTGACTTTTACAGAATAATAAAATCAGTACTTATATACATAGAAGTGCAGATTGAGACGGGATCACTGTAGTAGGTAGACGTCCTCAGCTTTACCCTCTAATCCCCATTTGCAGTCACACCTGCTCATCAGGTGCCCACAGACCCCACCTTGTATTTATATTAATGGTATTATCGTGTGTGCATACCTAAGACATTTAGGCTGGTTGGTGGTGGTGCACACCTTAATCCCAGCACTAGGGAGGGAGGCTGAGGCAGGTGGATCTCTATGAATTCAAGGCCAGTCTGGTCTACAGAGTGAGTTTCAGGACAGCCAGGGATACATATTAAAACCCTGTCTTAGGGGAAAAATATTTATTTGGAAGCACTAAGTAGTGTCCAAAGAAAATATTTAGAGAAATTTAATAGCTTATTCAAGCAAGGATAACTCATATATCAGGCAGCACTAGGTATTATAAAGAGATTCAGAGTTCTTTGCAATGTGGGCAGTGAATATTGATAGATAGAATGAAGAAGTGGGGTACAGAATAGCTTTTTTTCTTCTGTAAGCATGGCCTGATCAGTTGGTTGCCTGTGACTTGCGAAAGAAAGCTTAGTAGCTTTAGTGTCTTGGCTTAGATCTGGCTTTCTGTTGCATATTTAGACCAAATTAAGTTTGCATTCGCTTGTAAGCAAGTTGTTTTACAGCTCATTCTGTAGGAACTCAGTCCAAATACTTTCTTCCTATTTAACAAGTTTGATGTGGGATTCCCCTCTGTATGCTGTGAATATATTTTATTACCATTGGTTAATAAAGAAGTTTCTTTGGGCCCGCACAAGGCAGAATAGAGCTAGGAAAACTAAACTGAATAATGGGAGAAAGAAGACGGAGTCAGGGAGATGCAATGTAGCCTTGCCAGAGATAGACGCCAGGACAGACCTTTACCCGGTAAGCCATAGCTACGTGATGATGCAGATTAATGGAGGTGGGTTAGTTTAGGATATAAGAGAAAACTAGAAATATGCTTAAGCTATTGACCAAACAGTATTGCAAATAATATAGTTTCTTGTATGATTGTTTCAGGAGTCTGGGCAGCCGGGAAATGAACAAGCAGCCTCTCCCAGCAGAAGTTTATTTGTTCAGAAGGGGCAATATTACCAGAGGAGAATAAGCCTATATACTCTCTGGGTTATAGCTTATCTTTGAATTCTTTGAGTTTAATAAGAGTCTTGTTATGGTTTGAACATACATGAATCCAGAGGTTCATGTCTTTCAGGCATGATCCCCAGATATTGGTGCTATTGAGAGGCAATTGGATCCTGAGGGCTCTCAGTTCATCAATGGATTAAACCATGATAATTCCCTAGTTCTGAACAGACCAGTAGAAGGTATATCTTGTCTGTAGGCTTTTCTCTAGTCTGCCTTGGCTTCCTGACATCTGTGAAGTGAGCAGGTTTTGCAACACACTTCTGCCATCATGATGTTCTGTCTCACTACAAGCCTTAGCAACGGGGCAAGCCGAAACAAACATGGACCAAAATCCTCCTTTCCTTTTGAATTGCTTCTGTCGGTTATTTTGCTATGGTCATAGAGGTTCTCGGAGAAAAGATTGGGTAGAATCGTTATTAGTGAGTCTTGAAAAACATGGGGTTCAGCATTGCTTGCAATTTGGTTCTGGACAATCAGCAGAAGTATTTTGTACCATGTAGCTCACAATATCCTATCAAGAATAAATGAAAAGTTGGGTGATGGTGGCGCACGCCTTTAATCCCAGGGAGGCAGAGGCAGGCGGATCTCTGTGAGTTCGAGACCAGCCTGGTCTACAGAGCTAGTTCCAGGACAGGCTCTAAAGCCACAGAGAAACCCTGTCTCGAAAAACCAAAAAAAAAAAAAAAAAAAAAAAAAAAAGAATAAATGAAAAATAGGACACTTGGTTCTGCTAGAAGTATTCTCAGCTAATTCAAATGTGGGTCTAGGAAAAGAGAAAGTTCTAGTGTACTCTAGGACAAGCTTAAGGTCAGAGAAGAACTTGGGCAAAGCTGATTCAAGCACTTCTCTTTGAGAAAGATGATGCCCTGGCAAGGGACTTTTTGGTGAAAGTAGCTCTTTTATATTTGGTGATCTCTTATATGTCACACACTGTTTGTTTATTGTTACTTTATGCGCAGTATATATGCTGGCACAGTCTTTCAAACCTGCTGTCCTGGGACAGAAGTAAGTCCTAGAGAAAATTATTTGCATGAGTATTTTCTCAATTCTCTTGACAAAAAAAGGCAATAGTATGTGTTTGGAGATGTTACGGAGACTTGGGAGATAGTGGACTCATCCCGAACAGTGGATACTATGCAATACATTGGATTCTACTGTAGAACCAGAACTGACAAGAGGTGCACTAAGAGAAATCTTTAAAAAGCAAAGAAAATAAAAAAACATGCGTGAAAAGTTGTATTTTGAGTTCTGTCGTGTCTAAAAATAGCTTTAGTGTATTCTAGTTCATAATGGCGTGTTGGGTTTCTAAATGAGACATTCTCCTTGAGATAGTGAAGGCATTGCTTGCATGTCGGGCTTGTATGTTTCTAGCATTATTAACGAATATTTAAAAATATTAGTCAGCCCATTTGACACGTGATCCAGCGTAATTTGCTACTGTGAATTTTGTACAAAAGAACTGTTTGATATAAATACTGGCATGTGACTTGGCTTTCGTGCCTCTGCACGGCCATGACTGTTCGTTACTCTCAAGTTCAGCTGTCAAATATGTGTTGTAGATGTATTCCCATACTTGTTTATGTTCTTTAGAAAAACTTCTTTCCTCTGTCATCCCTTGATTGTAGGGAGAACACATTCTAATATTTTCACCTTGTTATTTTCAACCTGGACCCTTGGTAAACTGTACATAATAATCCTATAATGATACTCTTAGCATTTTATATTTAAGGAAATGGAGACTCATTAAATTTAAACACTACCTAACTATTAGAGGATAATGCCTTTTGTGATAATATCTTTTTTATTCCTTGAAGGGCAAGCACCAAGTACATGAATTAATCATACTTCTCTTATTGTCTCCAGTGACTATTAGTAATTTACATTTTATGATATGGGGGATGAGGAAAACGGAGATCCTCTCCCCCTCAGACAACAGAACTGCAGCTTTTTGGGATTGGCCATAAATTTCCTTTCACAATAATTTTGAAATGCCTTTGCTAAGGAAAAAAATGCATATCATTACATAGGAATTCAGTTGTGTTTTGTTTCTTCGTTTTTGAGACTGGGTCTGTAGCCCTGTGTGACCTGAAACTTACTATGTAGACCACCTGTTTCTGCCCCCTGAGTGTTGGGATTAAAGGCGTGTATTACCATAAGTGTCAGAAATTGAGTTTCTAAATGCCTTTTCTAATAAGGAGGGGAAACACTCTTAGATTTATATGGAATAATGTTTTATATGAACCAAGATGCAGTCTTGATGTATGTGCATGGTAAAGAAGAAACTGAATCTTAGGACAAAAATTCTTGTAAGATTAAATATCAAGTTTATTTTGAATGAAGTAAGGTATAGGATAAGGCAAAAATAATTTAATAAAATGGAAGGGTTCTTGGGAATTTTAACAGTTAGGCATAAGGAGACAGTATAGTTTATTACTTTCAAAATAACAAATTATTTGTTTTTAAGTGGACCAAACTCATTGGTAGATTATGAATAGTTCAAACACAATGGAGAGGAACTATAACAGCTAATGCTTCACGGGAGTGTTTAGAACACACAGCATTATTATGGTGTCATTTTAATCTGCTGTGTTGATTGGCTCGCATTAACGCTGTCTTAATGACTCCTGTATTCCTCCCAGAAGTAAAACGTTTAATCCTCTGCTTTAGCAGTTGTGATCCATCAGAATTGAAAGAATATCTTTCCTTATGAATTCTTAATCATGACCAAGACAAGCGGCAGATTAGATACAAATCTAGAAGCTTCAGGAAAGGTAGAAAGTATAATGTTGAGATCTACTTTTGAAGTAACCAAAAGCTGGAAAGAAAAGGAGTCGGAAGAGAAGGGAAGTGTGGCCACATACTACAATCACATAATAGATGTGGTTGGTAAAAGGCTCGTCATTTTGAGAAGAGACCCTATTACTTCATCCAAAATGGCTAAGTATTGATCTTGCTTTGTTTTGCTAAGGCAGCAACTCAGGGGAGGGCATCATTGTCTTGATACAAACGTAAAACATTAGTGGGATAGCCCTTTAATCAATTCATTTGTAAAAAAGAAGTCAGTAGCTTGGCTCCCTGCCTTCCCTGTCAGTCGCCCTATCTGTTTATTGCTGATTTGACAGTCTCTAGTTCTCCTTTGCTGTTAAATGTGTGTGTCCTTTGTTTGTGCTGGTGGGGTTTGCCACATTTGGATGTGAGAGAAAAGCCTGTCTTGCTTTATTGGGCTAATTAGCCCTCTGGGTGAACATATATATTAAACAGACCTCTTAAACCATGAAAGAAGAGAGTTCACAGCAGCGTAGATTTTCTTCATGTGCTGGGGTTTCGTCGGTTTTATTTCCTCCACGAATTGATGGCCGAAAGCTTGTCCGGAATGCTTCATTTGGAGGATACAATGAACTTTCTCCATCCTTGCAAGGTTTGTCTGTCTAATCTTGCATTCTTGCCTTAATTTCTTGCATATTCTTAATGAAAATAAGCCAGCAATTTTTAAAATCTTAATGTTGTGCTTCATGTAAACAATTCTCTTTTGAAAGCTTAGCTTTCTGTCCCTGCCTCTCTGTGGCTGGGCTTCCCATATTCTCTCTAAGAGTCTCCAGCTAAAACTTGAGCTATCGAGGTGGTGAAATAAGAACCTTGATTTCTCATTGTGTGCGTTTTGATTTCATTGTAGAAGTAAATTAAAGCATTTCTGAATTTGACATAATACACATGTATTTCTATAAAGAAATGGTATCTATGGAGGTTTTAGCAGATGAAACCCAGATATTTAACACTAATATTTAGCCATTTCTGTAAAGCAATAATTATAATTGATGTTCAACGTATGTGCCAGTCTTAGTCTTTTAATTCTTGACTATAGTAAAGTTCTCCATCTGTGTATATATTTGCTTCTAGGCTTATTCATGTGAAGATATTTTTTGCTAAGAAAAGTATGTTATATATACAGTAATATTAAATAAAATTAGATGTTTTACAGTTATCATTTAGGCATTAAGTGATTGGTCAATAAGATATAAACAACTTGAAATGATTTATTGAGGTAAATATTAGATTATACATTTTAATTTAATTTTTTATATTTTCACATTATGAAAATTAAAAAATACAGCTTTTTTCCTACATTAAATTTTCCTACATTAAAATATTCATTATAAAGAAAAATTGACTAGAACTTATATGTATTTTTCTGACATTTACATTTGTTGAATTTGCAATAGAGTTTCTGTTTTGTCCATAACCTTTTATTTTGGCTTTTTGTAAATAATCATGATGATAAGTTTATGCATCATTTTGAGATACCTAAGCAATTAAATATTATGAATTCACTAATTTTATATTCTTTTTAACAATGTTTTCAAAAAATATCCATTGTTCTAAGCTGTACCTAAGTAGCATAGGCTTTGAACAGTATTTAATCCGTATTGTCTTCTTAGCATAGTGTGGTTATTATCATGCGTCTTGTTTATGTCCTTAAGTAGTGTGCTGTTTGGTGTGTTTTTATTCAGAAGTGGCTTTCAAATATAGTGTACTGAAGCTTTTAGGAAATGTTAAGTATTGCCTTTGCTTATGCAGTGGGACTTGGTTCTCTTTTTGTATTTGTCTTCTCGACTGTATTTTTTTTAAACCGTTGCTAGGTATAATAGCATATACCATTTGTTGACCTTCATAACACAAATCTGTTTAGTATTAAGGACTAATCAGTGACCTTAGTATTAAAATAATAGAAAATTCACTATTGTGACATATACTTAATTATGTGATTAAAGACATAATTGTAAGTTTAATATATTCAAAGAATGTATTTAAGATAATTTTTTGATAGTTCTGTTTTAATAGATGAATAAATGATTTGCTGCGTCTCTCAATTCTTCCAGTATAGAAAATCATTTAGGGTTGCTCCTATATTCTGTGATAAAGGCTCTTCAAAATACCAGCTTTCTCAGTTAAGCAGTCGAATCAGGTACTCTACAGAAAAGGACTTTTGTTATGTATTTAAGGTAAAGGTAAAAAGAAATATACGTGCTGTCTTCTGTTACTTCATTGTACTGAAAGTTATCCTAAATGCATTTGCTTTCATCTAAGAACATAAGAGTAGAAATTAGTTCTACATTGTTGATATTTAAAGGTAACTTTGTCTTACATGTCATTTTTTAATTTTAATTTTCATAGGAAAGTTGATCTGTCTCTGCTTCCATCTCTTTCTCTCCCCTTACTATTCTACCCTAAGAAGTGTGTTGTCTTAGCCCTGATAATGAGCTGTATCCCAGAGCTCCTGCCTTGCTTGTGTGCTCATAATAGCACTTTGGTGCAGTGGGATTTTGCTTAGTTTAAGTCTAATTATGTCTCTAAATCTTAGCTCTTATTTTCAGCTATGTTCATTGTACTTGTTTCTAGAATATTACCTAAGAATTGTGGGAAACCTTTAGCAAAGAAATCACCTATAAAAGGCTGTAAGCTTCACTGAAGGCTTTTAAAAATTCTTTTTTACTTCTTAGATTCAAAAATTTGCAATTATTTGTGACTGGAGAGATGGCTGAGTGGTAAGAACGCTGGCTGCTCTTGCAGAGGATGCAGGTTCAGTACCTAGTACCCATGTACATGGTGGCTAGCAATGTCTGTAACCTGAGTTCCAGGGCTTCTGACACCCGCTTCTGGTTTCCTTGCATATCAGGCTTGCACATGGTGCATATAAATACATGTGGGCAAAATACCCACACATATATAATAAAACTTTAAAAGTATCGATTATTCAGTGTGTGTGTGTGTGTGTGTGTGTGTGTGTGTATATGTGGTTGGCGGTGGGCGCATGCTGTGAGCTTGTGTGGAGCTCAGAGAACAACGTGCAGGATTTGGTTCTCCACCCTGCAGGCCCTAGGGTTGTACATGGGTTGTCATGATTAGTGTGGCGGCAAGTGCTGCCCTCTGCTTCTCCATCTTCTGCCTCTCTTAGGAGTTTTTCCCACACAAAGTTTACTTCTCGGATAGTCAGCACAGTAAATGTTTGTGATAGTCCTATATTTGCTGAGTAGATAGCTGTTAAGCCTGCATCTGTAGAAGTATATCCAATTTTTAAAAGACCAAAGCAACATTTTTTTATGTTATATCTAATCATTAATGAGCAGCAAGCCAAGTTTGCTCCTGCAGTGCACCGCGTCAGTGATGCATAATCTTGAGGAAGTTGGTTTACTTAGAACCAGTATTCTGTTCTACTAGAAATAAACTCTATGTACTAATATGACAGGCATTTTTCTAATGTCAGATTTATTTAGATGAGAAACTAAAGTTATAGAAGCTAAATAAAGCGACATGGATTTATAATTGCGTGATGGATGAGTTCTATTCAGGGAATTCTTGTGAGCCTATGATTGCTCCAAATGTGAAAACATTAGAACAGAAGGATATGATAACTGTTTTAAATGCCAAATTGTGTGTGATTAATTTTTGGGGGGGAAACTATAATTGGGAAACTCTTTTGTATTAGCTTTGAAGAGAACATTTTGGAAAGGTATCAATATGTTTTGTTTTAGAGAGTGCCTATGGCGCTCTCTTTAGACCCCTCTGGCATTCTCCCCTAGAGCCGAGTGGAACCACCGGGCTAAATTGCTTGCTCGTCCAAGGTCTACAGCTAAGGAATGGTGGTGCCAGTGCTTGGACTCCATCGCTCGCTCTCTTCGCTGTTCCTCCGCCTTCATCAGAAGCAATTAGTGCAGTGCTACCCGTCTGTGTTTAGGTGCTTCGCTCCTCTCTAGACAGTAACTTTTTCTGCCAAATGAATAATAGGGAACAGTGAACTGGGCACTTGAGGGCTCAGCCAGGCTCTCCCTGGGCAGTCTTGGCTTTCCTGGAACTTGCTATGTAGACCAGGTTGGCCTCAAGCTCATAAAGTTCTACCAGTTTCTGTTTCTCAAGTACTGAAGTTAAAGGTGTGCACCACCATACCTGGCCACTGCTAAATACTTTTGACAGAGCCCCAGAGGTCCTGATAAATAGACTTTCATGGCCTAAGTTTTAAAGAAAAGGTCCTGATAAACTTTAACAGCAGATATTTTTTAAAAAACGTGATTTTTCTGTACCCTTTTAGGAGTTCAGATCTATCCAATCTTACAAGAAGACCTAGCATAAACACTGGCAACAATTTTTTACATTACTGCCTTAGAATTTCCCTTGGAAACCCAGTGCGATTTGAAGATTTTTTAGTTTTAGGGCTTTTTTAAAACTCTAATTGAAATTCAAAAAAAATGGTCAGATTTGCATATTTTAGAAAGCATTTAACTTCACTCATTATAGTTAAAACTATAAATAATTTTGAAGTTATTCATATGATATGATATGAAACTAATTATATGATTTGCAAGTTCAAAGTATAAGGTTCTATTAAATGGAATTCTTTGATTTAACAAGTAATATGTGATCTACGTTCATGAATGTCATTTTCTAACATTTGGAATGTTATATATCATTTGCATTTTTAAAGTTTTCTTTATGACTGGGGGATGGCTCAGTTGGTAAGTTACTCTCTATGAAGACATGAGGACCTGGGTTCAGATCTCCAGTACGCTGGTAAAAACTAGGTACAACGGAACATGCCTGTAAGCCCAGTGCTGGGGAGGTGGAAGCAGGAAGATTTTCCGGGGTTCTTGTAGCCTTGGGCAAGCTCCGGGTTCAGAGTAATACCTGTGGTTGGAAAGACACTGACATCAGCCTCTGAACACACATTCAGGAAATTTATTCAAACATACATATGAGTACACACACATTCACACATACACACGGGCACACATACACAGTGTTTAATTTATAGCTGTATTTCATTGATGTTATGTTTTAAAATAATATGTGGATATAGGCGCAGATGGACATTTTTCATAACATAGTAAATGGGTTGATGTAGATTGAGCTGAGACTAAAACAGTACTGGTGGAGAAACTGAAGCCTATTCATGAGAGCAAAATTAGCACAGAAATATCCTATATATATTTAGAGGTTCTTTGAAGTTATGTTAGTCATTAGTATCGAGAATTCTTTATTGATATATTTATTGCTTTGAATACATTTAAAATTTCTATTTTAATTTTGTAACTTTTAGTGTACTTTTATATTTGAGTTCCAAATTCCTGTAAGTTTTCATCTAAAAATCCGTGTTGCATTTATGAAAATTTCCCCTTCCCTATATTAGAACTGAATACTTTTTACTTTTTATAGAGAAGTATTTTCTCATACTACAAATTTAATTTAGTAAAAATATCTGAATAAAATAGATTTTTATTTATAAATCCCAAGCAGAATACATTATATTATCACTGATATTTTAAATATCATTTTGAAATGTTCCAGGCATTGATTCTATTGTTGATACCTCTCTGTGATGTATAGACAGAGTCAGTATAGGGAGTAGGTAATCTTACCTGCCGTTAGAGGTAAGAGAAACTTCATTAAGGTATGTACCATCCACATCTGCCTCACAGATTTTAGCACTGTCAATTCTCTACTGGGATTCTTGCAGTAATAATTGAATTGCTTTTTAGGATAAGGCTGTATTTGAATATGGAATATATGCATGCTTGTCCCACTGTGTTCATACATTTAAATTTATTAGTTTTACATCGTCTACCTTTTGCCTTTGTGTATATGTGTGCACTTTGTGTGCGCCTGGTATCCCCAGAGATAAGTAAAGGGAGTAGGATCTCCTGGAACTCAAACTGCAAAAACAGGTGCTCCTGGCCAGTCTCTCCAGCCCTGTTTATGAATTTTAGAGTCCTGCTTTTAGACCATTTAGAAATGACGAGAGTCGGCATTAACTCAATGTAAACTACATGCAATACTGTATGAGTGTTTGTATGCATGTTCATCTAATTTTTATAATTATTAGTTATTTCTTTAGCTTTTGAGATGATGTCTTATCATATTACCCAATTTGATCTCAGACTTCCAGATTCAGCTGTTCTTCCTGCCTCAGCCTCCCAAATAGTTGGTACTGTGGGCACATGCCTCACACCAGGGCTGGTTGGTTGGTTGGTTGATTGATTGATTGAGTTTTCTTGCCTCTTCCTTTCCCTCCTTTTCTTTCTTTTGTTTGTTACTTCTTTCTTCCCCCTTCCTCCTCCCATGTTCTCTCCTGTGTTTCTTCCCTCTCTTTGATATATCCTTTACTGAAAATTTATTTCCCACCCTTCTTTATTGCCTTCAGGACTATCTCTCCAGTTTGACAGGTAGAGAGAAAAGTTAGTTTGGATGCTTCTGTCACTTCAGAAATCAGCTCACTGGAGTTCTGGGGATACATCTTGTTGAGTAGAGAGCATTTCTAGCATAAACTTGATGTTGATTTTGACTCCCACTCCATTGCTGTATAGACTGGGTGAAGTGGTACTAACCTGTGTAAACTCGAGGGGAAACAGAAGTTCTGGGTCTTTCTTGGCTCCACAGCAAGTTCAAGGCCAGCCCTGGCTACACGAGGACCTGTCTCAGAAGAAAGAAAGAGAGAGGATGGGGAATTAAGAAATGAGCTTGCTAGGAGGAAAGCTCTGAGCGGATGATTTCATGTAAAGTGGTTCAATAGTACAAAAGTAGTATTCAGCTTGACATTGGTGGACTCGATTGCCTCTCTCTGAGTTAATTCTTTTGAAAGACTCACTTTTATTCTTTGAGAATTTCACAATGCATAAAACATAGTTCTATTATATGATCATATTCACCCTCCAGGCTTCCCCCAACTCTTCCCAGATATACACTCTTCTTCCTCCCTCCACTTAACCCCCTTCTGTATTTTGTTCTTTTAATTCTTTTTAATGTATACATTGATTGATTGATTGAGTTGATGAATACTATGTGTGTATGGGTGCAGAGGCCATAAGGGAGTGACAGAGCCCTTGGGCTGGAGTTGCAGGCAGTTTTGAGTTGTGTGATGTGGGTGTTAGGAACTGAACTCAGGACCTTTGGAGGAACAGCAAGTACTCTTAAGCCTTGAACCATCTCTCCAAGCTCCCACCCCTGTAAAACAAAAACACACAGAATCTAGTTTGGCTCCACCTTAATTTTAAAGAAATACAGTGAGATGCCAATAGGCCATAGTAGTTTGAGCTCTATAAGCACAGATGAATATCAAGTATATCTAAATAAAATGGCTCGTATTTACTCTTTAACATAATGAATGTATATTCAAAAGTTGTAATAATTGAATATTGGCATTTCCCCCCAAAGGTTTTGAAAGAGGAAAAGAAGATATTTCTCAAAATAAAGATGATTCTTCACTTTCAATGTCAAAGAGCAAGGTAGGCATATTATTGTTCCCAGTGTATAACAGTACATTTTTCCAATATTTAAAGTGAAGATACTGAACTGAAATCCTGTAAGTGTTCATAAGAATTTTTATGTTGGTATGTCTCAACCTTGTAGTATATGTGAAAAGTATGAAGGTCTACACTCGGACTGATTGAGGTGCTATTGAGTATTTGGAAAGTACCGGTTAGTAGCTATTGCTCTCTTTAGAGTGATACTGGTTTTGGTATGTGGGCTACAGCAGAACGTCTCAAACTGGAATCTGGGTGCTCCATTCAGAGATGCCTCAGACTTCATGGTTTTAACAAAACCCTTTTTAGGTATTTTAAACTTATTTATATGGCAGTCAAAATGCATACATTTGCCAGGTAATGAACAAAGATCTTTGTAGTACTATCCTATAGTTAAAATAGGGCATGATTATTCTAAATCATTATTTTTTAAAAACCACTATAATGATGTGGTACCCCCCCATAGATGGGTAAAAGTTGAGTGAGTTTTCAAAATTTGTCAAGGGATTTGACTTTTGACCTTTTTTTCTGATAAGATTTAGTAGCAGCAACAAGAGCTTTTTGTAAAGGTTTTGGAATTCACTTCAATGGTTGGAAGAAGCCTCTTCTTCCAGTGAACTTACTGCTAATTGCAGCAGTGGGCTTTGCTCATCCTGCCTTGTGTGTTTCCTCCTGTTCTTGGGAATAGTTGAGAAGATTACATAGTATGTTTTGATGCATGTTTTGTACATACGATTCATAGTTTAAAAGTACTTGTAGCTTAAAGTGCATGTTGAATAGCACATTTTACTTACTGGGCTTATATGTGCAGGTACATGTGTACATGTGTGCATGTGGAGGTCAGAGGACAACCGTGGCTGTTTTTTTTAGGCACTATTCATCTTTTCTTTAACACACAGGGTCTCTTGTTGTCTGGAATTCACCAAGTAGGTGAGACTAGCCTAGCTACAGTGGGCCCCAGAGAATCCGCCTCCCCACTTTTCAGCATTAGAATTACAAGCACACATGGCCATACCTGTCCCTGCTCTCACCACTATCTCCTGTGGGAGCTGGGGATCTAACCCAGGACCTCATGCTTTCCAAGCAAGTATTTTACCAAATGAGCTGTCTTCAAGAACCAGTGCCTTGTATTTATATAGCATTTCTTTTCTTACTCATTGCAAGGTTCATAGCTGAGTCCCCTATAATAAAAGGCATATTAACAAAACAAAATATACATATTTATTTAATGCTAAGTATAGACATTAATTTCCCAGCTTTCATTTTCCAGCCGACCAGACCCAAATAATGACACAGAAACTATATTAATTACAATAGTGTTTGACCAGTTGCTTAGATGTATTCCTAACTAGCTCTTACATCTTCAATTAACCCATTTCTATTCATCTATGTTTTGCCTTGAAGCTGTGGCTTACTGTTAAGGGTTCTGGCATCTCCTTCAGTGACTACTTGATATCTCCTGACTCCACCAACTAACTAACTCACTCCACCCAGCCACCCACCCAGCCACCCACCCAGCCACCCACCCAGCCACCCACCCAGCCACCCACCCAGCCACCCACCCAGCCACCCATCCATCCATCCATCCATCCATCCATCCATCCATCCATCCATCCATCCATCCATCCATCTATCTATCTCTATGTTTGGATTTCTTGTCTGGGTTTACTCTGCTAAGCCATTGGCCAAAATAGCTTTATTCATCAATCAATAAAAGCAAAACATACAGAAGGACATCCTGCTTCCTAAAGTGCCATGTTGAAGCCTTCAGAAGTGAAGATAACCCTTCTCCCAAAGAAACAAGTAGGGAAACTTGTATGAGTACAAGTATGGTTGAGCAGAAAGAACAATGAAAGGATTAAAGATCTAAACCAGTTGTGCACTCCTTGTCTGAAGTGCAGCGCTCTAGGTTCAGTTCCCAGCTCCACAGAAATAAATAAATAAATAAATCAAATAATAAACACATAAATAAATGAATAGAATGTTCTAGTTTGCTTTTAATTGTTGTGACAAAATACTGACCACTAGCTCTCAGGAGGAAAGAGTTTGTTTGGCTTACATGTCATGTCACAGTTCATCTTTGAGGGAAGTCAGAACAGGGTCTCAGTCAGGAACCTGGAGGCAAGAACTGAAGAAGAAACTGTGGGGGTAAAAGTGCTGCATACTGGCTTGTTTAGTCTGCTCTGTTTTATATGCCTGGACCACCAGCCCAGGGGTAACACTGCCCACAGTGAACTGGACCTTCCTATATAGGTCATTAATCAAGAAAATTCCCACAAGCCAATCCGATGGCAGTAATTCTTCAGTTGAGAGTCCTTCTTTCCAGGTGACTCTAGTTTGTGTCAAGTTGACAGGAACTAAATAGCAGACAGGGTAATGTCTGTGGGGATTCTTGGTTTCTCTGTGTCTCCAAGTATAGAAGAACATCTGCTTCATGAAGGGAGGTGTTAGATTTCTTTTATGGCCTGTTTCCAGGAAGAAAAATAGTAAGATAGAGCCAGAGAACGGCCTCCTTCCTTCCGCACTGCCTCGTAGTTCCTTCATCTTAAAATGAGCATACGCTGTTTTCAAGTACTGTGTGCTGGGCTCTGCTGGACATTTTATACCATCTGCTTTTGTGCTGGTGGTTTTGTTCTTGGAGACAGGGCTTCTCTGTGTAGCCCTGGCTGTCCTGGAACTCTGTTCTGCAGCCCAGGATAGCCTTGACCTCACAGAGATCCACCTGCCTCTGCCTCTCAAGTGCTGGAATTAAAGGCATTCACCACCACCACCTGGCTTATGATTTGCAATTTTTCAAAATTGAAGAAAAATGTATGCTTAGCACCAATGCTAGAAATGCAAAGCTTGCCTTTATGCACTTAGTACCAGAATTGTTGAATATTTGGTGTAACAGAATTACTGCTCAGAAGCTATAAAACATAAGCACAAAGACCTATGTGACGCAGCTGCTATTTGCCATCATTGTAGCTTGTAGAAATGGAGAAGGGACCGTGGATCCGAACTCTGCAGCCTTTGATGTACACTAATGCCTGAAACAGACATGTGCCTTATTACCCCTGTGCTTTGTATAAAAAGAGTATCTAGTGCATTGATCTTTAAAGTTAAATAGGAAGTTAAAGTCTCCATTATATTAGCTAGGCACATGTTCAGTAACTACCTGTGGCTAGTGACTGCCCTGTCAAACAACTCAAATGTAGTGAATTGAGGAGCAGTCAGGGCTGCATGTGGCCCTATCCTGGAGAAACAAACAGAGCTTAGAGAGAATAACTCTTAACAGGATAACCTTTTGTA
The DNA here is from genome assembly GCF_950005125.1 of Chionomys nivalis. NCBI lineage: Eukaryota > Metazoa > Chordata > Mammalia > Rodentia > Cricetidae > Chionomys > Chionomys nivalis. Next base: position 22,147,172 of record NC_080110.1, read on the forward strand.
TTAGTAACATTGCACTTATCCTGCTATTTTTCAAGAGATCTATAGTAGCTAGTTTGTTCCTAGGTGTTTTTATTCTTATTTAAGTAATTTGGGGGAACAAATTTAAATTTTAAAACTTATTTTATTTCAATGTGTGTAGGTGTTTTGCATGTGTGCCAGTGCACCACGCGTGAAGTGCTGAAAGAAGCCACAGGAGGGCCTTGGGCTCCCTGGAACTGCAGTTACAGGGAGTTGTGAGCCACCATGTGCGGCTGGGAATTGAACTCTGCTTCTCTTGAAGAGCAGCCAGTGCTTTTAAAGGCCAAGACGTATCTTCACCCCTCAAACAGCATTTTTAAAATGAATTTTTAATCATCCTATGTCCATGACAGGAAGGGCCAGTATGAGTAACTTATATAGTAAGATAAATGGAATCATGTTGCTAGGATAAGGGGTTTCTGTAGTATAGATCCCTTTACTTGATCCTCCAACATCTATGAACCGCTTATACGTTTATACGTTATTACTACCTGTTTTCAAAAGATATGCTTACCTCAATGTTTAAAGTTCCTTTCCAACCCATAGTATCTTTGTAATCACAGTGACGTACTATTGTTCCTTATGAATGTAGTGTTTTGCAGTTTCTATAGGAAATCACAAGACATTTTGTACCTTAATGTCTTACTTTGAAAGTTGGATTTTAACTACATCTGCAATCTAGAATATAATTAGAAACTTGAATCAGAGCGTATGCCAAGTATTATGTTAAACACTTTATATGTGTTACCTTATTAACTCCCAAAGCAACCTTGTGAGTTAGCAGTAAATGAGGATATTTTACTAATTAGGACACTAAGAACTAAGAGATAAATAACTTCTTAAAGTTGCATTGCCTGTAAGGCCATAGTAGTAGTGGGCGGGGAGAGGCATCCTAGCATTCTAAAGCCATTTAACAGATTCAGGAAATTCTAAGTATTGAAAATCCTGTGGTAACCAGTCATGTTTATGCAGGAAGAGAAGCCTACTACAGTGAATATCTTCAACAAAGAAACAAAGATGGTTCATGTTTGGGTCTATTAATTCAGAATCAGGCCTGATGGAACGTGCCTGGAATTCCAGCTGGTTAGGAGCCTGCTGAAGCAGGAGGATTGTAAGTTCAAGGCCAGCCTGAGCAACTTAGTAAAGTCCTTTCTCGAAATGTAAAAACAGAAAAGGGGGATTGTAGGTGTTAGTCCTATAGCAGAGCAGTTGTTAGCTTCAACTGTTAGGTTCAACCCCAATACCAAAGTTTAAGAAAAGTAGTGTGCTGGCTCGGAAAGCTGAGGTAGTGATGTTTGGGTAGGAAAATGGTTGCTGACTTATTGTTCCCTGCAACTAGACTGCACAGTACTGTCAGAGCCTCCCGAAGGTGTATCTTGATGTACCGGTCTCACGGGACACGCTTCTAGTCTGCTTATTCATATGACAATGCTATCTTCTAAGAACCAAACCAGATCTTGTCACTTGGAGTTGTTGGGGACACATTTTTTCTTTTTCATAAAGAGAAGTTTTACATTTGATTCTGGTTGCTACATTGTATGAAGAGCTTTGAAAAGCAGTAAACAAACACAGTGAGACTACTGAGAACATGAGGCTCAGAATTAGGTACAAAGTCCTGCTTATCTACTTGGTGTCTGTATGATTTGGGGAAATATATTTAATCTGTAGATATAGTCTCCTTATTAGTAAAGGGGTTACTTCTGCTATCTCAGGGTTGTTTTAAGCATGAAGTGAGGTGGTACATAATGAAGTGGTACACAATGCTTTCACAGTACTTTGTAAATAGTAGGTCAGCAACGTAAAAGTTTAACCAGGTTGGTCTCTGTCTTCTGTATTGAAAAGTATTTGCAGTTTGTTTCCTGTTCCTTACTACCATCAACATAATCTCATATATTCCCCGTTTCTGTAAAGTATTTCATGCCAACCACCAGGAGTATTTTTAGTACAGAGAAGATAGATAATCTTTAGTGACATTTTCATTCCGTTGATTTATCAAAAAATGTTTAACTCATTCCTTTTCTTCAGCTGGTCTACTGGCCATCATCATTGAATAATATTCAAATGTTTTTATCCTTGAGTATAGTCAATGATACTCTGTAGGTCTGGTCGTTTAACATTTAAAAGCTGCTATTTGGTTCAAGTTCCATGTAATCCTTGATACTAACAGTATTACTAAGAATGCTAGTATGTTTTCCTATGTCTGACAGTGGTAAAAATGAAACATTATAGGATTTTGAAGAAGCAGATAGATTTTGTTGTTTGAAGATTTATAGAAATGGCTTTCAAACGTATGCTCTTGTGCCGTAGTGAAAGATTACTACGGGCACTGGATGGGTGTTACTGCTGTGTTAATGATTGTGACTAATCGACCCCTTACATGATTTTTGATCATGTGAAATGAATATAAAACCATGCTGTTCATTTTTTAAGGTTTTATGAAGATTAAATAACTATTAACTATAAATTCAAAACCTACATTTTGTTATTAATCATTAAATTAATTAATTTTTGCCATTAATAATGATTTGATGATAATCATAATTTAATGACAAAATGAAAGGTGGGAGGGCACAGATCCTGGGAGTATTGATGTTGAAACATTGGACAGCTAAAGTGTCTTAGCCTTAGTTTGTGAAGATGACTGGGGTTGGGTAGTCTATGTGTCGGTCTGATGAAACTTCCCTTTTTTGTTTAACACTTTTCAGAGGTCACTTTAACACTGCTTTGGCAATTTTTATCCTAAGAATAACTGAATAATTGTATATTTTTAAAAAATGTTCTGAGAAACAGTATAAAATTTAGAAATATTAACTTCACATTGCAGATTAATTTTTGAGTTTGTGTGTGTGTCATAACACAAATACCAACTAGGGAAAACCTTTATTGAAAATCTGCATTTGCTTAAACCATAGCAGCAAATGGGAAGCGTGTAAGAACCGTAACGTTACGTTTTATGTGGTATGTGAAATAAATGTAAATTTTAATTCTCATCCCTTTATTTCACTTCTACCTCAGTCTGAATCTAAACTTTACAATGGCTCAGAAAAGGACAGTTCCAGTTCGAGTAAACTCACCAAGAAGGAGTCTCTCAAGGTCAGTTTCTGTGCTTGCCTTAAGATTATAATGACAACATTTCTCCCTTTCCTCCCCCTAGAACCCCTGTATGCCCTTCCCTGCTCTCCTAAATTTATGGCCTCTTTTGTTAATTGTTATTGCATGCATATGTGTCTATTCCAAAATATAATCTCCCCAGTCCAGCCAGTGTCACTCGTAAATGTGTTTTCAAGGCTGTCTGTTGGGCACTGGAAAACCAGTTGGGGTATTCTTCCCTGAGGAGGGCCACCTCTTCTAATCCTGGGTTTTCTCAGTTGCCTATGGTTGTTTGTATGGGATTGAGGCCTTGTACACTTTTCCCTGTCCCCCTTACATGCCAATTGGAGTTAATGTAGTGTGAATTCTAATTGGTCAGTTATCGGGTTAAATGCTGAAAGATAAGTAAAGGAGTCAGCCACTAGAGAGACTTCTTACCTCTACCAGTTCCTTAGCCCAAAGGGATCTCTACAAATCCTCAGACTGAATGGGCAAGAAATCCTGTCTCCATCCGCCTTACATACCTTTCTCCACTTCCCTAGTGCTGGGTTAAAGGCCTGGGCCTCCCAAGGGCAGGGGTCAAAGGTGTGTGCCATCACTGCCTGACCTCTATGGTTAACTAGTGGCTAGCTCTGCCCTCTGATCTTCAGGCAAGCTGTATTTGTTAGAGCACAAACAAGACATCACCACAGTAGTGATCTTGTTCAGCTCACGTTTGGACAGTCGTGTTGGTGGAACTTTACAGGTATAGCGTCTGGTGTTACTATGAAACTCTCAGCGAACTTCCTGATCCTGTCACATTGTGCTTAGTATGTGCTTTTGAAAGTGGTCTAATACAAAATGTTTATGTGTATGCTTCTAAAGGGTGAAGAAAAAACTCCAGAGGGATGGAAAGGCAGAATGTTCCTATTTTTATAGTGTGAGGTCAGCTGGTGATCAGTTTTGATGACTGCTGAGAGCAGGCTGATCCAGCTTCAGCTGGCCGTAGCACAGGCTCGGGATCACTGTCCCTTCCCAGCTTTAACAACAGCGCGACACCATTGTGTGTGGGGCACCCAGTGGACATTTCTGGCGTCCATTTAAATTAGTTTGCCAACTACCAGGCCCATAGGAGTATGCATTTTGTTTGACCTGTATTGCATTTTAAATTTTGAGACAATAAAAGTCCAGATTTCTAATTTCTCTTAAGAAATGTGCAGCATTGGGACTGCCTTCTTGACTGGCTACAGATCTTGGAGCTTACAGGACACATGCTCTCTACTGGCTATGGTACCTGCTGATCCATCTCGTCCATCTGTGCTCTATGGCTGGTCCTGTGTGCATCTGCATTGGCAGTCTCACAGTAGACCACAGTGGCTGTTCTTTAGAGGACCTGAGTTCAGTGCCCAGCACCCACAAGGCCCAGTTCAGAAGATCTGAGGGCCTTTTCAGTCCCCCACAGGCACTGCATACATACGACAGACATACTTGTGGACTGGAAAAACACCAATATACAAAATAAAAGTAAAGTCTCAAAAAAATAAAATTTCATCAAGTCTAAGGCATTAGAGGTATATAACATTTCAACTTATTATGTGCATGTTATCTCAAATTTAACTTTGATAGATTTTTATCTTATTTAAGGAAAAACTGTAGACACTAATAGGTTATTACTCTTTCCCCCCATTCCAATAACAAAGCAATAATAAAGCTATTAGTTCATTTCTGTTTTTTGGGTTACTTCATAGAAATAATTTACCTATAAAACCTATAAAACTAAAATGGTTTAATTGTTCTTATTTATTTTAGTCTTAGATTTTTGTAAAATAAAAGGTCACAACTTCCATTTGGGAGCAGTTGCAGCACTGTTTGTAATAAACAAAGCTAGGAGCTAAGATGATTTCTACCAGTAAGAGTGCATTAGAAAAACAGCCTGGCTCTTTAGAACACAGCCGTGGAGGGCAGTCTGTCTTGGTTTGGATCCGGCTTCACACCTTGATAGCAGTGTGATTTTGAGCACATTGCTGTCTCTACCTCAGTGTTCTTCAATGTAATAAAGCTAATAATACTTCTACTTGAAAAGCTAATTGTGTGATGATTGAATGAAGTAATATTATAGATACGAGTTTAGAATAATGACAGTTCACCAAATGCACTCGATGTCATCATATTTTATTTGAGCTGGGGATTCTCTAGCACAGGTGAAAGAATATGGTAGACATAGAAACTCTCAAAACAAACCAAAAACCCCAAAACCAGCAGTGCTCCTCAAATGCCTTTAGTCCTAGTGGAGGCAGAGGCAGGAGGATCCCTGAGTTCCAGAACAGCTCTACAGAGAAACCCTGTCTCCAAAACCAAACAAACAAGTCAAATGGATTTTTTGTTTTAAAAACATAGAAGCTGTGCATTTCTACAGATTGTGTGTATCTGAAAGGATAAAAAAGATTTAAAATGATACAGAGGACTGGACTAGTGGTCACAGAAACCAGGCTCCTACCTGTGCTGTCAAAGCTTCTGTCCAGCTTTTTATCTTAAATGCTGGAGTTCTAAGAAGTTGTTTCCTCTGCTGAGTGTTTTGTTTCTATGTTAAATTAGGTACAAAAGAAAAATTACCGTGAAGAGAAGAAGAGAGCCACGAAGGAGTTGCTCAGCACCATCACAGACCCTTCTGTCATTGTCATGGCTGACTGGCTGAAGGTCAGGCTTGGGTTTGAACTCTCGCTGAGTGCTTATTCACTGGGATGAGAAAGTGCGAGACAGAACAAAGCTAGGCTCTCAGCGGGAGGGAAGGTATTTCTGTGTTCTGTGTGCCAACCTTCACGAGGGCACGTACTGATAGCAATTCAGCTCAAAAGACACGCCTGATACTGTTGCATGCTGTACCTCATTATAAAGATATTTTATTGTTCCACTTATCATTTGATATTATTGCAGATTGGAATTTGTATTGCTAGGACAAGAGGAGGACAAGTTGATATGAAAGCTGAACCTCAGAAGCACTGTTAAGTTTACATTGCTGTTCTGTTTCCTTTTCCTCATCCAGTCACTGTCTTCCCAGGCTCACCCGAGGGGTAGCTCTGGGAATCTTTACTCCTAACTTTGTAAGACTTTGACCCCGGAAGCCCTAGTGTCTGACATTTTCCACAGTCCCAAAGACTTCCCTTTTCCTGGAATTAGCAAAGCTGCTACCAATGGTTCTTAGAGACATTTGAAAAAGTTCTTCCACTACACTGAGAGTCCTAATCACGGTTGTACACAGCTCAAATACTGCAAGGGTTTTCTTCGGTTTTGTGCTGAAAATAAATTCTAGTTTACCTTATCTCTTCTAAAAGCTCTAGATCCCACTTGTTTTCTTTCCCAGAGCTCTTTTCCATATGCTCTGCAAGTCCCCAGACATCCTTAGGACGGAAGGGTCCCTCCTCACCTCCCCACCCACTCTGTTATTTTAAAACAAGGTATTGCTCTATGTAGCCCTGACTGGCCTTGGACACATGGCAGTCCTCTGGCCTCAGCATCTCAGACGTGGGGATTATATAGGTATACTTGTAACAGGAGGCTGTTTGCTCGTTTCCCGGTTGCTCATTTGTTTCCCGGCCACCCAGACCCGAATCATAACACAGAAACTATATTAATTACAACACTGTTTGGCCTATTAGCTCAGACTTCTAATTAACTAACTCTTACATCTTAAATTACCCATTTCTATTACTCTGTGTTTCGGCACGAGGCTGTGCTTACTGGTAAGGGTCTGGCATCTGTCTCCTTTGCAGCTACGTGTTGTCTTCCTGACTCCGCCTACTCTCTCTATATAGCTCTTCCAGCCTGGCTCTATGCTGCTCAGCTATAGGCTGAAGAAGCTTCTTTTTTTCCCACTATTTTATTGATTTTTATTGAGCTCTCCATTTTTCTCTGCTCTCCTCCCTGCCTCTCCCCTCCCCTTCAACATTCTCTCAAGGTCCCCATGTTCCCAGTTTTCTTAGATCTTGCCTTTTTCTACCTCCCATGTAGATTAGGTCCATGTATGTCTCTCTTAGGGTCCTCATTGTTGTCTGGGTTCTCTGGGATTGAGATTTGTAGGCTGGTTTTCTTTGCTTTATGTTTAAAAACTACTTATGAGGGAGTACATGTGTCTTTCTGGATCTGGGTTACCTCACTGAAAATGATGTTTTCTAGCTCCATCCATTTTCCTGCAAAATTCAAGATGTCGTTATTTTTTTCTGCTGTGTAGTACTCCATTGTGTAAATGTACCACATTTTCCTTATCCATTCTTCAGTTGAAGGGCATTTAGGTTGTTTCCAGGTTCTGGATATGACAAACAAAGCTGCTATGAACATAGTTGAGCACATGTCCTTGTGGCACAATTGAGCATCCTTTGGATATATATCTAAAAGTGGTATTACTGGGTCTTGAGGAAGGTTATTTCCTAATTTTCTGAGAAATCACCACACTGACATCCAAAGGGTCTGTACCAGCTTGCATTCCCACCAGCAATGCAAGAGTGTTCCTTTTATCCCACATTCTGTCCAGCATAAGTTGTCATCAGTGTTTTTGACCTTGGCCATTCTTACAGGTTGTAAGATGGAATCTCAGAGTTGTTTTGATTTGCATTTCTCTAATGGCTAAGGATGTTGAACATTTCCATAAGTGTCTTTCTGCCATTTTATATTCCTCTGTTGAGAGTTCTCTGTTTAGGTCTGTACTCCATTTTTTTTTATTGGATTATGTGTTCTTTTGATGACCAATTTCTCAAGTTCTTTGTATATTTTGGAGATCAGACCTCTGTCTGATGTGGGTTTAGTGAAGATCTTTTCCCATTCTGTAGGCTGTCGTTTTGTCTTGTTGATGGTGTCCTTTGCTTTTTAGAAGCTTTTCAGTTTCAGGAGGTCCCATTTATTAATTGTTTCTCTCAGTGTCTGTGCTACTGGGGCTATATTTAGGAACTGGTCTCCTGTGCCAATGCGTTCAAGTGTACTTCCCACTTTCTCTGCTATGAGGTTCAGTGTGCCTGGGTTTATGTTGAGGTCTTTGATCCATTTGGACTTGAGTTTTGTGCATGGTGATAGATACGGATCTATTTTCATTCTACATGTTGATATCCAGTTATGACAGCACCATTTGTTAAATATACTTTCTTTTTTTCCATTTGATATTTTTTGTTTCTTTGTCAAAAATCAGGTGTTCGAAGGTGTGTCTTGGGTAGGTAGAATTTAACATATTAAAAAATGACAATCTTAACAAAAGCAATCTACAGATTCAATGCAATGCCCAGCAAAATCCCAGCAAAATTCTTCGCAGACCTCTAAAGAACAGTACTCAACTTCATATGGAAAAGCAAAAACTCAGGATAGCCAAAACAATCCTGTACAATAAAAGAACTTCTGGAGGCATCACAACCCATGACTTCAAACTCTACTACAGAGCTCTACAGTACTGAAAACAACCTGGTATTGGCATAAGAACAGACAGGAGGACCAATGGAACTGAATCGAAGACCCGGATATTAATCCACACACCTTTGAACACCTGATTTTTGACAGTGAAGTAGCTTCTTTATTAACCAATGGCAATAAGACATATTCATAGCATACGGAGGGGATTCCCACATCATATATCTTCACCCCTGACTCTGGCTGGCCCTTCCTTCACTTCTGACAGTTGACCCTCTTTTCTACTCCAAGATCAAGGATGTTATGTCAGGGTAGCTATCTTTCCTTTGATTCTCTCAGCTTGACATCTCATTTATGTAGAGAGATGTACATGCACACACCTCTTCTTAATATTTTTCTCTTTTTATTCCTGGCTCCAGAGTCTCCCTAACTTTTTGTATCTTGGAATCACAGTGGTTCTGCCCATTTTGCTCCTCAATAAGTCCTGCATTCATTTCACAGTTCGTGTACATGCAGCTAGTAAAGGTGAAGGACGCTACTGCTTTAGTCTGAATCCTATGCTGGCATCCTGTTCAGCATTGTGAAGCCAGTGAATTGCCTATTATCAATTTTTAGTAGAGTACAGATGTAGAGAGTGATAGATAAACTTGCTAACGTTATTGACAGAAATGGAGCTTAAGATAAGGATAAGTAATGTGCTTACACTTAACGGCCTCCTCCTAGACATTTCTATAGCACACCTTAGGTAACTGGGCATCTGTAGGAGCTAAGTAGACTCTGGTTTGGGAGAGAATCTTTCTTCTTCCTACTATTTACCAAATGTTTAGGAAATGTCTTGGTTGTGCCAAAAGTGTTGAGAAAAGGAAAGTTAGAAAAGTCGTTTATTCCCACAAATTACATTCGTAACAACTGCTACCAAAAGAATAATTTCAGTACTTTGGAAGTTTATTTTATTGATGCCTGAAGTGATCTAGGAGGTTAGGTTTGTACTTCAAGTATAATTTTGAAACTTTGGCCTGCCATTCTATGAAAATCTGAGCTTCTTCAAATCAGGAGCCATGTTGGCTCCATATTCATCTGCATGGTATGCATGAAGTAACCTTTTCACTACAGACCTGTTCAGTATAATGTATGTGTAATATAACTCTAGATTAAAGTGTCCCAGTAGCCGTTATTTAGTTTGTTATTCTGTAGTCTAGAAAGAGAATCAGATATCAATCTTATAATATATTTTTCTGTAGATTCGTGGTACCCTAAAGAGCTGGACCAAGTTATGGTGTGTGTTGAAACCTGGGGTGCTTCTGATCTATAAAACACAAAAAAATGGCCAGTGGGTTGGAACAGTCCTTCTGAATGCTTGTGAGATTATTGAACGTCCGTCAAAAAAGGATGGCTTTTGTTTCAAGCTATTCCATCCCCTGGAGCAGTCTATTTGGGCAGTGAAGGTATGTGAGCACTTGTTGGGGGAAACGGTAAAGGGGACAGTGGGAAGGAAGGTGAGCCAACCAGATGCCTTCTGTCCTTGGCCAGGACTCCTGCACCTGCTCCTGCCTCCACAGCTGTATTTGTCTTTCTGTCTCTATGCTCACTTGGGCGACAGAGAGCCTTTGCTTATTGTTAGGACCTAAACCAATTTTCCCGAGAACATTTTCCCAATGTATTGGATCTTGTTTTCTCTTTTGTTACTGAAGATTAAATTTATATTTTTTATTAATTGTGGTTCCTGCTACTTCTGTGTAACTTTGTGTAATGTTTACAGCATTTTTATTCTTCATCTGAATGGTAGCCTGGAACAGAAACTGACACATTTTTGTGGCCCTCCCTGTAATGATGGGGATATGTGAGAAGCTGCCCTATTTGGTCTTATGAGATGTGGCTTTCTTTAAAGATAGGAAACTAATGTTTTTATGACTGAAGGTATTAGTATGGTCCCTGAATGCTGGAGCAGCAGAAATAAGCAGGAAAACAGAAATATATTCTTTGATTAATGGTCAAAGAGCTCTACAAACGTTAACAGTGTAGCTTACATTAACCAAATCACCAAATCTTAAGTTTTCACAGTGAGATCAATCATTGCTTTAGTCTCTCGGACGATTATGTTCACCTTGACTAAAGGACTAACTGTATACCCAGACAGTATTGATGTCCCTAGGAAAGGATTTAGGATTTCTGTTACTGTAGTCTACATTCATTGGGGAATAAATAATTTAAGATTACATAATTATTTCTGTTTTGGAATTCTATTTTTTAACTAGTGAATTATAATTAAATGTCTAACTACCTAATTAGGCTTCTAGTATTTCTCATCTAGTTAATACCTATAGAATGAAAATTCTTGTTAGAATTAAAAATGTATTAGTATGGTAAATTTTAGATCTTCCTATGATATGACAACATGTGTAGACCAACCACAGAGCAAAGAACCTAAGCCACAGATGATGTATTTTGTATGGAATCTGCTATTTCATCCTCATACCTGGGAGGATGTAGAATTCTCCTAATACAAATAAGATTGAATCCTATACTAGTTTTCCTAGTAGGTGACAAGATGAAATCTAGATAGTCTAATTCTAGGTCCTAGTGTTTGTTTGTTTTTTAATTTTTTTAATGGCCACAGTTAATGAAGCAATTCTTTTTTCTTTCTTGAAGGTTTTTGCGATCAGTCTTTAAAACAGATAGTAATTGACGATAAAGTGAATGTTGATTCTTCCATAGACCCGGTCAATATTCTTTTCCCTTTATCTAGTGAGTTATATTTTCAGTGGCTTTTTCAAACTTCTAGAAATACAGTATTCTTATGTAGTAAAATCTGTAAAATGGAAATTCTTCTTAATTGTGTCAGCATGTTATATATTAGGTTTTCTTTAGTATATGAGCACTATGTACAGATAATACTTAAATGATAAATACTATCATTTGTTCAATTTTATTCAGGGAGTGTATTTGTTGGGAGAGAACACTTGAATACTAAAACTGCTATTCTTAAAACAGATGTAATTAAAGCTGATTTGGTTTTAGATTATAATTGTGCCTGATATAACCCATATCTGATACAAATAATAATACTAACCTATTGTTGGCCTGTCTCGGTGCTTATCCTGTACCTGTACCTTCTCTTTTCTTATTAAGGGTCCAAAGGGTGAAGCAGTTGGATCCATAACTCAGCCCTTACCCAGCAGTTACTTGATTATCCGAGCGACCTCAGAGTCAGATGGTAAGTACTTTTTGGTGGATTGGCTCCTATCTTTCAGGAATTATTTTGCATATTATTTTGTGTTAACCTTGGATTAAATCAGATTTCTTAGGACACTTGAAGCAAGTAACCATAAACTTTGTGGACTGCAAACTACATTGCTAGCTCTGTGGACAAAGAACTCTGATAGGAAGGACACGTGTAACTGAACCGTGTCTGCAGCTCGGGTTTTCTCGTTCTCCCCTGACGTAATGCTTTGGAGATTTTGTAGTATTTTTTTTTTTTTTTGTAGTAATTCATCGAATGTTATCATTTTAAGAGAATATTCAACCTATGAGCTGTCACTGCATTAACAGTGATTATGGAGCATATAACACTGGTTTTATTTTATTTTACATAAGATAGCAAAATACAAGTAACTATCCACACACACCCCGCCCTGTAGCCAGATCCATAACTTATTTGGCAAATAATACAGAGAGCAAAACACACACACACGCACACTTGCGCACACACAACATACCTTAATAGCCTTCTAAGTGGTAATGAATTTGCTCTTTACTGTCACACTTTATAGTTTATATTAGCTTGATGTAGGAAATTTTAAAACCTTCTAGTGCTGATTCTTGTAATACTAGAGAATTACTGTTTATATTAAAATATAGACATTATGAAAATGTTTTTATGGTTTAATTTTTTTGCCAGATCTTGAAACAAGTATATATGGATTCTAGCAGTACTTAAATATATTACTATATTTCCTAATTCCACTGATACAATTCTAAATTATAAGAAAGCTATTAATATCGAGTCATGGCAGTTAATGATAGCGTGGATAGGTTTTGCATGTTTTCTTCTGTATGTGAGATCTGAACAAAGCTCCAGAGACAGTGTGAGAGGGGAAGCAAACAATCGGAAGTAAAGAGAATGCAGGAACTGTTCAGAGGGGTGGAGTGGATATGCTTTCCATATGTTAGAGCAGTGTGAAATGCCACTACAAAGCCTGTGCTTGACTGGTACACACTCACATGTGCATAGAGTGGATGATGAACCTGAGGACAGACCTGTTTTTTTTGTTTTTTGTTTTTTTTTTTGGTTTTTCAAGACAGGGTTTCTCTGTAGCTTTGGAGCCTGTCCTGGAACTCCCTTTGTAGACCAGGCTGGCCTCGAACTCACAGAGATCCGCCTGCCTCTGCCTCCCGAGTGCTGGGATTAAAGGCGTGCGCCACCACCGCCCGGCAGGACAGACCTGTTATCAGCAACAAAACGTTATTCCAGTTAGCTTATAGTACAGAATCACCTTCTCTTCAGTGTATTTTTATGGACCTTGTTTGATACTTTAAAATTGCATATTGCCTGGCGTTGGTGGTGCATGCCTTTAGTCCCAGTTCATGGGAGGCAGAGGCAGGTGGATCTCTGAGTTCGAGGCTAGCCTACTCTACAGAGCAAGTTCCAGGACAGCCATGGCAGCTACATAGAGAACTCATATCTTGAGAAACTGAAAAATGAATGAATGAATGAATAAAATTGCATGTTAATGTTCTAAGGTTTGTCATATTTTATTTTAGATTAGACATACTTGTATAATACATATTCTCCTGTTTATTATAATTTTAAAAATGCTTATTGCTTAAAAAGCACTTATTTAAAAAAAAAAAAGATTGCATTAAAATCCTGGCAAACTTTATGTTTAAATTAACTTTTCCGAAAGTGCTTGTTTCTCAAAGAGACAGTATGCTTTAGGTTAAGAGGATTAAATTAAATCAATGCAGGCTTCATTTATTTTCTTGCTTATAAACCCATGTTCTTCTAGGAAGGTGCTGGATGGATGCCCTGGAGTTGGCTCTGAAATGTTCTAGTCTTCTTAAACGCACAATGATCAGGGAAGGAAAGGAACACGACCTGAGCATTTCATCAGATAACACACATGTGACCCTGTACGGTTTACTGCGTGCGAACAATCTCCACAGTGGCGACAACTTCCAGTAAGTAGCTGTTGCTGCTGATTTGGTGATGCTTTTGGAGACTCTCCACTAAGTCGGTTGTCATTTCTACTGCCTCAGTAATGTGTATAGCGTTGACGTTTGCCTATCTTATTATATGGCTTACGAATCAGAGATTTATTTTCTTTAGTCACTGTACACTATTCTTTTTTCCAGGTACAGCGAGCTTATCTTTGTGCATAGTGTACCTTCCATTAAGAATGGTTTCTATTTCTTGCTGTCTCCTTCTCCCATAATCCCATTTCAAGATCAGTTTGAATACTGTATCCCATATGAAGCTTTCTTGCCTCAAAACAATGAGAAACATCTTCTCTTCCATTGTTCTTTTCTTAGCATGCTTTGTAATGGCACTGGATTGTGCCTGCCATTTGTAAAGCATTTTTATGTTTATTGTCTTATGTGTGGGGGTGTTTTACCTGTATTTATGTCTGTGCACCACATTCCTGCAGTACCTTCAGAGGCCAGAAGAGGGTGCCATGTCTCCTGGGACAGGCGTTACAGATGATGTTAATGCTGGGAACTGAATCTGGATCCTCTGGAAGAGGAGCCAGCTGTCTTTCTAGTTCCTGTGAACACATTTTTTAGTAGAAACTATGTCTGACTTGTGGTTTTTGTCTCCTGAGCATTTCTTGTAGCTAATACCAACATAATATTTCTCTGGCAAAACTAGGATGCAGTGCACAGGTAATTTTCAGGTGCTGGTATCTTTTTATTGCTTTGAATAAAAAAAAAAACAAAAACATTGTTCCCTCTTTTAAAGCTTCACTTTGGGGCTATAGGCTTATCCTTTAGGTGAAATGGTCATTCCCATTGTTCCTGAAGTTTTCTCCCTCACAATTAAACCGATCAGATAAATGTTAAATATATCTCACAGCATGTTTCCATCTTACTCGAGGAGGTTGTTCTGGGTGACCCTGGAGGTCTTTTCAGTGGAAAGTCATAATTTACCAAGTGAGAACCTGATGGTCTTACCGTTTCTCTTCAACCAGAAGTGGTGGTGTTCCTGCTTCCAAGAATAACAGTTGTAAAACAGTAGGGCGGTGGACCTGGCAAGAAGTAGTCTGCATCCTGTTGTGAGAACGTTGTAGCCCCAAGAGTAGAGAGACAAACGCTCAGTTTGTCATCTTTCATTGCAGGCTTCTGTTTAATTCCTTTGGGCCTTTTCTCACTGATTATGAAATAACAATATTGCCTGATAGGATAATCCCAAAGACGAAGTAAAACACTTTAAACTGTATACAGCATGTAGTAAATCTACAGTAAATGCTGCGTGTTAGTCTAATGTGCGGATTTGTTCTTCATGTAATTACTCCATTAAGGTTGAATGATAGTGAAATTGACAGGCAGCACTTTAAAGACCAAGATATGTATTCTGATAAGTCCGACAAAGAAAACGACCAAGAGCATGACGAATCTGATAATGAGGTGATGGGGAAAAGTGAGGAAAGTGACACCGACACATCAGAAAGGCAAGATGACTCCTACATTGAGCCTGAGCCCGTTGAGCCTTTGAAGGAGACCACCTACATGGAGCAGAGCCATGAAGAGCTCGGTGAGGTGAGCACTTTCTAGTTAGTGCCAGACTCTGGCTTACCAACTCTAGAAAATTTCCACACGGAATTATAGATATTTTTTGCCTGGCTTATTGTTTTCCCCAAAGAATATCTATATGCCACGTGTTTCTTCAAAGGTGTATTGTGAAATTTATTTACATTTTTAAGCATCCAAAACATACCCGAATGCCAGTGTGGTCTGCTAAACTTTAAGTTTACATTTTCAAGTTTGTTTGGAATAGAATATTACTTGGTGTCATTACCAGGTATAAAAGTAATTTGGACGCCTTTAATCCCAGCACTTGGGAGGCAGAGGCAGGTGGATCTCTGTGAGTTCGAGACCAGCCTGGTCTACAAGAGCTAGTTCCAGGACAGGCTCCAAAACCACAGAGAAACCCTGTCTCGAAAAAACAAAACAAACAAACAAAAAAAAAAAAACAAAAAAACATAAAAGTAATTTGGAAATAGTATAAATTTAAAACTTGCTTGCTATTACCAGTGCACAGAAGTAAACGTATGTGAAACAAGAAACTGCTAAGCTGGGTTTGGTGGCACGTGCCTGCAGTCTCAGCATTTGGGAGAAAGAAGCAGGAAATCTGCAAGTTTCAAGGCTGTCTGGGCTACTTTTCTCAGTAGAAAATAAATGTAATTGGACAAAATACAGTAGAATTTGATTCTTTTGTGTATGCTGTTATTTTGATATTCCTTTCACTTTTATAGCCTAGACTTTGATAGCTAAATGGTTGTTTGCACATTCCCATAATGCTTGCAATAGTCCTGGAGAGTCAAGTTTTTATCGTCTACTGTGTCTGTCTAAGATAAATAAAATATCTCAGTGTGCTGTGTTATAATTGTTAAAGGCAGGTGAGGCTTCTCAAACGGAAACTGTGTCTGAAGAAAACAAAAGCCTTATCTGGACTCTGCTCAAACAAGTTCGTCCTGGCATGGACCTGTCTAGGGTGGTTCTTCCTACGTTTATTCTGGAGCCCCGGTCTTTCCTGGATAAACTTTCAGATTACTACTATCATGCAGATTTCCTGTCTGAGTAAGTAGAGTCTTCTAGAAATAGAAGATCCCTGCATGGCTTTAGAGTTTCGAGAATGTAACGGAAAGCTAGGCACTTATAATCTCAGTAGGGAGGTGGGAAAAGGTGGATTCCTGGGGTTCAGCAAGGCAAGCGAGAGACTGGCAGCATCTGAGGTTATCCTCTATGTAATAGCAATTTTGCGCTCGCCCTTTCATATTTCACCTGCTGCCACGTCTGCGGAGTCTTGTGGCACTGTTTTCTGTGCCAGTGCTGTTGGCCCAGCTATTTGGACTTAGGAATCTACACCAATATCTGTTGTCCATATCTGTTTTCAGTTGTAGTTTTTAATTACATTAGTGAACATTGAAAACATAAGCTGAATCAAGAGATGATTGGTGTATATCACAAGAAAACTTAGCAAATTATGTAGTAGATAAAAGGAGTAATTCTCCTAAGATAAAAAGCTCTTAATACCAGCATGGTGGTGCACATTTGTGATCTTAGCTCTTGAGGGCGGGGCAAGAGACCTGTGATGAGCTCGAGGACAGTCAGGACTGATTTGTCCCGCTCCCTCCAGTAAAAAGAACTCCCAGCTAGCAATAGAGTGAAGATATCCCATAGCCTATAGGAAAAGAAATGGGAAAAATGAAACAGAAACAGTTCTTAAATGTGAACCTCATGTAAACTGAGGAAAAGCAGGTAAAGGCTGTAGCAAAATAGTCTAGTTCAAATGTCACATCGAGGTAGAGCTTTTGCACTCATTCTGCTCCCTCTGTGGGTCACATTTCATTTCTTCTTCTTTTTTTTTTTTTTTGAAGATTTATTTATTATGTATACAACATTCCTTCCATGTATGCTTGCAGGCCAGAAGAGGGCGCCAGATCTCATTATAGATGGCCGTGAGCCACCATGTGAGTGCTGGGAATTGAACTTAGGACCTCTGGAAAAGCAGTCAGTGCTCTTAACCTCTGAGCCATCTCTCCAGCCCCACATTTCATTTCTTAAGTAAATGATAAGAAACAGAGTCATCCCAACAGTTCACATGCAGTAAATCTAAACTTGTCACAGAGCAAGGGAGGAGCGCTTTCTCTCAGTCAGTTTCCTAATTGGTGGCTGCTGCAAGAAGAGAGTCGGTCATTTCTCCAGCCCTTATCTTTTCTGTAGAAGTGGCCTTAAGAAACTAAACTACTAAGGAGTATAAGAAAAATAAATAAATTCTGTGCTGTATCCTATACTTCTAAGTGTGTAAACATATTAAGCTAACATTTTGTGGTTAGCGGCTATAAAAGCCAGGCTTTCTCAAACTCAGAGACTGTCTGTCCGCAGGTAGATTACTGCAAATCTCTTGGTGTCTTCACAAATTGGCATGTCTCGGGACGCAGTGCTTTAAATCTCAGAATGTACTTCCTGCACTGTGTGTAACCCCTGACCATAAAGAAGGAAACTTGTAGCTCTTTCTCGGGGCTATGAAGTCAGATTTTTTTTTTTTTTTTGTATCCCTGGCCAGTTAGAGAATCTTTGTGGTGTATCTGAACAAAAGCCATAAACCTGAGGTTAGGAATTTGTGCAGAGAGTTAATCACTGTGCTAGGTCATCAGCCAGACCTAGCAGAGACACTGGCACAGCAATTGCGTTGCTTTTTACCTTAGTTCAGCAGATCATCAGCTTGTTATATGTCCTTGGGCTGTTTTATCTGGGAATAGTTTATCTTAAAACCCATTAGCAAGGCATCTAAAGCTACTTTGAAGTTTTAAATCAGCTAATAGTGTACAACTATCTGGCAGCTGGGGAAATACAGCTGTTTTCTTAATGTAGGCTGAGCTGTGATCCAAGACAGCTCTGAGGGGGATCTTATAGCCCTCACTTGCGTAGCATCTCTTTGTATTCATTCTTATTCATCAAAACTCTGTATAAGCTAACATTATTATTAGCGGTTAGACAGTACAGCTAAGGAGGGGTCACCTTCTTGACAATCCACAGATTGAAAATCCCAGTAGATCAGGAGGTATTCATGAGATTACATGCCAGTGGGGAATCTCCCCACATCCACTCACACCGTGCCAGATAGCAAAGAGAAGTTGCAGTGGCAAACATGTAAAGGAACAGCAGACACAAAAGACATTTCAGGGTCCCTAGTCTCATAACCTTGCTCAAATGAGATTCTTCCATCAGGGGATTTCTTCTGGTGGTTGACACCTTGAATATTAATTGTCATCTGCTGTTTTATGATAATGGTTTCTGGAAAGCCACCAAGGTA
Organism: Chionomys nivalis; assembly: GCF_950005125.1. Lineage (NCBI taxonomy): Eukaryota > Metazoa > Chordata > Mammalia > Rodentia > Cricetidae > Chionomys > Chionomys nivalis. The sequence continues at coordinate 22,165,680 of NC_080110.1, forward strand.
CAAAAAAATAGAAGTTACATTGTTTTTATAAAGTGGGACTGTTTATATTTGCTCATTTACCCTTGTAGAAAAACTTTGAAAGAATTGTCTATTTTTATTTTTTAATATTTTTTTGAAATTATGTATGTTGTGTGTGTATGCAGGCATATGAGTGTAGATACCTATGGAGGTCAGAAGATGGCCTCTAGAGCTGTAGTTACAGGTGGTTGTGAACCTTTTGACTTGGGTACAGGCAAGCAAACTGAGGTCCTTTGCCAGGACAGCCCATGTGTTTAACCGCTGAGTTCTCTCCTAAAAGAGTCTTTTTAAAAAAGAAGCCTTTGAAGAGTATATCGCCTCTTCCTACTTCTGGTCTGCCTTCTCTGTTTCCTGCTCCTTGCTGGCAGGCCAGCTCCCCTCCCATGTCATGATGGATTCCATTATAACTCTTCTCTCAGTAACTTTTCTTGGTATTTTGTCACAGCAACAGAAAATTAACTAATAATTTCAGCCAACAGGGCTTGCCAATTATAGCCCTTCAGCGCTGAGTCATGGCTCCTGCAGATTGTTCTGTAGACTAAATGTCACACTGGTAGTGGTTCAGGTGGAAAGTGGTCTGGTAACAGCACACAGAAGAGTGAAGGGCTGTAATTGACAAGCCCTGTTGGCTGAAATTTTAGCACGTAAGGGTGAGGGACTGCCGGGAAAACACAGCCGACTGAAATGATCTTAGCTCTTCTTTCTTCTTTCACACTTGTAACATGAAACCTCAGCTTTGTAGCTGGGACACAAACCCACACAGTCCTTGATCCGAAAGGCCACCATCAGCCCCCTGTTCTCTCTTCTGTGTATATCAACTGTGCAGATTAGATGCAACCAGGGGAACAGCCACTGCGCTCCTTCGCTGGCAAGTGGTACTGAAGCCCTTTAATCAAACTGTTGACTGGGCTTCACAGCACCACACAAGGCATGAATCTCAAAAGTCCATATTTATTTTTATGGAAGAACTAGGGTTAAACAACCCCAGTTTTGTTTTTTTTTTTTTTTTTTTTTTTGGCTTATGGTTCTTGTGGGAATCCAGAATCTTAGGAGGGCAATGGCAGCCGGTGGCCTGAGCAGGAAGTTGAGAGATTACATCTCCAGCCAACTCGGAAAGCAGAGAGTGTTTGCTTTTTAATCCCAGTTATTCGCAGAGCTCCTTGTTAATCCTGGGTCTCCTAAAATCCTTGTTAATCCTGGGTCTCCTGAGCTCCATTTTGGACACTTTGCTTTGGAACTTCCAAAAATATTCAGCAGTGTCCCAGGTAGTATATGAAAGAATCAGAAACCTGGGATAAGGTAACCAGATTAAAAAAGAAAAAATGATTCTTTATAGACTCATTTTTAATAGTTTTTTAAAAATTGCATGTGTATTTGTTGGGGGCGTGGGTATATGCACATGAATGCAGATGGCCCACAGAGGCTGGAGGAGGAGGCTGGAGTGGGAGTTGCTGTCAGCTGTGAGCCACTGGACAGGGGCTGGGAATGGACCTCTGGGTCCCTATTAGAAGAGGAAGCCATCCTTCCAGCAGCAAGGAAAGTATTCTAGAAGTAAATTTACGTGACTGTTTTATTGTTTACTTACACATGAATTAGGTTTCTAGCTATAAATCATAGTAAATATGAAAGAGAATTTGTGATTGCACACAATGGTTATATTTACCATTTTGTTTTTTAGGGCTGCTCTCGAAGAAAATCCGTATTTCCGTTTGAAGAAAGTTGTAAAATGGTATTTGTCAGGGTTCTATAAAAAGCCAAAGGTAAGGTAATGTTTATGTTTTTGCTTCTTTTTTTCCTCCTTTTTATTTATCTTTATATATTTGTATGGGTATTTGGGTGCCATGGTGCAATGTGAAGGTCAATCTATCCTTATATCTTGTGAGTCTTGGGGATCAAACAAGTCATTAGACTTGGAGACCAGAGCCATCACCTGCTGCAGCGTCTCATTGCCCGAGCACACAGAAAACCCAGCTGCACTCTGAAGGGCGTCCAAACAGTTCATATTTGTGATCATTTATTTCCTTAGTCATTATGATAGATAGGTGTTCCGTACGTCACACAATAAAAAGCATCTGTGTGGGAACTATAGCCTGTCGGGGTGTAGTGGGGACCAGGCCAGTCAACCTCTCAGGATCAGGAAGGAGCGCTGCAGCTAGCAGGGAAATACTAAAGGGATCCGAGGGTGAAAGGAGTGAGTCTGCTCACACAGGTCTCCTTGTGACTCTTTTTCTTCCAGCATTCTCTGGATCCCACGGGTTTCCAGTTTATAGACCCACACAGGCACAATTAGCAATTCTCTGGCAATAGGAAGAAGACCAGACAGGCATTGTTCAGGGCCAAGTTGATAGATAAGGCTGACAAAGAGGAGGGCAACTATTGTCTTACTTCTGTCTTGAGGGGGCATGGCTCTTAAGAATCGGGGGTGTACCTGGAAAGGGTAAAGAGAGGAAGGGGCTGTGGTTTCTAAGAGGGGGAAAAGGGAGTTTGCCTGTTAACTACATCTGCGTGGTCAGTTAAGCTAGAAGTCTGTGGTTGGTAAATAGAAAAAACGAGGAAGAAAACGTGGCAGTACTGCGCAGTCTCCGAGCCTCTCCCCTTCCGCTGAGGCTGGGACCATAGCCTTGTGGTAGCAATGGCAACCAGTGTAAGCTGCGGGAGGAAAATGGCTTAATCCACATTAGTATTTCCACTAAATCTTAGCTGATTAAAGGGAACCTCTCAGCACTAGAGCAAAGTGAAAAACTGTGGTTGTGTAGTGTAAAACCCAAGGCTGCCGCTTCCAGCCCTGGGCTAAGCGGAGAGCTTGCACCCACTGTCACCCTACCCTGGTGAGAAGGAATTCCTTTCTTTGGGACTGGTTGAGTGAGTGATCCAAAGCTTCCTCCTATAACTCTAGGGGTGAAGACACAGTTAATTTCCTAGACTAAGATCTTGTAACTGAGGTGAAGGGAAGTACAGAACACGTATAGCTTGTTAGGGTAGAGCAGGGGCCATGTTAGAGAAATCAGCATGCCCAGCCTGCCTCCTCGGTGCCTGTCCTTTGAGGCTCCGAGTGTGGTCTGTTTGCAAGGCTCCTCTCCTTGCTGGATGTCCTGCCATAGAAGAGAATTGTGGGGGTAGCTCTATGTGGACTTGACTGTGAGCACAAAGGTTTCACACCAGGGTCCCACAGTGTGGGGGAAGCCATCCAGTTACCAGTACAAGGGTGTTATGCCCAATAATTGATTAATACACTGACGAGACTTTTTGGGGAGACGAATCCTGCTATGGAAAGGGGAGTGCTATAGCTTCACAAGAGTTACAGAAATGACAGTGACTGTTCAGAAGATAACTATCCCCAAAGCTCTGCAAACCGGGTGTCCTCTACTGGAATGTGTGACCCCCATAGGTAGCCTGGTGATTTTGTCAGCTGCATTCTCAGTGTATAATTCTGTGGACCACAGCAACAACCAAGATAGCCTTTCTGTGTTCCAGTTTATCCCTCTACCCCACGGAGAACAGTCAGAAAGCAGGAGTGAGAACCGTGGCGGGAAGATTATGAGACTAGAATAAAATGCTTTAACCTACAACGATGGAACAGCTAATGGAGGGCGGCTTCCACCAATGGAAACACCGCCGCTAACTTAATGATAGGACAGTCTCTGTGTCCACCCTCCTTCAGTTACGGGAGTCCGTGCATTTGCATTGTGCTGCTCAAGCAGTGAGACTTATTACACAGTAGAATTTCATGGCAAGAACCTCAAAACAGAAATTTTGAAAATTTAGTTTTTATTTCTAAGAATATTATGAACTACATGTATGAACCTGGAAAACCACTTAAGTTTAGGCATATTTCAAAGAATCTAAAATATGGAGATGTTGTCATACAAATACTTTATTATCTGGCATTTCTAATACAAAAAAGAGATGGAATCTTTATAGTTAAAAGATATTTGCACCCCACGTTCATTACTGCACTAATTGCAGTAACCAAAATATAGACCAGATGCAGCAGATGCGTGGATAGAGATGGTGAACTAGTCAATTTAAGTTGTGGGATTTTTTTAAGCAACCATTGCTCTCTTGAGACAACATTTTACAGGAATGTCCTGCATCTCAAGAGTTGCTTTCTTATTTTTTTATTTTATTTATTACTCTTTGAGATATTCACATGTTTAATCTTATAGTATATTTTGGTAATTTTCACCCCATTAATTCTTGAGCTCTTTTTTGTTTTTGCTTTTTAATATGTTATCTTTAGGTTGTTTGCTGGCAGAAATTGAAAAGTTTGTATTTAGACCATATCTTGAGTAAAGCTATATTTTTATTTCATGTAAATTTCATTACTCTGAAGAATTATAAGGTGGTCTTCCAGACAATGCAATTTACCTTAAAACTGTGTTTGTAATTTTTAACTTGTAGGTTTCTTGTTGTTGTTTTTAACTAGGGACTGAAGAAACCATATAATCCTATCCTTGGTGAGACTTTCCGTTGTTTATGGATTCATCCCAGAACAAACAGCAAAACGTTCTATATTGCTGAGCAGGTATGAGAAATGCTAGCCTGGTAAATCACTGCTATTCAGCTGCTCGTGAGGGAAGGCTTGATAGGCACTGAACATTGCAGTACTGGCTGCTGCTCCAGACCACACTGGTGAGCATGGCTGTCACAGCCCATCAAGGTTGGCTGTCTGCGTGGCTGTCATCAGATGTCAGCCAGTTTATACTTATCCTTACTTTTGACTGGAGTGGGCACTTGCTTTCCATGATTATCCCATGGCTGTTGTGAGGAGAATTTAGTTTCTCAGCATGTGGCCCCTCCATACACTTTTTACAGCACAAAAACGTGGTTACTCGGAACTTTAAGCACCTGTATGTGCGTGTGCATGCAGGAGAGGGCTTGGGGAGGAAGAGGGTGTTCTAAAGGCCTCCCTCATGGAAGCTATGTTATAATCTCAAATTAGAAATGCTATATTATCATTCCCACACAAATGTTGTTGACTCACACCCTGCTTTGGGTGTGCATGCCAGGAGGTAGGCTTCCTTGGAGCCGGAGATCCAGGCTGTAATTACTAACATTCATCATCACTTCCCAGCTGTTACTTCTCACCCGTTCTCAGACTTGAACTTTTGATGCTAGCAGAGTAGTATGCTTGTTTTCTTAAGTGTATGACCTTTCCTGTGTTCAATAGGTGTCCCATCACCCACCAATATCTGCCTTTTATGTTAGTAACCGAAAAGATGGATTTTGCCTTAGTGGTAGCATCCTGGCCAAGTCCAAGTTTTATGGTGAGTTTCCCTTGTCCTAAACTGTGCTTTCCAAAATGTAGTATTTCCTGGTGAGTTTTTATCTGTAAATAAATTAATTCTGTCATTTTGGCAAGGAATTCATGTCATTTAAGCATGTCTTTAATCCTGTCTCCTGTTTAACCTTGCACATTTAGAAGTAAGGCACGTTTTATCTAACTTCTAACAAGCGTGTAAAAGCATTACTTGTGGGAACACACAGTGAGTACCTATGTGTCTCTCTCGTACACAGTGGGTTTATGCAGTTTTTACCTTCATCAGTTTGTTTAGATTTGTCTCCCTATACTTGAGGGAATTGATCTTTCTCTTTTAGTCTTTGAGTATAGAAAGAATTCAGTTTGGTCCTAGGTCATTCAATAATAATATCTAACCTTCGGCCAAATAACATACTATTAAAAACTCAGAGAATTAAATTCAACTAAGGAATTTTAAACCTGGGAGAAATCAAATGTAAGGGTAAAATAGAAAAGATAAAATATGTAAACAGAAGTTTAAATTTTTATTACACGAGAGGGGAGAGAGTCAGAAACTAGTCTGCAACAGGAAATCTAAAGTATAACACTTTCCGTCAGGACTTGGTTCGTTACTTTTGTTTTTAAAGATGTTCCCTCTGCTTAACTTTCTTTTGATTTGGATTGGATTTCTCTTTTTTTTTTTTTCAAACGTTCCACATGTTCTGTATTGATATTACTTCTTCCCCTCTCGCTTCAGCCCCTACCCCAACCCCAGCTACAGTGTAATTGGCTTTAGTGGGCATTTGTTTCATAGACATTTTCTACTGAGCCCCAGGTGCATGGCTTATGTTCAGGCATTGCTTCTGCACTTTGATTTCTATTTTCTTATGTGCTAACAGAACTTATGTGCACCAGGGCTTGCTCTTTATAATATGCAATAATCCAGAGTTCACAAGGGTACTTTAAAGTTTAAAAAAATTCTCATTTATTTTTCTTTGAGTAAAGACATCTGAAGAAGTGGTGTATAACTTATGAAGTAGCCTATTAGGCATATATCTCCCGGCATCTCTCATGTCGGAATCTAGAAAAGTTGATGTAGAGATAGGGGTAAGTCATGGTTGTGCATAAATATTTGCAGACTTTTGAAAATACTCTTAAGATTGGGAGTATGAATCAAGAAATGTTTTAGTTATGAGGGGATGAGTATGTCTTTTCACACATGCATTAAGATGGAGATATTTTAAATATTTCTCCTGGAGGAATGTAGATGTCCCAAATAATATGCTTTGTTTTGAATGGTTGGATTAGCTTTGTGAAATGTAACAATCCTTTTTTAGGAAACTCACTGTCTGCGATATTAGAGGGAGAAGCACGGTTAACTTTCTTGAACAGAGGTGAAGATTATGTAATGACAATGCCGTATGCTCATTGTAAAGGTAAATGTTTTCCATACCTATATCAAGTGTTTCTTGGCTTTTTGTTTTGTTTTTGTTGTAAATAAGTGTATGTGAATATTTGTTTGAAAACCTTGGTCCACAGTTACTTGAGAGTATCGCTATTTGCGGACTATTTCTGTGACGAATTCACTCACACATGATAGTCTTACCTATTTTTGTGATAGATCCATTGTAAGAAATTTAGTTGTGCCGGGCAGTGGTGGCGCACGCCTTTAATCCCAGCACTCGGGAGGCAGAAGCAGGCGGATCTCTGGGAGTTCGAGACCAGCCTGGTCTACAAGAGCTAGTTCCAGGACAGGCTCCAAAGCTACAGAGAAACCCTGTCTCGAAAAAAAAAAAAAGAAAGAAAGAAAAAAGAAATTTAGTTGCGATAATGGGATTCCTTGCATTTATCTCCTGTGTAAGTTTTGTAATTAAATTAATCTGCCTTTTTCAGAACTCTTGGAAGCCACTTCATGCTGTGGCTTTATACACCCTGTATAAAGTTTAACCTGCTATTCTTTTTTAATGATTTATGTTTGTTTCTATTCATTGGTGTTTTGTGTGCATTGGTGTTTTGTGTGAGAGTGGCCTGTGTGAGGGTGTCAGAAGCCCTGGAACTGGAGTTACAGGGAGTTGTGAGCGGCCGTGTGGGTGCTGGGAATTGAACCAGAACTGTCATTACTGTTAACCACAGAGGCATCTCTCCAGCTCCGTCTGCTGTTTTTCAATTCATCAAGTCCTTTAAATGTTTTTCTTCACTCTGGTTTGACAATTTCTTTTCCTTAATTTGGATTTCGGTTTCTTTGAGTTATAACCTTGCAGTATAGCTCAGGCTGCCATTGAACTCAGGATCCTCCTGCCTCAGTCTCCCTAGTGTTGAGGTCACTGTTGAGTGATGCAACACCTAGCTTTTATTTGGCAAAGCTAGATAATACTCTGAGTTTTGTATATAGTTCTTAAAATAGGAATGAATTGCAATGCATACCATTTTAAATGAATAGGAATCCATGTTTTTAAGTTTTTTATTGGTTCTTTGTGGATTTCACATTATGAATCACAGTCCCTCTCATCTCCCTGTCCCCTTGCTTCCTTCCATCCTCTCTACCCTTGCACCCCCCCCCAAAACAAAATTTAAAAGTAAAAACCAAAAATAAACAAAGAATAAAAAACAAAACAACAGCAAAAACAAATGAAAAAATCTTGGCACGTGAGTCCAGTGAGTCTCATAGTCTGTACATCCTTACTTTAAGTGTTCTTTGCAATGAGTCATTGGTCTGGTTTGAGGCCTTGATACTGAGCCCTCACTGGACTCGTGTTGGATATACTTTTGTTGTCTTGTGTCATGGAGATTCTATAGTGTTGGATCTTCAGGTTCGGTCCTTTCATATGCTCAAACACTTCATAGATTAGGTGGGTGTTGGGTGGGCTACCCTGTAACCCTGACTCTGAGCCTGGGTAGTAGCTGAGTTGGTCAGCCTGCCGGCTCTCCCTCATCATCACCAGCTCTGCTCCAGCTAGCTAACCCATAGAGTACGCAGCAAGAGCAGGGCCAGGTCTCCTGCTCCCACACGCTCAGGTCCAGCTCCCCCCTCCACACACACCACCAGGGCCAGCTCTACTGTTTTGCCCAGGCCAGCTGCAAGGGTCACTCTCTAGATTACTGCCCTTGGGGAGGTGCAGGACCAGCTCTTCCATTCTTATGCCCCTGAGGTCGGGTCTACCACCTGTCGCTCCTTGACGTCCCATGGCATATGAGGGAAGGGGCAGGGGCAGCCCCCTTTATACCTCTGCCAACAGGTTCAGCTCTAGTGTGCTACCCAGGCCAAATGCCATGCCTACTCTCCTGTGTGTTGCTGATGGTGAGGGGCAGGGCCAGCTCTCTCACCTGTCCCAGGTGTCAAGGGGAAGGGAAGCATTTTTCCTCTCACCCATGCCACCACATGGCCTGGGGGTGGGGGTTAGTCCTGCTCTCATGCCCTGCAGGCCTCTCACTTGGACCCCGTCAACAGTCAGCTCTATTGCGTTGTCCAGGCAAGGTGCAGAACCTGCTCTCCCATGTGCGGCTGCCAGTGGGGACGGTGCCAGTTCTCCCACCATGATGACCTCAGGGCCAGCTCTCCCACTGGCCACAGGCAGCGTGTGGCAGAGGAGTAGAGCCAGATCTCCTAGGCACATTCCCAGCACGGGGTCACCTGAGCCTCTGTCAGCTAGATGCAGGGCCACCCTGCAGCTGGGGAGCGCCAGGATCAGCTCTCCCACTCTTGTGCCCCACGGACCGGTTTTTCCCACATGCAGGAGGTGGTGAGCAGCATGGGGTGTCTCTCCCTCACCCACACCACCGTGTGACAGGCTGTGGGATTAAGTTCTTACTCTCTCGTCCTGAGGCCGGCTCCCTAGCTCTACTGTGCTGTCCTGGGAAGTATAGGGCCCACTCTACAGAATGAGATTAAAGCACAGGGAATTTTTTTAAAGCAAGATTTTCTGTGTGTTTTCTATATTGCTAAGTTTCACAAATTATTTTATAAAATAGGAGTTCTGTGGCTTAACTCTCCTGGAGTTGGTTCTTGTATGTGTAATTCTCACACTCTATAGAGCGACAAGAAACCCCGAATTAGCACATCCTGAGCCATGGTTTCTAGGGAAGGTAATGAGGTGACGTTATTCCGAGTCTCTCACACAGTGTGCCCATCAACTAAAGAGCACATAACATGATAAGCACATAACACTTATGTTTTCAGACTTTTAATCTTCATTATATGTCACCGACTTACTGCCATTCAACTGTCAGCCACCACTGGCTCCACTGAATGAAGCCTTAGCATGCGTTCTCTGAACGGCTCCTCATAGCCTTCACCTCAGAATAGTGTCCCACAGCAGCCCGCATTCACCAGCCAGTTTCCACAGAAAAGCATGTCACAGCCCTGGCTGGCCTGGTCCTGCCTCAGCAGCAGTTCACGCACAGGCCTGTCCACGAGATGCCACAAAGCACGGTGGGCGTCGGCCTGAGGGCTGCCTGTGTGGTTGACTGTGGTTGCCGGAGTGTAACTGTGGGAGTAGGATCTTTTCTTCTGCCAGCTCGGATCCCAAGGTACGGCAGGAAGTGCTTTCTCATGCCGACTCATCTCATTGGCTCACCACTGTACATTAAATAGAAAGTCTGTAGAATTGCCAACTAAGCATGACGTGAATGTGCTTTCTTATGTTCTAAAACAAATTTTATGTCCATACTACACATTTTTTGTTGAGTGTGGCGGATGTTTCTCCTAGTATATCAGTTACAGAGCCCTGCTTATTTTGTGTCAGTGACTCTGCCTTTGAGCTTCTGTTGATTGTCTCTTTTCTTTAGGAATTCTTTATGGCACAATGACATTGGAGCTTGGTGGGACTGTCAATATTACCTGCCAAAAGACTGGATACAGTGCAATACTTGAATTTAAGCTAAAGGTTAGTAAATGATGCTATTACCTAATTAAGGGGAAGCTGTGTTGTAAATATTGAACAAAAAAACAAATTAGTTGTAGAATAAGAACTAAATATAAAAACATGATTTATGCCAGATCAAAGAGAAATACATCCAAGGGCATTCTCTGTGGTATCTTGGTTTAGCCGGAGACAGCCTTGGAAGATACAAATTAGCATGAAAGCCACCGTTCCTTTTGTTTTTAATTCTGATGATATAGCTTGCTGCTATAGAGGAAATGAAACTTAAATGATTGAAATATCTCTGTGAATTAAAACATTGCTTTATGAAACCCCAGAAAGTAGATATGAATTGAGACTGTGGTTGCTTACAGTAAGACAATTTCATATTAGTTCCTATTTCTGTATAAAAAGTTATTTTAGCTCACATGCTTGAGAATAATCATGTGCTACTCTTTATCAGATTTTCATGCCAAAAATTTGGATAGATAATATTGGAGATGGCTTTTCTCTTAAAAAGTTGGGTATCAGGAAATCTTGAAAATATGAATGATTTAGTTGAGACCAGAATCCAAGACTTGCCCACTTGTGAGTCTGATACCTGAAAGGCCACAGCTGTTACTCTGAGTACCCGTTCATGTGGCCTTTCCCTGGCAGCTTTAAGGCAGCTGGAGGTCTTCCTTAGCAGCACGGGGAACTCTGCTTCCTTCCATCACTAGTCTTAGAAGCCAAATTTACAGCATCTTCTCTCTTCTGTCGAGAGTTACACGCCCACCCAGGCTCAGGGGAAGAGGGATGCAGTGACGCACTTCTCAGTAGGAGGTTGGCAAGGTCTCACTGAAGAATAGCATGGGGGCCGGAGAGGAAATGAGTAGGTACTGTTGAAGCCATCTTTGGAAAATTCGGTCTGCTTCAACAAACGGAACGTCTGAAACATTTTCACAATGTCAGTTATAATTTAGTACATTGTGTTCAGATAAAAAATAGGAACTATTAAAAATAGGTGTTAATTGCTTCCATGTTGATATTCTAGTAACCAGAATCTCTTTTCTAATGAAAAGAAACTCTTATGTATTATTTGATGCTGTGCCCTTTGCTTTGCCAATTTTATAAATGTGGAGATACTAGTTTGAAAATCATGATTAAAGTGGTCTTAAACAGTTACTCATATCATTAAGTATTGAAACATCAAAATTGTGTCTGTGAGGAAAGGCATTAGTAAGACAGTGTAGTGACCTGTTGATGAAAGTTTCTGTAGTGCCTGGTCTCTTGGCCGTTCAGTCCCAAAGAAACACATAGAGGCTTATATTAATTATAAACTGTTTGGTCTATTGCTCAGGCTTATTACTAACTAGCTCTTTTAAATTAACTCATAATTCTTACTATGTTTAGCCACGTACCTTGGTACATTTTTTCAATAAGACATTCTCATCTTGTTTCTTCTGCCTTCTTGCTTGCAACTGCATCTTGCCTTTCCTCTTCCTAGAATTCTCCTACTCTGGTTGCCCCACCGATACTTCCTGCTTGGCTACTGGCCAATCAGCATTTTATTAAACCAATGCAAGTGACAAATCTTTACAGTGTACAAGAGCATAGTCCCACAACAGTGACCCAAAGTGTCCTGCTTCTGATTTTATTTTTTGGAAGAATTGTTTTCAAAATTTTTAATTCCCTCAGTTTTCTGAGTTCTTTTTCTTGGTGTGTTGCACATTGATGGGCTCAGTCCTGGTGCACTCCTACTGCATGGACTACAGGTCTTTATACTCATGTGATCATTCTGAATTATTTAGATTTCACAGTCTATTTTTAACTATATTTCATAGTCATAATTCATATTTGTTTTTATTAAAAGTCTCTAACTTAAATTCGAGTCAGGATTTCACTGTTTTTACTTTCAAGAATATACTAACTATATAATTCTTTTTTTGATGTATAGTTATCTACAGTATATATAAATATAATAAAAATGTTCAATATTTTCTTTTTTTAAAGCCATTTCTAGGAAGTAGTGATTATGTTAATCAAATATCAGGGAAACTTAAATTGGGAAAAGAAGTCCTAGCTACTTTGGAAGGCCATTGGGTAAGTATTTTTATATGTTATAATTACAAAATTAATTAGATCTGATGGAGAAAATAGACAATCATATTGCAAAAGTATCACTAAATAAACTTCATCTTAAAGGCAGGTATTTTGGTATTACTCTGTTCCCAGTGACATTTTATTTTATTTAATGTTTTATGTTTAAGACTTTAAATGAGTAGAAGTAGCTATCATATGGCACTTACTATATACTTTATTAAGTATGTAGCTTGTATTTATCATTTAATAAGTAGTTGGATTGCATAAACTTGGCACATAGATGCCCCTTTTTAATTGTATTTATTTATTTAATCTCTGTGTATGTTTGTCTGTGCATGTGCGTGCGTGTGTGTCATGACACATGGGGAAGACAGGACAGCTTACTGGAGCCAGGGCTCCTGTTCTCCCATGAGGATTCCAGGAATCAAGATCAGGCCATCACAGTTGGTAGCAAGCACCTTCAGTAGCTGAGCCTTCCTACTGACACATACAGAATATGTGCCCATTTGAAAGGGAAGGAAACTAACACAGAGAGCATCTGAATCTGAAGTGTTTGCAGTGAGCTAAGAAAACTGAGCCCCGGGACCTGGCTGCGCAGCACTTGACTGGTTCCAGTTAGAGTCATGTTTCTTTGGAGGAAGACGGGAAGGTGCAGTAGTATATAAAAGCACTGGCTTTGGTTTACTCCTCTGCCAATCTAGATTCACATTTATATAATTCCTTACAAGGAGCTTTTGTGACTGAAATGGATTATGGTATATTTCTTAGATGCATTTTCACTATAAACACTAAGTATATGCTATTCTGCATATAATAAGCAAAAAACAGGGTGAAAATGAAGCTATATATATGTAGACTCGGCCGATGGCTACATAGGTTCTGCAAAATGTTTATTTTTAAATTTGTGTGTGTGTGTGTGTGTGTGTTCTCTCCTTTCATTGTGTGTGTCTCAGGAAGAGGTAGTCAGGCTTGGTGGCAATTGCCTTTACCCATAGAGTCATCTCCCTGGTTCCTTAAAAAATGTTATAATTGACTTCCTATCTGAGTATTATTTGGAACACTGATTAGCCATCATTGTCATTTTTTTTTTTTTTTTTTGAGACAGGGTCTCATGTTGCAGCCCCACTGGCCTCAGACTAACAGAGATCCGCCTGCCTCTGCCTCTTGGGTGCTGGTATTAAAAGGCGTACATCACCACACCTGGAAAAATAGGTGTTCTACAAATATAAAATGCCTAAGATTTTTTTTTTTTTTTTTTTTTTTTCGAGACAGGGTTTCTCTGTGGTTTTGGTTCCTGTCCTGGAGCTAGCTCTTGTAGACCAGGCTGGTCTTGAACTCACAGAGATCCACCTGCCTCTGCCTCCCAAGTGCTGGGATTAAAGGCGTGCGCCACCACCGCCCGGCTTAAAATGCCTAAGATTGTGTTCAATTTTTAACGCTAAGGGTCTCAGAAATTTTTCAGTAATTTGATTTCCTACATTGTCCACAGTATCCCACTATGATCTTCTGCAGCAGTTCAGACTTGAAGCTTTAGGCTTTGGCTGTAATGTTTGAAATTTGTTAAATGAGCAAAAATTTCATGAACATTCTATGTAATCAGCCTGTTTTTCTAATTGATTGGAATTACTTATTGAAACTATTTTTATACAAATGGAAAGAATTTGGGACTTTGAGAAATGTACTAGTTACATTTGTTTTATAATACTTTGTAGTCCTCTTCTAGATAAAGATAACTATATTGATGTTTAATTCCTTTAAATATAGGATAGTGAAGTTTTCATTAATGACAAGAAGACTGATAACTCAGAGATTTTCTGGAATCCAACACCTGACATCAAACAGTGGAGATTAATAAGGCACACTGTGAAATTTGAAGAACAGGACGATTTTGAATCAGAAAAGTAAGTAAACAATTTTTTAGCTAGCTTCATGAACATTAAGGACTATTTCAAATTGCATAATAATGTAGCCACACTATTCTCTATATGCTGTTGAGTTTGTCATTTGTGGAACGGAGAGCATTCTGTGTTGGTGTATGTGACACAAATAGTTCACAGATCATCTTGTTTCTCTGCAGCTCAGAACGGAAATATCCTGGTTTCTCTCTCCTACTCCAGTGCTCTAAATATCTGTTTGCAGAACCAATTCGTAGAACCAATTCGTAGTTCAGTTTCTACCTGGCTCCTGCTTCCTGATCTGGTACCTGCCTGTGGATCGGTGCTGTGGGACGTAAAACAGCTGCCTTTGTTCTGTCCTCTGAAACAAGAATAATGCCACTCAGTGCCCTGGTTTCCACAGGACGTAAACCAGTTGGGCAGTGCCGTCGTTAATGCCATCACTTCTGTTATTCAGTCACGAAATCCTTTCTAGAACTTTTAGCCCTTTTGGATAAAATTTCTGTTTATATTTCTTTGTGTTAAGAATTCTGCATAAATATTGCTTTACTACACACTTGATACCTGTGAGTCCTTACTCTGTGGTCCTGCTTCCATGAACCAAGTCTACGTGTACTTTATTTTCTACATAGGTACAGAATGTCAGCATTGGAAAATATGTATGCATTAATTTTCAAAGTCCTACTTCAGGTGTGACCACATGATGTTCCCTGTCCAAAGGGACACGAAGCCATTTCTAATGTATATAATTCAACCTGTGCTTTTTTTTTTTAAATGTGGAGTTTTATGCAAAGCAAAGTGGCCTTTATTGCTTATAGCTGAGAGTGACCTTGAACTGTTATTACTGATCCTTTTGCCTCTGCTTCCCAGTCCTGGGCCTATAGGCATCCTCTGCTGAGTCCATCTCAATGTATTTTAAGGATGAGATAATAAAACTTAGAAAAGGAAACTTTTATCAGCTAAGTGGAAGACAGAAAAGTAACTTGTGTATTACAAATTTCAAGGCCTGTTTCAATTCTGACATGTTGCCCTCTCAGATGGATGGGATATAGATATTCTTATCTGTATCTCTTATTTGGCTGATGAAAAAAATCTAAATTTTAATAGGGGAATCATTTTTCTCATGCTGTTTTTTGTTACATCAGTGGATCCCAACAGTATTTGTGTATTTCAGTCTAGGAAGCATTTAGAGTCTGTTCTTTGACCTATTCCTAGAGACTGAATTTCAAAGTTCTCTGGTAATTCATGCATCCAGGATCTCTGGTGGATCATCCTGAGGTCTATGACTCCTAAACAGGATGGGTCAGAATCATCTAAAGAACTGTTTAAACATGCAGTTTACTTTGAGAAATTCTTCACTATAGTCCTCTCAACCTCTGTCATCACTTTCCATGGTGTTTTAGTGTTGTCAGAGGCTGTTTGTTCATTCCCAGCTGCTCAGACCCAAAATAATCACACAGAAACTATATTATTTGCAGTACTATTTGACCAATAGCTAAAACTTTGTATTTCTAGCTAGCTCTTATATCCTAACCCATCTCCATTAATCTGTGCATCACCACGAGGTCATGGCCTACTGGCAGTGTTTTGGTCCAATGGAGGCATCTGTCTCCTGTGGTGGCTACATGGCTTCTCTCTGACTCTGCCTACTCTCTCTCTACATCTTTGTTCGGATTTCATTCCACAGAGGTGCTCATCCTCTATGGAAACAAAAGTAGAAGTTCTTTTCCAAAGCAACAAATTCTTAGACCCAAATTTTGAAGTCAAGATACCTTTAAAATATATATATATATACACACACACACACACACACAATGAAATAGCTCTCTGTACTTAGCTCATTTACAGTCAAAAACTTCAAAGAAAACACAATAATATATATAATACATAATCTCTGTATATTCCATCATTATGTGGCTTTTTTTACTCTATTTCTATTTTTACAAGTTTAATGTTTATTATCTTTACTCCTTTAATCTATGGCTATCTGTACGCTCTTATATTATAACTGTCTATATTCTTTTTCCTCTCTCTCTCTTGCCTATGTACATTTATCCAACACTGTGACCCATTTATAGGTTGTTTTTATATGAATCTGTCTTTATTGCATATTGATAATAGTTTTTTGACCAGAAGTGTTGTTTAAATGGTAAGCATCTTGATCACAGCAGTCCTGGATGCTGGCTCCACCTCTCTCAGGTTTTAAAATGGCGGAGATAGTTCACCTCCAGCTCTGGGACTGCCAGGTGGGAGCCGTCCTCACCTCCTCAACTCTGGGTAGCACCATGCAGCGCATAAACCCTTTTTATCTGAGTAAAAGCTAAATCTGCCATGTGGCCTGGAATATCTCTGTGTATGGCAGTGGGAATCCACCATGTTCTCCTGCCTGAGCACTCCTAGCAGAGCTGATCCCTCCACCTGCCCAGGTGGGGAGCAGTGAGTCATGGCATGGTCTCAGCTACTTTCCTCCCAACTCCGGAGAGGGCACAAAAGCATCCGGACTGAAGTGGGTAGCGGGCATCAGCCCCAAATGTTTCAGACCACATTAGTGTGCCATTCTCTTGGTGGAGACTGCTCGTTTGTTTCCCAGCCACCCAGAACTGAAATAACCACACAGAAACTGTATTATTTAAAACACTGCTCCGCTTATTAGCTTATGCATATTTTTAGCTGGCTCTTGCATCTCAAATGAACCCGTTTCTATTATTTTATATTTTACCACGAGGCTCATGGTTTACCAGTAAAGTTCTCAGGCGTCTGTCTCCTTCAGCGGCTACATGGAGTCTCACCAACTCCGCCTACTTTCTCACAGCATTCAGTTAGTTTTCCCACCTAGCTCTATTCTGCCCTATCACAAGCCAAAACAGCTTCTTTATTCATTAATCAAAAAACCCAACACATATACAGAAGGACTTCCCACACCATTTTAGAACACATGCCATTGATTTCTCTTACCAAAAAGAAATTACCTTCATTTAGTGGTTGTTGCATATGCAAGGCATTTGGTTTTGTTTCTTGACTCATTTCTAAGCATATGAGTATAAGTGTTGTCAAAGTCAGAAATCCACATGAACAATGTTTGCTCTCAACAAAAATCTGTATAATTTGATTTTTCTAGTTGATTTTTTAAAATATTATTTTTACACTTATTTATTATTTATTATTTAGACTCTGGCAGCGAGTAACAAGAGCTATAAATGCCAAAGATCAAACAGAAGCTACTCAAGAAAAGTATGTTTTGGAAGAAGCTCAAAGACAAGCTGCCAGAGATCGGAAAACAAAAAATGAAGAGTGGGCTTGTAAGTTATTTGAACTTGATCCACTCACAGGAGAATGGCACTATAAGTTTTCAGAGTAAGTAATTTAAACATTTATTTTTAAAAATATAAGCATAATTTTTGGCTTTATATTTCTAGTATATTTATTATCAACATGAATTAGGGTGAACTTTTACAGACGTTTTAAGAATTTATGTGTACGTGTGCCAGCTTCTGTGCATCTGAGTGCCATGTGCAGGCAGGAGCCCATGAAAGTCAGAGCTCCTGGTCCTGGCGTAGCGGGTGGTTGTGAGCCTCTGTGTGGGTGCTGGGAACCGAACTCTGGTTCTCTGCAAGAGCAGTAGGTGCTCTTAACCAGTAAGCCACCTCTTCAGCCCATAGTGTGAAATTTTACTTTTATTTATTCATTTATTTATTTGGGATAGGGTCTTACTATGTTGCTCTGGCTGTCCTGGAACTTGCTATATAGACCAGACTGGATTCAAACTTAGAGTTTCTCCTGCCTCTGCCCAGTACTGAAATTAAAGGCATGCACCATTATATCTGACTTCACGGTGTGATATTTTAAACTTGTTGTTCTGTTATTTACTTTACATTCTAGATAATAATTCATTTTCCAAATAAGCTAAGAAGATTAGATATAGACAAATCTTACGATTAAACCAGTCTTTGTAATTACTTAATGAAAATAAATTGAGTTTCTGTGGCTATTTAAATTTCTTTTTTCTATTTAGTACCCGACCATGGGACCCACTTAATGATATGATACAATTTGAAAAAGATGGTGTTATCCAGACCAAAGTGAAACATCGCACTCCAATGGTATGTAACAAAAAAGTAGCTAGATCCAATAGGCTTATAAATTTGCTAAATCATTAGTATCCATGATAATTACATTTAAAATTTAAAATTTTAGGTAAGTAAAGAGACATAACATAACTCCAAGTTCTTGACACACCCCAAATACACACGTGCGTGCACACACACACACACACACATACAAATAGAATCTACCAAAAGTCTCCAAATATTGAACCATTTGCAGCAACTAATGGAATGAAGGACCAAGAAAGGACTTCAAGGCAGTAGGAAGACATTATAGCATTATAGGAGTCCTTCCTCACCTCTTCCTGGGCACACTTACAGGTTTGTGAGCTCTATGTTCCAGTGTAAGTCCCTGATGCCAGAAGGAAGAAAGCAGACCACACATGTGTATACAGGCATGTGGGCATGCACACACACACATCCCACCTCTTGGGGTACCTACTACCTAGAGGGCACATGAGAGTATCAATAACACGAAATTATACAAAGGAATTAAACAAATGTGAGAGCTGAAAAGTAGAGTGATAGGAAAATTTGCTAGAGAATCTAACAACAGATTTAAGTAGGTACAAGACAAAATCGGTTACATGAGAGATAAAGCTATTCAAATTATCCTGTGTGAAAAGGAGAGGGGACAAATGGATGGAAAGGTAAATAGAACCTTAAAGATCCACAGGTGCACCCTCTGGTGGGTCATGTGACTTACAGAGTCCACAAGGGGATCAGAGACAGAAATGGGTGAAACATGTTTAATTAAAGGCTCCCATACGCCCAGCGTTGATGACAGCAGGAATCTGTAAATTGAAGTCCAGCTGTCTGAGTAGAGTGAGCTCTGACTGTTGAAAGCCAGAAAATGGAGCCTTAAAGGCAGCAGGAAGGAACATGTAATCTTTTTATTAGATAATATTAAAGATTCCTAAAAGTCCCAGGACAACTTTAATGAGCAACTCTGGCAACATTGCAGGGTATAAAATGGACACACAGATAATATTTGTGTTTCTATATAGTGAGGAATCGCAAAGGGAAATTAAGAAAGTAGTTGAGTTTAAAATAGCATCCAGAAGAGAAAAATCCTGGCAGTCAGTGGCACTAAGATGTGGAAGACTTGTGCTAAGACAAAGAGGTAGAAAGACTGCCTATTCCTAGACTGGAAGAGTTCAGATCACTACAGTGCCCTGCTACCCCACCACAGTCTGTAGAAATGGAAAGGCTGATCCTCAGACTCATGTGGAATTGGGACGGTCCCTGCATAGATAAAACAGTCTCTCTTTTTGTTTGTTTTAGGGCAAAGTTGGAAGACATTTCCAAAGTTTATCACAAAGCCACAGTAACCAAAGCAGTCATTTGGATAGAAGGATAGGCGTGGTAGATCGGCCACTGGAAGAAAATGAGTCTAGTTGTAAACCCATAAAAATCGCATTGTAAGGGGCTGGACAGATGGCACAGTAGTTAAGAACCCTTGTTATTCTTTCAGAAGACCTGGATTCCATTCCAAGCACCCACATGGCAGCTCCAACCACCTACAATTCTAGTTCTAGGGCATCTGCACCCTCTTCTGGCCTCCTCAGGTACTGCATGTATGTGGAGACACTCAGGCAAACACTCATATACATAAAATAAGTTTTCAAAGAAAGTTTTAAAATTTATTTTTGTCAGTGATTTCTCCCACTCCTTAGAAAAATAGTAGTCTCTTGAACAAATGGTACTGAGGCAAATCCACCTGACTTCTACTGTACAGAAAGTAACTTAGAATAGATGTATACGTAAAATGAGATGTAAGACTATACATACAATTCTTAGAAAACAATCTAAGACATCATGAATTTGTGTGTGAAAATAGATTCTTAATAAGACATTAAAAGCATTAATAGCAACAACAACCAGAGCTAAACTATGGGTGATAGAGAGCTGGCTGGACAGTTGAAATTCTTGGTGCTCCTATAGGGGACCTGGTTTGTTCCCAACGCCTATACAGCAACTCTCAGTTGTCCATAACTCCCATTTCAGGGGATCTCATGCCCCCATGTGGCCTCTCCCAGCAGCAGGCACACGTGTGGTCCATACAGAGTTTCAGGCAAAGCACCATACACAAACAAACCAACAAACCTTACTTCAGCATCATCAGACAGCTGATGCCATGAAGAAGGCAGAAGGACAAGTTACAGAATGAGAGAAATTATTTGCTAATTGTTTATCTAACAATGTTTAAATATCCAAAATATTTGAGTCCCTGACTTAACAAAAGACATCCTGGTTTTAAAAAACAGGCAAATGGCTTGATTAAACATTTCTCCAAAGAAGATACACAAATGACCAAAACACTTAAAATTGTTAATATTAAGCCGGGCGGTGGTGGCGAATGCCTTTAATCCCAGCACTCGGGAGGCAGAGGCAGGCAGATCTCTGTGAGTTTGAGGCCAGCCTGGTCTAGAAGAGCTAGTTCCAGGACAGGAACCAAAAGCTACGGAGAAACCCTGTCTCGAAAATAAATAAAAAATTGTTAATATTAGTATATGAAATGCAACCCAGAACCACAATTAGTTTGTCTCATCCCACTTAATATGTAATTAAAAAATTAAAATAGAAAATAAAGTGTTGGTGGAGGTATGGAGAAACCAGAGCCCCAGTACATTGCTGATGGGAATGGAAAACTTTGCAGCCAGTGGGAAGACACAGTTTAGCAGGTCCTAAAAGAACATATACTACAAAATTACCACATGACCCAGCTCTTCTACTCCAATAGAGTTGAAAATCAGGACTGGAAATGCAGTGCAACAGTATTGATTGCAGGGCAGTCACAGTGGCCAGAAGAGAGAAGCAGTGCAGGATCCACCCGCAGAAGATGCATAACAAAACAGTCTATTCATAGTTTATTGTTTATTATCAATAGTACGTCATTAATAAATATATCCTGTATTTGTTAATGAGTTTACCTATTAATAAATGTTATTTATGCATGAAATAATTAAGTTCTCCTCCACGCTACAACATGGACAAACTCTGAAGGGCAAAAAGTAGATTGCAGTGTCCCAGTGACTGAGGAAGGAGAGAGTGAAGAGCTAGAGAACTGTGAAATAATTACTGCTAGTGGGCTGTACTTAGTAGCTTTAAGATGGCAAAACTCCATCATATATACTGCTATCACAATTTTAAAATACAAAATTTTGTTTGGATTTATTTTTTTCGGACAGGGACTCACTGTGTAGTCCTGGCTAGTCTGGATATCACTATGTAGACTCTTCTGCCCTCAAACACAGAAACTCACCTTCTCTACCTCTGCTGAGATTGAGGTGTCCACTGACATGGTGGAGACACATGAGACACAGATGACAGCGAGTGCTCATACGTCCCTCGCTGCTGACCCCACTTGTCGCTCTGAGGACTCCAGTGTTTCGAGTAGATAGGCCAAATCCACAGCCTGCCTTCTTAGTGCCCATTATACACATGTATCTTAGGCTCGTATATAAGCTCTTATACAGTTATTCCAAGGAGTAACCAGGGATATGTCCGTTAGACTGGTGAAGATACATATGGAGTTATAGATGTGTGACCATTGACTTTCTGTTTCCCAGCATGCCAGCGCCTCACCTTGTGATTCCTTCCTCCTCTGCATTTAGGTTTTAAGTTGTGGACTGGTGACCAGAATTGCAAACATATTAATTATTATTCTATAGTTTATTATTCCACAGAAAATATAATCCTACTTAATGTGTAATACACATTTGAATCTTGTGCCTACACATAGATGTTTTTAGTAAGTTTAGGTGTACTGCAAAATAGTAGTATATTTTATGTTTACCATAAACTGCCTAAGTAGACCTAACATCGTCCAGTGGGAATGTTCTAACATTGAGAACAAGATGTGGATTTTCTCAACACTGCTGTTGAAAACCCTGGCGATGCTATGAGAAAGAGATGCAGCAGCTGGGGATGTATTTGTGTTAGTTTGTATATGCTTAAAGTTCCAACCTCATAGCCTCGGCACTGCTCTGTGAAGGAGAGTGGGTTATGCGTACAGGTCAGGAGTGGGAGGGAGATAACTTCATATATTTCTTCTTTGTAGTCTCTGTACCCAGTGAGAATCAACTAAGATAGTGGATTGCTAAGTACAGTGCATCTTTTTTGCTAAATTTCATTAGATTGTTTGTGCTTTGACTTCCAAGTATCACATCTGTCAGTGTTTTTGACAGTTGTGCAGGTGGTTTAGCTACAGGATAGTGCAAACTCACATAATATGATTTTTTTTTCAGGTTAGTGTTCCAAAAATGAAGCATAAACCAACAAGACAACAGAAGAAGGTGGCAAAGGGCTATTCCTCCCCAGAGCCCGACATCCAGGACTCATCTGGAAGTGAAGGTAAAGATGTTTAGTGCGGACTGTTGGACGGGAGCAATCTTAAATTTTTACTGTGCTGTTAGGAATATGTAAGTGGTTTTCAGATGAACTCGAGTGTAAGAGTCTGTAAGGAGACAGGAATCAGGTCCTTAGTTTAAAAACTTTGAAAGATCTGAGCATACTTAGGAAGGGACTGAAGCTAACAACAGCACTAGAAGTTGAAGGTCTCTGAAAGCTGAGTTCTTCAGGTCTGTGCCAGCGGCTGGGAGGAGAAGAGAGTGTTAGTTTCTCAAAATTAATACAGGTTTTAAATGAATTATTTTTGTCTGTTTTAATGAATTAAAAATAAAACTGATTCCACAAGCTAAGTAATTTGTAAGTACTGTGTGCATTGTTCCAGCTTTGATTTGATATGTTCAGACTTTATAAACACAGAGTGTTTATTTTAATAATCTATAGGCCATTCAAGCCAATGTGTAGAAAATTTTTATTATACAAGTTATTAAATTCATCTATAGATTGTGACCACAACTTCAATCTAAATGTCTTTTAGCTCAATCTGTAAAGCCGAGTGCACGAAGAAAGAAGGGAATAGACCTGGGAGACATTCAGAGTTCCATTGAGTCTATAAAACAAACACAGGAAGAAATTAAAAGGTAATATGTTCTGACAGTGACCAGTTGTTTGAGTTCAGAGGAGTAAAGGCCCTGTTAAGGGAAATCATGCGAACTTTACATTTTTATAACATTGTAAAGTTTAAAAATAGAGTCCTGGCCTCTGTTGCCTGAAGTCTGAAGCTTACAAAATTCCTCCCACACTGAACTAGTAGGGGAGATGGAGTTGGGAGATTTTTTCCTCTGAGGGTAGAATGTTTTATTGCTAACAGCATGCTAGGAACGTAGCCGTGTTGGGTGTGGAGGCCGGGTTGTTTTGAGAAAGCTGACGGACGTGCTTGTTCTTGCCTCCCCTTAGTGCACCCTGATGTCTAAGTGTGATGTGTCGCTTCTTACAATACCTCAAGTACTTGTACAGCAGTGGGCAAATGGTCACTACCCTGAGACCAGGACTGTCCACATGCACGTGCACACATGCTCTCACACACGCACACACACGCACACATGTCACTTCACGATCTAGTACCTAACAGTTATTAACAGAAGATCCTGGAGGAAAGACGTTCCTGTCCCTGTTCCATTACTGAAGCTAGCTACATGAACTTTTAAAATGTTCAGTATTAAGCCTTCTTGCTGTCTATGCATGGATTAGTGTTGGATGTATGTTCAGGGCAATTAAATACAAGCAATCTTTCTCTGTTATTGGAGCTGCTATTTTATCTCCAGCCTCATCGCTGTTCCCTGGACCTGCCCTGCCCCATGCTGTCCTATGAAGCTTTTCACATCGACCATGCCCTGTGTGCATGCTCATATCTGGACCATTGACCTTACTGCAGCCGGCTTCTCAGATTGCCCCTCTTTCCTCTGTGGTGGTGCACACCTCTGGTCACAGCACTGAGGGGCAGAGACAGGCAGATCTCCAGCCTGGTCTAGGCAGAGCATTCCAAGGACGCTGCAGAGCTGCTGTTGTGTGCTGTTAGTCCCACGGGACTGTAGCTCCTTCAGAGCAGACGGAATGACATGTGCATCTTGGCTGTTATCCTACCTTAATTAAGCCTTAAGTTGGTGTTCCCCCCCCCCAAAAAAAAAAGCAATGGTGATTCACTCACAAGATGCTTTTAGCCAGAAACATCTAAGACATCACGAAGACGTCGTATTTCATGACCAAATTTACACTGCGGTAGCTGGGGAGAAAATCTGTTGCTTTTTTTCCTGTTGGAGAATTTACAGTTTTTACTCCACTCTTCTCTCTCAGTTAAAAATAAGAGAAGCCTAGGCAACTAAAGAACAAATACTTTCTTAAAACCACTGTTGTGACAGAGATGATGATATATTTTTGTATCATTAAACTCTGATAATTCTGTTTAATATGTCAAAGTAAATCCAGTGTACTTAAAGCACATTAGCCCGAATCCTGGCATCTCAGGTCTTGGTTAGAGTAGTAATTGATTGAACTAGTTACTTGAGGTAATGCAGTTAGACACTTTGTGACAATATAGTAACTATTATAATGACATTTTGTGCTCACATTTCTGAGAAATAATTATGAAATTTATTGTTGCTTATTTTTTAGAAATATTATGGCTCTTCGAAATCACTTACTTTCAAGTGCACCTGCTACGGATTATTTTCTGCAACAGAAAGACTACTTCGTCATTTTCCTTCTGATTTTGCTTCAAGTCATAATAAACTTTATGTTTAAATAGAAGTTCTCAACAGTTGACTCCGTGAACTGGAAGATGAGCCCGGGACCAGTTCCGATTGGTTTGCTCTTCAGTAAAGCACCACATTTCCAAACCAGACGGACAACTAGGAGATCAATGTAGAAGTGTCTGCCTCCTTTTCACGTCTTTTATCCTTCACCCAAAACAAGAGCTGTTCTATTTGATCATTAAAATTGGCTTTGTGTTAAGTGCCAGAACACTTTTGTGAGACTGTGCCTACATGTGCGTATGATAAGCCCACATGTGTACACAAGAACTCTACATGTGCGTATGATAAGCCCACATGTGTACACAAGAACTCTTCCCCGACAGTAGTGTCTGTGCTCTGTGGTATGTTATGACATATTCTGATACCATTGTTCATGACAAAATGCCATCATCTTATAAATATGTATAGTCAACTGTTCTCTTCAGGAGACTGGCATACAACTTTAATTAAGGAATTACAGTGAGAAATGATAGATATATAATAGACATACTATGACTAATTCAGTACATTATACTGTTAAAACCATCTCCAAGGTATCTAGCTCGGTTGTCTTAGAAACACCAAGAAAAGTGTGAGTGGTAAGAATTAATATATCGTGAGATACAAGTAGAATGTTTTAAAGGGTTTACACAAGATTTTATAACCCCTAGAACTTAATGTTGCAGATATAGGTGTATCGTACTTATATATACACACATATATATATATCAATATTAAAGATTGGTATGTAGCTACATGGATCTGTATGTTACAATCCCACCTTCAGCACTGGCTGACAAGTGGTCAAGTTTATTTGCCATCCTTTCCTGGTTTTAAGTCAGCTGGCCTAGGATGTCTTCCAGACGTTAGTGTTTGTAGGGTATGTGAAATCCTGATAATTTAGCATTTTCTTTATGAAAAACATTTTGGCATTCATTTCGACACTAGAGTGCTCAATGAGAAAATAGAAGAGAAAAAAATTCTGATATTTTACTTCTGAAGCCAAAAAAAAAAAAAGGCAGTAAGAAAAGACACTGCAGTGGCCTTTATTTTAAAAACATTAAAATCAATTTGCTTACATGTGCAATAAGTTGAGCATTTGAGAATATCAAGTTATGAAGTTTATCATCTCCTTCCATCGTCCCGTGGCAAGCTAGTTCTGTACGAGTCCTTTTGTTCCTGCTCAGGCAAGTTTGTTCCTAAGGGTTTTTGCCTGTTTCTTCAGTTCAATATTTTGACTTTTTATTATTGTGAAAAACAGTTCTTAATTAAGTTTTGGAACATGTCATGAAATTTAGATTTCTCCAAACTACAGGTTTCGGAAAGGTTTATACAGTGAGAAAGTGAGAGCGAGCTGTTGGCATGGCTCCACCTGCCGTCAGCTAAGGAGAGACTGAGGTGCAGTCAGTCAGCTCTGTGTGAGGTATACACAGTCAGAGATGGTCGCCACAGTGCTAAGACCACAGGGAGCTGCCTTCAGTACCTGGGTTCCCATGAAAAGCCATCCCCACACGGTGTTAGCAAAACAACGCTGTATTTCTTATGAAAATAGTTTAAACTTTTAACAGCTTAAACAAGGTATACCTGTATCCAGTATTTCATCATTGTGGAGTTTTGGGTCATATTTCATATTTGTCAATATATGTTTTGTATTCATATTCTACTACCAATATTATGCTCAACTGCCTATTCATTGATGTGTGATATTTTGTAAATATTGTACAACTTGATCTTTATATAATTTTAAATTCGTATTAATTTATATTATATATAACTTAATTGGTTGATCGCTAAAAGTTGTTTCATCGTTAAGCCCTGAAATGTTCAATTGTTGGTGACCTTAGGGCTCTGTCTTACTCCTTTGTATTGTTTCATGTGGTTTGAACAGGGCTTTATTTGTATTGATATCTGAGACTGGAAAGGTAATTGTTTTGTTTTTTTAATTTCACTTCAGAGCTGATGTTAATGGGTCCTTACCCAGGAGTCAGAAACTAATGAACAGGGTGACTGCTTCTTATACACTAAAAGCTTATGTTCAGTCGGATGTTCCTCTGACGCTTTTAGTGGTATGAGTTTCTTTCTGTGAACTGAACCCAAAACTCAGGAATTGCTGGATTCGTATGTAAGTTCTTTAACTTAGTGTATAATTGACCTTGAGTTTAGCCAGACAGTGTGACTTGACTTTGAACATTCTGACCTGAGGCTGATCTCTCTTCATAAGTGGATTCATAATGTGTGTGACTCACCGTTCCAAACTGTCTGAAAACTCCACATGGTTTCTCGGGTTTGTGACTCTATGACCAGTTTTCTTCATTTATCTAAAACATTATTTTCTCACATGAAAATTTAGATGAGAAGTAATAATTCTTGGCATTTTCATTTTTCAGTTGTTAAATGTCTAGCTGTCCACCATTCAGTGAGATGCTGCTGCCTAGAAAAGCTAGTAATAGGCATATGAGCTGTAGTGTGCTACAGCAATAGACAGTTAACGTGCAATTCCTGCCGCTACTTTTCTTGTATGACTTAGAAAGGTACAGTGGTAATCTTTGTCACAGCTCAGTTGACAGCTGCATTCCATTGAAAAGTTGGCCTTGTAAGATACAATCCTCATTTACTATTTCATGCTTTTGTGCCTTTAAGGAAATATTTTTCTTATTTTGTGTTACAGAACTATAATGTGTTCAAAGTGTTTGTAGGCTTACTTGTCATAAAAGGGTCATTTCTCTGTCACTTTATTTCCTTTTATATAGCTGAAGAATATGTAAACAGTAACGCTGTACTTTTATAAGGATTTGTCTAGTTACCTATTTCAAATATATTCTTACTCAGACATCATTAAAGTAAACCTGTCAGATTATTCTGAGTATTGTAAACAGTGCCTTTTTGATGGAATTCACACTGTTTTGAGTGTCAACTCGTGCCATATTCACAGACTTGTGGAAGGCAGTTTTAACTTTTTGAAGAATATCTTCATCAAAATTTTAAAAGCAAATGTATAAAATTTCATCTTTTTCCAGTGTTTAGCATTTCTAGTCAGCAGTAAATAGTTTTTTTTTGCTTTTTTGTCTGATGTACAAGGATGATGGCATAAAATGAGCCATACATGAGTCTGCAGGTTATTTTGAATTATGTTAAATATAAATAAAGAAAATATTCATGTTTATATCAAATTTTCCAATTTGACCTATCGGGGGAAACCTCCCATAATTCACTAAGTTTACATTTCAGATCTCTTTCTTATTTGACTGAGTGTATAAAGAGATTCCTTACAATGTATGACCTGCCACCACTGCATAGTTTGGTTTCATTTTGTTACATATTTTGTGGGTTTAGTATATCCACTTTTTGTTACAATTATGATACTATTTTGTTACAGTTTTTAAATGAAGATTGACTTTTAAAATTGCACAGGACCAGTGTCGTCTTAATAAGATTAGCATATTTAGTGAGAGCCACAGGAAAACCTTGACGAAAATGAATGTGTCTGTACTCTATGAGGTATTTAGAAAAATTAGCCTCTTCATTTGTCATGAAAATTCTTTCAATACCATAATACTGCAGTTCTTTATCTGAAAGAAATGCCATGAAACATTTGAATGATGAGCCACAGACCTTCGGTTGGATTTACTTTCACTTTTTGGCATGTTAAATACACATTTAATTTTAAATACATCAGTTAATGGCTGTTTATAAAGTCAAGCACTACCACTGGTCAGTTTTGTATGATAGGCTATAAGTGTGTTGTTACCTGCAGTGTAAGTATAGCACACTGCTGAATTCTCTTAAGGTGCATAGTTAATGTATAGATAGTCACAGGCGGTTTTGTAATGTATACATTTCTAATCTATTATTCCTAACCTGTTATGTTTGCAGAGAGAAAAGAATTTTTCTAATGATCTGTAAAATTATGTTAACTTCTACAAGTAGGTATTCTAAATAAACTTTTTAAAAGCAATCTGTGATCCAATGACTCCTGATATAATGTAGTAACTAAATTCTCTTTTTTATTTATTTTGCTTTGTTTGGGGTGTGTGTGTGCAAAAGATGGGTACAGGCTTGACAGGGATTTAACAGAATCCCTAATGTATGTTTTACTTGGCACTTTATATTCTTTCTTAAATAAGTAGATATTATACATAGTTTGTACATTAAAAATGAGGTTCAGAGTTTCTAAATGACCCCAAAAACTACACAATAAGGATGAAAGCAGTCTCTGAAAAGGTGCAAGTGTTTTGAATCATGTCTACACAGTGCATCCAATCAAGTAGAACCTTGATTGTAGTATTTAAATGTTTGAAATAACCCACTACTTAGTCTACATTAAGATAATGTCACGTGATGAATACAGCCAGGTTTTTTTTTAAAGAAAAAAAAAACATTACCGTTAAACATTGAAATGTTTTCCCCTCCAATCACCTGAACCTCAGATAAGTTCAGGAAAGTTTTATCCCATTTCCTCCTCCTTTCTCCCCCTTCTAGCTTATCCCTCAGAATTTATTTGCTACTTCTGGGAATAACAGGATAACCTACAGTTTTATTTTTCTGCAAGGGAATATGGAGTAGGGGAAAACCTGTTAAACATCAGTGTGTATCTAGATCACTTTCCTGCTAATATTGGCATGTTTGTTCTGCATTCTTGTGGATATAACAGTCCAGGAGCGATGGTCCACCCTAAGAATGTTGTGAGTAAATTGACAAATTCTTGATTCTACTTGCCCTGAGTTAGAGACTGTACAAAGTACTTTCTATTGTACTCACCTCAGAACTATGAATTTTTTTAGTGTATATAATATACATAAATTTTTAATATATATAAATGAGGAAACCAGGGACCACAGAAGTTATTTTCTGAATGTCACGGATGATTGACTGGAAGGACCTCCTCAGAAGCCTGTGTTTTAATATGAAACATTTCTGCTTGGGGGTTGTATGCAACACACAGGATTCATTTATATCGAATCGTACTAATGGTCATCGATGTGAATAAAGGGCAAACGTCTATCATTTCTGCACAAGTGGTTAAGCTAGTTGGGGTTTCTTAGACCCCTGAACGCAGGAAAGATCGCACGCACCAGCGGAAGTCAGCCTAAAAAGGGCGGTGGCCAATCTCCGCAGCCGTTCAGCATCCTAAAACCATGTGCGTGATGTCAGGGAGGGCAGTTGACACAGTGTGGATCCTGTAGGAGCAGACAAACGGACCCGGACCCGGGGCGGGGACAGAACCCGCGGAGTGCAGACCTAGCAGAGCGGTGAGTGCAGGATGGGGTCAGGAGACACCGTGGTCACCTCAGTCTCCGCCGGAGCCGGGCGGGCTCCATTGCATCACCGAGTCCAGGGACCGCACTTCCGGCTTCCTCCCCGCCTCTTCCGGCCCCGCCCACCAGCGGTCCGGCTCTTCCGCCCTCAGCTACGCAGAAGCGGTCCGCGGGACGCTGAATCCATGGCGTCCCCGGGGTCCGTGACCGCGGCGCTGCGGGTGGCTGAGGTGCTCGAAGCCATCGCGAACCGCTGCGTGGGGCCCGAGGGCGGGCTAGTGTTGTGTACGAAGCCCACCGGCGAGGTACTGCTTAGCCGGGATGGAGGCCGCCTCCTGGAGGCGCTGCACTTAGAGCATCCCTTAGCCAGGTACCTCGCGCCACCTGCCGTCCGCTGGGACCCGGGGGATAAAACGATCTTATAAAACCAGTGCAGACATCGGGTTAGCGTGCTGTCCAAAACGACTCGTCCTGAACCCCAAACCTCATCAGCTACCTAGAACATTTCTCTTTTCCCGTCCCTGGATTCTTAGGATATTACAAAGTAGCTTAGAAAAAAATTTAAAAGTAAAGATAAGTCTGTGTGTCAAAAAGACGATAGTCTTTATGTTTGTCTGTAGCTTTTAACTTGACACCAACGTAGAAAATCTGAGTTACTTTTTTTCCCTCCTTCTACAGGATGATAGTGGCGTGTGTTTCCAGTCACCTTAAAAAAACAGGAGATGGTGCTAAAACATTTGTTATTTTCCTTTGCCATTTACTCAGAAGACTTGATGCAATCAGAGAAAAAGATGCATTCACTCCTGAAAATATTCAAACCCATGAAAGGCTTTGGAAAAACTGTAGTCAGTGGAAATCTGTTTCCTCGGCTCTTCTAACGTTTCAGACACAAATACTAGACGGTATTGTGGACCAGTATTTAAGCAGGCACTATTTGTCTGTCTTTTCTTCATCTGCTAAAGGAAGAACACTGCGCAGGCGCTCTTTAGAGTCACTCCTAGAAGCATATTTTTGTGGACGAGTGGGACGAAACAATTGCAGATTCATTTCACAGTTGACGTGTGACTACGTTCTCAAGTGCATGGCTTGCGAAAGTGGGATCGAAGTGTTTGAGCTGATGGACAGCTGTTTTTTCGAGCTGAATGTTGGTGTCGCAGGCCTTCCTGTTTCCGCTTCTAGAATTGTGGACGGCCTTGTGCTTCACCGAGACTTCTCTGTGTATTGCCCAGCAGATGGTGACATTAGGATGGTGATGGTCACAGAAGCCCTCCAGCCTCTGTTGTCATCGTCCAAATCAGAGTTGATGCTAAATTCGGAAGCGCAGTTTCAGGCGTCTCAGTGTTGGATCGTGGAGAGGACAGAGGCAGTAATGAAACATTTGCAAAGTCAGAATATAAAACTGCTCCTGTCCAGCGTGAAGCAGCCAGACCTGGTTGTTTACTGCGCAAGACTACATAGCATATCCGTGGTGGAGTGCGTATCGGCCGAAGAGGTTTCTCTCATCCAGAGGATCGCCTGCCTTCCTCCTTGTGTTCTGCCACGGGTCACTTCACAGGGTGAGATTTTGCATACGACTTCGGTGAGATTTTGTAAACCCCTCATCCTTAGGTCCAAAAGGTATGTTCATCTTGGCTTGATGAGCACACGTGTGTTTATACCTCACTGTGTGATCCTTTGTGGACCGGTTCCGGGTCTTGTTGAACAACATGAGAGTGCTTTGCATGGAGCGTTTAAGATGCTCCGGCACTTGTTTACCGACCTTGACCTAAATTACATTATACAAACCGAGGACCAGGGTGACTCCCGTCCTCTTGCTTCTAACAGTAGCAGAGAGAGTCATCACCTACCAGAAATGGGTAAGTATCAAGACATAACCGTAAAGAACAAAAATAAATCGGAAAACACTCAAACGTATTTAAAAGTATATTCAAATCTGGTGGCTTCAGATACAGAATTAGAAATGCCTGTACCATCGTCCGCGCAGAAGGAGACACCCATAGGTGCGTCGCCAACAGGTGATATACGGAAGTGCTTGTCTGCAGAAAGAAACTGGATGATTGATGGCTGTGAACTGTCGATTGAGAATAATTCCACTGAAAACCCTACAGCAGAAGACACTAGAACAGAAATTTCTCATGAAACTGTACAGGTCATAAATAATCCTGGGAAAGGGTACACGTTGCTGGTGATATACAAGTCCCTAGAGGCATGTACTTCCCGGGGTTATTGTTCATCAACTATACCAGCGGGCTGTGTTCTGCCAGTGGGTGGTAATTTCGAGATCTTGTTGCATTACTATCTTCTCAACTATGCCAAGCAGTGTCGGCAATCAGCTGAAGCCACGGTCTGTACATTGATAGCTCATGCACTTTTAGGCATCCCTAAAATCCTTTGCAAGCCTCAGAAGGGAAAGGCCAGCTTTCCACACACGTACATTCGCTCTCTCCACGCACTGCAAACCGGTCAACCCGTGGTAAGTGGCCAGTCAGGACTGGAGCCAGTAGCTGGGAAGTACCAGTTACTAACTTCAGTTCTGCAGTGTTTGGCGAAAATACTAACCATTGATTTTATAATCAATATTAAGAGACAACCTCAGAAAACTAGTGATGACGATTCAGAAGATGAACTTTAACACTCCAAGTTTTTCTGTTGCTCAAACTTTGAATCAGGGACCAGGAAGAAGGCAAACTCGAGGAACTGTGGTTAATAATGCCCAGGGCCCACTGGCTGGAAGGACAGGAGTGTGGAGTCCTTGGATTGTCCTGTGTCCTACACACACATTCGCGGATACGAACAAGAAATGTCAGGAAAAAGATTTATTCAACTCAAACTAAAAATTAAAACAGACTTCTGGCTGACTTTCAAGTCAATCCACTCTTTAAGTACATTGAGTCCCTGACCATTCACACACAAATATCAGTTCTAGGGAACAAAACCTGGCTGAAAATGTCTCTCTCCTGTTATATACCTGTCTCAGGTCTGTGTTAGCCTGTGTCTAAGGGAGTGTGTCTGTATATTTCCCTTTGCTGTATTTTTTCCACTTCATTTCCTTGTACTTTCTGTATTTCCCGGTCATGTCATCTCCCGGTATGAAAGAAGTTGTTTCTCACCATGATATAAAATGTTACGTTTTATTTAAAATAGTTTTTCTGTGGGGAAAAAAATTTATAAGGCAGTAAATAAAAGTCCAAGTTTCTCTGAAAGCATTTGTGTGTCATTTAGTTCATTTCTGGTGAAAATGGTTGGGGACTGGGGAGATGGTTCCATGGGTAACGCATCTGCCACCTGAGCCTGGCACCCTGAGTTTGACGGGGAGAACCAACTCCATAGAGCTGCCCTCCAGGCTCCACATGTACACTGTGGCCTTTTGCGTGTACACAAAAAGAGTCAAGTTTCCAAATCTGCACTTTTGACTATCTGTGTCAGGAACCATTGTCCTAAGAATGTTTGCAGAGAGCCCCACATCCCAACTATCTTGAGAACTGTTTGTTGGCGGAACCACAAAAAGAATGGTTCCGCTTACACAGAGAACACTAGGTGTGCTGACTGGTGACCATTGCTACCCCGGCAAAGTTCCTTCTTACCCCTACCTTCCACCCCAAGCCAAGTTCCTCATTCAAGGGCTATATAAGCCACAACCATTGCGCTAACAAACGGAGACTTGACAAGTGAATTCTGCTTGGTCTTTTGCTTTTCTCTCGCCCATGATTCTTACAGGTAGAACCTCTTCAGACCCTGAATAACTGGACCTGCTGGATGGGTCATATCTGTTCAAAAATGACGACGTGTGAATTCACCTTTTATAACTGGAAATTAATGCCAAGAAAGATGGGAAATGTATTCTTCCTCTCTGGCTCCTGAACTCTGGTAAGGATTTAGTGCAGTTGCATTAAAGTAGTATTTCTTAGTTTTGATGTATTGTCAGAATTCAATAGCAACCAATAGTGTGATGGTTATTTCTAGTGTGAATTGACAAGCATCTGTGTGTCACTTTAAGAGCTTTGGGGTGCAAACAACAGTTCCGTGCATCTCGTGACGAATAAGAACAGTGTCTTCTACTTTCAGTAACACCCAAAACTGTGTTTTGTTTACACCAAGTGTTTAAATGTGCGTGTTAAGTAGCAGAGTGTCATCACACCCATTCCCCAATACTGTTTCTAGCGTATTCAGTCAGTAGATCCTCACTGTGTAATACTAGGTTAGATGCTGGCTCTGCTCTGCTGTCATGAACTTTCTTCAGAGGTTAGTGGATAGATGAACATTGGCTTGTGGTTGGATTTAGGAAAAGTAAGACAGAAACACCTTTATATTTGAGAACTTTCTGACCAGTAATGTGTTTGTAAACTACTGGACTGGAAAGACAGCTCTGGGAAAAGGGTCTGCTGCACAGGCCTGAGGAACCTGCATCCGGATCCCCAAAACCTACCTAAAAGCTAGGCTTGCCAGCACGCTTCTCTAATTCCACAGTTGAGAGACTACCGGGAGTGGAGACAGGCAGAGATCCCTGGAGCTTGCCTGCAAGCCAGTCCAGGCAATTCATGAGCTCTAGATTCAGTGAGACTCAAAATAACTGGAAAGCAATAGAGGAAATTCATCCTAAATCACCCCCCCCCACCACCCTGCTGTCATGTGCATTTGCGCCTGAACACATACATTTATCTGTATGTGTCATGCACCACACAACCCATAATATCTCCATGCAGTCCCATGATTGCACTCTCTTAAACATTTATGCCATTTCATTTTTGTTGAAATAGGGAGAATGATCTCTTACCGCATTCATAGTTGAATGGACCTACATTAAACTGCTATATAAATTTTCTGTTCATTTTTAATTGCCTTTTGGGTTATTTTGCTTCGTTTTGTCTTTTGTTGCTTCAGTCTTTAAAGGCACTTCAAGATTTGCAGATGGGCCAGTGGTTTGTATTGATTGTCTTTAAGGTGTCAAATGTCAGTAGTTAGACTACTGCAAGCTAGAGTTTGTCTTTGAAAGGTTGGTACCTAGTGTCCCAGTCTGCACAAAGTGACTCTCCAGGAAGTGTGTGCTCAGGGCATATTTATTGAATGAATTAGTCGCCTGGTACTCATAGGGAACCTCATGGGGTCATCATTTTCTTATAAATGTCCAGAGGCAAAAAAGAAAATCTATTTGGGCAAGGACAGAAGACATAGAACAGAACACTGTGCACATGCCCGTAACCCTAGCATGGAAAGGTTAGAGGCTAAAGGATAAGGAGTTCAGGGCTAGACCATCTCAGAAATAAGGCATGGGGAGGGAGGGAGGGAGGAAGGGAGGGAGGGAGGGAGGGCAAAGGAAAAACGTGTAGAACTGCTCTATACAAAATAAAAGTATATCCCCTGCCGATCACTGAAACTGGCAAGTGATTTTTACAGAGTTAACACTAGGGTGCTTACATCTTTGGCTTAAATCTTTTTTAAAATTTTATTTATTTGTTTATTTTACAATAATACATTTCCAGTTTCCCTTCCCTCCACTCTTCCCGGTCCCTCCCCCATAACCCCCTGTGGTCCTACTCCCCACCCCCATCCTCTCCTCTGTTTCTATCTAGGAAAGGGCAGGTCTCCCATGGGTGTCAACAAAGCATGGCATACCAAGTTGTAATAAGACTAAGCACCTCCCCCTGTGATCAGGCTCAGAAGGGCGACACAGTATGAGAAGCAGGGTGTCCAAAGCCAATCAAGTGACAACTCCCTCAGCTCAACAACTAGTACACACTGTATCTGCGCAGCCTATGCCCACTGCAAGAAATCCCCATCACACCCCTCCCTCGGTTGCCAGCTCCTACCCCTCTGCAACAGACACACTTGTGACGTTAAGTAGTTTCTCCAGGTTTTACACATCTGATAGATGAATTTGTGCTCTTCTGCATCCGGTCTCTCTGTTTGTGAGAGTCAGTTGTTGTGTCCTGTGCAGCTGCTGTTGTGGGCTGTTCATCCTCATTGCTCTGCGGTGAATAGAGGGCCTGTGTATGTTTGCACAGTGGGATACTATCAGTTGTTGTAGTAGGAGATGACTTGTTTGTTCCCACCTGCTCAGCCCTGAAATAACCACACAGAAACTATATTATTCACGATACCGCTTGAACAATAGCTTAAGTGTATTTCTGGCCAACTCCTATAACCTAAACTAACCCATCTCCATTACTCTGTGTATCGCCATGTGGCTGTGGCTTACGGGCAAAGTTTTGATATGTCTGCCTCTGGTGGCGACTCCATGGCTTCTCCTGACTCCGCCTTTTTTCTCCTAGCATTCAGCTTTGTTTTCTCCACCTAGCTCTACTCCCAGCCTATCACAGGTCAAGGCAGATTTTTTTATTCATTAACCAGTAGTATTCACCGTATACAGAGGGGAATCCCACATCAAATTGTATCTTCTTTTTATGTCTGTACTACATTTCATTTATTTATTTATTTATTGTGTGTGTGTGTGTGTGTGTGTGTGTACAATTGCACGTACACACGTGCCACAGTGCATTGATGGAGGTCAAAGGACACATTACGGGGGTCCATTCTCTTCTTCCACCATGAGGGTCTTGGGGATTGAACTCAGGTCCTCAGGTTTGGTTGCAGGTGTCTTCCTTTACTCACTGACCTCCCTCCATAGTCCGTATTTTCATAAACAGCATCTTACCTTGGAATTCTGAAGAGCGCGGCTGCTGAAAATTAAATCCGGAGCTGCCACCAACCACATTACTCTTGAAATAACAAGAGCTCCAGACATCAGCTCTTTATTAAGGATGGTATCTATCCCACTGTATCAGCTTCTGAGTCAGGAAAATCTGTTTTGCTTCATGTGGGTAACTAGTTTGAAACAAAGCAACAGTCTTTTTATTCCCATTTTTGAGCCGAGAACTCTTTTCTCAGTGTAACAGCTTTTCAAAATAAAATAAAACAAAAACACAGCCTTTACATTAAGTTCTTTGATCTATTACCTGTAAAATCCTCTTCTTTGTGATTTTTACAGTCATGAGAGCTTGTTACTTTTGATACCAAAACCATTGTATTTAGTTTACTTTGAAAGATGCTAATTTCACACCAATACACACACACACCTCACATTATGTAACTATAGGTGAATCACTATATGAGTTAAACTTCATTGCTGCCATCTTTTTGATTCATTAGGAATTGAAACTGCTTGAATTGAAAAAACATATTATAGAAAAGTTCACTATTATAATGCGTTGACATTAAAATTTCCAAATGAAAAATGCTAATGTTTGGATCAGAATTAGTCTCCAACTTGATGCTACTGAGAGGTTGTGGAGCTTCTAAGTGGGGTCTACATGGGAGTTCTTACATCATTGAGGGCATTCCTCAAAGGGGACCAACTCTAGCTCCTTCCTTCTATTTTGTTTGCTCCCCAGCTACACGAGACAATCAGTTTCCTCGACTTCATGTTCTCACTGTGATGGGTCAGCACGCCAGAGACTCGAGTAAAAAGGCCTACCAACTTCAGACTGAACCCTCCAACGCTGTGAGCCAAAATGAACTTTTCCACTTTTAAAGTTGATATCTCAGGCATTTTGTTACAGTAACAGAAAGCTGCCAAGGAAGTTTTAAATGTTGACTTGCCACAGCTCAGAATTCGTCAGGGAAGAGTCTCAACAGATTACTTTTCTTTTTAAAAATTTTTTTTTCATTTATTATGTATACAACATTCCTTCCATGTATGCCTGCTTGCCAGAAGAGGGCACCAGATCTCATTATAGATGACTCTGAGCCACCATGTGGTTACTAGGAATTGAACTCAGGACCTCTGGAAGAGCAGTTAGTGCTCTTAACCTTTGAGTCATCGCTCAAGCCCCCAGATTACTTTTCTTATCAGGTTTGTCTGTAGGGGGTTCTCATGATTGTTCATGAGTGTTGGCGGAACAGTCTACTGTGGGCGGCACCATTCCCCAGGCAGGAGGTACTGACTTATGTGGGACAGAATAAAACTAGGCGAGCAGCAAGCAGGGAATGGGAGTGTATTCATTCCTCTCTGATCCAGAGTGTGAACATGGTGTGACCTGCTGCCTGAGTTCCCTCTTGGCTTCCTCAGAATGACAGACTGTGACGTAGAGTTGTAAGCCAAACAACCCCTTTCTTCATATCAGGGCATTTAATCACAAAACCAGAAATGACACCAAGACAAGCTGACTAACACAAAAAGAGTATTTTTAAATGCCTGGTTTATTGAGACATAGTTTACATATGGTAACCAAGCAGAGCTCCATCGTTATATAGTGCTGGAATTATAAACAAGCAATTCAGTTTTATAACCATCATAATCAAGACTGACAAAAATCCATCATCCCCAAAGTTCCCCCAGGGTCTTCCTCCTGTCCTGCCAGCTGCTGACTTCACATCAGTGGGCACAGCATGCTTAGCTGGAGGCAGATGCAATGCACATGCCTGTCTCCCTGTGTTTGCTCCCTGCTGTGCCCCGCTCCCACCACCCTTCAATACATGCCCTTCCCATGAGCTGCCACATGCCTAACACCTGCTTTACCTAAATCCTTCTTTTCCTGAATTCTGTGGGGAAGGAAACCTTTGGAGAATTTTTAGAAAAGACATTACATAACTTGATTTGCATTTCCCAAGAAACACCTAGTGATGTAGGGAAAGAACCTTGTTTATGAGACATATACATTGCAGCTGGGGAAAAACAGTATGTCGACAGCTTGCTTTGAGATGATTCAGCAATATGTGTGTTCATGTTCATGTGTATATACGTGAATAAAATCGGTTAATATTTATTGGCAGTATTTCCTGTTCACTGCACTTTTTCAATCTTTTGTGAGTGAGTTATTTTTCTCTCGCTAAGACACCTGGGCAAAAGCAACTTGGGGAGGGGGAGAAAGGGTTCATTTCCCAGAGGGCCACAATCCATCCTTTCACACATAAATTGGATCTCTTTAAATCGGGGTTCACAGTGTGATCAAGTATCTTGTAACAGAGCCCTTTCCTTCTGTGTTCTTAACTCTAAGACAGTGTGGTCATTGCTCAGACCTCTCTTTAGCCCTGTAAAGGCACCCAGGACTGCACCAGGAGTTTGCCGTGTTTCCTAACCTAAATCTTCCGGTTATAAGCTAAATTAGGCTGTTGTGGCTGCTGGACCTGTTCTGATCTTGTTAGTCTGGAAACAGGATTGTGTTTTGACCTGTCGTTGCTCCTTCGAGATATGGCCCTCAACCTGCATTCACTGAAAAATCCCACGCTCCTCTTGGGCTACGAGACCACTGAGATCAGTTTTCTGTCATCTGACCCCTTCATGCGGTGTTACAGCTTAGATCTTAAATGTTTTCCAAGTCTCATGGATCAGAGGCACTTTTAAGCGGTAGTGAGATTTTAGGATCTACCTAACAGCTCCTCATGGGAGATCTTCAGGTTTCTGAGGGTGTTCCCTGACCTTGACCTCTCTCTTGCCTTCTTCCCAGGAGTGTGAGGATCCCTTCCATGCCTACCAGTGCTTCTGCCACGATCTGCTGCTTCCTTTTAGATCTAGATTCCGTTATAGATGAGAATTTCCAAGACTGGGTGTCAAGCCAGTTTTTCTCTTTAAAAACTTACGTCAGATGTTTTGGTATAGGGTGGAAAGCTAACTTACATCGTGACCTCCCTAAGGGCATCAAACTTGCTGAATCCCTTTGCTCGGGGCCTGTCTGCTCCAACCCTCTATACCCTGCTGCCAGAGCCTTCCCTCCCTCAAAACCTCAGCTTCAAGACCATCGTTCAAAAACCTGACACTGGATTTGGCAGGGACTTGATAGATAAATACAGACAAACTATGGCTGGGTTCTGTGGTCTCCTAAGCTGGGACATAACTTTAGTTGTTGGTTTGTTTGAGGTCAAGAGGTTCGTCAGGAAGTCACGAGGCCCTAGAGTTGTACTCAGAGACATGGAGTGCCTTTAAAAATCTAAACAAAACCAATCTCTGTGAAGTTATGGTAAAATTTAACCTCTACCTATATACCAGGCCAATATCAATTGTGTATGTCCTTCTCAAGAATGCTCAAGGGAACAGCACTTGGCTAGAATAATAGTTGATCTTATTAACTTGACTGCATCTGGAATGAGCTAAATTCAAGGAGCTGGGCAAGAGCCTTAAGAGAGAGTTTCTTGATTAGATCATTTGAAGTGGAGAGACCCACCCTAAACCTGGGCCACATCTTCTGGTGGCAGCCACACAAAATGACATGGAAGAAGGAAGCTTTTGCTTTTTACCTGCTGGTCCTCATTCTCCCTGGCAAGTTTGTCTATCCGTCGCTGCTGGGGCATTCCTTCACTGATGCTAGAACTACCTCTCAGGGCTCCAATGTAGACTAAAGACCAGCAGCTCTCTGGGAATCGTCCAG
The DNA here is from genome assembly GCF_950005125.1 of Chionomys nivalis. Taxonomy (NCBI): domain Eukaryota; kingdom Metazoa; phylum Chordata; class Mammalia; order Rodentia; family Cricetidae; genus Chionomys; species Chionomys nivalis. The sequence goes on from NC_080110.1 coordinate 22,206,133, forward strand.
GACTCCAGAACTTGAAAAACCGAAAACCAAAAAATAAAATTAAAAAAATAAATAATAAGTTTGCAGGCTGGAGACATGGCTTGGTAATTAAGAGTGCTGGGTGCAAATCAAAACAACTCTAAGATTCTACCTTACACCTGTAAGAATGGCCAAGATCAAAAACACTGATAACAACTTGTGCTGGAGAGGTTGTGGGGAAAAGGGAACACTTCTGCATTGCTGGTGGAAGTGCAAGCTGGTACAGCCCCTTTGGATGTCAGTGTGGTGATTTCTCAGAAAATTAGGAAACAACCTTCCTCAAGACCCAGCAATACCACCTTTGGGTATGTATCCAAAGGATGCTCAACCATACCACAAGGACATGTGCTCAACTATGTTCATAGAAGCATTGTTTGTCATAGCCAGAACCTGGAAACAACCTAAATGCCCCTCGACCGAAGAATGGATAAGGAAAATGTTATACATTTACATAATGGTACACAAAGAAAAAAATAATGACATCTTGAAGTTTGCAGGCAAATGGATGGAACTAGAAAACATCATATTGAGTGAGGTAACCCAGAACCAGAAAGACAATTATCACATGTACTCACTCATAAGTAATTTTAAAACATAAAGTAAAGAAAACCAGCCTACACATCATAATCCCAGAGAACCTAGACAACAATGAGGACCCTAAGAGAGAGACATACATGGATCCAATCTACAAGGGAAGTAGAAAAAGACAAGATCTCCTGAGTAAATTGGGAGCATGGGGACCATGGGAGAGGGCTGAAGAGGAGGGGAGAGGAAGGGAGGGGAGCAGAGAAAAATGTAGATCTTAATAAAATTAATTTAAAAATATTGAAAAAAAAGGTTCCCACCCTCCATAGGCATGGGGGGGGGCAGGAAGAGAGGAGGGAGGGGAAACTGGGATTAGTATGTGAAAAAAAAAAAGAGACCCCCCCCTCCCCTGAATCTCCCTCAGTTGTTTCTGAAGACCTCAGCATCTTTGCTTTGGGTTTCTGGGAGCCATGTTAATAAATTATCCAGGCATACTGCCTCAAGCTCATCTCTGGGCTAACTCTCCACTGTTTCTTGACCCCTCCGCCAATGTTCTGCTCCTGTCGTGCATTCGCAACTCATACCAGCAGGGGTCAGTAGCCTGGCATCGTGGAGAAGTCCCACCTCCACATTTTAGTTCATCTGTCCTGTAACTCATTCAGTCACTTGACAAACATTGAGCTCTTAATATAGTTTAGCATGTGTGCTCATGGTGGGGGTGAGAGACAATTGTGACATAGACTCTGTCCCTATGGAGTTCTTAGTCTGGCCAGGGAAGAGTAACAAGCAGTTGGCACATAATGTAATACATTCATCAGGAGATATGCTGCCAGTGAGGTGGCTCAGCAGGTCAACATGCCTGTCACCAAGCCTGGCAACCTCAGTTCAATTCTTGGGAGCCACTTGGTGGAGAGAAACAGCCTACTCTCTAAAGTTGCCCCCTGATCTCCATATTCGTGTACACACACACACACACACACACATACACACACACCTAAATGAATAAATAAATAAATGTTAAAAACAAAAGCCCTGTGTAGAACTCTACACATTGCTTATTGGTGAAAGAGAAAATGGGCAAATCATATTCTCTGTCTGTCTGTTTGTCTGTCTCTGTGTGTGTGTGTGTATGAGAGAGAGAAAGAGAAAGAGAGAAAATCTCTACATAGAGAAGACATGATGCACTTCCTAAGGAAAATCTATTCAAAGGAAAGGATAAGGATTTCTCATAAAGAAAAAGGAAGAAATCTACATATCAACTATCTATCCATCTATATTTATCTATATCTATCTATCTATCTATCATCTACCATGTATATATGTGTCATCTATTATCTATCTACCTATCTATCATCTATCTATCATGTATGTATGCATGCTTGTACCATCTATCATCTATCTACCATCTATATCTGTCTATGTACTATGTATGCATATATCATCTATCTATTTATAATTTAAGCAGAGAAGTGTCAACAATCTGGTTTGCATTTATAAAGAGAATGTGGAAATTCTAGACTTGGTGTCTGGGTCTCTTTGGAAGGAAAGCCAGGAAAACGAAAGGGTGGAAGGTGACATTTAGGGTTTGGTCTCAAACTTGGTGAATGGGGCACCATCTGGATATTTTCTTCCCTTGGCAGCTCTGCTAATGAAGTCTGGGGGTGGTGGTGGCTAAAAATGACACTGGAGAAGAAAAGGCATCTTAAATCACATGACATTTTGGCTATAATTAAAGGCACAGATGTAGGTAGTTCGTTTTTTAAGGAAAAGGAACTGGGGCGATGGGAGTGCCCGCTCTCCCGTTTGTGTCCTTTCTCCCCACCCTGTGATGAAGTGTTTCTTCTCATCCGAGCCTTGAAGGCCCACGCTCTCCCTTTAGGTGATTAAAGAGCCGCAGAAAACCCCGTCACCTGTAGACGTCTGTAGACTCTGACTGCACCTGCCCACATAAACCGCTTCCGACTCCACACAGTATTGAGTATTCAGTCCAGCGCACAATAGGTCTCTGCTTCCCGCCCTAGTTTTAACTTCCTCGCTACATTAAACGTCAGAGCAAGCAACCAAATCCTTAAAAGGTACATAATAGAAACACTAAACTACCTACGGACCCAGTGTGTTAGCAGAGAGAGATCTTATAGACCAGCTTCTGGGTGGACCCAACGGGGGTGGTTGTTTCAATAATATTATCTACCTAATGTTTTCCTTCATCAGAGACCCTAATACCTATAACATGCTGTCTTATGTTAACTATGTACAAACTGCTTTAAACATCCTCGATACGAGTTGGAAACACGAAGGGTTACAGGAGATGAATTTTGTATCTTAACTGACGATTGGTTAAAATTTGGATTTTCAGAAGAGGCAAGAAGCATGAAGAAGCGGTAGAAGCTTCCTTAGTAAGAACATCAGTCAGGATCCTGGAAATGCAAATCAGAACCACGGGAGCTGTTGCTGCAGAATGGCAGCAAGCATGCTGGTAAGGTACTTTTGCTGGCTAGTTTTTATGTCAACTTGACCCAAGCCAAAGTCATCTAAGAGGAGGGGCCTCAAAGAAGAAAACGCCTCTGAAAGAGCACGCTGTGGGCAAGCCTGTAGGGCATTTTCTTAATTGGTGACTGATGTGGGTGGGCCCAGCCCGGGGCCCAGCCCGTGGTAGGTGGTGCCACCCTGGGCTGGTGCTCCTGGGTTCTGTAAGAATAAGCATTGTCCCTCCATGGCCTCTGCAGCAGCCCCTACCTCTAGGTCCCTGCCCTGTTTGAGTTCCTGCCCTGACTTCCTTCAACAATGAACAGGGATGTGGACGTGTAAGCCATATCAACCCCCGCCCCCCCATTTGCTTTCGGTCATGGTGTTTCATCACAGCAACAGAAGCCTAAGATGGTTCTCGAAGTGTGGGTGAGGACAAGAAGGAAGGGGGCCTGTGGTCAGGTGTGATGGCGCCTGGAACACTGGAGGCTGAGGTGAGAGGGTTTCAGGTTGAAGGAAGCCTGGTCATCACGGCAAGACAGACTGTCTAAATTAAGAAGAACGGCAGCTCCGTGTGTCTGTACACTGAGGAATTAGGAAATTAATGCATCTGTTCTGAAAAATGGTGTGGACTGTTCCCGCAAAGCTGGAAGCGAAGCAGCCTTGGGTTCCGCGTTCCTGTTCCGGGCGTGTGACTGAAAGCAAGGAACTCACACCTCCTACGTTGATCCACGCCTTCTTCACAGCATCTGTGTGTGATTGACAGGCGAGGAGACCGAGAAACTGTTCTGCGTGTGCACAGCTGGGTGCTACTCAGTCATTAATAAGAAAACGATTTTGCTAATTTCGTTCAGAGTGGAAGGCGTCAGGCTGAGGGATACACTGCACCATCTTGGCCTGTGAGGTAAGTGGTTAGGTAACTGGTAACCAAGGAAACTGCAGCTGTGCTCTGGTAGCTGCCTCCTGATGCCAAGAATGGCCCTGTGGTTAAATATTACTGACGCTGTGTTTAGGATCCTCCTGCTATGAATGAAACCCAGGCCCTGGAGCTTTCTCAGTTACTATATTTGCGCTAATGAAGAGTCTGTTCATTATTAATGTCATATATATAACGGGTTCATTATAATGTCATTTCCATTGTTATCTTGACCCTTCCCCCTTTTGGTATTTGAAAATAATCATGGGGAGATATATGCTTAAAGGGAGATTTGATCCATCATGCCTTGGGGCAGTGTGTAAGGAGGGACTGCCTTTCTTTCTTGAATATTCCATGGGCTTCATTAATATTTACAAACTAAAAATATTCATACATACAGAACTCAGAGTGTCTACACTACCGCTCCTTTTTGTTCAGCCCACCCCTTGCTTTCTCTTTCCCCTTGACTTTTGATTTTGTCTTGGGCAGATCCTTTGCTTCACCTACCACCTCTGGATATTAAAACAATTTTAGTTATACTTATTGGGCAATCCAGACAGATTTAAGAGCAAACTTTCCGTCTCTTAATTAAGAGTGTTTGCTCAGAACCTGCCTTCGGGAGGGGGGGGGAGGCCTGTTCTTCCACCCCCTCCTTCTCTGTCCCGGGATTCCACTGATTCCTGCACATTAGGAGCAAAGGGGAGAGGCGAAGAAAAGTGCTGGGACTTGGAGAAAATGGTATCTGGTCAGTGCCATTTCAACATCTCTCTGGGTTGCAGAACATCTTCTCTCATGGAAAAAGACCAAGAGCTGGCCCTTCTCTCCTGAGGAGTGTTTGTGGATCCCTGGAGGACACGCTTTACTATGTTCTGTGACATACGTAATGCCCGCATTGAGTAATTCCACTCCCTGCTCATTAATGTCACAGTTTTACTCAGTCAACCGAAGAACTTAAATTTCCATTTTCAGGAAAATTTTGCCATTTGTCTCTCAAATGTGCCTCCAAATCAGTCACTCTCTCACTCTCTGGCCAGAGTCAATTCTCCTTCTTCGCAAGTAATGTGTGCTGAGAATACCAACTGTGGAGAACTCTGAGCCTTGGGTCTAGTGTTTCTTCACACACACACACACACACACACACACACACACACACACACACACACATCAGGTTAATCTTGATTGGATTGAAACACCCAGAAGGTTCTCTAAGCACTGTGGGCGTTCCTGTGAGGAAGTGTCTAGAAAGGCCTGGGGAGAGGCTCTGACCTGGTGAGTAGTTCGACCCACTGATGGTTTTAAATTTTGAACAGACTGTTGGAAGGTGGCAAAACTGTAAAGAGCGAGAAAGGAAAAACTTCTTGGAGGGAAAAAAAGTCACCGGGTCCACATCTTTGGGGAATATTTTGTCACAGTGTTGGTGATACAGTAAACCACAGCCCAGTAGTGCCGCCAACAACCTGGGGAGTTTTCTTGTGCTTTAGGGGCCTCCTCTCATCTCTGGTAAAGCAAATCCTTGATTTTGATGCAGAAAAGAATTTCTGAAGAAGCCAGTCTGAAGCAGAGTTAGGTTTGTTAAAAGGGAGTTTGAGCGTAGATTTCAGTTCAGGGATCAATAACAAGAGAAGCTCTCAAGGAAAGAGTGGTCTTCTCAAATGACAGCTGTGCTTAGCTCAGTGACAGGTGGAGGTGTGATTTTGGTGGCTGTCCAGTCTCAAAGGGTTGCTAAGAACCGTTTGCTCCCTGTTTCCTCTTGTATAATAAATAAAATTATAAAGTGACTAGTGAGGACCTTCAGGATTATAATCTGAGAAGATGAAGCCTTCGGTCACAAGTTACACAAGGAGGCTAAGACATGATCTTTACTGTAAAGAGTATTTTCTGGGGATATTGCTATTAAATTATAGATTTATGAGTGGGAATGGAGAAAGGCCATCACACTTAGATATTAAGTAGGATTCATTGCTACATTAGCATGGTGTGTGTGTGTGTGTGTGTGTGTGTGCCTTTATGAGGCTGTTGTTTTATTTATTTTGAAAGCTTCTGCTTTTTCTGATACTGACGAAACACCTGTTCTGATGTCAGTTGCTCTAAAGTTCTGTTCCTTCCCTTTAATTCCCGTCTGAATCTGACAGTTTCTCTGTCACTCGCCTGGAACTGACCTGTGTAGTCGCAGCTCTTTCTCTTTCCTCTCTCCTACACCCTCAGTGTGCTCTCAGCTTCCCTTCCTTGCTCTACAATCTTCATTTTGGAAATAGCATCTGGGAGTCATCTTCTATACTGTTCTCTTACCAAATCCAGAGAAAACAAAGTGTCTCCATGGCAGAGAGAGAAAGGGAGAGAGATCTGTAATTCTGGGCCAGCGTTCCTGTCTTCACAGGCTGCAAGAACTGTTAGAAAATGCGTCCAAGTTGGGCGGTGGTGGCTCATGCCTTTAATCCCAGCACTCTGGAAGCAGAGGCAGGCGGATCTCTTGAGTTCAAGGCCAGCATGGTCTACAGAGTGAGTTCCAAAACAGGCTCCAATGCTACAGAGAAACCCTGCCTCAAACAAACAAACAAACAAAACAAAACAAAAAAGAGGTACTGTCTTAGTTAGGGTTTCTATCAGTAGGATGAAACACCATGACCAAAAAGCAAATTGGGGAGGAAAGGGGTTTTTTGGCATACACTTCAACATTGCTGTTTATCATTGAAAGAGGTCAGGACAGGATCCCAGAGGCAGGAGCTGATGCAGAGGCCAAGGAGGGGTGCTGCTTACTGGCTTGCTCCTCATGACTTGCTCAGCTCATCTTCCTATAGAACCCAGAACCACCAACCAAGGGATGGCACCACCTACCATGGGCTGGGCCCTCCCACATTGATTACTACTTGAGAAAATGCCTTACAGATGGATGTCATGGAAGCATTTCCTCAACTGAGATTCCTTCTTCTTTGGTGACTCTAGCTTGAGTCAAGTTGACACACAGAACAATCCAGTGCAGGTACTCTTCCTCTGCATCAGTGGGAAGATGAATTTTGATGTAAAGATCTGAGTTGCTGGAGTCCCGATAATAGGGATACTTGGTCTCAATGTCTCAGGGGATTGCCAGGACAGGGAAATGGTGTGTGGGTATGCTGGTGAGAATTCTCACCTGAGCCTTCTTTTTATATAACACAGTGGTGATTCTCAATTTTTATTCCAGTGTAGATATCTGAGACCCTAAAGCAACCATTCTCAACCTGTGAGTCAGGACCTCTTTGGGGGTCACATATAAGGTATCTTATGTGTCAGATCTTTACGTTACTATTCATGACAGTAGCAAAGTTATAATTATGAAGTAGCAATGAAATAACTTAATGGTTGGGGATCACTACAACACGAGGAACTGTATTAAAGGGTCACAGCATTAGAAAGGTAAAGAACCACCACTTTAAAGAATGGAATAAACTACCTTGGAATAAAACATACGCACAAAAACACACATGAAACACAGGTCTGAATGCACAGGCCTTTGAAATAAATGACTGCCTCCCCACATGGGCGTCCATCCCACTCTGGGCTTCTTCTCCCACTCTTCCAACCCCTGGACCAGTTGGCAAGACACTAGGGTGTAAGTGAGCAAGATAGAAACACAGGGCAGCTTGTTCTGCTCCACACTGAACCAGGCCTGAGAAGACCTGGCCACTTTCCAGGGTGTCATTTGGCTTCCATTTAGGGTTCTCTGTAGCTAACCTGGGGATAGAATCACTTCCCTATTTCCTTGGAGAAAATGGTGAATCCTCTCCAAACAACCAAGTTCTGGCTGTAACGTTGGAGAGGGGAGGTTCCTAGTAAGTTGAGTCCAGCCTGGTCTTTCTTTGTGAAAGAGGGTAGACCCTAGTAGACAGCCAGGTGTTGGTCCGCGAGGCTGAAGACAGAGAATGCACATGAGGAGAAAGCGATGTTTTCTATTTCTATTGGAACACCCTCCCCCTGGCATTATTATCCCTTCCCCATGACATTATGACTCTGTTTCTTTTAGCTCCTTGTGTTCTCTGTGTCACTGGGGTGTAGGAAAGATTGCTACTTCTTTATGTGGAAATGATTAAAAAAAAAAAACCTTCTCCAGAGCTGATTGAGTGATTGTTAGAGTGATCTGAGTCTCCTCCCCCAACCAGATAACGGTCGAGTGAATCTGATTTTGATGCACCATGTTCTATAGAAAGCACAAGCAAAATGAATAATTTATGAACCATGTTGAGCGTTTATGATTTATTTACAGCTAGCCCCACATTCAAAGTAACTCAGAGAGTATCACAGAGCCTGTAGCCTGGTCTGCCATTTACAGCAACATTTAGTGGGGAGAAGACAAAGTCAGATGACGGGAGATTTATTAGAACTTTATATACAGCAGCTGCTGAGAAGTAAACCGAATGTTGAGAAGGGTAAAAGGTGACTTTGAAAAAATTAGAGCTATCGATAGATTGACTACAATTGCCTTGCAAGAAACCCCATGATGGCGTAGAGATTGACTACTCATGCCTTGAAAGAACCCCACCCCCATCCTGTGATAGCATAAATTACCACTTTTAGGATTTCTTTTCTAATTATTTTTTCATGGTATCATCTGATTTAGAAAAAAAAGCTTTTATTGGGCTTTTGTATTTATATCTTAATAAAATCTGTGTTTTTTGTGATTTTTTTATACAAAATATTTTGATCATATTCTTTTTTCTCCCCCAACTCCTCCTAGATCCTCCCCCATTTCATGATATCTTAATGATGCAGAAGCTAAAATCCATACAATGATCAGGAGAGATATAATGTTATCAGTTGCCCGATATACTATATTCTCCGCTTTGATGGTTCTCAGCCCTCCGAATTCTGCTGCCCTTTAACACAGTTCCCCATGTTGTGGTGAGACCCAATCATAAAACTATTTTAGTTGCTACTTTATTATAGCTGTAATTTTGCTACCGTCATAAATCATAATGTAAATATCTGTGTTTGCTGATGGTCTTTGGGACCATCAGAAAGTGGTTGCAACAATTTTATAACATTGCAAAACACTGAAGAACCAGTTCTCTAGACCATCATTTGCAGACTTTGTGTTAAATATCACTGTCTCTGACTCTCTTTCCCAACCATTGTCTTCACCTTATCCTACAGCTCCTCAGTTGGGAGGAGAGGTTACTTCAGAAATGACTCATCACCATGGTGTTTTACATTAATAGAGCTAACCCCATGGCCAATGAAACGAGGACTCTTGGTGGTGGCGTGGTGGGAGTAGACATGGAAGAATCTGAAATTTCACTGAAAGTGATCATTTCAATTGAACAGGAAACAAGATGGTCACTAGAAGCTATAATTATTTTTAAAATCCTTCGTGAGTTTTCATAATGACAGACTCATGTGTTTGGTAATCTGTGAGGCTTAGAAGCACCCTGTACTTGGATATCTGCATAGAGTCGGGATGGGAGGTTAGCAGTTGCATGCAGGCATTGAACCAACACAGGCAGGCACCAGGGAGGGCCACCCTATGGTCACAGCTGGGGAACAAACCAAGTTGACTTATAGGTACTTCTGGGGGCTATTTTCCACCACATTCTGACCTTTGCACAAAGCCGCCCTAGCTGTCAACACTCACAGTGATATCTTTGTCTTTAGTAAACATAGAAGTAGACACAGACACATTCTCTTTTGCTGGGAGGGACTTCTATGGGTGAACTGTTCCCCTGGCCTTTTTTTTTTTTTTTTTTTTTTTTTTAATTTTTCGAGACAGGGTTTCTCCGTAGTTTTTGGTTCCTGTCCTGAAACAAGCTCTTGTAGACCAGGCTGGCCTCGAACTCACAGAGATCCGCCTGCCTCTGCCTCCCGAATGCTGGGATTAAAGGCGTGCGCCACCACCGCCCGGCTGGCCTTTTCTTTGTGTGTGTGTGTGTGTGTGTGGATTGAGATGCTATAGGTTTTTTTTTTTTTTTGATGTTTTTCAACTTTGATCTTCTGCAGTTGTTTTTGTTCTCTTATTTATTTATTAAAGATTTCTGCCTCCTCCCCACCACCGCCTCCCATTTCCCTCCCCCTCCTCCAATCAACTCCCCCTCCCTCATCAGCCTGAAGAACAGTCAGGGTTTCCTGCCCTGTGGGAAGTCCAAGGACCTCCTACCTCCTTCCAGGTCTAGTAAGGTCAGCATCCAAACTGCCTAGGCTCCCACAAAGTCAGTACGTGCAGTAGGATCAAAACCCAGTGCCATTGTTCTTGACTTCTCAGCAGTCCTCATTGTCTGCTATGTTCAGCAAGTCCGGTTTTATCCCATGCTTTTTCAGACCCAGTCCAGCTGGCCTTGGTGAGTTCCCGATAGATCATCCCCATTGTCTCAGTATGTGGGTGTACTCCTCGCGATCCTGAGTTCCTTGCTCGTGCTCTCTCTCCTTCTGCTCCTGATTTGGACCTTGAGATTTCAGTCCGGTGCTCCAATGTGGGTCTCTGTCTCTGTCTCCATTCATCGCCTGATGAAGGTTAATATTCAGGAGGATGCCTATATGTTTTTCTTTGGGTTCACCTTCTTATTTAGCTTCTCTAGGATCACGAATTATAGGCTCAATGTCCTTTATTTATGGCTAGAAACCAATTATGAGTGAGTACATCCCATGTTCCTCTTTTTGGGTCTGGCTTACCTCACTCAGGATAGTGTTTTCTATTTCTGTCCATTTGCATGCAAAATTCAAGAAGTCATTGTTTTTTTACTGCTGAGTAGTACTCTAATATGTATATATTCCATACTTTCTTCATCCATTCTTCCATTGAAGGGCATTTAGGTTGTTTCCAGGCTCTGGCTATTACAAACAATGCTGCTATGAACATAGTTGAGCATATACTTTTGTTGTATGATAGGGCATCTCTTGGGTATATTCCCAAGAGTGGTATTGCTGGGTCCAAGGGTAGGTAGATCCCGAATTTCCTGAGAAACCGCCACACTGCTTTCCAAAGTGGTTGCACAAGTTTGCATTCCCACCAGCAATGGATGAGTGTACCCCTTACTCCACAACATCTCCAGCAAAGGCTATCATTGGTGATTTTGATTTTAGCCATTCTGACAGGTGTGTAAGATAGTATCTTAAAGTTGTCTTGATTTGCATTTCCCTGATCGCTAAGGAAGTTGAGCACGACCTTAAGTGTCTTTTGTCCCCTGGCCTTTTCTGTAGATGACAGGAACCACTCTCCCTAGAAAAGAGCCTCTGGAAATGGTCCTTAGCATGGCTCTTACCTCATTCCTGTCTTAACAGGTAGCTAATTCTTTGGTAGTTTGTTTTCATTAGCCTGATATAACAAATCAGGAGAGACTAGATCTCTTAGAAACAATGTATTATCACTATTTTTGTGGATAAAGTGGGCACACATGAGGTTAAAGAACAACTTTCAGAAGCTGGTTCACCCATACCATGGGGCTCCAGGGGTCAAGCTTGGAACAACAGACTCATGCAGCATGTGCCTGCCTTTACTCCTTCTCAGTGGTCCAAATGACTAGGAATTAACAACAGACCAATGATGCTCAGTAGTTGAAGATTGGGTATCTGTGAGATCTGGCCTTCCAGCTCTAGCACATCAATGTGACTCTCATACCTGCTGCTATGGTTGCCCTGGTAACCCCATCATTCCACAGCTTTTCAAGAAGCATGTTAACCTGGATAAAAAAAAAATAAGGGTAGCATTTAGAATGACATAGGAAGCGGCCCTTCTTTGTCATATTCAATGTTGCTATTGTCAAGCCTCTACAAGGATATCATGTCTACATCAGACAGGTGTAATGTCCACTGTGGAAAGCATGAGGCTGAAGACCCCTTAAAGGGATCAAAAATGTAGACAAGCCAACTCCATCGAATACCTTGTAAAGTAGGTGGCTCTGTCCCTTTTCCCATCATTCCCCTTGAGGTTCTGAGTTAGTGCATGAGATACTGTTATGAGCTGTCATACTGTCTCCTATAGGATGAAAACAAAGCCAGTTGGTCTAGATAAAAAGAATAAAAGTCTTGCCAAGTAAGGAAGAAAGCTGGTGTCTTTGGCTTTGATTCAGTGAGAAAAAAATAAATAAAGTGATCCCAAAGCCCGGCGGTAGTGGCGCACGCCTTTAATTCCAGCACTCGGGAGGCAGAGGCAGGCGGATCTCTGGGAGTTCAAGGCCAGCCTGGTCTACAAGAGCTAGTTCCAGGACAGGCATCAAAGCTACATAGAAACCCTGTCTCGTAAAACCAAAAAAAAAAAAAAAAAAAAGTGATCCCAAGTCACCGGAGCAACATCTACAGGGTGGAATTGAGTCCTCAAGGAGAAACCTTGAGGTTTCTCATACCCATATGTCTGTCCTGGCCATGATATAACCTAGCTACGCCTCCCACACACTGCTCATGCTGCTGAACCAACTAATAGAATTGGAAAATGATCCACAAAGTCTAGAATTCCAGGAACTAGCAAGGCTGCAAGTGAGTTAACCTAAAACATCTAAAACATCATTATTGGGGAGTGTGGATCAGAAGGCAGCATTTGACCCTGCCCTTTCCACAGCAGGCTGTGGGGATAGGGAACTGTATTAACTACTTTCTGTTGCTATAACTGTAAACACCGTGTGTAAAACACCGTGACCAAAAGTGTTGTAAGGAAAAGTTTATTTTGACTTCTGGTTCCAGAAGGGTGAGAGTCCACCATGGCAGGGAGCCATGTCAGCAGTCAGGCATGGTGGCTGGAGCAGGAAGCTGAGAGTTCATATAAACACAAACATGAAGCAGAGAGAGAAAGCTGGGAATAGAGCAAGGGTATATAATCTCAAAGCCTTTCCCCAACGATACGCTTCCCCCAGTAAGGCCACACTACCAAAGCCTATCCAAACAGCACCACCAACCGCGAACAAGTGTTAAAATATCTGACCTATGGGAGATGTTTCTCATTCAAACCACCAGAGGGATTTTCCATGAAATAGGCTTTAGCTAAAACGGAACTTTGATCCAGGCCACCTCTGGGCAACCTACCAGGACCAGAATTGGTCCCTTGTGGTGACTCTAGAGGCAGAGCTACTCACCTGACATAACTGAGCCTGAACCACAGCATCTTGTGAGGTGGCTGATTGAGTCCCAGGGGAAAGCCATGACCTCGGTGATTATTCAAAATTCCCGAGTGCTCTGGCCTGCATGGTAAGTTGGTACAGTGTTGGACTTCCTCAGACAACAAACAGGCAAACGGGGGCAAACTGGTGTTAATGAGGATGTTCAAATTAGAGTCTGGAGGAACTGGAGAGATGGCTTAGAGGTTAAGAGCACTGACTGTTCTTCCAGAAGTCCTGAGTTCAATTCCCAGCAACCACCTAGTGGCTCACAACCATCTGTAGTAAGATCTGGTGCCCTCTTCTGGCTTTGTAGGGGCACATGCAGGCAGAGCACTGTATACATAATAAATAAATAAATCTTCAAAAAAAATTACAGTCAGCAGTTGCTCTCTGAAAGCTGTGGTGAGGAGGATCCTGAGGGTGTACTGAGCTCAGCAGGAAAGAACACTATGAATCATGATGGCATTTCTTTGACCGGAGTGGAACCATGGTGCTGCCAATGCTATCACACATCATGTCTGCTACACAGTGCCATTGAAAGCTCCGGGTGGGGACTCGGTCTTGGACATCTTAAGTGTTTAGGGGGAAGACTGGCTCTAGTCTTACGGAATTTTGGGATGTGGTTAGGACAGTATTAAAAGCCTTTAGCAGGATCCATGATCTGAATGCCAGAGGGGCCACAGAATGCCCAGTTTTCTTATATTCAGTCGCGTCTCATGCTTAAAAGGCCTGAACATTCTTGAGATTGCATGCCTCTTGCTGCAACAGCTATCAAGAAGCATTGGAACTCACGTAAGGGTTACACATGCCCAAGCTAGAGCTATAGAAATAGGTTTAGGGGACACACCAAGAAGTGTTCCAGGAGTGAAGTCCATAGGGAATACAGGAAAGGTGCAATGATACACACATGTGAAGTCCTCATAACGAAAACAAATTTTGGATGCTATCTTAAAAAATTAATAGCAAGGTAAAGGGGGAGATCAAATCACATCTGGTGGTATACAGCTATACTAACACTCAGGAGATTCTCTCTCTCTCTCTCTCTCTCTCTCTCTCTCTCTCTCTCTGTCCTCTCCCTCCTTCCCTCCCTCCCTCCCTCCCTCCCTCCTTCCCCTCTCCTCTCTCACCAAATAAGATCAAGACTTAACTTATAGGTATATGATGGATAAAAGAATCACAATAAAAAAAGATGAAATAATGCCAAAGCTTTAAATCTGAAGGATGAGGAAGAAGCAACTGTTCCTACTAACAAAAATAGGGAATTGAAGTAGGGGGCCACATTTAGGATGTATAGATAGGAGATGAATGTCAGAACTCCATTGTTGGGGTGCTACGGCTGGTAACGATGGGCTCATCTGCCCAGCATTTTCCTGGGGGGGGGAAGCTGTGAAATGGACATTGTGTCTTGTTCCAGCATTTTCAAGGCTAGCGGAGGACAGCCAATTTGGACAGCTGGTGGGGCGAAAGGTTTGGTCTGTGGCTGTGGAATACAGCCAAATGAGCTGGGATGAAATCTCTACCCTTGACCAGCAGTTCAGAGGGCTAGCTGGTAATCAGCCCCAGCCATTTCGGCTGCAGCATCTAATCGGATATTGGCTCCCTGTTCTCCCCCTTCTTGCCAGCTGGATGGCTGCCTCCCCTTCCCGTCTGTCCCAACTCTGGGTAGAGGTCACACCGAAGTTGTTCATTTTTTACTGACCGGATAATGGGGAACAAGAAGGTTTGTCTAGGTCAACAAGTGTGCGCGTAACTCTTAGATGGATGTGTAGCGTCATCTCTGCCCACCTGCTTCAGTCCGCCGAGCACGAATCTCATTAGCAGTTGCTGCACATCTTCTCCCTACAGAGTCTCACACAGAAGCCTGAGGCTGAGGATCGCTCTCTCTTCTGGACACTTGGTTTGCTTAGTGGTTCACATAGTAGCTCAGCACGAACATCATTTCCCATGATTCCGTGGGTTCACTGGGCTCAGGTAAATTCTCTCATTCTCTTTATTTCTCAATGACGCGTCTGCATCCGGGCATAGGCACACAAGCGCAGGTGCCCTCGGAGGCCCAAGGTGTCAGATCCTCCCAGAGATGGAATTCCAATTGTGATCTGTCTATAGATGTGGGTGCTGGAAACCAAACCAGGGCCTCTGTGAGAGCAGTACACACTGCTCAGCACTGAGTCACCTTGTCAGTCCCTCACGAAGCTCTCCGGCGGCTATGGATGGGGTGGGGACAATGGAGATAGTTCCTCACGTATCTGGTCCCCTGCCAAGGACAGATAGATGCTTCTGATGGCTCCATCCCTTCCTGTTACCATATGGTCCTGTGCGTCCTCTCTTTCCAATGCTCCCTCCCGTGATCTCTTCCACAGGGTAGCTGAGCATCCTATAAGTGACCCAGGAATGCCCAAAGCACAAAAGCAGAGGCTGCCGTACCTTCTGTGACTTGGATCCAGACCGTTGTCATAGAGACAGATAGCTCAGATGAGCATCCAGAAGCAACTATTGTATGAGTTGGGGGGGGGCATAATTCATGAAAGTTGGCTTTCTAGTGCTTTCAGGATAGAACGTCCTGAGGCCTTCTAGGTACCCCACCTAGTCTAGATCCTCTGACCTCAACTATAACCTCTGCATTCATGCTCGGCTGGTTCTTCTTGCTTTTCTTCTCTCTGGGAAAGTGGAATGGGTGTGGTTGTTGTGGTGAACTGAATGAACCTTGCTGGAGACGCCGGGTCACCAACAAAGTCAAGCAGTGCTAAGGGAATGGCAGTGACCTCCTCTCCCCCCACTGACGGTGTGGATAGTGAAGACTGTTGCTCCCCAGTGATTAATGCCTTTGGGAGGTGGGGCCTAGTAGGAGGCTTTCAGATTATTGTTGCAGCCTTGAAGGGGAAAGCAGGACCCCAGTCTGTGTCTGTCTGCTCCCCAGCACCCTCCCTCCCACCACCAAGTGAGAGAGGAGTGGTTTTATTGTCCACATACTCTGGCTATGATGTTGCCCAAAACAATAAAGCCAGTTTGTCAGCCTGAAACCTCCAGCGATTTTGAATGCTAACACATTGTTAACACATTTATAGTAGCTTTAAAGAGAAAGAGACAGGTATCATGTGCTTTTCTCATTTATGGGATCATCGACTATATATAAATACATAAGGTCTCACACACACACACACACACACACACACACACACACACGACATGGCAGATGTCTGAACAATGAAGAGGACCAGGAAAGGGGGAAGGGGAGGACACGGAGCATGTCTGAAGCAGCAACCCTTTTTCATTGTAAGGTATATTTTAAGGTCATACGAGGCTGACTGTCACAATGACAATACTTAGAGGCCTGAGAATTGAAAACCACTATGAGTATAGTTCAAACAGAGTGGGGCATTATAAAGGGGAAGTTTAAAGGAACAAGAAGAGGCCAGATTAGAAAAGAAATTATATCCCAAGCCAAGAAATTTTTATTTGCTTTCCTACTGTAAGACCCTTGCTCCTTGACAACTTGGGCAATGATCCAGAAAATAAAGAGAGCAAAAAGCAAAGACTGATTAGGATATGATTACAAAAGGTCCAAGAATATGCAGTGAGGGTCTTGGCAGGGTTATTTCTGGGGCGTCTTAGCCCACGGTGTGTACTGGGAGGAGGTATATATGCAGGCAACTTGATTTAAAATGTATTACAGACTATATGGGCTAGTACAGGCTTCAATCCTGGCACTTGGCAAGTAAGTCTCTAAGGCAAGAGGATCATGATTTAGAGGCCATCCTGGCTACATAATGAGACTGTCTCAAAAACAAAGCAAAACATAACAAAAAAAAAAACTAGCCAACTAGCTAAATAACTGAAAAAAATGAATGAACAAATGAATGAGTTAATGAATGAATGAACGAATGAATGAATGAATAAATATTTATGGGCCCATGAAAGATGATTACTTGATAAAGACTCAGAAAGCAGCCAGAACAGTGGCTCTCAACCTTCCTAACGCTGCGACCCTTTAGTACAGTTCCTCACGCTGTGGTGACCCCCAACTGTGAAATTATTTTTCATTGCTACTTCATAATCATAAAATTATTTTCATTATTGCTGAATCACAATGTAAGCATTTTTGAAAATGGAGATTTGCTAAAAAGGATCGCAGCCCACGGGTTGAGAACCACTGAGGTAGCAAACACCGTGCACTAAGGTGTCCAGACCTCTTCTGCTCCCATTCAGGTCTCGGTTGTAGAATGCTGCTTCTGGATGGTTCTTATTCCCACGGTAGGGAGAGAGGTAAGAGCAGAGTCATCTCTCACAACGTCGTGGTGCTTTACACACTATCTGTGTAGGGACAAGAGAGATTTTTCTGGTCTTTTAGCTCCTCAGTAGCACTTCCTTCGTCCTTGCTGTGACCTGGGAGTACCACCTCCCAGAGATGCTCATGTTTTATTGATGTTTAACGGGAACACAAGTCCAACACAGTACACTTAGAAAAACGGGAGCGGTAATTCATTTTATCCTCGTATGAAATTTATGACTCATAGTCTTATGCCAGTGGTTCACCTAAAACCATCTGCATATCAGATATTTACATTAAAATTCATAACAGAACCAAACTTACATCTATGAAGTAGCAACAAAAATAATTTTATGGTCGGGGGGTTACCACGACACGAGGAACTGTATTAAGGGGTCCCGGTGTTAGGAGAGTAGAGAACCACTGTTTTACATAGTGAGACCCTGTCTAATGCAGAACAAAAACCCTCGGGGATTATCTTCTCTGGAAAGTGTTGTTTGGCTTTAAAAATCTTTTCCCTGAATGGCACCAGGAGACTCATAATTTTCAGGGCAACAGTGATGCTACTGTGCCTTGTACTAGACGAACTGGTGGCAAAGGTACCCAGGGCACCCTCGCTGAAGAGATAACGAGTGTCTCTAGAAGTCAACCTCGTGGTGGGCAGTGCTTTTGTTCATTCTGTGAAGGCTGCCGGGAAGCTACTCAAAGGAGTATCTGTGTGTCTCACACAAATGAGCAGAAGCGTCTGCAGACTGAAGACCTCCAGGAGTGAGTTCTCTGAAGATGTACGAAGGCATGGTAGGAAACGTGGACCAAATCAGGCTGCAGAGGAGCCACTGTTCGGTAGCCTGAGAGAAAAGGCCTAGCTGGAAGTTGGAAGAGACCACAGGGTATAAGCCGCCAGCACGAGTGGGGCTGCTCCACAAGGGGACGGAGCGATGACTGACAGAGGCATTTCCTTTTGATCAGTTTCCGTTGAGTGCTCGCAGTACAACCTTGCCTTCCCCATCGTTAAGAAGCAGTCACTTTGGGTGACTTACTGAGACCTCCCCCTATTGATCTTGGTCCCATCTACCGGCAAGAGTGCTAGTTAAAGAGAAGCAGCCCTCAGGACTACAGCTCACTGGCACCTCCTCCCAAGGCTTCTTGTTCCTTTTCTGTACACGCAAGCTGCGTTAGTGCCGCGCGCCTTAAACTTTAGCTCCACGTTTGTGAACTGGAGCTTGACCATGTCAGATATTTCCGCAGAATGACGCTTGGATAGACGATTCCTGTCTTATACACAGTTCACCCTGATGGAACACTATTTTGACTTTTCTAGATTTTCTTACCTTGGATATTAACTGAGAACACTCCACACTTTCTGGATTTAAAAGCATATGCAAATTTCATTGGGCCATTCCTTTTGTGAAATTCATGTTAATGCCTTCAGCCGCCTTTTCTTGTTTTAATAATTTTAAGTTTTATTGAAAATAGGTTTTTTTTTCGGTACAATATATTCTGATCACTGTTTCCTCTCCCCCAGCTCTTTCCAGATTCTCCCACCTCCCCACTGCCCTAAACCCACATCCTTTCTTCCTATCTCCCTGATTAGAAAACAGGCGACGACAACAACAAACACAAAAATGGCATCAGACAAAACAGACACAAGCAAAAAAGGCCAAAGGAAATCAAAAGAAGCACACACCAGTGCAGAGAGACACACATACTCGCTCACACAGAAATCTCAAAAAAAAAAACAGTAGTCAAGAGTGGCTGACACAGGAAACGGGTGCTGACAGGGCCCACAGGGAGGAAGACAGCTGTGTCTACCTCGAGAGTCAGTGGAGTTCCCCAGCATAGAAGGCCTCATGGCCTTGGGAAGGTGGGCTGGTGGGGAGGTGCAGTTTTGTGCAGTATTTTAAGTCTAGGGTCTCTGAAGTTCAAATTCTAGCTTTTCTAATTATGTGATCTTGAGCATTTTAACCTCTTTGTGACTTGGTTTCCTCAAAAACAGAATCAATGACATCAAATTAGGCGTGGGCAAATTCTAGCGATTTCTTGGCTCCTAGATAGGGATGAAATTGGAGTGTTCCTTGCTTAAACTTGTAATTTATGCAAAGTACTAACCCTTCACTTACTTGAGTGCCCAAAGTGGTTTTTGTATTAACCACACTGGGGGTGATGTTTCAGACCACTTGGCATACAATTAATGAGAGGACCATTGGTTCATCAGAGATAGAATTCCAATGATGTAACAAACTTTTATGCAAACAGCTTCCGGTGAGACTTGAGAGTAAGCCTGAATCTCGCCAAATATCAAAACGAACTCCGCCGCCAGGCAGATCCAGGCGTAACTGAAATGACAGGAGACAAATCCAGGCCAAAGGGCACAGCTTGTCAGGGATGGCGGGACTTGACGGAATGCCTTCAGTGCAGGTGTTCTAACACGCAGCGTAATTAGATCTAAGGTCTAGACACTTCTGGAAAAAAGACAGACAAGTGCATCAAGCCAAGATTCTAATGGAGGAAATAGGACAAGAGAAAGTACTCTGTGGGTTGTGCTTTGTTCTTGGGGTGACCTCTACCCCAGAGGGCCTACTGAGGTTTGCTGGTACATGTATTGTGACCGTCTTTAGTTTGCTTCCCAGGCTGGAGAGATTTGCCTCCTCAGAGGTGGTGGGTAAACAAGAGGCCAGAGCAGGTACTTGTGTTGTTACCTGTGGTGATTGTTCTTACGATGCTGGGAACAAATCCAGGGCTTTGCATGCGCAAGGCAAGAGTTCTACCAGGAAGCCAGGGCCCCCATCTCTTGAGCAGTGTTCTTTGTACTATATCCTGTGATAAAGGCTGCTCCTTTTGGGAAGATGTGCTGTTTTTTGTGTACTCTGTCTTACTTCATAAAACATCCCCTGGGTCAGCCCTGAGCAGCTCGGAGTTCCACCCTCCTGCGTTGTCTGTCTTTCTGTCAAAAGCAGGATGACTCACTCAGGCAGGTATCTGGGGAGCCCTCTTGGTGGAAGGCTCTACATGATTAATAGCATATTTGGGGGGAGATGTTCTGCTGAACCTGACTCTTTGGGTACTTTTCATCCCCCAGAAGCCAGACTAGATGAGGATGGATGTGAAACCCATTACATAATAGGACCGAAAAACAAAGAGGACAAAACTCAAGAGACACTGTTGACAAAGAGACAGGCCCTGCTTCTTCCTCTTCCACATCTCCTCACCTCACCCCTAACAGGGAAGAGAATAGCTAGGCTGTAGGCTTCTCAATGCCTTCCCTTTGCAGGGCCAGACCGAGGGTTGAAGCCCTATGTGCTGAGCCTAGTCTGAAAGAACCTAGTCAAAAGAAACCTGTCTTACTTTATTTATTTATGTGGGGTCTTTGGTCACACTGATGAGAAAGATAATTAACATAAGTGGGGGGCCAGAATCCGGAGGGCAGAGGCCCTCAGCGGGAGAAGAGAGCTCTTGTGAATTGGGAAAAGAGGCATTAATAAACACAGGATTCCTTCAGATTATGAAGGTTGTCCCGGGACTTAAAACGCTGAAACCTAAGAGCTGTGACAGCCTGGGCAAGCTCATCTGCCAGCTCTGCCTTATCTCCAGCATCTGGAGCCTCAGCCAGGGAAATCAAGCCAGGAGGGTGACATCACTGTCGCCTTATTTAATGGCCCATGTGCAACCAAAGTGGGCCGTGGGAAGAGCTCTCTCCGCAGAGAACACTCTGTCTTGATATTTATTCAAACAAGGACAAGCACATTTCAAAACACGTGGCATTTCGTCAGGAAGCAGGTACAGGTCCGCAATCCCTTCCTTGCCATTACAGTGCTGAAAACAGAGGGCCCTTTGGTCACATGAGGACAAAGCTCTAATGGCAAAGGCAATCGTGATGCTACCCATGACGGCGTTGTTGTCTGTTGCTACCGTGCCCGCTGTGTGTGTTTGTTATTGTGAAATTTGGAGTTAAGTCCATTTTAAAATGTGTTAGTGCTGAACCCGTAGGTGGAGAGAAGGAGCAGGAGTTATCTGTTGCAATCAATAATGAGCTGAGTGGAGCCGGGCGGTGGTGGCGCACGCCTTTAATCCCAGCACTCGGGAGGCAGAGGCAGGCGGATCTCTGTGAGTTCGAGGCCAGCCTGGTCTACAAGAGCTAGTTCCAGGACAGGAACCAAAAGCTATGGAGAAAACCTGTCTCGAAAAATTAAAAAAAAAAAAAAGTGCGCTGAGTGGAGCCAGGATAGAACATGGGTCATAGATGGTGTCATCTGTTGTAAAGAAAAGTCAGAAGTCAAAACAGGACGTGTCACTTCAAAACTGAGCTGGCGAGTCACAGGAGACACTCGGTAGGAGAATCAAGAACTAATGGAAAATGGGAAACCATTGTTGAGGGCAAATAATGCAAGATCCACACCATGCATTAATTAAATGCATTCACAATAAGGAAGTGGGCAAATGCCACCAATCGCTGGTCAGAAGCAACTTATAAAATACAAAAGATAAATCGAGAGAGCGATGGGGGCATTCAGAAAGTTCATGTGTCAGGTTGACATTTTCTCATAAAAACAAAAGCAGCAGGATATTTGATGTGTATATACATAATCTTCTGTCCTTTACTTAAGGTCAACTGCTTGTAGAATGTCAATCACATTTACAAGATATCTTCACAACACCAGGGAGACTAGGGTTTGGCCAAGCAAGTAGCCAGGATCTAACATATCACCATATGAAATTTAACCTATCACAGATACCCACTGAACTTAAGATCATCATGGAGCACATCCTAAAAGACCTATCAGAACAGCGTTCCTGCTAATGTGGGCACAACTGACATCTTGATAAATTTGTTAGGTGCTGTCTTGTAGACACTCATTGTGGTACTATTTATAACAGCAGTGGCTAAGCTCCATATTGGCATTCCTGGTGTAGATCTTCAAACACTCCCCCACTGAGGTATGAACTGTGAATGTCACGGGCCAAACACTCCAGCAATTAGATTACTGTGTGTGATTCAGTTCTCTCTAAGAAAGGGAGATGATTTCTGGTCACCCGATCTTGTCATGTGGGTGTATGAAAAGGAAGACATCTGTCTAGTAAGGGATTCGATGTGTTGAGTGGATTCTCCATTACTGGCTTTGAATATCTTCAAAGGGACGGTTTGTCAGGGACCTAAATGTCTCTTCCAAATTTAGTTCCTGGTGCATAGTGGGCAGTCCATCTGTAATTGATAACTGACATAACAAATCCTCTTCGACACGGAAATTTGCTAAATGGATTTGCGTGCAGAACAGTTGGGTAGATCTTAGTATATAATTAGATCAATCCTAGTATATAATTAGAGTAAAACTAAGGTATTTTTCAAATCTATATTTATTTAACTACTTCTTCTAGTGATCTATTATAAATAAGAATAGTGCTACTGTCTTTAGCACACTTAGTTTGAATATTATTTCACAGCAGAAATGGTAACATATTTGACTTATGAGTTTGTTGGCCCCGGATGCTGTAACCAAATGCCAGGGACCAGGTGGCTAAAGTAACAAGCGTTTGTTCTTCAGAGTTCTGAAGTATCAGATCAGAGTGTCAACTGAAGCTGTTTCTTGAGAAGATTCTTCCAGGCTTATAGGTGGCTGCTTTCTCCTCAGGTCTTCACGGATGAGGGAGTGACAGGGAGGGAGTGCGGGAAGGAAGGAGTGCCATCCCTGGGTTGGTAGTCTTGGGTTGTAAAAGGAAGCCAGCTGAGTGGAAGCAAAAAAGCAAATCAGGGAGCATCTTTGGTTCATGATCCCTGCTTCACTGAGCTCCTGCCTGCTTCCCTCCCTGATCAACAGTGACATAGCAGTGTAAGCCAAATCATCCCTTCTCTCCCCAAGCTGCATCTTACCACGCAACAGAAACCAGACGAGACGAGAACAGCAACTCAATGAAGAAGGGTTAATAGTCTACTGTGCTGGGAAGTTATGGGGCCTGAGCTGGCTGCCAGTCACATTGTATCAGCAGTCAGGAAAGAGATGCTTGCTAGCATTCAGCCCCTTTTTGTGCTGCCTGGGATCCCGTGGTATAGTACCACCAACATTTAGTCCGGATCTTCCTAATCTCAACCTGATTTGGATATCTGCCCATTACATCCCAGGAGTTTATCTCCTCGATGATTCCAGATCCTGTCCAATGGACAAACAACTGACAAACTCATGGCCAGTTTTCTCACAAACAGAAGACGCTTCATAGTCAAGCCTAAGAGACCCAGTCCGTCGGAGCTAGCGTGAAGCATTAATCTAATTATTCTTAATCAATAAAACCAAGAGTCAGATATCAGAGTAAAAACCTGGAAGATCAGAGAACCGGAGCAGCCGCCAGCACCTTCCTACCTCTCCACATTTTGCCATCCCAAAGGGCCGATTACTTCCTGTCTCTCTGTCCAGTCCTCCAGACTTCTATGATTAACCAGTGGCTAGCTCCGCCCTCTGATTCAAAGCAAGCTTTGTTTGGACAAAACACAAACAAAATATCACACACCACCAGTGTAAGGAAATGCCTTTTGCTTCAGTTTGTACAAGGTGACCTGAAGCAACCCCCTGTTGACAGTACCTCCTTTCTAAGCCATCATTTCCTTGTTCTTGCATAAGCAGCTCATGAAACCCAGCCCGTCCTGCAGTGACTAGAGGAGCACCGTCCTGCTTTGTGGCTGGGGTGTTGTGCGATGCATAGCTGTCAGCTGCAGCCGACTAGATCTTCACATTCACTTCCTTAGGACTTTAGTCTACACCTGTGCCTAGACACCCTGTCCCTCTCCCATGCCCTTGTATTATTTTTTTCTGAATCTAAAGGAATTATAGAAGCCCGAGTTGTGTGATCTTGCGGTTGGAACAGTGTGACCTCCACTTAGGCAACCAGCGGGGTGGGAAGCGTTGCTCTCTTGAATGCTGCTGAGACTTCTGGTGAGCAGTTACCTGCTGTGAGACCTCCTGAAGCAGTAAGTTCATAAGGTCTAGAAGACCATAGCATCCCACTTCTTACTGTTCCTCCTCCTAGTGTGTCCTTTCTCTTTCACTGCTTTGCTTAGACAGCAAATAGATAAGAGATTCCATTGTAACATTTTCAGACATGTGTATCATTGGTACAGTGCTCATTTTTAGTCCTACCCCGCTTGCTCATAACGCCTCCCACCCAACTGGTTCCCTTCATCTCCTGTCTATTTTACGTCCTCTGTGTGTGTGTGTGTGTGTGTAGTGTAGTGTAGTGTAATGTAGAAACCTAGATTTTTGCACATAAGAGGAAATGTACAATATTTTGACTTTATTGCCCCAAATACCATCTCTTATTTCCCACTCCTCCATCCTTTAGATCAGTCCTCCCCAATTCACACCTTCTATTTTCATGTCTTACATGCACTCATGTGTGTTTACATGTAAATCTAAATTCCCCACATGAGAGAAAATGTGCTATCGGTCTTTCTGAGTTTGGTTTGTTTCTCTTGGCTTGATTCCATCCGTTTTCCTGCGAACAATATAATTCATTCTTCTTGTGACTGAATAAAACTCTACTTAAAATACACACACATGTAATATATAAATACTATACACAGATATCATATCTTTACCCTTTCATCTGTTGATAAACATTTAGAGTTGGTTCCATATCTTGGCTTGGTGTAGGAGGTCCTTCTGTTTCTGGGTTGCTTTCATTGGTTAATGAATAAAGAAACTGCCTTGGCCTAGTTGATAGGGCAGAACTTAGGTAGGTGGGGAAGACAGAACTGAACGCTGGGAGGAAGAAAGGCGGAGGAGGAGGAGAGCCGCCATTGTGCCGCCAGAGTTGGACATGCTGAATCTTTCCCAGTAAACCACTGCCATGTGGCGATACACAGATTAATAGAAATGGCTTAAATCATGTATACTGTGTGTGTGGGCATGTGTACCGTGTGTGTGGGCATGTGTACAGTGTGTGGGGGGGCATGTGTACAGTGTGTGGGGGCATGTGTATGCTTCTGCCAGAAGTGGGCATTAGATTCCTTGGAGCTAGAGTTGCTGGCAGATGTAAGTCTGAGCTGTGAACTCCTGTCCTCTGTAACAGCTGTATACCCTCTTCCCTCCACGTTCCCAGACCCTCCTCCATTTCTTAAAGGAGAGTAGGACAGATGTGAGGCTGTAAGGAGCCGGAGTGGGTGGTGTGGGTGGGGGCTCTTCCCTGACCTGCCCTGGTCATGCGGACTTGTAGCAGGCACTAAGGTGTGGAGGAGTGACCACCACCAGAAAACCTTCTTTTCCCAATGCTGTTTCCCTGGTCATGTTTAATCAGAGAGGTGGCAGATGCACTTACAGTAAATATCTAGAGCCCTTTAAAGTGCCCCAGCATCTCTGGGAAGAGTAGGAGCCGAGCTGACACCAGTTACTCACATGGCAGTGTGAACTGGTTCACCATCTGGCATGAGGGTGAGGAATTAGCTTGGAATTTGGGACGAGAGAGAAGGTGTTTGGAAGGTGCCGTTCTAACACATCATCTAGAAAGACAAGCCTGCAGCAAAAATTGTGTCATTTTCTTCTTCCACTTTAACGTTTGGTAATGATTGTTTTTTTTATAATCATAACGCTTACTAAATCAAATACCACAGAGGCATTAAACTAAAGCTCTGTCGTCTCCTCCATTCCTACCCAGCCCTAATGCCTCTCAATCAACATTTTGTTTGTTGGTTTTCTGTGGAGTTTACTGGCTCTGTTCGCCGAGTGTATGGGAACTCCCATGCATATAGCTAGCATACACATGCATACACCCATATGTAACGTCTTAGATATTCTAAACAAAGACAAGATTATTTTATATGCTTAGTAATTTAATCATGCACATCTTCCCAAGTGAATATCCTTCCCTCCCTCTTCATAACAGTTACATACGTTCTGATGTGAATTTCTTATTACCTATTTGGCCATTTCTCTATTTGCAGATGGGCTTTTGTTAAAATAAATCTCCAGTTATCTTCAAGGAAAGATCATGCTTCCTAACACGGGAACCCATCGGTAGTCCTCAATGCAGTCCTAAACGGAAGGTCAGCATTAAATTGACAGGCTAGATTCACAGGCAACATTTTGTTCAGTTCTTAAAAAAAATGTAGACTGAAGTTATATGTTACATAAAACATAAGAAATATAAAATACGCTATTGATTGTGGGAACACACAGAAATAATAAAGCTTTCCAGGTCAAAATAATAATTCCTCAAAGAATATCTCAGCAGGTACATTTACAAATGCTGTTGCTTCCGTTTCTGTAACAAGAGTACATAGGTCTGTCAGTGAGGACAAAGACCAACCTGCTTCCGTTCCCTTTCTCATTGAGTATGGGAAACTGTACTATTCTGTTAGCTTCAACCCTATTTGAAAAAGGACAGAAAGAAGAGATTAAAAATTCCCCATCAGGGGGCTGGAGAGATGGCTCAGTGATTAAGAGCATTGCCTGCTCTTCCAAAGGTCCTGAGTTCAATTCCCAGCAACCACATGGTGGCTCACAACCATCTGTAAAGAGGTCTGGCGCCCTCTTCTGACCTTCAGACATACACACAGACAGAATATTGTATACATAATAAATAAATAAATATTTTAAAAAAAATTCCCCATCAGCAGCCAGGCGGTGGGGGCGCACGCCTTTAATCCCAGCACTCAAGAGGCAGAGGCAGGGGAACACTTGTGAGTTCGAAGTCCACCTGGTCTACAAGATCTAGTTTCCGGATAGGCTCCAAAGCTACAGAAAAACCCTGCCTCAAAAAACAAAACAAACAAAAATTCCCCATCAGGTATAGCACTAAACTGTACATAAGATGGGAGGAGGGAATTTGAGAGTTCGCAGTAAATGCCTCCCTGCACGGTTCCTGTTATGATCTATATTTTTACTTCAGAATCGTTAAGGACTGGTTTTACTTCATAGGTATAAGTCTTATTCATAATTTAATCTCAACCCTTGAGATCATAAATATTACAGTAAGGAAAACTTTTAGCTTCATATAAAAAGCTTGGGTAGTTTACCTACACAAGATAGACCCTATGAACTAACCAGGTTTGTCTGTGACCTTGAATTTTAAATTCTAAGAGGTTCAGTTATCCAGGGTGGAAATGCGGAATAAGGAAAAGGAATCCTGCCTCCACGCCTGGCTCTGCCCAGTAAGATGACAGTCCAGCCATGCACCAACTATGGCAGCCCAGCTGCCCTAGAGCTGTGGTTATGCAGGCAGACTCTGCAGGAAAAACAGCCTTGTGGCTGTGGGACATGGTTTGTGGCTGTGGTCCCTGGCCTGGTTTGGCATCTCCTGCAGGTCCAAGAAGTTCCTTTACCGAGGATTGCTCTGCAGAGCGACTGAGCTCGGAGTTTTCTTGCATCTTTACTGGGGTTTTTTTTTTTTTTTTTGACATGGACCAGCAGGGAAAGTGCAGCAGGGGCCTTTACTCCTTTACTTCCTTAAAGTGGAACAGAGAATTGTGTAAATACCAAAAGTCCTACCCCAAGCGCTTGTGGGAACACCTGGTGAAGTACGTTATCGGACCCCAAGCGTCATCTACCTGCAGAGCTCACAAACTGAAGTTGGTCCTCCGTGTCTGTCAGTGAAGGTGGGCCAGGTCAGGGTAGAGCTGAGTCCTCGCTCAGTTTCCAGTGCAGGGGGAAATCTGCCCTGTTTCTTCTCTCTGAGCCTCTCCACGCTTCACCCTGCCTGCCGGATTATCCACAAACACCCAAGGACGGCTCAACCCTGTAATCCCAGCGCTCGGGATACCGAGGCAGGAGAATCACAAGTTTGAGGCCAGTCTGCACTATGTAACCAGACTCTGTCTAGAAAAGCAAAGGAACAAACCAAAACAAAAGGTTTCAAAGAGGGCCAGGAAGATGCTTCAGCAGATAAAAGCATTTGCTGTGGAAGTCTGATGACCCACGTTCCGTTCCCTTTAACCCACGAATAAACCAGGATGAGGTGGTGTGAACCGTACCCCCGTAACCCCCGCACTCCTGTGATCAGAGATGGCAACAGCAGAAGGACCAAATATGGTGGAAGATAGGAACCAACTTGAAAAGCCCCCTGTCTGATGTGGGGTAGGCAAAGATCTTTTCCCATTCTGTAGGTTGCTGTTTTGTCTTGTTGACCATGTCCTTTGCTTTACAGAAGGTTTTCAGTTTCAGGAGGTCCCATTTATTAATTGTTTCTCTCAGTGTCTGTGCTATTGGGGTTATAGTTAGTAAGTGGTCTCCTGTGTCAATGTGTTCTAGTGTAGAGAAGTCTATGTTTTTAAGAGGAGCTAGAAATCTTCATTTTTATATAAAATATTTTGACTCTTAAATATGCTACCAGATCACATTTCCCCCCTACAATAAAGTTTATCTTAGTTACTTCTCTGTTGGTGTGAAGAAATGACCCAAAAACCACAACCAAGGCAACTCATAGCAGGAAATGTTTTTTGGGCTTAGGGTTTCAGAGGGGTAGGTGCCAGACATGGAAGGGGAGCAAGGCAGCAGAGCAGCCGCACAGTGTGGTAACTGTGGCTGAAAACCTCAAAGTGATCTTCCTCCAGCAAGGTCACGCCCACTCAGCCTCCCCAAATGAACACCACCAACTGTGATCAAGAGTTCAAACACACGAACCTAGGGAAAACATAAGCATTCAAACCATCATTCCAACTCTACAATCTCGGCTGGCCTGGGACTTACTATGTGGGCCACAGGATGGCCTAGAACTCGCAGAGACACGCCTGCTTCTGCCTCCCCTAAGGATTAGGATTAATGGCATGCACCCTCGCACCTGACCAAATCACATTTAAAACTACAGAAAGAAAAAAAAAATCCCTCCAGGCCGCACATACCTGTACAGTACATTTATCCAAAGTCAGTTTGTAATCCCTACAGCTAATAATAACTTTAAATCCCAAGGTTTCTGCCCCATTTGTCTGGTAACATGATTGTAACCCAACACGTAAGTGGTGGATCGTGACCCACAATGCACTGGGCTCACCACTTGGACAACCTTAATTGACCAACACGGAGTCTGTGCTGACTGGTTTTCTTTCTCTCCTTTTCGGTCACTGTCATCACTGCATTTGAGGCTAAGCTGATTCTTTCCCGTAACTTCGGGAACCAGAGCTGACTGATAACATCTGCACTCCGGAAGGAAGTCGGATAACCACACCACGTCCCAGGGCAGCAGTCAGCTCCCAGCGGGCACTTGGGACCACAGTGAATTAAATCCCTGTCTGAGATGCTAAAGCAAGCGCACAAGAGGGCCATCTTAACAGGCCCATTTCCAATGACCTCTCCAGGTGTTTTCTCAGCAAAATTGAGGGGCCCTGTTTCCCCTAAAGGCTTTAAATGGAAGGCAAGCGAACGCCTGAGGATAGCAAGACTGCCAAATCCACAGGGTACCTTCTTCCTGTCTCCATTTAGGTGGACGGAAACTGTTTTCTATTATCCGGCGTAGGGGTCCAAGGAATCCCCCTTTGTGTTCTGAAGGTTTGGACCTGGCGGGAGAAGCTGAGAGCAGACAGATTAGCAGGAGGAATGCAAAACTATACCGGCAGGGAAAGCAAGAGACTAGGAAGCAAGGGCTCAGTAGCCTGTGAGAAGTTTTTACTCTCTCATACAGGGGAGAAGGGTGGGGAGGGGCAGCAGCTTCCAGCCCAGATAATAGCCAGAGACAGTTTGCCCAGATACTAGTGTCAATCCTAATTCTTCTACAATGTTCCCTGTTGAGATCCAAAGACAGGCTTCATGTTGTATGCCTTTCTTCTTTCTCCATGGCTTGCAGTGTAGCAAGGTGGCTGACCCCTGACATTGCCCTCCCCTTGTTCTCTTGCTCCTCCTCTTCCTCGTTTCTCCGGCTTATTCTCTCTGCCTGCCAGCCCCGCCTAGCCTTGCTCCTGCCTTGCTATTGGCCGTTTAGCTCTTTATTAGACCATCAGGTGTTTTAGACAGGCAAAGAATCACAGCTTCGCAGAGGTAAGCAAAATGCAGCGTTAAACGAAAGCAACACACCTTAAAATAACATGCAGCCAACTATTCCCAGCTCTATCCATAAAAACTTAGATTTATCACATTTTATCACACAAACCACGGTGATTATTAAGGAGGTAATGACTTAATTTTGCAATATGTAGTACTATTCTCTCTAAAGATTTTTCTACAAAAATTCACCTTTATTACCATTTATATTTCACACAACTTTATCATATTTATCACATTTATATATATATATATATATATTTTAAATTTTCAAGACAGGGTTTCTCCGTAGCTTTTTGGTTCCTGTCCTGGAACTAGCTCTTGTAGACCAGGCTGGTCTCGAACTCACAGAGATCTGCCTGCCTCTGCCTCCCGAGTGCTGGGATTAAAGGCGTGCGCCACCACCGCCCGGCTCTATTTTTTAAATTAAAAAAAACAACAACAACTTGTGTGTATGTTTGTGCACAGGCGCCATGATGTGTATGTGTGCAAGTCAAGGTAAAGCCTGTGGCAGTGAAGTTCTCTTCTCCTTTGTGGGTCTTGGGGACTAAGCCCAGGTCATTAGACTTGCCAGGAATGTCTTTACCCAAGGCCCTATATTCTTTTTAAATTTCAAATGTTAATGTATAGGTTATATCCGGTTACAACAAATTTTAAGCAGGAGACAAAAAAATCTTATGTTTATTCAATATATTAATTGAAAAAATGCATATTGTTATAAAGAGACTATGGACTTTCTTCTATAAAACATTTTCTAGGTATTGTTTGAGACCTTGGGATGTGGTAAGAAACCAGGATTGTGGTGAATTGTATTCAGCTGCAGACAATGAAATCCACCCAAATCAAAGGATTTGGTGCTGGGGAGGATTGGGAGTCTGGGCAGCCTCTCGCAGGTATCCAGGTTGAGCTCTCAAGAAGTGCTTGACTCAAGGAAAGCCACTGCACAACCTCCACTGCGCAGCCTCCACTGCGCAGCCTCCACTGCGCAGCCTCCACTGCGCAGCCTCCACTGCCCAGCCTCCACTGCGCAGCCTCCACTGCGCAGCCTCCACAGATGCCAAACAAACAAGGGACTGATTGTGCTCCTGGCTGCAGAATGTCCTTGCTCCCAGAACTGTCAGTTCCTTTGACAGTGAGGTGTAAGGTCGGGAGCCTGCTGACTTCAGACCCACCCTGTTTTGTCGCCGCGTGTGCTAGCAAGGAGACGCTGTCAGTTTCACTTAAAGGCAGATGACCGGCGAAGTTCTAGCTTCAACAGCACACGAATTGGGGAAGTTTTAGCAAGGGAAACGCGTGTGTGCTGAAGCCAGCTGCAACCAACTCAGAAAGCCAAGGGTTAACTTCCACTCCCAAGTCCATGCTCACTGTCCTTATAGTAGCCTGACATCAGCCGCAGTAGAAGTAGGTTTACCTATCACCGATATTACCAAATGTACCGCGACCACCACCAACAAAATGGATTTATCGTGTGCTAGGAAAGGGTATTAAGCAAATAATACTCTTTCACAAGTGAACGGACAAATTTCATTTAAAAAGAAAGGCATGAGCGCTAACAGGTTTCCACTCAAAGGACCAAATCCCCTGAACTAAATCATACAAATACAATCGTTACGGCACTAATAATCGAAGCAAAAATTAAAATCAATATCCTGACAGAAATTAGAGATAGTGTGCTGGAACAACGATTGGATTAGGGGTTATAAATATTAAAAATAATACTTGCAAAGAGCTTTTAGTCATGTGACAATGACTTCTTAAATATGTATAAGTGGCGCCGGTGCAATGTGAATTTTGATATAATTTAAAATTTCTTATTTTATTCTCTATTTGTGTGTATGTGGGAAGATGTATGTGTGTGGTGTATGTACATGTATGTGTGATGGGTATGTGTGCCTATGTACGCTCTTGGAGGCCAGAAGAGGATGCCGCGTAACGTGTTCTATGCTTCTCTGTTTTACTCCTTTGAAGCAGGGTCTCTCACTGAACCAGGAGCCCAGCCACCAGCCCGCAAGCACCCCCGTCTCTGTGACTCACAACACTGGGGTTAGGCATGATTGCCCATGCCCAGATTTTGATTTAGTTGTTGGGGATTTGAACTTAGGTCCTTGTGCTTGCTCAGCAAGCTCACCTACCTGCTGAGTCATTGCCTTAGACCCATTTTGTTTTGTTTCCTTGGGATGGTCTTGCTGGATTTTTAGTCCAGACTGGACTCAAAATCATGGCTGTCCTTTACCTTTCTCTCTTGAGTATTGAACTGAAAGCATGGACCAAACCCAGCTTTGTAATTTTTTTAAAATGTATTTTGATTTTTGAAAGAATAAGTGCAATGAAAATCTTTATCCCTTTGGCTAAATCATACTTTAAGAAGGTCTGGTTGCAGACCCAGAAAGACAAAATATCATACGTACTCACTCATAAGTGGATTTTAGACATAAAGCAAAGAAAACCAGCCTACAATTCACAACCCCAGAGAACCTAGACAACAATGAGGACCCTAAGAGAGACATACATGGATCTAATCTACATGGGAAGTAGAAAAAGACAAGATCTCCTGAGTAAATTGGAAGCATGGGCACCATGGGGGAGGGCTAAAAGGGGGAGAGGAGAGGCAGGGAGGGGAGCTCTATAGAGCTCAATAAAATCAACTTAAAAAGGGGGGGTGGTGGAGAAGGTCTGGTTGCTTTCCACTTGTCTTAAAAAAAACCTTTTTGTGTGTGTTAGCCTACAAAATAATGGACATCAATAAAAGATTTCTCTGTAAATATGGACTGTTCATATCCCTGCATGCCTGCCCCCTCCCACCACTACTAATCTCTCTTTCTCTAATCCCTTCCCTACCTTGCAGCCTACAAAAGGATGAGGGGAATTTTGAGTCAAGACATATGCCTATCTGGAATGTATCTTCCACTTTTCAGAAAAAAACCCTTAAATTGATTATTTATTTATGTTTGTGGTATGTGTATATTTATGCATTTATTTATATGTGTGTGAGTGTGATATGTATGTGTGGACACACACATGTGACGACACAACTGTATGATTGTCTTGTCGTTTACAATAACAGCCCCCCATTCATCGCATGCCCTGCCTGTGTTTAGAGGAACGTTTTTTAGCTACGCTGACTGTCAGCATTTCCCACAATGACTTCTGTCAATGTGAATCTTTCTAAGGCTGAGCCACTTAAAAGCACGTCACAGGCTCCATGGGACTCCCCTGACGAATCTCACACCACGCATTTCCTAAAAACATCCTATTTTAAAACCCTGCTTATCATTTTCACCCCCGAAGAGGATCATGTGATATACTAAACTGATCTAACAGTTTTTTCCCATCGCCTTAAAAATGCCCACAGTCAGGGGTTATCGTGTGATGAGGTAGTAAAATTAAGAAAGTCTTTCTCTCAACTATTTTAAAGGTCAAATCTGATTTCTCCATGTAATGTGGAAATGTTAACACTCTGAGGCATTCTACCAATTTCCTCCGAGTTTTAGGGAGACGAAGAGCAAGCAAATGCCAATGGCGTTCCGGCTTTGACTGCAGCCGCTCCTAAGCCGCTCTTAAAGGGCACGCATCTACCTTTCCTCCTGTCAGTATCTGCTCTGATCTTACCTTCCTCCTCAAACTTACAGCAAGAAGGGGAACTTCAAATAAGGAAAAGTTTTAAGAAAATAAAACTTGAAGGAGGTTGCCTTAATGAGGGTTTAATTTTTAAAAGACTGAACTTTACACATTAATAGATCCTCACAGCGTCTTAAAAAAAGAAATGACTTCTTTGCCTTGATTCTCAGTGTCTTCCTGTATGAGAGAACACAAATGTTACTGAAAGCTTGGTCGTCCATTGATAGCTCAGTATCTGACTTGACAGCGATCTATAATGTAAACATAGGTTGCGTCTGGCTTCCGAGATTTCATTCAATAACAAATAGGATGTTCTGACTAGGAAACCCATCAAGGGTCCTTTCTTCCTTTCTGTCTCTGCTTCCCCCGCCTCCAGTGATCATCCTGAAACACCACTTTCTCTGCAAGTCTTCCCTTCAATAACCTCTTATTACTTGGAGTGTTTACTGGATATAGATGTATTTGGTATAATTTAAACGCTATGCCACAGTTTGTGATTGATCTCCCAGCTCTCCCAGGCTGGACCCCCTTAGGTGCATACTAAATATGAGAGATTAATACTGTTAGGTCTTCTTGGGGGCGGGCATCTCAAATATATTTTGATTTGTATGCCTTTGTCTCCTGGAAACTTCTACACATGAATATTTATAAGAAAAAAATTTTTTCCAAACAAAACATCTTTCCAAACAAAATCTTGCTTCCTGAAAGATTATTGATACAAAATGATTAGCTTTATTTCAAACCTATAACTTAATGAACAGAGAATACAGAATAGCACATATATGTCCACACACACTTAATACACCATTTGGTAGACTCTTCATTCATCGAAGCAATGCTACTCAAAGTTCAACAGATAATCTGTATGGTGTTCAATGGTGGAGCGCTTGTCCAGCACGCCTGCTGAGACCTAGGGTTCAACCTTCAGAAGGGAAAAGGGAGGGAGGGGAGAGGAGGAGATGGGAGAAGAGGAGAGGGGATAGGAAGGGAGGGGAGGAGGAGAGGAGAGGAAAGGAGGAAGAAGGAAAGGGGACAGGAGGGGAGGGAAGAAAGCTTAGGAGAGGAGGGGAAGGAAAAAAGAGAGGGAGAGGAGAGGAGAGGAAAAGAAAGGACAAGAGAAGAGAGGAGAGAAGAGGAGAGGAGAAGAGAGGAGAGGAGAGGAGAAGAGAGGAGAGGAGAGGAGAGGAGAGGAGGGAAGAGGAGAGGAAAGGAAAGGAGAGGAAAGGAAAGGAGAGGAGAAGAGAGGAGAGGGAACTGTAAGAGAAGAGAGGAGAGGAGGGGAAAGGTGAGACAGGAGTGGAGGAGAAAAGAGGGAAGGGAAAAGAGAGATCGCACCAAACACATACTTATTACCAGTACACATGGAAATCAAATCTGAAGCATAAGCAGCCAAAGGCTTTAAAGCAGCATGCCAACATTGTTTCGTGTTGAATCTAAGAATAGAGAATTCGTCCTGAATCCTTCCTTTCTTTTCATTTTTCTAGACTTGCACTTCTGTTGAATTCTACAAACTGCGTGTTCATGACAGATTAGAAGAGAGTTGTTTGCCTCAGGTAGTTTCAAAGGCAGCGTCCTAAAAATAGTGCTTGGCAGAAGTGGTGTGTGTGAGTGTGTGTGTGTGTGTGTGTGTGTGTGTGAGAGAGAGAGAGAGAGAGAGAGAGAGAGAGAGAGAGAGAGAGAGAGAGAGAGAACAGATAAAGAAAAAGTAGAAAATTCCAACAGCAGAAAAAGCATCCGTGGTGGTGGGTTGGGCTACTTTTGATACTGAAAGGCAGCGTGTGCCTATCTATTGCTCTTCCTGATTCCCCATTCCATGTGAACAGAACAGGCCCACAAGCTGGAGGACTAGTTGGCAGATCTAATACATAGAAACACATATAAGGAAATGAGCGAAGTGACCGAAGACCCACAGGCCAGGTCCCAACACTAGACGTTTTCTGCAGAATTCTTCCTCCTTTGGTTTATCTTCTTCCTCTTTCTCATTTTCCCTCCCAGGATCCACATTACTTATGAATGACATCTCAAGTTACCAATAAGAGATGAGAATCCACTTGCCAGCTTTTCATCGGGATGAGTGGGAGCCACCTGCCTCTCTCTCCTGCCACTCCCAGGAATCTGTACCTCCAAGACCCTTACTCCTCCCTCTTCGTGTCTCTCTGCTTCTCCTGCCTCCAGCAGTCATCCTGAAACACTCCTTTCTCTGCTAGCCTTCCTTTCAGTAATCCCTTATCTTTTAGATTGTTTACTGGATGATGGCGACATGTAGGCGCATTGCTGTGATTTAGGCTGTACACCACAGTTTGAGATTGCTCTCCCGATGGGCTCCCTCGGGTGGCGCCCCTCTCAGACTGGGACTCCTTGTGCGGGGCAGTCCTAGCACATCCAGTAGCTAGCTACCAGCTATTTAAATACAAATGTTGCCATGTGAATTAGCACTTCATAGAAATCAGTTAAATTAACATTAAGTAAAACTTTAAAAGTTAGTTTCTTGGTTGCATCGGCCAGATCGCAATGCGCTAGCTACTATCTCATTGGCATAGAAATAGAATATTTCTATTACTGCAGCATATCTTTTTTTCTAGGATTTTCATAGTGCCTACATAGCTCTTGGTTTAGAGAAGATGGTCAGCACATTATTATTTTCCATCTGGTATCAAACACACTGATGTGACCGCCATTATTAAGGAGGCAGCAGAGGGTGAGTGTCACGAGACCTTGAGTAAAACCTGAGAAACACATATGAAAAAGTACAAGTTGAGTTGGCACAGATGAAGGCTGGATCCCAACCTCACCCCTCAGGCCAACTGAATCTGGCCACAGGCCCAGGCATCCAGGTAGTCCAGAGTGAAGATAATACTAAAACCACACTGTGGGGTGGAGATCCAAGAAACTGTGTGTAGATTGCTCATGACAGGTAGAGCATGCAAATGACCCAGAAAGCCTGCAGTGACTGACATAAAACTCCCACATGTTAAATGCTAAGCTTTCTGTCTTCTCCCTCTGAAAACTACATTTTGTCTTCATAAATGCCCTTTGCTTCCGTTGCAGATGGCTATCTCTGCTTACCTAAGTCTCCTTCCAGACTCAAGAACCAAGAATCCCTCTGCAGGTGTTTGCCACACCATGGCATCCCCTGCTATCACTGACATCCACAGAGTAGTTGTATACTGAGGGAGGAGGTTGGGGAAGTGTTTAAGGGAAGCACGGGTCCTCACCCTCACTTTTTCTCACTATGTTGCACAATTAATTAGTGAACACTTGGTCTCCACAGGGCTGCTGAACACATGGAAACCTCTTAAAAACCCTTGCTACAGTTTGAAGATCAAATGTACCTCCTAACCAAGACTGTACACCCATTGGCTAGCTGAGCTTGCTGATAGATAGCCATTTTCAACCTGCTGAGAGGCTCGCTCAGGGTCTGACTCCATCTCTTAATAGGAGACTGGCCTATGCTGGCAGCGAGGCCTCATGTTCTCGGCAGAGCCGAGGTTTCTGTCCCGGAGGAGTAAGAGTGGCTGCCCTGGTGCTCAGCCACCCAACTGTCAAATGCTTTCTCTTTCTTCCTCTTCCTTTTAAATTGCAGCAGTTGCAAGATAGCAGATTCTGAGAGGGAAAACATGAGGGTTTTACTCAACAGAGTGCTGAGTCATGTCCAGAGACACGACCTGTTCTGCGCCTGGGCCCCTCCCAGTGGAGTCTTCAAAGAAACACTTTGCTGTTCCAAATGAGGATGGATCAAGACATGGTAAAGGCCTGTCTTAGTGTGAGCATAAACAACACAGAGAACTCCCAGGGCTGATAGGGGTGTTCAAACTATTTGAGACCAAAGAGAGTGAATTGACTCTGAGACATTGTTACTCTTGTTTTTTGTTGTTCTGGGAAGTGTGTGTGTGTGTGTGTGTGTTTTGTTTGTTTGTTTGTTTGAGACAGGGTTTCTCTGTGTAGCCCTGGTAGGCTGGCCTTGAATTCACAGAGACCCACTTGCGCCTGCCTCCTGAGTGCTGGGATTATGGGCAAGCGCCACCATGACTTGCTATGAGACACTGTTATTCTCCCTCTGCTCCTGAACTTGTGTATAGCAAGCATCATAAAAGGAAATTGTACATTCTAACTGGGTAACTTAAGAGGCGCTATTTGCAAAACTGTACTTAATTTTGTGGAAACTGGTTTTTAAAAAAAGTACTCTGAGAGACAGGCATTATAAGGGGCCTCTGCCCTGCCCTGTGTCTGTAGTGTCCGTGGAAGGAAGCAATGCTCATGACTGGGAGACTTGAAATCTAGACTTCCCTGTCAGGAGCTGGGGCCTTCAGGAGAGGAACAGGCACATTTCATGAACTAGGAGAGGGAGGCAGGAAAACATGTTTTTCAGCCTCCCTCTCCATCAGCCTACCCTTTGGCCAAACCCAACAAGAAATGGGCCAGTGGGCCAGTTGACGTGATTCATATCGGTTAACATCCCTTGGCACAAACCAGAGGAATAAGAACATGAATAGACAAGTAAGAAATATTCAGCCAGTCTCTCTACCTACTTATCCCTCTGGAGTATCTCAGTGAGGAAATGTGGAAGGCTACGGAAGTTTGATAAATGCTAGTTGTAACAGGAAGGCCGCTTGTTTGTCCCAGCTGGCGGCTAGCTTAGTCCCGAAATAATCACACAGAAACTGTATTAATTCTTACATCTTAATTTAACCCATTTCTATTAATCTGTATATCACCACGAGGTCATAGCCTACCAGCAAAGTTTCAGCACGTCTACCTCCGGCCGTGGATCCATGGCATCTCCCCAACTCTGCCTTCTTCCTCCCAGCATTCAGTTCTGTGTCCTCCCCACCCCCGCCTACCTAAGTGCTGCCCTATCAACAGGCCAAGGCAGTTTCTTTATTCATTTATGGTAATCACAGCACACAGAGGGGACTCCCATATCAGCTAGGAGCCTAGGTAGAATTTTTATTGACTCAGAACTTGTTAGTTCATGTAGGTACTCATCTTTCCCCAAATGCTTAAAGGGCTGTGTGTGGTGATACACACCTACAATTCCAGGATAAGGGAGGCTGAGGCAGGGGGATTGTAAACTTGAGGCCAGCCTGAACTACACAATAAACCTTGTATCTACAGCAGCCCTAGAAGGAAGGGGAAGAAGAGGGAGAGTTAAGAAATGAATTTAATGGCCGGGCAGTGGTGGCACACGCCTTTAATCCCAGCCCTTGGGAGGCAGAGGCAGACGGCTCTCTATGAGATCCAGGCCAGCCTGGTCTCAGCCTGGTTCTCAGGCTAGCTGGAACTACATAGTGAGATTCTGTCTAAAATTAGTCGGTAAATCAGTAAACAAGCCTGGCGAGGTGGGACTTAGCCTGTGTTCCTGTTACTTACATTCAAGGCCAGTTTGGGCTACCTAATGGACTCTGTCTCAACAAACATTCTTGCAGCCTCATTCACCCCTCGGACTAGTTATCTATGTTCTCGTGAATTATCTGCGTAACTAGTCACAAATAACTGCCAGAAATGGTTGAGAAAGTGTGTGCCTCAGAGTTACACATGTTAGCCTTATTTCTAAAGTAACTGGATTTTCAATCAGTGACCAGCAGTACCCTTTGTCCCCGTTCACTTCAAAACTGACTTCCTGGATGCTTTCCATGCCTTAGAGAGGAAGCGAGGGTGGCCACACAGTCACAGAGGGGTGTGTGTCACTATCTTGTGAGAAGACACACGTTTTCTACCGTGTAAGCCGCAGGTTTGTGCCCGTGGACTCCAAGCTTGCAGCTGACAATTCTTATTTCCCTTTGTCCTCACTGGTGAAAATACGTGTCCTGGAATGTATGGGATTCCCTCTGCCGTACACTTTGAAGGAGTGTAAGATCAGTGTGCCCACTCTTAGTTTTCCTCTGCTCAGGCAGGATATTTATACAGCTTCAAATGCCCCGGATGTTGGAACTTGACACTTTAAAATAGGATCGGTATGGTCTGCCGTGCGCCAGCATTTGAACGGGTAAATAGTGAGTTTCTGGACTCAGCAAACACCACTGGACTCCCAAGGCTAATGACAAAGCCATGTGGAAACGCGGAAGGCCAGAGGATTTAGTTAATCTCTCCGGCCCTTTGTGATAGTTCTGACTAGACAAGAGGCTGCGGGGCTCTGTGTCTGGGATAAGATCTGCGTATCCGGGGGCTAAGGGCATTACTCAGCGATAGAATGCTTGCCTGAGACCTAGGGTTCAATCCTCAGTAACGTAGACTAAAAAGAAGAAAGGGGGAAAAATCAGTGCGTACGAAAGGAACATACGCATAGCAAAGAAAAGCACACTCTATTGTCCGGGACTCCAGTATAATATACCTGGAGCCCGGTGTTAACCCATGTACGGCCCTAATCCAAATACAAAGGCAACAAGCATCTGCATGGTTTCATC
Source organism: Chionomys nivalis (assembly GCF_950005125.1). Classification (NCBI taxonomy): domain Eukaryota; kingdom Metazoa; phylum Chordata; class Mammalia; order Rodentia; family Cricetidae; genus Chionomys; species Chionomys nivalis. The sequence continues at coordinate 22,246,350 of NC_080110.1, forward strand.
GCTAGACCTGTCTAACTTCAATGCTTTTTAGTTTTAAATCTTGTGTATTAATTTTTATTATGGGGTTCCTAACATATTATTCCTACCTCAAGGAGGTAATATCTGGTGATCGGGTGTCAGGAGAAGGGTTAGCCACGGTCACTCCATTTTGTAAAGCCCCTCCATTTTGGTGAGACAATGACAGTTCCCGGATGTAGATTCTTAGTTACTGTGTTTTGTAGATTCTTACCTTCCCCCACCATTCCACCCCGAGTAATGGCTGGCCATAAGAATATCTGATTTTCTTTAATCCATCATTCATGTCATTTCACCAGCTACCCCTAGCAACATCCAGCTGTGGGTCAAAATAAAAAAAAAATATTCAGTCCCCTCACCCCTCTCCTCTCTTCCCTACCACTGCTATAGCCTGCAAGAGAACTCTGAGCTCTGGTCTGACACTAGAGGTAACCCCTCCACGTATCTTTCCCAAATGTCTTAGGGGTGCCATTGCTGTATGAAACACTATGACCAAAAGCAACTTGGGGAGGAAAGGGTTTATTTGGCTTATTATGTCCACATCACTGTTCATCGCCAAAGCAAGTCAGGACAGGAACTCAAACAGAGCAGGATCCTGGAGGCAGGAACTGATGCAGAGGCCATGGAAGGATGCTGCTTACTGGTCTGCTCCTCATGGCTTGCTCAGCCTGCTTTCTATGGAATCCCCAGCCCTGGGATGGCACCACCCACAATGGCTGGGCCCTCCTCTGTCAATCTCTAATTAAGAGAATGCCCTACAGGCTTGCCTACAGCCCAGTCTTATGGAGGCATTTTCTCAGTTGAGGCTCCTCCTCTCTGATAATTCTGCTTTGTGTCAAGTTGACATAGGACTAGTGAGTATATCAAATAAAGCCTCTGCTGTGGCGTTGTTCATCCTCCTGTCTGTCTGTCCCTCTCTCTTCTCCCTGGCCTTACAAGAAGAACCAACAATATGGTTAGAGAGACCAACAGTAAACACACATTCGGTACTTTGTCTCTGCAGGGGTTAGAGAACCTTTCTTAAAGCCAGTTGCATTTTGAGCTGCTGCTGCTGCTGCTGCTGCTGGAGATTTCAACCCATAAATTTTCCTAAGCACACTTGACCCCACTTCCTTTATCCGTGAACTGAGCATGACAGGAGTTGGGGAGCTATGTTGGTGCAAGGGTTAAGACGAGTGAAGCACCAGTTAGAGTCTGCGTAGATGGGTTATGAGGATGGATGCCCTGTGGTGACATTAGTGGCGTTATAAAAAGAGGAAGAGAGACATGAGCTAGCATGCTTGCAGTTCTATCCTGTGATATTGTTGTGTGATGTCTCCTAGGGAGACATGAACAAATTAATGTCTTTTCACCCCAGGTGGGGTCATCGACAGCCCACCAAACAAGCAAACCCAATTCCACTGGTCTAGCCTAGTGAACCAGGGGACTTGTTGCGGTTATTTACAGGAATATGGGTGGCGGGTTACGTACAGGAGTGTGAGAGACCTGGTCAGTTGCATAATTTAAAAACACTTCCTACCCTACCACCATGGGTGAGGACTCAACCAAAACTGTGTCTCAGAGTTCCCTGCATCTTGCAGGCAATGTTACCCAAGGGGGTCCTCTTTCCATCAATGGCTTCTGTCATCTTGGGAAGAGAACTTTGCGGCTCTTGTAACTTTTGTGACCATCCACAGTCTTCTCAGTTTTGCAAGTGTTCTGAATGTCGTGAGCCTCTTTCCTTTCTCCAGGATGGAATGTTTACATGCTGGAGGAAGCAGATAGCCTCCGCCATGTCATGATGCTAGAAGACCAGACGCTAGTGTGTTCATCCAGCCTTCCCCCTGCCTCGCAGACTGTGAGCAAATGCTACCCTTTCTCTTTATAAATGACTGGCTGTGGTTTCTGTGGATATGGCTTCCCCCTCGACAAGAATCTCCTGTGACTGACAGGCATACTTTCCTTCCTGCTACACAGATAACTTCATAAATCATAATTTCCGCCCTAGAGATAAACCTCTCTTAAGGTGACAATATCCCCTAACCTTAAGAGAGAAGGTACCCCTCAAGACCTCGAGGGAGAATCTAGCAGGATCGGCTGAAGTCAGGAAGCCAAGTAAAAGAGGTGCTTTAAGAAAGGGATAGTAAGCCCGGCAGAGGTGGCAGATGCCTTTAATCCCAGTTCTCGGGAGGCAGAAGCAGGCAGAACTCTGTGAGTTTGAGGCCAGCCTGATCTCCATAGTGAGTTCCAGGACAACCAGGGCTAAAACACAGAAACCCTGTCTCCAAAACCAAAACCAAAAGGAATAGTGGCCTGTGTCATATCCGGAGGTTAGGGAAGATGAGGACTGGGGATAGCAATGCAAAATAATTGGTGTTCTTGACCTGGACAGTTTGGGAGAATTATGAGGCCTGAAAGCTTGAAAAACATGTCTTAGAAAGAATGACAAAAAAATAGAAAACAATACAGATAATTTTCTAAAAAGAAATTTGATGGGGAAGTCGAGCTGTGTCTAGAGTGAATGTGGGCTTCTTGAATATGAGTGAGAGAAATAACTAAGGGACATTTGGTAGAGGGGACCAGAGCAGGTAGGTGACTTGTTTGAGGTCATGTGACAATGTGAGCCAGTCTTGGCATCCCCCAGGTGGACGGATTCTGCACAAGTCTGCTCTCACATGAGGCACCACTTAGCCCAGATGGGAGCTAATTGTACTTAGGAGTGAGCGGAGAAAACCTCAGAGAGCTGCTGAGCCCAGCCCAACTCAACTGTGAGATGCTGCGTTGTGAGCTAAGTAAAGGTTATTAGGGCTCTTGCTGTTTGAGACAGGGTCTTGCTGAGCAGCCCAGGCTAGCCTCAGACTGATGGTCCTCCTGCCTCAGCTTCTGAATGCAGCAATTGTAGATACACTGCATCGTTCTGGGCACAATTTTTTTTTTTTGTTTGAAGCTACTAATTTCATGAATTTATGTTTAAGGAAAAAGTAAATGACAGTGTGGGTCAAGTAGCCTCCTCTGAGCTGATACTAATTGTGTACAACAGTGGCGTCCAGGCTAGCGCTTGTCCCGGGTAACTCCATTTTCCCACACCGCATTTAGCTCTGTTTGGAGGGGAAATGCAAGGGGTAGATTCTGCTGCACCCGTTTTGTGCATGTAGACACCACCACCCGTCCAGCAGCACCCACTACCAAAGGATGAAGACATTCTTCTGTGTAAAAGGTACCACTCATTAACCAGACTAAGAACATACAGGCCCATTAAAGCTAATAAGGTTTTTTGTTTGTTTGTTTGTTTTGTTTTGTTTTTGTTTTTGTTTTTTTTGCAGGGGTGAGGCAGGGATGAGTAGCCACCAGTTTCTTTGCTTTTCTTACCTCCCTAGTGCTGGGATTATGGCCGTATCTGCCACATCTCATGATCCAATAAATCTTAATTTACTTTTTTTTCTCAAATAGTACCTATTTACTGAAGGACTTCTGAGTGAGGCTTGGGTGAGTCTCTGGGGCACAGGAGTGGACAGGATTATAAAACCTTGGCCTGCTTGGAAGCAAGCTGTACGAGAAACAATAACAGTGTGATGAGGTTCACTCGGGGAGAAGTGGGGCGGCTATGACATATACAGGGGTCCCAGACCAGTTCAGTGTGGGGGTCAGAGGTCTGAGTTGGAAACAGCTTCTCAAGGGCAGGTAAGGCCTGAGGGATGAAAAGGCTCTCAGGAGGGGTTGTGAGCTATATTGGGGATGGTGATAACTAGGTTTTTCTATATTTTTATTTATTCTTTGAGAATTTCATACACTATATTTTGATCACCTTCTCTTCCTTCCCCTAACTCCTCCTGGGTCCTTTTCTACCTCCCTACCATTCAACTTTATGTTCTTTCTATCTCTTAAAAAACATGGAGTGAATTTTGTTTTGGCCAGCCGTTCCTGAGCGTAGGATCTGCCCTGGAGTGTGGTTGATACAGCCACTGTCGCTCCATTGGAAAAAAACTGATTTTCCCTGTCCTGGCAGCTAACCATCGAGAACAGCCTCTCGGCCAAGGGTGGGACATTGTACTTACCTTTCATCCCGGTTTGTCCTTGGCTAAACGTTGGAAATGTCCACGGGTCTATCGGCAGACCTGCCCCCCCCACCCCCCACCCCTCTCCCCCCCACCCCCCCACCCCCCGCCATAGGCCAGAGATGCTTGGAAGGGTTTAAATGAAAATGTCTCTAGTTCCCCGGTGGCCAGAGGCTAGGGAATTCCAGAAAGGGGGTCTGGTTTTCCCTGAGGTCTTTCCCCCTGAAGGAGAAACAGTTTCCTGAAAACTGCATGGAAGTCGTGACAGAAACCAAGACACACCTTGACACCTGGGAGCAGGACTGGACAGCCCCTTCCTCCTCTTCCTTCCTCCATCTAGTAAAGTGTGATTAACTCCAGGGCAGTGATGCCCAGAGGTGTCTGTCTCTTCGGACCACACCCGCTGCAAAGGAGCCTGCCTTCTTTCTATCCAAGTTCCTTATTAGCAAAGGTTGGTTTCTAAGCTCACCCTCCGTGGTACGTGGATTTCGCTCTTCCAGTTCAGAAGAGCCTGAAAGGGCTCCTACTTAGTGAAAGATTCCCGTGACTGTGGAATCTAATCTGGAACCCTGACTTCTGAGTCAAGCTTATCCAAAAACCAACAAGGGCTCCATCTCTACAATACAGGAGGGTCAAATTAATCACACATGTTTGGGGTACAAGTGACCATGTATGTTCAAGATCACAATCAACCAATTTGAGGTGCAGGAGTCCTTACGGGTTTCATAATGGGGTTCTGAGACATTCGGTGCTCTTGTACAACAGTGAATGTTTTATGCTTAGTGTCTGGTTGTATTTCCTCTAGAGCAAAGGTACAAATGTAATCACCTTCAATGACTCCTCTGTCATGAAAATCAATAACATCTTTCTAGGTGCGAAATGAGCACAGCTATTACCATTGGCCAATGAGTGCTCATCGGGAAATGCTTTCCGTTGCCCTAGGAATGTACTGGAATTTAACTTGTCTTTTTGCAGTGTGTTTTTATTTCTCCTGGAAAAACTTGAGGGAGTAGGTTACAGCTCACATGTGTTTTCATTTGAAGACACCATTTTCTGAAGCCTTCACTGCACCATACAGACTCAGTTTTGGAATATCATTCCTCTGGCTCAAGGAAAAATTGTTTGTGCCACAAATTCATCAGCTCTTGACTAAACGTGTGCAGGATCTAGAAGCAGGATAAAGACATACATTTTTTTTTTTTTTTCTGGATGAATCCATTCCTTTTCTCAAGAGTTCAAAATGTGACGGGCATTAAGAACAAACGCTCTTTCTGGAACCTTCTTTTTAGCAAGGTTCTAGGCATGGGTGTCTTACGTTGTGTTCCTGTTCCTTTGCCTCGAATGCGGTTTGTTTCAAGTTCATGGTCCTGGTAGAATCCCTTCTCTCCTCCTAGACAGTTCACAAAACTCCCATAATGAATCAGAAATCACTAGGTTCTTGCAGATGCTTTCTGTGTGTAAATCTAGTAATTTCTAGTTTTATCAGAATTTGTACTATTGGCCGGCCTCCAAGGCCAGTCCTCCTGTACCTTTGACATAAAGAAAATCTAGGCCACTATCTGAGAGCAGTACCTTCTCAGGCTTGTGTTCACAGCTTCTTCCAGGCCAGGGCAGTAGGTTGTAAGTTCAAATCTAATGTGTTCCCCCAAAGGCACAGTGACATGGCCATAACTGCTTCTGTCCTCCTCTGTTTTTGAGTCACTTCTTACTATGTCATTACTCATTGACTTTTGTCTGGTGCGTCAGGAAGCTGGTTTTTGGAGACAGGGTCTTTCCAATTGCTCAATTGGAATTCCACAATTCTTCTGCCTCAGGTTCCTGAGTAATTGGGATTTCAGGCTCGCACCACAGGCTCAGCTTTCAAAAACGCTTTTCAAAGAGACTAAGTTCCTGAATGTTTTTTGAGACAAGGACTAATGTAGTGTGGGCTGGACTTTGTTTCTGATTCTGCTCTATTTGGAGAGAGATGCTGTAGGAGAGCCCTTGGGAATTACCGTAGCTATGGTGAACTTGAATCTACCATGAGTCTAGCTGTATTGTGGCTATTTCTTCTCTAGTTCTCCTGGTCATATTAGGTATTTACTTATCTACCTAATAGGTGAGTCTATATGTTCAAATAAATAATAATGTATTGGATACTTACATGCTGGAAACCTTCCCAAGACCGTCATCTGCATGACTTCCTAAATTGGGAAATGGAACATCTAAAAACCCATGAGTTCTGGGCTTTAACTTTGGAATTAGAATAAAGGTTTCATGACTTGTTCCTTAAAGCTCTTCAGAAGTCACATTGCCACAAAGTTAAGAGCAAATGTGTGACCTGCTGAAAAAGAAGCCAACACTATGGTTCGTTTCTGTTCATCCACCGAGAGACAAGATAACTAGATAGGAAAGCAAAACAGTCCGCAAATAGACAGCCATAAAAGGGGTGGGAGACTGTTAACAAAGAGGGGACACAGTGTCAAACAGAGATGGGCAGTCAGGCGGTGGTGGCGCACGCCTTTAATCCCAGCACTTGGGAGGCAGAGGCAGGCAGATTTCTGTGAGTTCGAGGCCAGCCCGGTCTACAAGAGCTAGTTCCAGGACAGGTCCCAAAGCCACAGAGAAACTCTTTCTTGAAAAACCAGAAATAAAGGAAGAAAGGAAGGAGGGACGGAGGGAGGGACGGAGGGAGGGACGGAGGGAGGGACGGAGGGAAAGAAATAAGAGATGGGATTAATAGAAAAATTACTACAGTATGAATCTTGTTTCCTTTTTTCTTTTTTTTAAATTTATTTATTTATTATGTATACAACTTTCTGCTTCCATGTGTGCCCACACACCAGAAGAGGGCACCAGATCTCATTATAGATGGCTGTTAACCACCATGTGGTTGCTGGGAATTGAACTCAGGACCTCTGGAAGATCAGTCAATGCTCTTAACCTCTGAGTCATCTCTCCAGCCCCTGAATCTTGTTTCCTTAGAGACAGGTTCTCCAGCCTAGAGTGGCCTCAGACTGCCCATGGAGCTGAGGATGACCTTGAACCCTCTTCTTCCTGCGTCCACCGGTGTTGCTGGTGTAGTAGCTATTAGGAAGCAGACCTAAGGCTTCCCTCAGGAAAGTCTGCCTACTGAGCCACATCACCAGCCTGTATTATTTAATATTTTAAATGTATTTCATTTTGTTTTACGTGTATTGGTGTGTGGGTGTCAGATCCTCTGAAACTGGAGTTACAGACAGTTGTGAGTTGCCATGCAGGTGCTGGGAATTGAACCTAGATTCTCTGGAAGAGCAGCCAGTGTTCTTAACCACTGAGTCATCTCTCCAGCCCCTAATTTTTTTTTATTGTCTAAAACTAGATTTTAAAAACAAGATTTGTAAACAAGTGCTGGCAGTAGCGTCTGTCCCTTTTAAAAAGCATTAGATGTCAGCAAACAAATTGCATAATTCCCAGGAATGTTGAAATTGAAGTTGGTCATGTATCCAGGAGGGGGAGGAACTTTGAATGAAAAGGTAAATAGTTATCTAACACTACATAGTAAATTACCTCAAATTTATCAAATTTAGAAAACAATAGTTTTGTTGTTGTTTTGAGGCAAGATCTTATGTACTCCAGGTTGGCTTTCAACTCACCATGTAGCCAAGGAAGACCTTAAATGTATGAACCTCCTGCTTCCATAGCCTGAGTCCTGGGATCACAGCTGAGTGCCATGCAGGTCGTTCATGTGTTGCTGCAATGGGACTCAGTGCTTTGTGTGTGCTAAAGCACTAACGACTGAGGTACTGTCTCCTCCTCCAATTATTCTGCGATCCCTTCATGCAGAAGTAATCAAGCAGTCAGCCGGGGTTGCAGGCTTTGTGTAGTTTTGTGTAGTTAGGTTATTCTATGTTATTGCAGTTTTATCAATCAAATGATTGCTTTCAGAAGCCAAACGATGCATACTTAGATGGCTTCGATGACGGACGGGGTAAACTGTTCCCTGGTGGTGTTCCCTGATAATGATGTGGGGTGGAAAGTTCCCTGTGGGTGACTTCTGCAAATGTCATCCTGTCTGCTAATGAAACTATCATGATTTTTCTCTCTGACTGTCCTGAAACCCTGGTCCCTAACTACCTAGGATTTGGGTTTGTATTACATGCAGGGCATACGCCCCATTCGTTCCTCTGCACCAAGGCTGGCTCTCCTGTGGACAGCCAGTTGGGGCAGAGGGGAGGAATTGAGGATGCGAATTCTGGTTTAATATTTTTCCGGAGAGTGCATAGCAGAGCATCAGACTCAGGAGGGCACCTCGCTGATTATAGCAAAAGTCTCTGCTGTCAGAATAGATTGAGTTTGCCTTCTTACCCTAGTTAACCCTGAATTAATAGATTTCCCAGATAAAGGGAAAAATATGGTTTAAATTATCTGAGTATTTGTGAAGATGGGCCAGGCTTTTTCTTTTTCTTTCCTTCTTTCTTTTTTTCCACAGAGACTGTACACTCCCCAGTGAACCAATCTAACAGCTCTGCCAGATCCAAATGTGCAATCTCAATGTAGCTCAGGGGTGGAGCAAGGAAGCTTTGAGTTCAGTCTCCAGTTCAACAGAATAACAAGAAAACAAGCATCCATCCTGCTAAGGGAAATGGGCGGCTAGTGGGGTGTATTGTAGACAAAAATAAGGCAGGGAGGGGGCAAAGATGAAAGATGAGAGCAGTCCACTTTGACCTGAGAGGAAGGGGACATTTATGCAAATATGTGAGCTGTTGAGGAAGGTGCTGTGCGGATATGGGAGAAAAATATTCAAATGAGCGCAGCAGGGACAAAGGTCTTGGCCTGGGATGGCAAGCAGGCCCCCTGGCTGATGGCTGACAGGCGATGACCTGTTTCACAAACAGCCTAATTCCCTTCAGGCCCGTCATCTCCTCTCCAAAGGCAGAGATGATATCACCCAGATAGCTCCTAGGATTGTTGACAGCAAAATGAAACCGAAGATAAGGAAGCTGACACAGGGTAGAGGTTCCCCAAGACCCAAAGGATGTACCCTGCCATTATCCCCAAAGAGACACCCTTCTTTTTGTAGAAGGCAATGAGACCTGCGGTGCAGATTTCTTGGGAAGACTAAATATAATCTTCTACAGAAGGCACTTAGTTCACAGGAGGCTCACACGTGGTAGACCCAGGCGTGACCAAGGTCCTTCTCGTTAGCTCCAGACTCTTGGATGATGAGTTCATTAGCATAGAAATAGGTAAGACAGGAAGAGAAGCTTGGATTCGTCCATGAGGAGGGCTAAGGGAAAAACAGCAACTAACTTGAATGTCCCAAAGGGCCAAGGTATAGAAATGGGACCTGACAATTAGGGAGAAGGGAAGGTCAGTCGCCTCGAGGTTTGCTCAAGACCAGGAGTCTTGATGAGTCATCTGACTTACTCAAAGACATTGGAATGGAAGGGAAGCACGGAAGAGGGGAAAATGGGGTAAACTTGAGGCTTCAATGGAAGGGAGAACGTAGACCTGGTGGCTGTCACAGAGCTGAGCAAATAGAACCCTAGTTGACTGAGTCACAGATGGGCATGATTCTAAAAAGAAATGGGCTGGAATGAAGGACACAGAGAGATCAGTCTTGCATGTCAAGAAAATATCCATACATGTGAAAACCAGTGATTGTTAGGTGGGACTGCAATGGAGACCACTTGCACTCAGGGGAGAGTTGAGAGGTGTCACCAATGGCATTGAGGAGGAAGGGTACCAAAGGTGGTGACATCTGAAGCGATAATTAGCAGCTGCCCCCGAACCAGACAACAAATACTCGCCAAGCTATCTAGAACATCTCTAAATTCCATGTTTAATTAAGAGCTATGCATCAAATTAATCCCAGGAAGTCAGCATATCTTCTAGGCCCAGAGACTCTCAACCTTCCTAACACTGCAACCCTTTAACACAGTTCCTCCTGTGTGGTGATTCCCAACCATAAAATTATTTTTATTGCAACCACATAACTGTAATCTTGCTGCTATGAGTCACAGTGTAAATATCCATGTTTTCTGATGGTCTTAGGGGATCCGTGTGGAAGGTTCATGACCACAGGTTGAGAACCACCGTTCTTGGTCCAGCAGTTCACCCCTAAAACCTCAGTGCCAGGGAGGCTGATGCCAAGAGGGAGGATCATCAGTTCAAGGGTCAGCTTGGGCTAGGGAGCCTCTGTCAGGCAAAGGGGGTGGGGAGTCAAATTCAGACAGTCATGGTATAAATGTCATGGACCAGCTGCGAAGTAGACAGTTCTGGTTCAGAGGTGTCAGTGGCAAGGGAGGTGGCCTTAGTTTAAATTTAACTTTAACTAAAAAGGAGGAACCTGTGAATGGAGCTGAGAAGTCCAGAAGACAAAGGAGAACAAAGAGATAATTACTTTGCAGTGCATAGGGTGTGAAGGCTGGACCAGAATGTTCCATTCCGTGCTCGAAGAATTCCCCCCAAGCACAACTTGACAAGAACATTGTTGTCCGACCTTTAACCAGACCACCCAGAAGGCAGTGCTTCTCACACCTCTTTAAGAACACATTCCTTTCCTTCTGTCTCTCTGACATCTCTGTGCAAACTTTAACTGAGCCGAGCGCTATCCCTGCTTACCCTGGAAGGGCTCAAAGTCAGCTTCAGAGCCCTTCCCTTCTCCTTTCCTCTGCGACCAAGCACACAGCTGCGCCTCTGTCTCCACCGCTCCTCTTCCTCTTCTTCACTTTCTCTCTCCTTCTTTTCCTCATGCACACTTGTCCCGAACACAAATTGAAAGTAGATCATGAGACCACGCAATCTCTCTGCCACCCACTGCCGTATGCTCCCTTGGGACAAACCCAGTGTCTGCTTGGGACTCTGTTGCCAATGCCAAATCCTGCTTGTGTTCTGGGCTGCCATGTGTCCAGCCCTAGGTAATGGTCAGACACATCAAACTATTATAATCCTGCCTCTTTGCCCAGGCTATCTGCTAGAGGTGAGGTGGTAGGCATCACATGTACCTGTCTTGCCCCATCTGCAAGTTAAGAACGACCATGCAACTTGCTTTGGCTAATGTAAGATGAGCTGATTCTACCTGTTATTAACTTTTTTTATAGAGGCACGCAAAAATTAGTCCTTTCTCCCTTCTAGGCTCTCCTTCCTCTACCCAAGCAGAAATAACCTTGTCCCTATCCATTTCCTGGTTGTTAATAGTGCATAACTAACATTTAGTGGCTACCATGGCCACTGTCTCATGTTTCTTTGTGCTAATGGGACTCAATGAGATAGTCTTCTGTCCATCTCTTGGGGTGGGGGTTCTCTCATAGAAGTGTGGTTAGACTGTGGTTTAAGTCTGTGCCGTTACAAAATACTAGACTAGATAATGCGTGGAGAATTTATTTTCTCAGAGGTTTGGAGGTAAGGATGGTTAAGATCAAAGCAGTGTTTGGTGTAGGCTTCCTTTCTGCTACCGAGATGGCGCTTCGCTATGTTCTTAGGAAGGGAGAAATTCTAAATGTTTGTGTAGCAAGAGATAGAAGTGTGGATGAGCTGGGCACCATGATTAATAAGAATCCTTTAAAGGCCCTCAAGCCCTAAGTGGCCCTTAAATGCCTTGTGTATTACCATCTCATTGGCCACTTGAATTTCAGAGGGGACACATTCAAGCCATAGCGGATGCAACCTAACCTTAAATGCCGTGTGTGCTCTGACTGTTCCGCCATTGACCCATCCACCTCTCTCGTCCCACTCCTCTGGCCTCTCTATTTTCCGAGACACGCGGTTTTGAAATCAGGCTGGTGAACAGCTCCACAGTGCGTTCTAAGTTTCAGGTAGAAGGAGGAATCACGCTTTTTGTCATCTTAAATCAAAAGTAGCCATGCTCCCTGAGAAAGATCATAGGTGTCTTTGGCACAACCGAGTGGTTGAAGGCAAAGCTGTTGAAGGACATTGAAAGGGCTCCTCCAGTGGACAAATGAAACATGGAGGTGAAGGGTCAGGCAGGAAGTACGGCTGTACAGGCTGCGACACATACTTCAGAAGATCCCTTCGGCACGAAAGGTTGTCCCTATCCAGAAAACAGCCTTATATGACGCTGTGCTGACCGGAGAGGAGAAGGCAAAACTGCCTTCAAAACGCCAGGGCTGACCCTTGCTCAGTTGGGGTAGTGCTGCTGGTGACCTACCCTGCTGAAAGTTCTGGAACCCTTAAGAATGCTGTTATACTTATTCCAAGCCTGTGCATTCTGAACAACTTGACCAGGTATGATGTCTGGTTGTCTGAGATGTACAGATCAAGGGGAATATATATATATCACTCACTGATAATTTTCCTGGCCATTTAGCAGAGTAAAGCTGCATGGCAAAGTTATTATTTCTTTGTCTGGAAATACAACATCCATTCTGCAGCCCACAGATGGAGGAATGATTTCAATGCTCCCGTCCTATTATTTAAGGACTGTATTCTACAGAGGACAGTTGCCGGGAAAGGAATTCTTCTGGTGGATCTGGAGAAACACAATATAACGTCTTCAGAGAAGGCTCTAGAATCACCACTCTAGACATCCATTAACAGACATCCATAATTCATGGGAGGAAGTAGAATGGCAGCATCACCAGGGGTTGGGAAGAAGTTGTTGATCTCAGCCATCATTCATGACTTTCGGGGGGGTTTGAGACTCAGGCAGAAGTATCTAAAGCTGAGAAAGGATGGGCTATGGGGAGAACCACAGGTAGAGGTGCAGCCTGAAGGCGTGGCCGAACTGCGCAATCACGCAGTAAAACATCAGGGAACGAGGAGGTGTCTCACAGCAGGATAAAAAAATAGTTTCTTTGGACTGAGCTCCCAAGGTCCAGTTGAAGGGCAGAAGGAGGGAGAAGATGAGCAAGGAAGTCATGACCTCAAGGAGTTGGTCCACCTATGGAGACAGTGTGCCTGTTCTAATGGGAGCTCACCAAATCCAGCTGGACTGGGTCTGAATGAGCATGTGATCAAATGGGACTCTCTGATTGTGGCTGAAAATGGGAGCTGACTGACAAGCCATTGATAAAGGCACTAAGACTTGTTTTTACAGCATGTTCTGGCTTTGGGGGACCCTAGTCTATATGGATGCACAGCTCCCTAGGCCTGGATGTAGGGGGGAGGGCCTTGGACTTTCCACAGGACAGCGTTCCCTGCCCTCTCTCAAGCAGGGTGGGAGAGGGAGGAGGGGATGTGGGGGAGTGGGAAGGGATTGGGAGGAGGGAAGGAAGTGTAAATATTTGAATGGAAAAATAAAAAAAATAAAGAAAGAAAAAAAATAGTTTCTTAAGATGGCTGCTCTTGGTTCAAAGGCTTTGACACTAAATGATCACTGCAATGCAGAACATTCAATAAATATGGTAGATAAAATAGAAGCAGGGTTTGGGAGGCCTGACTCTCACCTTGGAAGTCCTGTGTGAGTAAAATAGCATCAACTGTGTAGCATTCTATAGAGAAGCCTACCATCCAAGATCCAATCAACCAACTGAAGGTAAACTGCTTTGCTGCCTTATTCTAAGAAATGGTTACAGGAGTTCCAACCTTTGCCACCTGTCCCTTGAAGCAGCCATCGGCCCTCGACATCAACACAAAGCCCTCAGCCACAAACAACCCACAAGACACCTGGGGCCCAGGAGATCCTTAGCAATTAGTAAGTGAGCCCACTTACGTGATTCACTTTATTGCGATGGTCCAGAACTGAGCAGAACGACAGTGTGCCTCTCACAGAGAAAGAAACACTCTCAGGTAGAGGCTTCCTTCCTGGAAATAAACAAATTTTCCTGACAAGAACCTGCTGCCTTTCTTTCCGAAGTTTCTCCCGTGTTAGCTATTACCTGGAATAATCGATTCAAAATAACCCGAAGCAAACCAGAAAGTACCTCTGACCCTCCTGGTGACTGTAAATCCCATGGTGAGTGTAAGAGTCCCAATGTCCCCAGGGAGAGCTGAAAGGGGAAGACATTCGGGTTGAAACTTTCCTGCAAAGAGATCCTGTCACAGGAAGCTCCAGGTAACATGGAGAACGCATGGAATTAGTGACCAAATCCACCCCTCCCCCAGAATGTGTCCCAACCAGCAAAGGAGGTGAGCCTGAGTCACCTCCTTCACGGGTTCAGGAAGGCCATGTTCACCAAGCCCAAAGGACACAGTTATATACCTGACAGCCACCACCAGCAGGCTGCAAAGATGAGCAGGCACAGGACCCTACACATCCCAGTTGGGCCCTAAACTGCCACACCAAACAAAGGACAGGGCAGACAGCTGTTAGGAGGCTACAAGCCACACACTGCCCTAGACTTGGCACCACCTTCCCAGTGCCACTAAGACACAGCCTTCCTGTGCTTAGACCCCAGGTGGGGAGAGAGGGAAGACAGACCCAACCCCAGCAGGGAGTCAACTTTTAAATGAGAATGGTTAGCCAATACAAAGGACTTTAACCCAAATATTTTAAGTAATGATTATTTAAAAAAATACGTTTTCTCCTTTCCCCTCAAATTGGCTGCTGTGGGAGTTCACCAGGGACAAGGGTATGACTGAAAAAGAGGGAGAGACAGTCCTGTTCTCTGTAAAAGCTGAAAGCTCACAGTCGATTGTTAAGCTATTGTCCAAAAGAATTCTCGAAAAGAAAAGAAAAAGGAGTGGGTTTCCTAGGGAGAAGAAGAGTGCGGCTCCTCCAAGGTGCAGAAGAATGTAATTAAGCTCCTTTAAAAAACCCAATTATACCTTCTAAATGCCCCTGCTTGCTTTGCTTTATTTAGAAAAGCCCAGAAATGGGCTGGCAAGACTACTCAGCAGATCAAGGCGCTTGCTGCCAAGTCTGAAAGCCCGAGTTCAATTCCCAGCACCCAGGGTAAGGAGAGAGCTGATTCCACAAGTTGTCCTCTGACCGCCACAGGCACAGTAATATATGTTTTTGTCTTCTGACTGCGACAAGCACGCTGTAACATGTGGGCGCACACACGTGCACACTAACTGCATGTTTTGTTCTAACGACTGGGATCTGAGAAAGCAGAAAATTCAGACAAACGGCTACGCAATGTCTAGCCAGACTTCCAGCAGCTGCTGGTCTGCCGTAGGCCGTTTGGAGCCCACTCTGAGCACTCAGTGTTGGAGTCTCAGGGCCACAGCCTCACTACCCTATTCTGTAACCTCTCCTAGGTTCCCATCTGTCTCTATCTCAGATAACGGTCCTGCTGAATTCCAAAAATAGAGCACCCCTCTTCTTTTTACTTCAGCAAAGTTGGAGTTCTTCAAGTATTTCTAGTAAAGAACTAAGAAATGCTTAACACAGCAAAACATCAAACTCGAGGACTCCTCAAGCAGAGACTCATGACAATCATCCAAAGGCAAGGATTGCCTCCGATGAAAAGATTTTAGGACATTTGGCTGTGTCTTGGCTTTTTTTCTTCTCATTCTGCCAGGGAACTCTTGTCCCAGATTTAGAAATAGCTCTCCATCCAGGCATGGTGGCACACGTGTGTAATCCCAGCTCTCTCCGGGAGGCTGAGACAAGAGGGAAGCCAATTTGGGCTGCTTAACAAAGACTCTACCTCAAGAGAGAGGAGGGGGAAGGAGGAAGAGGGTGAGCAGGGTATCTTCCATTAAGTGGGAGCATCTTTCAGGCAGAGAGTACTTTCGTCAACCCCCGCCTTCCCACCAGAACACAGCAATAATAGCTGAGGACATTAAATTGTCACAACATTGGTAGGATGGTATTACAAGAGGCAGACAGGGACAGGCCATAGATACAGCTTACCAAGTGTGATATAGACCCCACCACAGCCAAGAATACCCCGTCGCAAGCCACCAGGGCGAGAAGGCCCTTCAAAGGAGAAATGTCACTGCTGGAGGCACATACCCTTTGCTGCCAGAGACCTGGGGGAGTCCAGAGACCTCTATTCAGACACAGTCAGGATCTTGGCTTCACTTGCAGAAGGAATTCCAGGGGATTCGGTGCCAAGCAAAATGGAGGCTTATTAAGGAAAAGATGGTGGGTGACTGAGGGCTCCCAGATTTTCAGGAGAGTCGTGCTTAGGAAATTTAAGAGCCTCTTGTTCTTGCTGACACTCCTGCTGGTGTGTGTGTGTGTGTGTGTACACTTACCTTTAAGCATTTTTTTCTGGGCTGGGGATATAGAGTTATAGTGTGTTTGCCTAACAGCATATATGAAGCCCCCAGAACTCTACAAACTGAGCATGGTGGCTGAATGCCTGCTATCCCAGCAGACACAAGAGAAAAGCTCCTTCAACAAAATAGAGGTTGCCGGGCAGTGGTGGCGCACGCCTTTAATCCCAGCACTTGGGAGGCAGAGGCAGGCGGATCTCTGTGAGTTCGAGGCCAGCCTGGTCTACAAGAGCTAATTCCAGGACAGGCTCCAAAGCTACAGAGAAACCCTGTCTCGAAACACCGAAAAAAAAAAAAAAAAAGATAAAGGTTGTCCTCTGAACTTCATATATGATATACATGTGCGCACACACACATGCACATACATCACAGACATATCTATATCATGTACATCACACACACACACACACACACACACACACGTCTCTCTGTGTCTGTGGCTCCCTGGCTCCCTGTATCTGTCTGTCTGTTTCTGTCTCTCTCCCTCTGTCTCTCTCTCTGTCACACACACACAGACCCACACTCACATAGATACCATAAATATTTAACCAAAAGAAAAAAAAATGCAGCTTGGCCAATTGGCATTTAGGGTTCGATGAATCACTAAATCTGTCATCATCTACTTTCCACGTAGGACTGGAACACCAGGCTCAACTATAAAAGAGGAAGTGTTCTGATGCCACTCCCCCACCCCCACTGCCGCCCAAAGGAGACTGTAGTAAGCACTTCCGTGTCCAAGGGCTGATGGATTGATTGAGTAGCCCAAGCTGGCCTGAAGCCTGCTGTACAGACCAGGCTGGCTCAGGTTCGTGATTTCCTGCCTCAGTTTGTGAAGCTCCAACCCCAGGAGTTTACCACTACGGAGCTCTAAAGTGTGTTTTTGGCTATACAAGTTCGAGTGTGTCTAACAGACCTTCGCGCTCTTGGAAGGCTTATCCCTTGCAGTTTGTCATGACGTAGGTTACAGGTCTCAGCTTCAGCGTGCCTCAACACCCCTAGGGAAAGCCCACAGACTTGATTTTTGAAATGCAATTTATAAAAGAAAGTAATCTGTGGAGCTGGGGGTGGTGACACACACCTTTAATCCCAGCACTCGGGAGGCCAAAGGCAGGCAGATCTCTGTGAGTTCGAGGTCAGCCTGGTCTACAGAGTGAGTTCCGGGCTCCCATGGGCTGCAGTGAGACCCTGTCTGAAAAACAATAAAAGGAAAGATGCTTATGTGCTCAGTTTTTGAGGCCATAACATCCGGGAGCATGGGGGCTGCTCCAGTCCGAGAGCATGGGGGCTGCTCCAGGAGAGGGGCTCACACGTCATCACGCCATGGGGTGAGTCAGAAGGCAAGCAAGCACTCAGAGGAGACATCTCATGCTCTGAGAGCCCTCTTCTCCAGTAGCCCACAACTTGGGAAGGGCGTCCATCCCAACCACAGCAACAACAACACAACCCCTTTGCTATTGTGGTTACGTTAAAGATTCTGAGATTGGTACATTACCCTGGATTGTGGGGGGAGCCCTGCAGGCCATTACATAGATTTTTATTAGGGGTACAGAAGGAGACAACACTCACAAGAGAGGGCACAGAAAAGACGATGCGGCTAAAAAGGCAGAATTTGGACTGATATGGTCACAAGGCAAGGGTGCCAAGTGTCACCAGAGAAGGGACAGGGAAGGACAGCGTCTCCCCTGGAGTCTGCAGAGACAGTTCTGCCTGGAGACGCTTTTCCGTGAGATTCATTTTGGACTCTGGGCTTCCTGCAGAGGAATAGCTTTATGGCTGTTTGATTTTGTTTTATTTGCTTTGTTTAAGAGAGCGCCTTGTTGTAGCTCAAACTGACCTGGAACTCGAGCTCTTCCTGCCTCTGCCTCCTACGTACTCAGACTGCAGGACTGAATCATCGCATCCACTGTTTTTATAAAACGTTTTAAAATAGCAGCTCTGCACCGGGGTGGCAGCTAACATGCATCGTTCCAGCTCTGACGAAGGAGGAGCTCTTGAATTCAAGGCCAGCCTGAGCTACATAGTGGATTCTAGGCCAGCCTAGGTTATAGTGTGAAACCCTGTTACGAAACTATAAAATAAAAAAAAAAAAAATCACAAAAGAAAATACCAAGTCTATGACTGTTTGTTAGGAAATTCGCATAGGGGTTAAAGTAACTTAGTTTTTTTTTTTTTTGTTCAGTCTCAAATAGCCCTCCTTGAATTTAGGGGAGTCTCCTATTCCTTGACCTGTTGCCCCATAACGAGTGACTGACTGATTGACTGGGCTGATTGGGATTTCCTAGTACAGAGTTCTGCTTTTTTTTTTTTTTTTTTTTTTTTAGTTTTTCGAGACAGAGTCTCTCTGTAGCTTGGAGCCTGTTCTGAAACCAGCTCTTGTAGACAGGCTGGCCTTGAACTCACAGAGATCCACCTGCCTCTGCCTCCCAAGTGCTGAGATTAAAGGCGTGCACCACCACCGCCCAGCTTTTTTTTCCCACTGTGTCTACTGTGTTTTGCTCTCTTGTTCTGCTTCTATTCTGTGTTTCGGAATTATTATTTACTGTTTTGGAAGTCTCCATCTTTCTGTGCATCTCTCCCTTGTACTTGTTATTAAGAGATGTGACCGGTGCCCAGCCTCCTCCTTCCCTGCTTTCCTTCCTGAGCAGAGTGGATGTGGAGAGGCTGCTGGCCCGGGTGGGTGTTTAAAGTCACCCCCATACCCTAAAGCTCTCCCTCAGCCACCAGATGACAGCTCAGCCCAACCCGGTGTCACTCACAAAGGCATCCGTGGTGACGTCCATAAATCCACTATGAAAATGAGAAAGTAGGGTGTAGGGGAAAAGGGGAAGATTGTTTCGTGACTGGAATTTTTAAAAACCAAGAAACAGGAAATAAAGAAGGTCGGGTGATGGATTTAAGATAATCAGGGCTGAAAACAGGAACCCAGAGCAACTATATCAGGAACGTTTTATGAAGTTCCTTTACATCAATTCCTCCTGCTGCTTCAGGGAGTAATGGCATAGAGAATATCAGGAGAACCCCCAAGAGTGGGAACAAAACCCATTCACATTCACAATGCATGAGTGTGATGTCAATATATATAGATACATAATATTGCATAGCTATGATAAGATAGGTATATGTGTGTGTGTGTTATATACATTTGGTCTCGGCCCCTAGTTCCTGATGGAGTACCCCTAAAACTCTTAACCTCCTGAGTGATACAGATACTGGGAGCATTTTGTGTTTTAATATTTGATCTCTCCTTCTGACTCCTGATTTCATGTTCCTAAATCTCTTGGGACTTCCTGGGTGGTAGGACATCATTTGTTTCAATGAAGTGACCCTTGGTGAGTTTTTTAGTAGTTTGGACCTCTCTTATTTAGACAAAGGGGGAGGTGCTGGGGAACTTCCTTCAACCAATGGCCTTTGAGATGCTGGACCAGGTTGGGCGTGGCCAAAAAGGTGCACACTTGTGCAGCCCTCTCTCTCTCCTCTCTTACCTGGCTGCTGGATTCGGTTCCTGCTGCCTGCTGGTGCAGAGGACTGTGATCTGAGAGTCCCCCCTAAATAAAGAACCCTTTATTATGCCCAGTTCTGAGCTAGTGTGGGACTGTTTTGTTTGTGTTCTCCTACAAATCTACCTTTGCCTCCTGAGTGCTGGGATTAGTTGTATGCTCCCATGCCTGGCTATTATGTCTGTTATAAAACATCAGTAGATACAATACTTTATTCTATAACAATAATGGCAAATTATCTATTATCAAAGGATCCCTAAAACTTATATTCAACTGAACAGAGAGACATGTGATGATTGGGAGCCTTTGACACCAGAAGCAAAAGGCAATTGCATGGGACTGAGCAGCTAGCCTGTGGAATTTGCAAATGTCTGGGTGGCCGGTGTCATAAATACATTGCAGGATGTGCAGCTGGTGGCCAGAGAGATGGCAAGTGGGTTTGTGTTAGGAAGATCATTCTTTCCCTTGGGGAAAAATCAGGCTATTTAGGGAGTCTGAAGAGATGTTGTTACAAATGTCACCCACCCACTCTTTAATGTGGTCCTCGGAAGCAGTGATTATATAACCTTGGTGCAGAGTTTGCTTGTTCTTGTTTGAGACCGAGTCTCACCTTGTGGCTTCAGGCAGGCCTCAGACTCTCAATCTCCTTCCTTCAGTCCTTTGAGAGCTAGGATCACAGGCAGGTGCTACCAGGTCCTGCTTAGGTTTATTGTTTCTGTCTCGTTTTGCATTTAAGAAATGTGTAGTACACAGACCACACACACACACACAAATACACACAGTTTTGTGGGGATGGAGCCCAGGACCTTGTATACGCTAAGCAAATGCTCTCCCATGGGAGTTATACCCCATTACCTTAAAGAATATGTCCTGATTGCTCTTCGGGCTGATGAGGGAGGGAGGGGAACTTGATTGGGGGAGGGGGAGGGAAATGGGAGGCGGTGGCGAGGAGAAGGCAGAAATCTTTAATAAATAAATTAATTAATTAAAAAAAGAATATGTCAAACACACAGATAACCCGGAAACACCTTATTCTCAAATGTTTTACCTTTATTCCACCTTTCAGTTTCATATCACTCATAATATCATGGTTTGCATAAAAAAATTGTAGGAGGTCCGAGATCCTGAGGACTGAGAAGTACCAAAACAAACAAACAAAAAATCGACATTAAAAGGAAGATGCTCTCAGAAGCAGCAAGTTTAGTTCCTGCATCCTCCCCAGGAAGGAAGGTACGAGGAACTTTGGGTGGCATGGTGGCATCCAGTGAGACTCTTGGAGTCTGAGCAGATTTCCTACTTTTGGAAAGGAGCAGGGGCTGTTTTTGTGCCCTGCGATTGGCTTTTGGGGCTCTTTCCCAGATTTCAAACTAGCACTGTGCAGGTGAAACCCGGAGAAGAAAGAAAACAGGCTCGTCATTCTGCTAGGACTGCTGCTCCCCTCCCCGCCCCCGGAACTTGTGCTGTGGTCAGGCTTCCGAGGCGCTGAGAAGATCCTGCAGTCATGCCCGCGTTGGTACTCGCAGCTAGCCGCGTCTGAGTGGAAGTGACAGTTTCCCTCCAGGGATTATCTTTGACTGACACAAAATCTAAGCTGGACAGGGGCTGTCAGGAGCATGAGAACTCCGATTCTCCCGGGAATGGTGGTTGACTTTACTGTGAGGTCGAGCAGCAAAACCCCCGAGCACACAAGAGGAGGCAGTAGGGTGGGTGCTGGGTGCTCACGTCTTCTGTTTGAAAATATCTAAGGTGGGGCCTGTTTCCCCGCGTGGACTTTGTCATCTCTGGAATCTGGGACAAACCTCAGGACTCTGGGGTCTCTAGGAAGTGCCACCTAGTTTCTAAGGGTCCACAGCCACAGCATACTGCTTCTTTATTTCCTCACTCCTGACAGTTTCTTGAACTCAGCAATGTGACCTCCATTTCCTAGGCTTGCGTGAGCCTAAGGTCAAAGGGAGCCCTGGGGCTCAAGAGGTGGCCCAGTTACCCTGCAGCGTCCTATCATAGCCACAGAAAACCAGCAGGACCACAAGGCCTATCAGGGCTTAGCTCTCTCACTGCCCAGCCCTCCATTGTTCTGAGGTGAGGAAACTGGCAGGCTTTGCCCTTCAAACGGAGGTGCTGTGGTGACCTGTGGTGACCTGTGGTGACCTGTGGTGACTGAGGATCTAGGGCCTCTTGGTTTTGCCCAGAAGTAGGTGCAGGGACAGAGGTGAACACACAAGTAAGGAATAACAAATGGGGGTGGGGTGGGGTTAAATCAAAAACTAGAGGGGTGAGCTATGCTTCAGGTCCTTGACCTCTCCATGCAATGAGGTGATACCTGGTGGGGTGCAGCAGGAGGGGTTCTGGAAGGGTGTGAAGAGGAACTGCCGGAGACAATAGGTTTAGTTTTTGTTCCATGCCAAGATGTCAACGCTCACTAAACTTTGCTCAAAGAAAGTGGGAGCTTAGAGCAAGCTACTCAAATTTGTCAATAAGGAAATCAACATGCTCTCTTCAGAGTTCTGACAGCACACACCGTCATCTGCAGGATGACAGTCAACTCTGCTAGAAGGAACTGTCAGATCACAGTGGCTTTGAGGGGACCAAGTAGGCGGACAGGCCTATTACAGATGAGAATAGCACTAAAAGGAAGAAAGTTTAGGGAACAGAAGATCTCAAAGAGAAAAGACTGCCTTAAGGGAGGGCAGAAAATTTGACAGAGGCTGCTTTTAAAAATAAATAATGCTGCCGGGCAGTGGTGGCGCACTCCTTTAATCCCAGCACTCGGGAGGCAGAGGCAGGCGGATCTCTGTGAGTTCGAGGCCAGCCTGGTCTACAAGAGCTAGTTCCAGGACAGGCTCCAAATCTACAGAGAAACCCTGTCTCGAAAAACAAACAAACAAACAAACAAATAAAGTGCATAATGATTCAAGATGGAAAAATTATCTGGTTTTCTCCCTAATCCTACTTGCAAGTTTAACTGATGGAGCGGGCAAACAATACCCCCCCACAAGAAAAGCCTTAATGGAGTGGCTGCTGGTGGCATATGGAATCTTTATGATATATATATATATATATATATATATATATATATATATATATCTCATCATATATATATGATGTGTGTGCAGTGTGTGGTGTGTGTAGGCATTTGGTATGTTTGTATGGTGTGTGTGTGTGTGTGTGTGTATATACACTTAAAAAAAAGTAGTTTTTGTGTCCAGGCAGGAACCCAGGACAATAGACCAGAATCTGTCAGAAGTGGGGGCATGGTATTTTTGAGGTACCTCAAGAGATTCCAAACACACTATGGAAATTGAGAGCTCCCTGGTCACACACACCCTTTAGCCATCCCCTCCCCTGCCTGTTTGGGTCTCGGGAGGCTTGTTACCCTCCAGCGCTCCACAGGTACTCAGAGGAGGGGTTTCTGGAGAAGGGTGGCCACCACTCGCAAGACCACATATTCCCGCGGTCCACACAGGGCTGATGTGACTGGTCGGATCGCGTCACACAGTTCTGAGTCACCTGGCCAGTGGAAAGTTCCAGAACCGGCTGTTTCGGATCCTCACCCAGTAGGAATTTTTATCCCGAGAGCTGGGACCAAGGATGCTGCTGAGAGAATTAGCTCAGGGCTTCTCTTCGGGAAGGTGCTGCCGCTCTGTGCTTACGTAACCGCACAGCTGTGCAGACGTGCCCACAGAATGTGCTCCCAGCGTGAATTTTGTTTCCTTCCGTGTCTTTAAATTCTATCCAGTGAAGACAAACTTCTTTTGTGAATTAAAAAAAAAAAAAGTCTTGGGCTGCTCTCAGTGTCAATTACTTCTAGCTGCGAGGCAGTCTTATTTTTAGAAACTTAACGTTTTCAGTCACATAATAATGAATTTGAAGACAGAGCCCTTGTCCCTGCGCTTCTCTTGATCTGGGGATGAATGGTTACATGAGGGGTGACAATAGTGTCTTCAGCCCTTCTAGGTTTTAAGGTCGGTCTAAGCATTAACTTTACATAAGACAGATCAATAGAAGAAAAGCAATTTTAATTAAATACATGGTCCTGGACGCCCTAGGATCAGAATCTAGACACAGACAGCCTGACCAACCAAGCTTGGACATCCATCCTCACAGGGCCAATTAGACAGATAAATAGGGGTAAGTAAAGAAAGAAGGGAGATCCATTCCACACGGTCACATTGAAATGAGGGACAAAGAGATCGAGTGACATCCAGTCCATCCTGACGAAAGATTTGGTTTTAAACAGAGGACAAGAGGGGACAGGTTGTCAGAACTCTGAGGTTTCCTCCTGGGAGTCAGGTCTCCTCTGGCTGGTCCCAGAGCACCAAACTTTTCTTTCTTCCAGCATGGAACTTCTGGGAAGATTCCAATGTTGTGGGGTCGTTGTCTCGATAGTCTGAAAGCAGGGAGGGACATAGTAAGCATCTCCTGGGGACATCTTCCTTCCCACCAGGAGTACACATGCACCGGAAGTCCCACAAATGTGTGGGCTACCGGGAAGAAGGCAGCGGGAGTGAACCGTGTGCACCGTCCTTAACTAACGACGATGCTCTGGGTGAACTGTGGAAAGGGAAGGGGAAAATGTGTTACAAAAAAAAAGGGTTCCTTTTATTTATAAAGTTGTGCATATAAAAACCTTTCAGCGGGCTGGCGAGATGGCTCAGTGGTTAAGAGCACTGACTGCTCTTCCAGAGGACCTGGGTTCAGTTCCCAGCACCCACATGGCAGCTCACAGCTGTCTGTGACTCCAGTTCCAGAGGATCTGACATTGTTATACCAATGCACATGAAATAAAGTTAAATAAAGTTTTTAAAAAGTCTTTCATGCATTAAAGGCTCCATAGGAGTACCTACACCCCAGGGATAAATACCTTTGGTTATGAAAGTATCCTTATCAATGGAAAAGTCCTTCAAATGTGAAATCATAAGCTTCACCAAAAGAGGAGAGACACATCTTTCCCCGTGTTGGCCTCTAGCTTCTTTTAAAAACGAAGCAACAGAAAACTGAAGACACAGAGCTAGAAGGCCACAGTCTCCTTTGAGAGTAACTGTCTAGGGTTACATAATGACAATCGAGTTGTCTGTGTCCTATACCCAGCTGGTTTTAAAAATATGTTTTTAATGTAAACGGACATAGAATTACATCACACAGCTTTGGTAGTACAACGCTTGAACCTGGAGTGGTCCCAAAGAGGCAAGGGTCAGGTGAGGCACATACAGGTATCTGAGGATTATTCTAGGACTTCATCACGTTGCTATTCTTGGGACCTAAAGTCAGAGTTGGTGTAGCCCAAAGAAGCAAGGGTCAGGTGAGGCACATACAAGTATGCGAGGATTACCCTAGGACTTCATCATGTTGCTATTCTTGGGATCTGAAGTCAGAGCTGATGTAGGAGGTAATGGCTCATTTCAGAATCACTTGGGCTTTGTAAATTCCTCCTTCCTGAGGTTCTGGAGCTGGTGTAGGGGTGGGGAGAGCAGGGGTGTGGGCATGGGAAGGATGGGGAGGATGTCTGGGAGTGTTGGATACCGTTAAAAGCTTCCTTATACAGTGTGTGTCTCGGGCTTGGTCATTGAGCCTGTGACTGTGTTCCTCCAAAGCTCCACCGGCAGCTACCTACCTGCAAACTCACACGTCACGTATTTTAAAATCATGACTTTACCTCTATCTTCTCTATGTCTTCTCATATTTATAAAGACGAAAGCCGGGGCAGAACAAAGGAACAATTATGATCATTCTTTAGCTTGGCAGCAGGTAGGAAAAAATAAGAGTTCACAATGCTATCAAGAATTGAAAGGCAACAATGGCGCTTGTCAGTTCCTGCTCTCAGTGGGCACTGAGTTTGACGAGAAAGCCCAGTTACACAAAAGGAGGAAAGGATGTGACAGCTATGGAGACAGATGGTGAAGGACTTGCACCTACAGATCCAACTTTCCCTGAAATATCTTTGAAGGTCACCTTCTTAGATTACCTTCTATGTCTTGGGACTTGCCAGTTTCTAGATCATGGTCGTCTGAGTTAAATCATGAGAAAGGTAAGTCCGTTACGGTGTGAAATCTAAGTACATGAAAACTGCCAATATTTTCCAGCCCCCTGCTAAAAGCTGTGTATGATACCACTGTTTATATCCTATCTAATTCTGCAAGGACCCTTAAGGTTGAGCACCATTGTCATCTCTGCTTGAGTGCCAGGCAGCTAAGGCCTGGAGAGGAAACTAAATTATCCGGAGAGAGCCTACTGGAGAGAAAAGTCTGACTCAGAGCAGCACTACCTGACCCAGATTCCAAAGTCCCCTCCAATGGCTCAAGACCTGGGGGCAGGAACTTTGCAAACTGAGAGCCCAACCTGTCGGGGGCCATTCTCATTAGCAAAAGCATCCAGGGTCACAAGAGTGAAGAATTCTAAACTACAAGATGGCTGACCTGTTGTGTGATATTTTGATAGCCTACTGACAAATAGAGCTGGCCTGGAGTCAGAGAGTAGGAGCGAGCTATTAGGGGACCATAGAGGTTTGGAGGAAGGAGGACAGAGATCGTACAGGAAGTAGTAAGGCGTGGCCGAGAGAGGATCTCCTCAGCAACTGGCAGCTGCTCCCAGTTTTCTGATCTTCCAGGTTCTTACCCCAATATCTGACTCTCAATTTTTTTTTATTGATAAAGAGTAATTAGATTAACACTTCACTGGCCCTTTACACCGATGGTCCCAGTCAATAACTTTCCGGTGCTCATGTCCACAACAAGGAGACCAGCAATCAGAGTCCTGGTGCTTATATTCTACGCGCTAACTACCGTTCTAAGCCCTGTGTGGATGCTGATTTTTGTTTCCTTATTTATTTGTTTCAGTCTCGGGGGCGGTGCTGACGGGGACAGAAGGACACACGGAGTGGTGTATGCCACAGATTTTTTCCCCGGGGCACCAGTGCTGAGGACAGAACATCAGGACTGTCTCTGCTGCACATCTTTGGAGACGCACGCTACCCAAAACATGACTAAACATATGCTCGAGAGAGTCCACACGGCAGTGATATCTTTGAAAGCCACAGCTGCTGTTTCTTGTGTGAATGTTATCCCTGCTTTGGGATAGAAGGTAGAGAAGCAGGGAGGAGCCAGTGTTGGTGAAATCCACAGCAACTGTAGCCGGAAAAGCAGTGCCGTGCCTGCCGCCACATCGCAACCCACAACCCACCTTCCTCTCCACCACATCTCACTACGGTTTTCAGCAACAAATTCCACTCTTTCCCTGCAAATCACTGTACCTCTATTGAATGAGTGGAGTAACTCACTGAAACCCATACACTTTCAAGAATGCCCACGTGGAAGGCATTGCGCTGGGATCCCAGAATTTCCAAAGGATCCATGAAGGATATTTTGGAGCATCCTCCTGTTAGGAAAACCAGCTAAACGCTTCCTCAGCAGGACCCTTTAAGACATCCTGCAGGAGTGCTTGCAGCCGGCTGCTGCTTCTGGATTCTGTTTTGCCCTCAGTGCCAAACGTGGCTTTCTGGTTGTGACAAAAAACACAGACTGAGCAGACAGTCATCGAGTGGCCGGAAAACACTGTCCTGCGCAGACTGTCTCTGGTACCTTTGGCTGTTTAGATTTGGCCACCTGAGAACCTGAGAGTTTCCGTATATCATCCTAGCCAAGTGAGAGCAAACAAATGAATTAGAATGTGTCGATTTAAAACTATGAGGCATGACTCAGCAGTTAAGAACACTGACTGCTCTTTCAGAGAGAGGACTTGGGTTCAGTTCCCAGCACACACATGGCAGCTCACAACCATCTGTAACTCCAATTGCAGAGACACTCTCCTCTGGCCTCCATACACACTGCAAAAGTACAGAACACAGACATATACAAAGACATAGAGCAAAACACCCATGTACATAAAAAAAAAAAAAACACTCTACAGTGTGGGGCATGGTGGTGCAAACCTTTAATACAGCACTTGGGAGGCAGAGTCAGGTGGATCTCTGTGAGCTCAAGGTTAAGCCAATCTACATATCGAGTTCTGGGCCAAACAAATCCACAAACTGAATTCTGTCTCAAAGCAACAGCAAAACTGAAATGGACCCTGAGAGCAAGATGCTGAGCTTGTTCCATTACTTTCTCTACATTAGGAATAAGATTCTACACAGGGAATTGTGGTCCAGATTTAAAGAAATGAATGGATATATAGAGCATGAATTTGAAACAGCTTATTGTTCTTCTTCATAAAGCCCCTTGTATCACAGAGAAAACAAAGGACACTGTCTTGAAAGTCAGACTCAGAGGAAAGCCTGGACGTAAAATGCCTGTGACAGCTTCTGAAGGGACAGAATGGCTGGCGGATGTAACACTCAGTGTGAGCTGTTGGAACGTGTCTTAGGTAGCATCTTTAATTAATAATACATTTCCCCCAAGAATTAAGAGTCTTCAGCTGAGAATATTACACTAAGCTAAAAGCCTTCATCGAACCTGCCAACATTTTTCTGAGTGCTGTTGAAAAAGAATAGAGATAAAATTGACTAATTATCTTTTCTCTGTATACAAAAAAAATATCCAAATACTATTGGACCTTGAAAGTGTTTCTGTCTAGCTTTCCAATGGCTCTCAACCTATGGGTCGTGACCCCCTATGGCAAACCTCTAGCTCCAAAAAATATTTTACATTAGGATTCATGAAAGCCTCTTCTCCGATGTAATAACCTAAATCAGACCAAATCAGACCAAACTAGAAGAAGCCTAGGTTTAATGGATTCCAGCACTCCTGGGTGCCCTCCCTCCCAGGAAAACAAGGAGAGGGGAAAGGAGAACTGGAGAGAGACCACGTGTTCGTTCTCAGGGGGCAGTTTAAATAGCCTATGGGAGTGACCTTGACCCTCCCTGGGAAGGAGTCACCGTTGGTCCAGTTTTCTTGGAGGTGGAGTTTGGACTGAGGCAATTCTGAGGGGAGGGGGCTTTGACCCCCAGCCAAACAGAAAGAAGTTTTTAAAAAGGTAGACAGAAACAGAGAAAGATAAAAGCCCAGACACAAAAGGTAGTTGGGATGATTTAAGATAAGAAAAGCTGGCAAAAAATTAGTCAAGCTAAGAATAAGTCTCCGTGTGTGATTTATTTGGGAGCCAGGTGGTGGACCCCCTCAAAAAGCCAAAAGAATAAAATAACACACAACAGTGTACCTTAGCTAAAGTCTAGATCAGGTCGACCTATGGCTGTGTCTATGGGACATTTTCTTAATTGTCTAGACCACTGTGGACTGTGCCATCCCTCCCTAGGCGGTGGGCCTGGGTTGTACAAGAATGATAGCCCTGCAAGCCAGTTAGCAGAATTTCTCCATGGTTTTGGCTCCAAGTGCCAGCCTTGGCTGCCTCCATGTTGGACCATAATGTGTAAGGTGACTGGTGCCCATTTGCCCCACTCCCACCCCTCCATCCTCAAGTTGCTTTGGGTCTGGTGTTTAGCACACAACAGAAAGCATACTAGGATCCTGGCTCTTTGACCTTCAGATAGCAAAGAAACCCAAGGATTTCCAAACAGTTTACTACAGGCTTTTAGTGCCAGGATGAGAAATGGTTGTCTTTCCATTCCTTCCTGTCTTAGTTTAAATCTTCTTGAACTAATGATGCCCTCTTTTGTTCCTACAGCTTCTAATGAAGCATTGCTTCCTTCTGGTCTTCCTGTTGCCTTCCCTGCCTTTAAACACACTGGCTGGAATTGGGGTGGGGGGGGGGTTAGCTCTGTTGTAAATGGACCTCATTAATGGTTTTGTCTTTTAGCTTCTTTAGTGCAGGAGCATTTAGCACACAGTTTCCAAATTGCTTTGGTTCCTCTCATGAGCTGAAACACCTTGTACTTGCATGATATGTATAGTTGGGTATTTCCTAGACACTGGGGTATATTCCAAGAAATGCATTTTAAAGTGATTTGGGTGAGTATCACACAGCATACTTGCATAAACTAAGACACCTCGGATATCACTAGGCAATATCATATTTTTTTTAATGGTGACAACCGTAGAATACAGAGCCTTGTGCATGCCAAGGTGATCACTCTATCCTGAGCTACAGCCCAGCCCTTGGGTTTTGAAACAGGATCTCACTTACTACCTCAGGTTGTCAAGTCCAGGCTAGAGGCCAGTGAGATGGCTTGGGGGGCAAAGGTAATTCCTTCCAAGCCTGATGACCAGAGTTCAATCCCTGCACCCTGTGGGGTAGAAAGGGAGAGCCAACTCCTGCAGATTGTCCTTCGATCACCACATGTGGTCTGTGATGGCTACTGTTACTTGTCAACGGGAAAACATCTGGAATTAGCTAAAACCCAAGTGGCCCGGTATACTTACAAGGGACTTTTCTTAATTAAGTCACTCGAAGGGGGCAGACCCACCTCTGTTGAGATGGGAAGATCTACCTTTCATCTGGGTCTCACCGTCTGCTGGAAGCCTGTGTAAAGAACAGGGAAGAAGGGAGCTTCTGCTCTCTGCCTGCTTGCTTGCCCTTCCACTGACCCATCCATCCCTTTACTACCATCAGAGCCTACTTCTTTGGGACTCCAGCAGACAACGAAGACCAGCTGAGACACCCAGCCTCATGGACTGAACAACTACTGGATTATTGGACCTTCTGTTCACAGGCAGCCATTGTCGGACTAGCTGGACCACAGCCTGTAAGTCACTCTGTAAATCCTCTTTCTGTGTCTACATAAGGATTTGTTCTATCAGTTCTGTTCCTCTACGGGACCCTGATACATGCCCTATGACACATTGTATTCACACACATGTATGTACACGTATGTATAATGAAAACAATTTAATTTAATTTAAAGTATTTTATTTAAAGAAGGTTGTCTAAGCCGGTCTCAAATAATACTCTCTCTCAGCTTCCAAAGTGTTGGGATTACAGATGTGTGCAACCCCAGCTGCCTTTACTTGGTTTTTGTTTTATGGCAGAGACATGATGTCACTCCCTGCAAAAGTCAAGCTGGCCTTGACTTCAGCATCCTTAGCCTCTCAAATCCTGGGATTATAGGCATGTTACACCATGTTCTGCTTAGACAGCCATAGGGGAACATCACTGTGTATACAGCCCATCCCTGATCAAAAACATTGCTATCAAAGCATGAGTGTTTACATGTGTAACCTGAGACCCCTTTGAAAGCACGTTTGTCCGTGATGTCGTGAAATCAATGTACTGGTGAGTTTGAGATCCTCACTAAAACAAGAATAAGAAGACAAAGAATACTTCCCCCTGGGTAGCTATCAAGTAATGAATTGAATTTTTGACACAGTTGTTACGTTCTCTGTCCCTAGTCTCCCTACCCATAATCTTCAATACCCCCTGTATTCCTGTAGCCTAATGGAAGTGCACATTGTTGTGTGGTCCCCACCAGAGAAGACTGCTTGGGCATGGGTTTATGCCAATTGAAAGTCTTTATTAGCCAGCTGGCAACTCTACTGGGTGTTTGGGATCCCAGTGCAGCCCGAGCCTGTCTTAGGTGAGCTTTTAGGCACACAAGCCTTGTTCTGGGTTGACATATTTCAGTTACAAGAATAATTAGTCAGAGGTGGAACTACAGAACCCCAAAAAGGAAGTAGTACATTCCCAAAACTATGAATTCGGATGGATTAGGTCTTTGTTTTCATTTTGGCATTGTAGTATTATGTGTTGAGTTTTGTGGCCTAAAGGGTACTTCTATTGTGGAGTCAGTTGTGCTAAGGTCTGGGGGCGGGGGTGCCTATTAAGGCTCTGTTACACTCATCTATGTATGCTGAGTTTTGTGGCCTAAATGGTACTTCTATCATGGAGTCAGTTGTGCTAAGGTCTGGGGGCGGGGGTGCCTATTAAGGCCTGTGGCACTCTGTTACACTCATCTATATATGTATGCATGTATGTCCACAGTGTGGGGAATTAGACCCAGGATGTCATAAGTACTGGGTGAGTAGTCTACCTTGGAACCATACCCAGGCACAAACACTCCCAGCTTTGACTCACCTTTCCCTGGCTTATGACTCAAACCCCAACTGTAGTCAAAATTTATCCTGATTGTTGGAGAAATTTCAGGTAGCTGTTCGAAGGAATAGAATATATAACTCGGACTCTGTTAAGAGAAGCAGGCAGATGAATGCTATTGGCAGTGTATGGGGGGGAACATATCATCCTGATGGTGTGGCATCCTACAGCATGCTATGGAGTAGACTTACTCTGATTGCTATTGGGAGTGGGAGCCCCCAAGTGCTCTGTCTTCCCTGAACCTGTCCTGTGATCACAGAATGCTTCCTATTTAGAAGTCTAGAAACTCTCTGAATTCCACTATTAAAAGAAAAAAAAATTGAGCTGGCTACATCAGCTCAGACCATAATCTCAGTACCTTCAAGGATGAGGAAGGAGGATTTCTGGGAGTAAGAGGCCAGCCTGGACTACATGGAGAGTTCCAGGTCAGGCTGGTCTGGGACAAAGAGTGAGTGAGAGCTTGTCTCATAAAATAAAGAGAAAGGAGTAGAGTATAAAAATAAAACCAGTTTCTGTAGCTACCGTGAGAGCAATGGAAAGAAGAAGCAATAATTAATCATATTTCCAGGTCCGTTAGTTTGGTGCATGGTAAAGACATGAAAGACTGTCAAACCCACAAACTCTTTGAGCCAGCAATTTAACCTTCAGAGGTTTTCTCTAAGAAATAAGTGAATAGCACGTGAGAATATTTGTTTGTCAAATGCTTTAAAAAAAGAACTTTTTTTCCCACGTGTGTGCACCCACATGACTCATACACATGCATTCATGATGCCATGGTACACATGGAGTGGTCAGAGGACTACATGTGAGAATCAGTTCTCTCCTTCAATCATGTAGGCTTGGGGGATTGAACTCGGGTCATCGGGCTTAGCAGCAAGTGCCTTTACCAATTGAGCCTTTCCACTGGCCCAAAAACCTTTTTTCAAATATGAGGTTATTAGAGGTTTTCTGCTATGTTCCAAAGTTTGTTATCTTGGAAAAACAAATCATTCTTATTGATTTTGAGGCAAGGTTTTCTGTAGCCAGGGTAGCTATAGAATATATATCTATATAGCTATAGATTCTGTGTAGCCAAGGAAGAACTTGAACTGCTTGGTTATTGTTTGTTTATTTAGTTGGTTGGTTGATTTTAGTTTCGAAGCAGGGTCTCACTTAACCCAGATGGACACAAACTTACTGTGTACTTGAGGCCCTTGATCCTCTGGCCTCCAATCTTCCCAGTGCTGGGATTACAAGCATGTACCACCACACCCATGTTAATGCAGTGTAGGGACTGAATCTCTAGGTTTAAGGCCCTGGCTTTGCAAGTGTTAGTCATGAGCCACATCCAATCCTAGAATTATTCTTAAAACCCAGAGGAGAAATTAGAGATATTCCTAGTTTATTAAAAACAGATGACACTTCTGATGGCCTGCTGCATCATATTTTATTTGCATTTTAATAAATAAAGTTTGTCTGCAGATCAGATTGCAAAGCTAAACCACTAGGAGGCCAGGGAGTGGTGTCACACGCCTTTAATCCCAGGACTCAGGAGACAGAGGAAGATGGATTTGTGAGTTCAAGGCTACCCTGTGTTGGGGAGTGTGGACTCCCAGACCCTGGATTTCCTGTAAACAACTTGTTTTCCTGTGCTTACAGCTGCTCTGAGCATGAAAAGGGCAATAGTTTCTGGTGGGTTTACAGCTGAAAAACCCTGAGAGTTAGGGCGTGGCCATTTAGTCAAGGAGACCCTATATAAACTGCCCTGGAACACAATAAAGTTGGCATTCTTGGGGCGTTCTTGATTCAAGGGGGCATTCTTGGAATTCTTCTTTTAATTCATGTCTCTATCTATGTGCGTGTGTTTCAATCTCCAGCCCACGAACTGTACCATGGCGCATAACATGTAGAACAGGCATTGCATTAAAACCCTGGGCTACAAAAGATTGATCCAGAAACAGATCCAGGTAATGGCACCTCACACTTTTAATCCCAGTGTTTGGGAGTCACACGACTTTAATCCCAGCACTAGGGAGGCAGAAACAGGAGTGATATGAATGGGTGGAGAGAGAACTATAGAGGGGAAGAGTCAGGAACTCACTGTTGTATGGAGTCTGAGGATTCCTGGAGACAGGATCTCACCTTTTTGGTCTGAAGATTTGGTAGAGGTAAAAGGTCTCTCCAGTGGTTTGGCTGCTCTGCTTTTCTGATCTTCAGCTTGCACCCTGATATCTATCTCTTCAACATTGGTTTGCAGTTTCTGGGGAGCCGTAGCTTGTGAAGGACCAAGTGAGGCACAGCCCCCTGTAGGTCCAGGCAGTGGAGGAGTACCGTGGTACTGCAGAAGACCTCATATGGAGATAATTTGAACAGTGAATTCAAAACATCAGTCTGCTTTTTATAATCACACGTCAGCAAGTCTAAACAATGCTAGGTTTAAATGCTACACACCCATTTATTTAGTTCACTGGAGTTTCAGACCAGTGTTTTCCAACCATTCTAACGCTGCAGCCCACAATACAGTTCCTTGTGTTGTGGGGACCTCCAACCATAAAATTATTTTCGTTGCTACTTCTTCACTGTAATTTTGCTACTGTTATGAGTCCCGATGCTGTAGATATCTGTGTTTTCTGATGGTCTGAGGCAGCCTCTATGAAAGGTCATGTTGTGGTTGCTTTTCTGCTCTTTTGACTTTTGGAGGGGGGGGGCTGCCACCCAGCTCCCAAATAAATCACACATGGTGGCTTATTCTTAGTTATGAATGCCCGGCCTTGTCTTGGCTTGTTTCTAACCAGCTGTTCTTATCTTATATTATCCCCACTGCCTTTTGTCTCTGTGCTTTTATCTTTCTTATTTCTGTATGTCTTACTTTACTGTTATTCCGTGGCTGGCTTGTGTAGCTGAGTGGCTGGCCCCTGATGTCCTTCTCTCCTTGTTCTCTTGCTCCTCCTCTTCCTTGTTTCCTCCTCCTATTTATACCCTCTGCCTGCCAGCTCCACCTATCCCTCTCCTGCCTTGCTATTGGCCATTCAGCTCTTTATTAGACCATCAGGTGTTTTAGGCAGGCAAAGAATCATAGCTTCACAGCGTTAAACAAATACAGCATAAACAAAAGCAACACACCTTAAAATAGTATATTCTCCAGCAAGGTCATCCAACCCCAAAGGAGTTATGACCTTAGATTGAGAACCACCGTTTTAGACTGTTGTGTAGCATTTAAGTAAATGTACAC
Source organism: Chionomys nivalis (assembly GCF_950005125.1). NCBI lineage: Eukaryota > Metazoa > Chordata > Mammalia > Rodentia > Cricetidae > Chionomys > Chionomys nivalis. The sequence continues at coordinate 22,281,173 of NC_080110.1, forward strand.
AGACTTTATTTAGTATAGGACATTTTAATCCGCATCCTTTAGCAAACACTGTACTTCCTGTGGAGGTCAGAGGAACCCCAGACACTGCCCACATTCCGCTCACTTTGCTCTCCCCGTCTGCACCTCCCACCCACAGCCTCATGTAGAACTGCAATAACGAATTTGGTGGGGGCACCGGGCTGAGAGCTTGGAATCAGTTAGCTTTGCTTCAACTGTGGTATAAGTCTCCAGTCCTGCAGGAGTATATGTCCCTTCACTAACCCAACTGAGTTTTGAGTTGAAAACATAGGTCAGCGGTAGAGTGTTTGCCTAACACGGGTGGGGTTGTGGGTTCAAGTCCCAGCACCTCACAATATTAAATAAATAAGAAGAGCAGAACTTAAAAATGTAGGCTAAAAATAAATGGCTGAGGCACAGTGACTTGAAAAATAACGAAGTCAAATTGACCGACATTTTTGGTTTCTGACATCCTTGGAGTCTTTATCTGTACTTAAATTTGAAAGCGGTGATAAAGAACGCAAGGTGCCCAGTGTGGTGTTCCTGTTGGGTACAGGCACATTTTAGTTGTGTGCGACACCATTTACCACATTAAAAAAAAAAAAATCTTTAAAACTGGAAGTCTTGATTATGCAATTGTGAATTTTAAAACTAAAGGGGGAAAAAAAACCCAAGCGAAGGATTCTTATTCCTAATGACTATGTGGCTGTTGCCAAAGATAGCCTTGTCTTATGTGACCAAGGGGCATAGAGTGATCTGCCTCAGGTGACAGAGACCACACGTACCACAACTTGGGAAAGAAAACTCTGAGTGTCCGCGTGATGTTTCTGAGACATGTAAAGGCAATTGCTGGGAAATCAGGGTCATCACACGGCACGTGTTTGTTCTTGAAGGGAGAAGGCTAGGAGTGTATATAAAGTTTAAAAAAAAAAAAAACAAAAAAAAAAAAACCTTCTTTCATCCACTGTCATTTGTCCCAGATAGTCAGCCGTGACATCCACGTATTACCTTGGGAAACAGTTGGAACTCACTAGCGATTCCCACTATTCCCAGGAATAACTGGTACTGTCAGAAGTGATTCGCTATGCTAGAAAAAGCAGGAGACCTGAGCAGGGACATTTAATACTATCATCTTAGTGAGCAGATAGGACAGGACACACTCTACCCAGGCAGTCACTCTCGTGGACTCTGTTCAGCATCCTACGAAAATGACTTGATCTCTTCTCATGTGAAGTTATTCCCGAGGCTAGAGAGACCCTGTACCTTGATTACCTTCTGCTAGTCTGCAGCTCCTAAAAGTCCCTGCACCCTAAAGATGGAGCCTCTGACGGACACATGAGCCTTTGGAGACAAGCCACCCCCGAACCTTCCTCTTCAACCACATCTCTCCTCCCTGGTGAGTCTGATCCAGCCACGGTTCTCATTCTAGTTCCTCATATCAGCCAAAGACTTCCTGTTTTAAGGCTTGACCGAACCGGCCATCTCGGCTTTGTCGCCTTTGATTCCCGTGTCAATTCCGATCTCAGCTGCCTGTTTGTTTGAAGAGAGGCTTTGCTGATGCCCAGGTACCCACACAGCCACTGCGCATTCCTGACAACACAGCCCCAGAGCACGTCAGAGACGCAGTAACACCCTGGGGTTTTCTCTGTAAGCTTGTAGTTAGTGGCTTGCCTTTGTCGGCCCTTATTTCCTTCCACTGCCACCAGCCATGGACTCCAGAGGGGAAGTCCTCTTTCTGGCTTACCCCACTGAATGTTCATGTCTCAGTGAAGTAAGCATTTGTGGGAATGCGTGAAGGGATGCATGGATGGATACACAAACCCACAACCAACTAGGAACCTTACTCCGGTAAAGTGCTTCAAACAGTGCTGCTTGTTTATTTTTTTTTCTTTAATGAGAAATTCCTTACTACCCAAAGAACTTCCTCCTTCTTGGTTTTATTTGCCTAGGCTGGCTAGTCAGATTCTTGTTCTGAAGTTTTGTTTTTACAAATCTCCTAACACATACACACTCCCCCCCCCCGCCCCCTCTTTCTCTTCTCAAACTACATTCACCTGACTTCTTCCCTTTGCACCATTTTGGTTTTAGCTTCATCTTAATTGAATAGATTTCCCTTCTAAAGCTTCCATCTCTCATTTCACTAGCCGAAGGTTTTTAAAAAATATTTAAATAATTATTTTATTCTGCATTCACGATCTCATTTTAATTTTTTTTAAATTTATTTATTTATTTATTTATTTATTTATTTATTATGTATACAATATTCTGTCTGTGTGTATGTCTGCAGGCCAGAAGAGGGCACCAGACCTCATTACAGATGGTTGTGAGCCACCATGTGGTTGCTGGGAATTGAACTCAGGACCTTTGGAAGAGCAGGCAGTGCTCTTAACCACTGAGCCATCTCTCCAGCCCCCTCATTTTAATTTGAAACATCTAACAGTACTCATCATTTGCTTCTATTTTGCTGGTTTCAATTTTCCTATGTCCCCTTTCAAATCTAACTTCCAAAAGAACAAACATTTAAATCCTAAACTACTTATTTTTAATTTAACCCACACATTTAAACATCATTTAGCCCCCAGGCCTACTTTGTTTCATTTTGATTTCGAGACGGGGTTTTGCTATGTGGTCCTGGATGGCCTGGAGCTTGCTATGTAGAGCAGTGTGGCCTCCAGCTCACAGAGATCTGCCAGCTCCGGGAGTGCTGGAATTTCTGACCGGCCAGGTCCAAATCCACAGTTGGCTGACACTTGTCCTTCACACTTCTGCTTCTTCCCTGTCTCTTCCCCCGCACTGTCTTCCCCACACCCATCCTCCACTCCTACTTCCTCACCTGTGTTTACAAGAGTCAGAAGATGAGCTGGGAAAGTGAACAGTGGAGAGAGTGGGCTTCATGCACACGGAGAGGTGCAAACTCCTTTGCTGTGGAATATTATTTTAACCGGGCAAAGATGTGCTACATTTGTTGACGCTGTAAACTATTTAACTGTGCAAAGATGTGTTCCTTTTGCCTACACTGCACACTAACTGTGCAAAGGTGTGTTCCTTTTGCCTATACTGCACACTATTTAACTGTGCAAAGGTCTGCTTCTTTTGTTTATGCTGTATTTGTTTCAACTTGCCTGCCTAAGGCACCTGATTGGCCTAATAAAGACCTGGACGGTCAATAACCGAGCAGAAGAAAGACTAGGTGGGGGGCTGGTAAGGCAGAGAGAATAAGTAGGAGGAGAAATCTAGGCTCAGGAGAAGAAAAAGGAGGAACTAGAGAAGGAGGAGGCTGAAGGGAGATACCAGAAGCCAGGCAAACACCAGCCAGCAGACAGAGAGAAGCCGTGAAAGTAAGATATACAGAAGTAAGAAAGGTAATAAGCCCTGTGGCCAAAGGTACATAAAGAAAAACCAGATAATTTAAGTTAAAGGAGCTAGCCAGAAAGGAACGTAAGCTAGGCCCATTTAAAACTAATAAGTCTCTGTGTCATGATTGGGGAGATGGTTGGTGGTTCAAAAGGAAAAACGTGGAACCTTTTTTTGTCACTAGTTTTGCCTTTATCAGCTCCTTGGGACCACCTCATCATCTTACTCCTTGAAGGCTAATCAGCGAATTCAGTTCAGTTCACTGTCTCTGGGGAAACTGGAAGCCCTCTTTACACTTGAAATATTTGACTTGCTGAAGCAGGGTGGCTTTGTAATATCTTTTACCCCGTAGTTCCTATATGAACCAGTTGGGCGAACTCTGACAGCAGCATCCAGAAGAAAAGTCTCCAGGGAAGTGTTCTCTGGGGGTGATGCCTAGTTTAATGTCATCCCGACACAGGCTAGAGTCATTTGAGGATAAGAACCTTGCGAGAAAATGTGTCCATCAGATTGGGCTGCAGGCAAGTCCGCGGGGCATTTTCTTAGTTGATGATTGATATGGGAACCACCCCTGAGTAGTGGTCCCTGGTGGTCCTGGGATCTTTAAGAAAACAGACAAAGCTGGGCAGTGGTGGGACAGGCTTTTAATCCCAGCACTCAGAAGGCAGAGACAAGCGGATTTCTGTGAGTTTGAGGTCAGCCTTGTCTACAGAGCGGGTTCCAGGACGAGCTCCAAAGCTACAGAGAAACCCTGTCTCAAAAAACCAAAAGAAAAAGAAGAGAAAGAAAAAGGAAGGAAGGAAGGAAGGAAGGAAGGAAGGAAGGAAGGAAGGAAGGAAGGAAGGAAGGAAGAAAGAGCAGGCTGAGCAATCCACCGGGACCAAGCCAGTAAGTAGCACTCCTCCATGGCTTCTGCATCAGCTCCTTCCTGCCCTGCTTGAGTTCCTGCCCCAACTCACTTCAAAAAAATAAATAAATAAACTGTACCAGGCGGTGGTGGCACTTGCCTTTAATCCTAGCACTCAAGGGGCGATCTCTGTGAGTTTGAGGCCAACTTGGTCTAAAGAGCAAGTTCCAGGACAGGCTCTAAAGTTACAGAGAAACCCTGTCTCCAAAAACAAACAAAACAAAAAACGAAATAAACTGTGATGTGCAAGTATGAGCCCAATAAATTCTTCAACTTGCATTCGGTCATGGTGTTTCATCACAGCAATAATAACCCTAGCTAGGGCACGAGGCATGACCCTGGTGAGATGTTCACTGACCTGTCAGCAAATACAACAAGATGTTCCTCAGTAGAGAACCATCAGCCGGCACCATGTGACACTTGAGACCAGCTTGTATTCATTGTTTTTCCAGCAATGTTTTCTTTCCCTTCTGGGAAGAACAAGAGCAAGGGTCTCTTAGGCTATGACTTCCTTTAGACCAGAAGTAGCTCAACAGAGCAAATCTCACTCTTTCTATTACTGCAGGCTAGTCCCACAGAGAGCTGTACACCTCTAGGAGGTAACAGAGAATCCTTTGCAGTCTGTTTATGGGATGTGTGTCTCTTTGTGCTAAGGGAAGCCCTTATACCAAAGGCTTTAGCCAACTTGGAATAGTTTTGCTCTTCTCTCTAGGGGAGAACAATGAGACTATCCATCAGCAATCGTGGCCATGTTAAGTATTATAGATATGATAGATACCCCCACCTTCTCTCCTTGAGGCCATTTTTGGTTTCTTCCCTTCCTTCTACCTTAGTTCTGGGATTACAGATTGCCCTGCTACTCCTGGCTTTGTTCTCCAATCTTTAATGCTTCCCCCATGATGACCATGTTTTCAACAATAAAACTGCGTAGGGAAAAACTCAGACCATACCCAAACCATAAGAAGAATGTACTCATAAACTGTGGTATTGACATAAAATTTAATAGTGCCCAAGAATGAACTGTCTGCAGCTGTCCGTAGTGATAGAATAAACCGCATAAGTGGACCCAGAGAGCAGAAGAAGCCAGGCACACAATAAAAGCACATCATGGATGATTAAATTTGTGCAAAGTTCCGAACGGGCAAAAATATAAGCTGGTGTCAGGAGAGCACATGATGATTCCTTAGGGTCAAGGGAACAGCTGGATCACCTTGGGGGCGACTTCTAGGGCATCAGAAGAACACTGCTTCGCCATCTGAGGACTGGATGCTTCAACCATTCATTTTTAAGAAACTCATCAAGTTGCACACTCAATTTATATATGGATTTTTTCTATTTTTGTGCTCTGCTTTAGTCAAAGCGTTACTAAAGATAGGCAAAATCCAATGAGGTTGGGGAAGACAGTAGCTGTCCCACAGCCTCGGGAAGAACCGGCATGCCTATAGATGTCCCCCTTGACGACAGACAGAATGTCAGTCACAGCGCGGCAGAGCTCTGAGGCTAATCACATGAAGAGTGGGGTTTTGTTTTTTTTTTTTTTTTTTTTTTTTTTTTTGGTTTTCCCTATGATCCAATACTTCCCAAATCATCATCAAGATAAATGAGTCTTGCCATCTGGATACTGCGGAGAAACAGAATCCTGGAAGAACTGTTTAGTCTCCAAAGTATCCCGTTACTTTGTCTGTAGGCATCTCTTCCTTATGGCAGCTAGGGACGTCCTAGGGAACTCTCTGTTTTCCAGGACTGTGGTAGATCCTTTAGCACAGGGTGTGTTTGGAATTGTGTCCTTTTGGGATATTACAAAAAAAAATAATAATAATACAGGGGCTGGAGAGATGGCTCAGAGAGGGAAGAGTGATAATCTGAGCAAAAGGGTCAAGGTCATGATGAGAGAAACCGGTAGAGACAGCTGACAGGAACTAGTGGGAGCTCACTAACTCAGGACTGACACCTGGGGAGATTGCATGAGACCAAACTAGGCTCTCTGAATGTACGTAAATTGAATTTAAAAATTTTTAAAAGTACAGTTCAAATGGCTCACATCTCTAATCTCAGCACTTGGAAGGCCGAGGCAGGAGAATTGCTGCAAACTCAAGTCCAGTTTAGGCTCCAGAATGAGATTCTGGAGGAAAGGACTGGGTGTGGGAGTCAAAGAGGAGGAGTTCAAATAAGTTGTGTTAGGAAATCAAGAGAGGTTTCCTGGGGCTGGAGATGCAGCGGGGTTCATAGGATGCTTGCCCAGCACGCACAGAGCCCCAGTACTGCATAAATAGCATGGTGATACCCATCCGTAATCCCAGGTCTGGGGAGGGGAAGGCAGGAGGATCAGAAATTCAAGGCCATCCTCATGGGGCCAATCTGGACAACAACATGAGACCCTGTCTCAGAGAGGGAGCTTTCCTAAGACAGGCAGACTTTGATCTAGGTCACGTTTGTAAAAATGGAGAAATACGGGAGAACAAAGAAAAGCATCATTGTAATCCAAGGAGACAGCGCATGCAAGTATGAAAAAGGGTACATTCGTAGACCCGGGTGAGATTGGCACTGCTGGGGAAGATGGCAGCAACAGGAGCCTGGGGAAGAGAGGTGTCCTGTCTCTGTGACTTTGTATGTGTGCCGTGCATTGTGATCTTAGACACCGTTTAATATGACTTGCTTGTGAAATTCCCCCTATAGGCTCATATGTTTGAATACTTGGTCCCCAAAGGCTGGTGGCATTTGGCAAACTTGTGAAACTGTTAGAATGTGGATGGAACCTCCTCACTGGAAGAAGTAGGTCACTGTGGGTGGACTTTGAGCTTTTATAGCCTGGCCCTACTGCCTGCATCTCTCTGCTTCCAGGCTTGCTTGTAGAAGCAAGGGGCCAGCTCTCTCTGGCTTCTGCTGCCATGCTTTCTTGGCCGTGATGGACTGTAGCCCCTGGAGCTATAATCCATTACAAACCCCTTTCCTTAAATTGCTTCCCATGGCTTATCCTGTCACAGCCACCAACCGGTAACTAATACCAAGCACCATTCCTTACCTCAGGCTGTGAAAACGCTTAAATTCTAAAATCTGAAAAGTTACTCTTAGAACTTACTTTTACAGAGACAGCTCAGCGTTTAAGATGATAGCACCTTGGCACACTAAAGCTCTGACATCATCAGCTTGAACTAAAAAAGGTTTTTCGTAGCATAGTCTCAAACTTTACTTGAGTTGATCAAAGCCCAAGTATGAATATGGTGCACGCTGGGCCAACTACAAAGGAGTCTCAAAGTCTACAGTCACTAAATAACTCGGTGTCACCATCAGCACCCTTGTGTGAGTGAGCCATGTTCAATGAGGGCTAACAATATTGTATGTGTACCTCCCATTTGAAGAGTAGCTGCAGACACAATGTTTATTACCTGCCATGAAACAATGTTCAGGCTTGCCAGAGAGCCATTTTAAAAATGCATAAGGGCACTCTTGGTGCTAATGGAATAGATCTCTTCAGTGGTTTCAAATAAGCAAGAAGGAGGCATAGAGAGGGTGCTTCTTGGGTTGCCTCTGACCGCTTGCACCATGAGAAACAGTAGATACGTCAGGGCCCACCCTGTACGTGGCACAAAACCAGCTGTGAGGATTTAGCCACACTCTTCCTTCACACTTCTCTAGTGGCATACCCATTAATATAAAGGCAGTAAGGCATGTGTTGAAGCGCACACACTTGCGGTTGGCTCTGAGGATAAATTCAGCGATGTAGATGGTAGCCATGAGCAGCAGCCTCCCCCAACTGCCCTCCTCCTGTCCGCAACCAGCCCCGTGGTGGCTACCAGGAAGTGTGAAGAGTCACCCCCTGAGTGCCACCATGGGATCTGCAGCCATTGCTTTCAGTCCTTGCCAAGGAAGTGGCAGAATGAATCACAATGGGGGCAGATTCCAGAGGGCACCACGGCTGTGTGTGTGTGTGTGTGTGTGTGTGTGAGAGAGAGAGAGAGAGAGAGAGAGAGAGAGAGAGAGAGAGAGAGAGAAGGCTGAGTATGCAGGAGCATGCTCCTAAGCAGAGGCCAGAGCAGGATATCTGAAGTCTTCCTTTATCCCTTCGCCTTGTTACCTGGTTGCCCCAAGGCAGGGTTTTTCACTGCTTCAGCTAGGCTGGCTGACCAGGGTCTATTTGTCCCTGCTCTCCAGTGCTAGGGTTACAGGGATGCACAGCTAAGCCTGGCTTTTCCATGGTGCCGGGGATTCAAACTCGGGTCCTCATGCTTGCTAAACAAGCACTCTTCCCCAGAGCCACCTCTTCAGCCCACAACTAGAATTTTTCACGTGACCCACTATCTGGATACTGCAGCCTAACCAAGTTCCCAGTCAAAATTAACCTTCAGAGGTGAGAAGCGTGCATCTGTGCAAAAATGGTGTAGACTCTGAATGTCTGAGTTGAAGCCCCATCTTTGACTTTGGCTTTGAGAGACAATGTACAGGCTGGTGTCAACTTAACACCAACCAGTTAGAGTCATCAGCGAGGAAGGAGCCTCAACTGAGAAAATGCCTCCAAAGATCTGACTGCAAGCAGGTCTGTAGGGCATCTTTTAAATCAGTGTTCACTGGAGGAGGGCACAGTCGATAGTGGGTGGTGCCATCCCTGGGCAGGTGGCCTGGGTTCTATAATAAAGCAGGCTGAGCAAGCCATGAGGAGCAAGCCAGTAAGCAGCTCCCATCCATGGCCTCTGCATCAGCTCCTGCCTCCAGGTTCCTACCCTGCTTGAATTCCTGTCCTGACTTCCTTTGGTGATGAACAGCAATGCCGAAGTGTAAGCCAAATAAACCCTTTCCTCCTCAATTTGCAGCAATAGAAACCCTAACCAAATCAGGATTTCTTCTCTGCACTAATCTTAATTTCTTAAAAATCCATGTGTGCACAGAGAAACCTTGTCTCAAAAAACCAAAAAAAAAAAATCCATGTGTGTTTCAGGCTGTTTAGATTATGTAGAGAAATTAAAAGGATCAAAAAAAAAAACAAGACCAATGAGAAATACAGCATTTCTTAAAAAAAAAAAAAAAAATACAGTGTCGGGGGTGAGATCCATTTACCTAATGGAAGTTGGGTAGGGGTGTTATTTTAAAAATAAAGAACTTTATGTGTCTCCCCTCTGCTCCTGGTTGCTAAGCACCGCAACTTATTTATAGCAAGCCATTAAAAACTGTTTGGGAATGTTTTAGGGAAGACACTGATCAGTTTATTTCCTGAAAAAAAATTAAAAAAAATAATTATAAGGACTGAAAAACAATATCACTTTTACAGAGCAGGGTCTGCAGGAAGACTCTTGGTGACTCCGACCTGGGAAGATGGTCTGCAGGGTTCTCGGAAGCACACAGTTCCCGTCCTGGCTCCATGTGTGTGTGTGTGGGGGGGCAAGCATTTGTCTCCGTCTGTGGGTGCTTACCTCATGCTGGGAGAAGGATGCACAGGACTGGGGAAGTGACCTTCAGCCAAGGAATCCAGCCAAGACACTGCCTGTGACTGTCTACTGGTAGGCTGGCTGGCACCCATCACCCCTTTCTTAAGTAGCAGGAGTGTGCCCTGAGACAGAACACTGCCTAGTCAAAAGGAGTGTTCTGTTTCTTCTTGTTCTTGGAAGAGGGATGTAATGGTTGGCGTCCCAGAAGTCATATCAAATAAGGAGGTACGCTTGCGGCTTGTTGCCAAACACAATGGAACTTCTTCATTAAGCTTCTTTTAATGTCATGGTGCCAGCTCTGGGTTTCCTTTAGTGGGTACTCTTTTATGCCATGCATTGTTTAAGACTTAGCAGTCAGATCTCTAGTTCTTGTGGCGCAGTTTAGCCTTTTCTGGGTCCCCATCCTGGTAGCCAAGTCAAGACACTCTACTCCTTTATTGCGGGTAACAGACTGCAGATAGCTCACCCTTCTAAAACCCAGTGGGGTTTGGTGTGCGGGGCAACTTGAATCCAATTAATCCAATTAATGGAAGGTGGGTTTTATCAATAAAATAAATCAATGTTAGAGCTGGAAAAGTACTTTCCCTTATCTTTCTTTTCCAACATCTATTTTGCAGCTAAGATAACAAAGGACCCAATTTTCAAGCAGCCAAGGTAATCAGCCATGGAGACAGGGTGTGTGAACACAGGAATCCCAAACCCTAATCCACACACACACACAACACCACCACCGCCACCGCTACCACCACCATGGCCACTGCCACCACCACCAGGCTTACATCTTCTTCTTGAAGTGTAAATGGAAGACAGTCTGGGTGGATCATGGGAGGAACGAGAAACTATTGCACACCCTTGAGCACTGAATACCACCACGTGGCTACCTTCTAACTCAGAATAGCCCGACATACATCATACAGCATACCCCATGCACATTCCACACGCCACCATCACCCAATGGGCTTTACCCAGAATCCAAAGCCCTTCATGGTCCCATGGCTGTTCAGTGCCAATTTTTTGTTAGCTGCAGTCGGATTACGTACAGGCCCAGCAAAGGAAGGAGGGTTGGGTAATTAATTGTCGCTGTCAGATCCGAAGCTGCTCTGGGAAGGCATTTAATTAAGCAGTGGGAGTTCTGCCCTAATTAGAAGGGCTCGGCGTGGGAGGCAGGGAATTGCAGGACCAGCTGAAGCTCTTGGTACTGTTGCTTTCCCACCGAAAGGAGAGCTGGTGAGCTCTCCAGCATCCCTCGTCACCGTGGTCTTTTTAAGATTCAGAATGGTTCGCTGCTTTCCTAAAGCCTTTCCTTACTTCTCAGTGCATCTGCGAGCACGTGATTTACAGGCCACACGGGTCCTTTGATTAGTGTATAATTAGCTGCAGTTAGGCACCATATAAATGCTAACTGCTTTGAGAACTACCTTCATTTTTTTTTCCACCAAATTTATTTTTGCGGAGGGATTTCCAGGTTGTGAATTTTAAGCAGGCGTTTGCTCTGTCTAAGCAGGGCAGCTAACCAATCATCAAGTGCTCTACATGTCCTGTCTGCCTCTTTACAAACAGGAAAACCAAACGGAATCGAGCAGCCACTGGGCCGGGCATCCCCGCTTCTCTTTTACAAGGAGGAAACGACCACTTTTCCCTGCCTTGTGAAAGGTAGCCACTGTCAATCCACAAGTCCGATCCAGCGGAGCAATTTTGAAAGCGCAAAACAATCGTTTTCATCTTCCTGCCTTCTGTTTTATATCAAAAATTTTGTAAACAGTGTACGGTGGCTTGTGAGCAAAAAAAAAAAAAAGTTGCCTAACTTAAGTACACAGATGGCATCCCAAAGAATACTGACCTAAGAACCGACTGACAATTGCTGGAATCTTTGGCAAGTTTCCACCCATCGGAGGCCTCCAGTTCCTCCCCGCACTCCCCGAAACGTGATGTGTTAGCAGCGGACCTACTTCCCTAGAATGAATGCTTTGCCATATCCGAAATTTGCAAATGCCGAGTCGGGAAGAGAGCGCTCCAGTGCAGACGAGTCGTGGGGCTCCACACCTAACCCCCTGGATCTTGTCATTTTTCTGGGGACTCAGTCGTGCCCAATGCGCCCTATATAAGCTTAATGCACTGACCGATGTAACTATGCGTCCTTCCAATACTTTTATTTTTGAATGTGTATGATGTTTGTTTGAAGCCTGCAGGTATGTCTCTGCACCACATTCATGTCACGCCCCTGGAGGCCAGAAAAGGATATCAGTTGCTCAGAAACTGGAGTTACAGATGATTGTGGGCTTTCGTGTGTATACTGAACCTGGCGTTACTGGAAGAGCTCTTAACCGCGGAGCCATTACTTCAGCGGCAATACTGTGTAGTAACACTTCCTTTCTCTCTCCTGGGCTCTTCCAGAATAAAAGGAGAACGGAAACATACAGAGAATCCACGCAGCAACTTACCATTGAAGCTTCGCTCTGGCTTAGATGCCAAGCAAGGGAGGCTTGTTGCAGTTCAGAAAGGCGGGTGTTTCTTTAATGTCCACGCACAAGCCTTTGCCAAAAGTGATGGCACCCGATAGCTGGTGTCTGTTTTCATCTGATTGTCTTACTGGGAGAAAGAACTTCTTGTTCAGGCTGACTGGGGAAGTGGGGTTTGTGGGTGACAAAAAGTCGAAGAGGTGAGGCCCATAGAACTCGAAAAACCAAAAAGAAAAAAGAAAAAAAGAAAAAAAAAAAACACTCCAGTGCAACTTCATTATAAACTCGGGGAAGAAAAGGGGCAGCTAGCATTAACGCTGCATTCATGGTCAGGCTTCTCAGATTTTACTGCCTTTTGTGCTGGGGAAACCTCTCTATAGTGACTGCCTACAAACACGAGGACTTGAGTTCCTTAAAACAAAACAAAAAGCTCATGTTTACAATCCCAGAACTAGGGAGGCAGAGACGTGGATCCCTGGGACTCACTGGCCTGTCAGTTGAGTACCAAAGCACGAAGAGCCCCAAGATTGCCGTGCGCACACATGCCACACATGAGTACGCACGCCCAGCCACACGAAGAATTAGTGCCTTCCTTAGATCGAAGTATTCTCGTCATTAACGGAGAGTAGGAAAGCATCAGAAATCAACGTACAGCCCAACCTCTGATGCAGCTTCACCTCTGACCTGTTCTGTGGATCTACTGAGCTCATACTGGGCCCCAATCAGAGTAATACTAATTCTGTGCCTGGTGCTTGCGTGGAGAGGACTGACAACCTCTGTTCAAAGGGAGCCCAGGGCTCCTGAATGAGGAAGGACAGAAATCGGTCCTGACACAGATTCACAATATGGGAGTCTGCCCTGATGCAGGCAGGAGCCGAGCCTCTTCAGGATAGGGAATGGGCTGCTTCTACATACAGCCAGGATGGAATCAGAGTCAGGTGTGTGGGGGAGGGGGGAACAGGCAGCGCACTGAGGCGTGCAATGGGCGTGCAATGTGTAAATTTCAGACACACTATTTTTAACGTTGGCTAAGCCGTACCTGTGTTTCAGTCTGAAAGTATCCTTCATTGGGCTGGCATTCCAAACCACCAACTTCCCAAGAGTTGGCTTTTCCAGAAGCCTTCCTGTACAAACCATAATAGTTTTGTTGAGCAAACAGTGTAATAGGTTTTCTGAGATTAAAATATTATATCTGTTTGAAAAGACTTCCTATGCAAGGAAAGCTTACAGAATAAGCCATATTTCCAATTTTGGTAACACAAAACTATGGTTTTGAGGAAAGCGTGGCTCCCTTTCCCATCTGATTTTAGTGTTAAATATCCTTCTACATAGGCTGTGCCAGTATCTTATAAACTTTGATCACCAGTGTTCCTAAATCATATCCAAAATCCTAGAGACCTTGTCTTAGAGAGTCTGCTCAGTGGAAAGTAGGAGGCCATTGTTTCAAAAGAGGCAAAATGTCAATTTTTGGAGATATTATCTATTAAAGACGAGTAAAGTTCGATTCAACAGTTCAACTGGGTGTGGTCACCCACAGCTGTGATCCCAATCCTAAAGAGACTGAGGCAGGAGAATCAGCATTTCATGGTCAACAGAGACTGTGTGCTGAGACTCTGTGTTTGTGTGTATGTGTGGTGTGTGTGTGTGTGTGTATGTTTGGTTTTTGATGTGTGTGTGTATGTGTGGTGTGTGATGTGTATGGGGTGTGTATGTGTGGTACGTGTATGTGTATGTACGTAGTGTGTGGGGCATGTGGGTGTGTGTTTGGTGGTTGATGGGTGTGTGTGTGGTGTGTGGTGTTTATGTGTAGTATGTGAGATATGTGTGTGATGTGTGTGGGGTGTGTGATGTGTGTGGTGTGTTTATGTGTGGTGTGTGATGTGTGTGTGTGGTGTGTGTGTTATTTGAGAATGGAACTTCAAAAGATACATGTTTCTGAATTTTTGGGGTACTAAATAGGGATAATAGAATTTGTAGTTTGGGTGTACCTGCATTAGTACACATCTAGCTTTAATTTAAGGGGGGGAGGGTTAAAAAGGTTCCAGAAACAGATCTAAGTCTGAGTCACAGCCAGTTTATTTAAACGCTCAGTTTCAGCTTTCTCATCTACAAAAATAGCTCAGTACCCACGTAGTAGGATGGCTGGATGAATAAGAACAGTGTTGAAATGACTGCTAACACAGGAACATCCAAAATAATGAGCCAGCCTCAAATAGCGCTGGGCACAGACTCGCTGCTGCCCAATCCCAGAGCTGACATAGGAGACTCAGGAGGCAGCGTCTTAAACGGTCCCCCAGGTGATCTTAATGGAAACCCTACTGAAGCCTGACCTCCCCTGAGCCTCCCCTGTAGGTTTAGATATTGGCCTCACCTCCTAGCCCGAGAAGCAGATTTAGTGAGTCTGGATTTCAAAGGTCCCCCACCCAAATGGGAATCCTTCCTAATTCATTCGTAGGGTGCCTATCGGACACCACTCCTTCTTCAAGCAGAGATCCTGGCCAGGCTTGAGCTGTAGAAAGGTCCATCAGCTCAAGTTATGTCCTTATTCACCTCTCTTTGAATTCTGATTTCTGGAGAACGCCAAGGGGAAGAATTCCGTCCTTAGAACTGGAACCACACTCTTGTGTCTTACACTACTGTTGTGAGCAGGGAGGAAGTAGGTCCTAGAAATACTTAGGAAGCTGTGCCATGGCAGAAGGAAGTAACACATGCGCCAAACATCCCACATTCCCGTCTTAAAGTCTACCGACATTCTGTGTGTGTGGGTCTAACTTCAGGGAACCTCTGCCATGATAGCTAGGTGTAGGTTATCTTTTCTCAGCAGTTGCTCTCTTATCACGTGCTGAGCATGGTTGAGTCCCAAGAAAGTAAGGAAATGATGTGAAGGCAAGAGATTTAAGGAGAAGCCTACACACGGAGATAAAAAATTCCTTTTGCTTCCTCTAAATCTATTTACCCTTCATGTGGAAAGACATTTTTAAAAGGCACCCTGCTGGAAAAATGTAAGTAAAAATAAAAACAAAGACTTAAAAAAAAACAAACCAGTAAGTGGAGCCTGGAGAGAGTTCACATGTAGCATATTTAGAGTTTCAAGGGACTCATGCTTAGTGTCCCAATGCATACTGAAAACTGTAGATTCAGATATAATAAATCCCACAAAGACCAAAGGACATATCAACTTTGTCTCCCCTAATAAGTAAAAGCCATTGCTCTACAATCTTATCATGCCTTGGAGCAGGGTTGAAAGTCTTCTTTGAAAAGGTTTTGATCATCTTCAAATACCATCTTCAAGTTTTCTACCGCAACAAAGAGACAGCAATGCCTTCTCTTCTGTATGTGAGAAGCAGACAGTTTACTGTTCTTTAGCTACTGAGACAGAGCAGCCTGAAGAGAAAGCAAAATTCTCTTAGCTTAGCGCTTTGGGGCTGTTGGGTGAAAAATATTTTTAGATATTATGATTAGTAATTCATGAGTGAGAAAGCTTTGCCAGACCAAAATATTCAATATTGTTGTTTATTACTTATCTTTACATATTTTTTTGCCAATGTCCTGAAGAAGCAGGCCCATAGACATGAGGCCTGACCCCCTATCATTCCAGATATAAAGATAGATGGTCCCTAGCCCCTGGCCTGTGTCTTCTCCAGTCTCATCTAGACGCTAGAATCAATATGCGCTAGCTGTTTAGGTTATTTTTCATCAAAAATATGTATGTATGGGGGGTGTTTGTGTTCTTGTGTATACAGCATTTGCATTCAGTGCCAACAAAGGTCAGAGGAGAGAGTGTCAGCTGCCCCTGGGACTGGAGTTACAGATGGTTTTGAGCCACCATTTGGATGCTGCGAACTGACCCTGGTCCTCTGGAAGAGCAGTTATTGTTCTTGACCATTGTGTCCTCTCTCCAGCCTCCACAGTGGCCCTCTAAAAGAACTATATAGCATCGTTGACTTAGAGATGTGAGCACCTACATTTGACATCTTTTATTTTAACAATATTTTATTTTTGAAGACTAAGGATGAACCAAGGTCTCCTGCCTCCAACTGTGAAACATGAGCTTTATAAATCAACCTGACACTTCTTTCCTGGAGCATGATGCTTCCATACATGTGATTTTGTTTGTTTTTGAGACAGGGTTTCTCTGTAGCTCCAGTGCCTGTCCTGGAACTAGCTCTTGTAGACCAGGCTGGTCTTGAACTCACAGAGATCCGCCTGCCTCTGCCTCCCCAGTGTTGGGATTAAAGGTGTGCGCCACCACTGCCCAGCTCCATCAAGTGATTTATAGTTCTTGAAAGCTAGGGCTTCTTGGCCTATCTGGGAGGAGCTCAGAATCATGGGGAGAAAACCTTTTGATCATCGTGTATCACATACCTCATCACCTGGAACCGCCTAAAGACAAACTTCCGGTGGTATCTATGAGGGATTATGAGATTAGGTTAACTGAGGAGAAGACCCACCCTAATGTCAGACTGAAGAAACAGGAGAATGTGACTGAGTACCAGCATGCATGATTCTGTTCCCTGATCCAAGATGTACTGTGACTTCAACTGCCTGCTGCCATATGCCATACCTTCCCCTCCATGGACTGTGAGCTTTTCTCACGGTATAAACTGATAAACACCCTGCATGTGTCCTTCAGAAAGGGCTTGTTTTGATTTATTGTTTCAAGGGGGATACAGTCCTTCCTGTGACAGAAGATGTGGTAGCAGGTAGGGTAGGCTGGAGCAGAAGGCTGGGTGGCCGCACTGCACCCATACTAAGGAAGCAGAAAGTGAACAGGTAGTAAGAGCAGGTACAAAGCCTCAAGGCTCTCTCCCAGTGGTCCACTTCCCCAGGGAGGCTCCCTTTCTAAAGGTTCAACAGCTTTCCTGAATTACTACCAGCTGGGGACCCATCAGGTGTGCAACCAGATGGCCTATAGGAGACATTTCACATCCAAACTGCACTGTTTGGTGATGGTTGGTGGTTTCTGTGTTTTGATTTTGAGAGAGTAAATTGGATATAGGCAAGGAATTCAGGCCTTGCCTGGAATTCACTATATAGGCAGTGATGAATCAGAACTCCCGCATCTCCTAACTCCACCTCGCGAGTGCCCGCAAGTCAGGCTAGTGGTTTCTGTTTGTCTGTTGTTAAATTGTTTTCGGTCTGTTTCTGCAGACTAATATTAATGTCTGTCCGGGCAACCAGTCAGTCATTGGTTTTCATTTCGGGTCAATGAATGTTTTGGACTTCGGGGCATATCTGAGCAGGCTGTGGCAGCTGCTCTCCTGCCCCTCTTTGGTGTTTAAAGAACAGAATCGGCTGAGTCATCTCCACAACCCAGTATCAAGTAATTTTGGAGCATCCACTGAGGCAACTACCAAGTTTACCTTCTGAATATGCTAATATAACAGATTTTAATGGTAAATTTTGCTGTTGATAAATTCAATCAAGATCTACGTGAGCGCCAGGTAATGGCTGGTGCGCACCTTTGATCCCAGCACTCAGGAGGCAGAGGCAGGCAGATCTCTGTGAGTTCGAGGCCAGCCTGGTCTACAAGTTTCAGGACAGGCCCTAAAGCTACAAAGAAACCCTGTCTCGAAAAACCAACCAACCAAACAAACAAATAAAATTGACATAGCCATGTTTTGTTGTTTTAATGCGTTGCTTGATAAGTTCATAAATATTTTAACTAGAATTCTTGCATGAATAGTCAGTCATACCTGAGCCGGCCTAAGGTCTGGATTGCGAGTTTCAATGCCTTTCTGTCTCTCTGTGTGCTTATCGTCTGAGCCCTGCATTAGTCTCTGCCTTTGATATGAAGGTTAGGTTCAGTGTGTAAACAGTGTTCTTTTCTCAGCCCTGGGATATTTAAATAGCACAAACCCATCAATTTCTTGAAGCTCAGATGATTATCATTGGAGCTAGATGTTTGGTGCCCTTTTCAAAGGTATCTCTGCTTTATTTATCTGTTGCAATGTAAGAAATCATCTCTAAATTCACTGAACTGAAACATTAGTAACAAGTCACCACCCCCTAACCCTGGGGTCTCAGCTTAGCAGGGAATCCTGGCTAGACCTGCCTGAGTTTGCAGTCGGGTGTGCCTGGGGCTGCGGCCATCCGAAGGCTTTTTTGACATCACACCAGCTCACTAACACAAGGGCAGGTGGACCAAGGGTAGAGTAAAAGGGACAACTGGCGCAGGAAACCAACCAATCACTGAGCACCCTGACTCACCCCTGACACCCCTGGGAAAACTCCGCCCCCAAGAAACCCTATATAAGCCTTTCTACTCCCTTCCCTGCAGAGGCAACCACTTTCCTGGATTCCTCTTTCCCAAATAAATCTCTTTCTCATAAGAGTCTTGGGTGACAACCTTCATTCACCAGCACAGAGCAGAAGAACCTGGCTGGGATGTCCCTTAGGGGACTGAGCTGAAAAACCTTGTTGAGACGCTCCCTAGGGGACCTCAGCAAGGCAGAGCTGAACAGAAGAACTTTGCTAGGACGCTCCTTAAGGGGGGGGGGAGAAGCAAGGAGTGTGTGGGGGGAGCAGCAACTTTTCACAGGAGCTGGAGGAGATTGCTACATTTCTGCAGGAGCTTCCTTTAACAGAGTGTTAGCAGAAGAAAAGTCTTGGGTCAGAGAGGAAGCAGATAGCTCTGCTAGGACGTCCTGCTCTCCAGAAGAGCAGGATCCCTATATCCTGTGGGGAGACCATCCCCCACCGCACCCCAGCTTCAGGTAGCCTGGCTTCCCAATAGTCAGGACACCTTCCCTCCAGGGCTGAGCTGCCCCATTGCAGCTCTGGCCTCTAGAGCTGTCCTGTTGCGGCTCTAAGTATTTTCTGGCTTCCCCATAAGTCAAGATATCCCAATACCACGGCCTCTGTTCCTCTTCTACAGACCTCCCCACAGGATTGCCGAATGGCCCCACAGCCTAATAACTGGCTTCCCCCAGAGCAAGACAGAGGATGCAATGCCTTCCACTGAGCTAGTTTTAGAAATCACATACTGTCTTGCTTTTGTCTTAATCCTTTCCATAGTACCAGGCCAGCCCTGATTCTGACCTGATTTGGGGAGCTGGTTATATGGGGGCATTGCTTTCAGAAGCAGGGATTCTTTGGGGTGGACTGGTAGGATGGGCCCTGTAGCCTTTTGGAATCTTTGCAGTCGTTTTATGGAGATTACTCCAGTTGGTTTTAACTCTCAGCGCATCACCTTCACATGTGTTATGGATGAAGCTGAAATGTTCCCCACAGGCTCTAGCTTTGCATATTTGGTCCCCAGCTGGCCGTGCTATTTAGAAGGTGTGACTATTGGGAAGGTGTGACTACCTGGAGGAAATAGATCACTCAGAGTGGATTCTCAGGGGGGGTCTATTATCTCTGGCAATTTCCCGACTCCGTCTCTACGCTCCCCGGGCTACAGGTGAACAGTTAGTCCCTGCCACACGCTTTTGTAGCCGTGATGTTCTGTTGAATGCACGTAGCCAAGTGACTGTAGACGGAACCATCCGAAACTGTGAGCCAAAGTAAATGGTTTTCTTGATACACCCCCCCCCCCAGGTCAGGTGTGACGGCGTAAAGGAATGCAGACAGATTATAAAAATATATACAGCTTTAATAAGGAAATAGACTTACAGGACCACAGGTTCCCGCGGAGAACAGGAAAAGCAGAGAAAAGGGCTGCTGGGATCAACGCCTGGCAGATTTAGCCGTAAACATTAGCCCGAGGCGAACACGCCCCCAATGGTTGGGGCTATATCCCTACAGTCAGGTGTTTATTCATGGTGGTACCAAAGTGCATAATATAGCATTTCACAGTTTTCATGAGCTTTATCCTGAATTGTCAGTAAAATATTCTGTAAGTTTTAGTCAGATGGTTCTCTCTCCAGAATTATAGATAGGTGTATACAAAAGTCTCCTTGTGATCATCTAAAAAAAATTTTCAACTTTATTCTAATTGTATGATTTCATAGAACATGACTATTTGGTCTAATTATCATGTAGCTTCATATTTAAAGGTGTTTGTTGCATGTACTGGTTACTTTTCTTGTCGCTGTGTTAAAAAAAAAAAAACCCTGATAAAAACATCTTAAGGGAGAAAGGGTTTATTCTGTTTCACTGATTGAGAGTACAGTCCTCAAGGCAGGAAAGCAAGGGCAACAGTGGCTCGAGGCAGCTGGTCACACTGTATCTGTACTTGTGCTTCGCTTACTTTCTTGTTCCTATTCCGCTTAAGACTTCAGCCCACAGAATGGAACTGCCCACATTTGGGGTGGTCTTCCGGCATAAATGAACTGAATCCAGATAATCCAATAAGAGAGGCTTGGTTCTCCAGTGAGTCTAGAGCCCCACAAGTTGATGATATTAACCATGCATCCAACCTTTTTTTTTTTCAGATAGACGATTCGTTGCTCCATTAAGAAAGTGGTTGATCAAGGTAACATTGATGTGAGCTCTCTCCTGGTTTATAATCAATTTCCATAAGTGGCTGGGACTATTTCTAGACTTTCTGCCATCTGTCTAGCACAATATCAAATAGCAACAGAAGGGTTTGGAGTTTGATGTAAATGCCTTTAGTTTTTCCCAGGGAAGATGATGTTGGTGTTTGGTCTGAAACAGATTTGAGTAGGAAGCATTCATGTATTTCTTTTATTGTGTTTCTCAGTTTTGCTCTCTAAGATGTTGTAAATGTCACATGACTTTTCAGGATTGTATGTGTGGTAATTTTTTTCTTTGTTTGTTTGTGTTTTGTTTTTCGAGACAGCGTTTCTCTGTAGCTTTGGAGCCTGTCCTGGAAACTAGTTCTTGTAGACCAGGCTGGTCTCGAAATCACAGAGATCCACCTGCCTCTGCCTCCCGAGTGCTGGGATTAAAGGCGTGCACCACCACCACCCAGCTTTGTGCAGTAGTTTGAATGAGAATGGCCCCCCTCATAAATTGAATCTGTTTCCCAGTTCCTGGACTTCTTAGAAAGATTGAGGAGATGTGGCCCGGTGAGAGGAGGCGTGTTGTTGATAGCGCGTTCTGAGGTTTCCAAAGCCCACACCAGTTTGTCTCACTGGCTTTCTGTCAGCTGATCAGGATGTAAGCTCTCAGCTACTGCTCCAGCAACATGCCTGCTGTCTGCAGCCTTGCTTCCAGTCATGATGACCATGGACTAACCCTCTGAAACTGCAAGTAAGCCTCCAATTAAGTGTTTTGTCTTTAATAAGTTGCCCTTGGTCATGATGTCTCTTTACAGCAGTGGAATAGAAACTCAGACAATATAATAGACAATAAATGTCATTAGATTTCCTAGAGTTGAACTGTGTGTACAAAAATCCTTTGTGGATAGGAATTGCCATTGCATCCTTCTCATTTATAGTTACTCAGTACTGAGAGTGTGACGGTTAGTTAGAATAGAAACTTGACACCTTCTAGAATCGCCTAGAGAGAGTCTCAGTGAGGGACTGAATGGTTAGGATGAGCTGTGGGCATGCCTGTGGGGGACATACCTCAGTTACTTTCACTGAAGTGGGAAGACCCCATCCACTGTGGGTATCAGCATCTCCTCGGCACGGCATCCTGGGTTGTATTAGAGAGGAGTGAGGACACTGAACATTAGGGCATGTGCCTTCATTTACTCTGCTCTTGACTGTGGCATGAGCAACTGCCTCAAGTTCTGCCCACCTTGACTTCCCTGCTGTGAAGGACCTTAACCTGGAATCATAAGCTAAAATAAACCCCTTTCCCCTACGTTGCTTTTATTATGGTATTTTCTTATAGCAAGAGGAAATGAAACTAATTCAGGAAGTAATTTTAAAATGAGCTTATGGCCTCTTTATCTTTTACAGACACTGAGTTATGTATTTTATATTGCCTTCACAAAAATAATTTAAGTGCTAGTTAGATAGCTGTATGTGTAAAGTTGCCAGCAGCCAAAGCTGGCATCTTGAGGTCAATCCCTGGAACCCACATGGATGAAAGAGAACCAGTTCTCTAACGTTGTCATCTGACCTCCATGACCTCCATACACGTAGAGGGCTTGCGGTATGCTGAACACACAGAGAGCTTCTGGGGGGAAACAGCATGTCTGTGTGACTGGAGCTCTCAGAGTCACAGCCTGGGCTTTGGCAGACCTAACAAGCTAGGCTCAGCCACACACACCCCCTCCAGACCCCAGTCAAAGAGACCAGTGATATTGAGAAGCAGAGAAGGAGAAGAGAAACAACAAAGGGGTCTTGTCACCCCAACCCCAAATACTCCTTCCAGGTCCTGACACAGGGTTTAGGTTTAAAGAGAAGGCAAGAAATATCTACAACTAGAGAGTCTTGGTCAGCGTGGTCCCATAGCTGTCATGGCTCCAGTCTGTCCTGCAAGGTTTTCTGAGATGCAGTCAGAGCTGTGTATAATCTATTCCTTTTAAAAGCACGCTTATTTTTTTAATATCATCATCATGTATATGTATGATGTGTCTGTGTGGGCACGTCCTATCAGAGCACGTGTGTGGCGGTCAGAGGACAACTTTAAGGTGTTCTCTCTCTCCTCCCACCTGTACGTATGTTCTAGGGATTTTTTTTTAAATATTTATTTATTTATTTATTTAGTATGTATACAATATTCTGTCTGTGTGTATGCCTGCAGGCCAGAAGAGGGCACCAGACCCCATTACAGATGGTTGTGAGCCACCATGTGGTTGCTGGGAATTGAACTCAGGACCTTTGGAAGAGCAGGCAATGCTCTTAACCTCTGAGCCATGTTCTAGGGATTTAATTCAGGTTATAGGCTTTCTTGGCCAGGACCTTTGCCCGCCTGCTCAGCCATCTCACTGGCCCAGTGACATCTGTTCCTATGAGACAAGGTCTCCCTGTGGCTGGTACCAGCGCACCAACCTTCTCCTTCTAGCATGGGTCCACTTAGGAAATTCCAATTTCTGGAAGTCCATCGTTTCCATAATCTGATAGCCAGAAAGAGAGAGGCATGGTGTCTCTCTCTTTGAATATCTTTGCCTTTGCCCTGACATTTACACTTGGAGAGGCCCATGGAAGTTCCAAACTCTAGCCCCCAAACCTTGCTTCTGGCTGTTCCTGAGTTTTATACTTTTAATAATAAACTTGAGGGCTGGAGAGATGGCTCAGAGGTTAAGAGCATTGCCTGCTCTTTCAAAGGTCCCGAGTTCAGTTCCCAGCAACCACATGCTGGCTCACAACCATCTGTAATGGGGTCTGTTGTCCTCTTCTGGCCTGCAGACATACACACAGACAGAATATTGTATACATAATAAATAACAAATAAAATATTAAAAAAATAATAAACTTGACATAAGTAACCTTGGTTATATGACTCCCGTGAGCCACTCTCGTAAATTATAAACACTGAAAGCAAAGCCACAGAACTTTCAGGTTATCACTGGGGTGTCAAAAGCACAACTGCTATAGCTTGGATTTGACATCTGAAGTGGGGGAAATTTAGTTAGACCAACCCTTTAATCTGTGGGGTCTGTGCTGTGCCGAGGAAGGTAGCCTCATTACTGGGGTTTTCTCACTTCTTGTCTTCTTGAAGGAAAGAATTCAGTCAGGAGACAGACAGTTGGAATAGAAGCTTATTTAGCAAACCAAAGCCGGGCAAATACTCCAAAGAGAGTTTGGAGTGGGTGACCTCAAGGCAAAAAGCATCCCTAGAGGTTCTGTGTTAGGGAATTTATTTTATTTTTCTTCAAGATTTATTTTTAGGGTGTGTGTATGCCCAAGAAGGCCTAAAGGGAAGCACTGGATCCTCTGAAGCCAGAGTTATAGGCAGTTGTGAACCCTCTTACTTCTGGGAGCCAAACTTAGTCCTCAGGAAGAGCACCAAAAGCTCTTAACTGGGAAGGCATCTCCCCAGCCCCAAGTCTTAAATTGTAAAGAAAAGTGTGTGAATTATTTATGAGGTAGGTAGCATATTCACGAGATAGATTATCTCCTATCCCAAACCATGGTGAACCATGCCTCCCTTTTAGGTATTTCTTTCCACAGTATCCATAAAAATAGAAGGCTACTGAATGACAGTGTGCATAGTACAGTGCCCCCAGGTCTTCTGAGGGTACAGAACCTTCATTAGCGCACATGGTGGGAGAATACCCTGGTGCCTTAGCTTCCAATGTGGAGAAAACATCCTAAATGCAGCTTCAAGTATGTTTAACCACAAACGGTGTTTGTGGTTATCAGGGGACACAGCTAATGTTTCCCTCCAGTTACCATGTATCTAACTCCTTGCCTACCCAGTAATTGGTATGAGAACTGAACTTGGAGACCTAAGGTTGGATAGCAGCTCGGTGTGGGAGCCCCGCGTTTTGCACGCTTGGCATCAGAACCCAAGCGCGGTTAAGTATGAAGAGTCAAATACAGGAGGTAGGAGTTTCACGTGGTCGGAAATTGCCGCTGAGCATCACAGCAGGTGAGAGCCTGCTGTCGTCGAGATCCCAGTGTGGGGCCTGCCCATTTCTGCAAACAGCTGCGCTGTCATTGCAGCGGCTCTCCGGGGAGATGACGTCACCGATGGCGTCACTTACCGCGTCGCTTCTGGGAAGGTCCCAGCCGAAGAGGAAAACTAGAGAAATGGTATCCGTGGAAATTCCCTGTTTCCAAGGACCACGATGAACGGTGCTGCTTTCTTCCACTTCAAAACTTTTCTTGGGAAGAGCTGGCCACCTGCCTTCTGGTTTGAGTTTATTCTGCATTATAAAAATTAGAACCTGCCCCAGAAATCAACATGAATCATAGTCAAGGCAAAGAAGGGAGCAGGTTAGACTTTCTGAAGGCAAGAACTTGACTAAAAGAAAAATATGTAAATCGTTGCGTTATCTGCATTCCGAGGATGCTATTGCTGGGTATGGCACACCCTCGTATTACAACCATTTGAGGACTAGCGTAGCTATAAATAGAGAAATTTTTTCCCAACCACCTGCAAAGGTACACGTGCTTCAGACTAAAAACCTAGGGTTTAATTTCAATGCGGGAAGAAACCAGAACTCAGCCTAGAAAATTATTTCAGTACTGACTGTCACCATTGTATTTTTAACCTATGTGATAGATCATAATAGAAACTTATTTTAAAATTCTAAAATGACTAATTTCTTGCTTAAGGGAAGCTAGTTTAAAATTAAGTCTAATATTATGATAACTGACTTTAATGTAAAATTTGGAGGAAAGTTTTGTTGAGTATATATTCAGTAGAAAATATCGCTGCGTGACTCTGTGGGTTGAATTTATGAGCTACAGTTTCTTGCTTCATTTTGAATTAATGCTATGAATGAGGAGACCTAAGGAATCTTTAGATAGTAGCATAGGAACTATGTAATGCCGATTTTTAGTCCTGTAAGTATCCAGGCAGGTTAGTTAGCCATGGATGTGCTCAGTGCGCATGCGCATTTCAAGGAGCCACGTAGTAAATGTTACTGTTTACGAATTCTGGAATTCTGACCTGACTTCCTTATCGTTGACATCACCACTTGCGACTGTCAATTATGCATCAGATCATTACCGACATAACTGTGAACCTACCTAAGCAGACCCGAGTCTCAGCAACTCTTAAGTCTATGACACCGAGTCTAAAAATCTCAAGTTTTGCCACTGAGTCCGTAAGTTAAAAGTGTGTGTGCAAATTAAGTTTCCCTGTGTTCGAACGAAGTGTGATGTGTCATGCTCTGCTTACACCCTCCCCACAAAGTCTTTCGTGACTGGAGCCCACCTGACACTGTTCTTCCTTCCAATTCTCTGCTGTGCACTTTCTACTGAACTTCCTTTTTACGCTAACACAAGATGCTCGACCAACCATGCCTCAAGAGTCCATTTTGCCCCCAAAGACTCTTCCTTTTCGCAATGTGAGGTTTTTTTTTTTTTTTTTTTAATCCCTCAGAGTTTAAGTCAGTTCTTAGTACATGCAATTGGTCTTCCTGACCCTTGGTTAACTTTGACCTTTTTCTTCCCATGGTGCAGGATCTGAGCACTTTCTCCCCTTTTATGAATCACAGTCTACTGGAAATCAACAGCAGTGTATTTCTTCTTCAGAGCTAAATACAGAACCTCGCCGTGTGGATGCCTGGCAAACATTCTGCCACCTAGTTAGACCCCAACCCAGCAATGGCTACAGTTTGTTCTTTGTATCTTTACATCTTTGTCTCCCTCACTAATCCCTCATCCTACAGTGTGTGGCACAATGCGTCTTTAACCGATGAGCAAACGCCAAGTCGGTATAGCTCCTGATCACATCCACCGCACAAGTTGACATGACTGTGTCTAGGCAACCATATACAATTTAAGCTAAAACTCTGTTTATAATGTAACCCAAAAATTTCGCTCAGAGAGAAAAGTTAAGAAGATAGATATTTATGGTAAGTACAGAAACTAAATGCCATTGGAAATGTGCACAGGGAACATTCTTCTTGGATATGGAGCATCTCAGCCTTGTGCTGAATTCCTAAAGAGAGAGAATTATTCTTAATAAATGACCATTTTATGTGCATTGTGACTTATTTTCTATGAACAGTTTTCCAAGTGTCTGGACTGTACAATTATCTGCTTTTTATAATGTATGTTAGCAATAATTTGCTTCCACAGACAGAACATCTTAAGAGGAGATGGTAACAAATATAATCTTAACTAGCAATCAATATCACAGAACCCAGGCAATTGGCATTATTTGTATTGGTTACTTTCCTGATTTCTCATCATATTCTTTTTCTTGCATGCCATCTGATGGCCTCTTTATAACACAATGATTTTTGCTTATCACTTTCTATAGAAAGTTAGCAACTTAATTCAGTCTTGCTTCCAGAATGTTCCTCCAGCTCTACCTAATTCCTTTCAGTTTGGCTCAGTATATTACCTGATAGATAAAATAAAGGAATAACCGTTCATCCAGTTCATGGTCCGAGGGATATGGTCCACAGTCTGGAATGCATGGAGGCCAAAGCGTCTTGCAACCATGGTGACAGGAGCATGTGGCAGGGACAATATGTAGCGTCTGCTTATCATATGGCATTGACCAGGACACAGGATGCTTAGGCGGAAGTGAACTGGCCTATGACTCTCAAATCCCCACTTTATGGCCCTAATATGCCAGCTAGCCCTCTCACCAAGTCCAGATGATTTCATAAGCTCCCAAATCAATGCCGCCAGCCGGGGACCAAATGTTCACACCTAGGAGCCTGGGAGGGCCATGTCACACTCAGTCCACACCAGTCACTTGAAGGCTTTCTTCTTCTGAGACACCTCTGGCTTTACACACCTGTCACCACACTTCCAAGTCAGCAAAGTGACAGAGGCGGTCGGGAGACACCTACAAAGGAACAGCTAATAGTGACTTAGCTTTGCATGAAGTTGATGAGACCCACAGATGTGCTCTTACTAACGTGTTACGGCCACCTCAACTCTGAGAGGGCTGTGGCCCTAGCAGGGAACCAGGTGGGCAGGAGGAATGTGGCTATAAGGAAGCTGGAGAGGAAAGAGATGATGGATGGAGCCATTGCAATTAAAGCATCCAACTGTTATCAGTTTTCCAGAATTTGGCTCTGTGAATACATTGGCAGGACCCTTGATGGCGGGGGGGGGGGAGGGGGGGCTTTACTGAGGAAGGCCTCTGTGGCTGAGAACCGCCTCTTTGCTGATATAAGGGGAGAAGATAAAATCTCTTCCTCCCTCCTCAAGGAAAGGAGAATGAGAAAGGCGAAAGGCAGAGGGCAAAGATGAAGGTCTGATTTGGTTTGGTTTGGTTTGGTTTGGTTTGGTTTGGTTTGGTTTGGTTTGGTTTTTCGAGACAGGGTTTCTCTGTAGCTTTGGAGCTTGTCCTGAAACTAGCTCTTGTAGATCAGGCTGGCCTCGAACTTACAGAGAGCTGCCTGCCTCTGCCTCCGGAGAGCTGGGATTAAAGGAGTGTGCCACCACCGCCCGGCCTGCTATTTTATCTTGAACACTGAGTAATCTTCACAAAGACTTTGCCTATGCTTGTGCCTTGATATGTTTCCTCTGTTTTCTTGTAGTAATTCCCAAGGCTTTGCACCAAGATCTTCTGTTTATTTTGAGTTGATTCTTGAGCAGGATGAAAGATAGGAATCTAGTTTTATTTTTCTATAGTCATGTACATCCAGTTTTTTTAAGCACCATTTGTTGAAGAGGCTGTCTTTTCTCCATGGTATATTTGTGACTTTTTGTTTGCTTGAAGGAAGAAAAGAGGGAAGGAAAAAAGAAAAGAGAGAGGGAGGAAGGGATGGATGGAAAAAGAGAGGGAGAGAAGATCTGCCTGCCTCTGCCCCCCCGAGTGTTGGGATCAAAGGTGTGTGCCACCACGGCCCAGCGCTGCTACTTTCTTGAAAGTGTTTGTCAGATCTAAGAATTTTCTGGCGAAGACTTTGGACTCTTCATATCATCCACAAGAAACTAGTTTGAGCTGTTCCTTTCCTATTTGTCTCCCTTTTGTTTCTTTCTCTTGCATCGCTGCTTCCTCTCTGAGTGGCCATTTCCTACTATGGAGGCCCACACTGTCTTGTACAGTGGTGCTGCCTCAAGGTACGAGGTCATAGGAAAGAAGGGCAAACTATCATTGGGAATAGGAGGTAAGCATCAGCAGGAAGAATCATGTTCAGAATTATCAGGAGTGACCGCCTGCAAAATGAACAAACCTTCACCAAAGTGAGCACTCTGTCAAGTACCACAGAGTTGCGTTTTGAACTCTATTCAACTGAATAAGCCCTAAGGAAAGCAAGGGAAGGGTTATACTGAGACATGAGTCTAGGAGGAGAGAGTAGAGCATGTGAGGACAGGTAGTCTCCAAGAGAGAAGCAAAGGGAGAGAAGGTGGAGCCTGCTGAATGAAGTTGATAGTCTGAAAGAGAAGGGTAGAGCGAGCCTTGAACTTGGGGACTCCAGTGACACATACTAACCACCTGTGTGGCCTAGGTAAATATCATCCCATCTCTAAAACTCGTCTTCTTCATATGCAAAAAAAGACTTCCAGAATCTATAATGAATCAGAATCGTAATAAGAAATCAACATGTACGGCCAGGTTTTCTTGTTTTCTTAGTCATTGAAGTTGAAGAATCATGGGCTAGGGAGGTGGGCTCAGTCAGGAAAGTACTCGCTGGACAAGCGTGAAGATCAGGGTTCAATGCCCAGCACCTATGAGAAAACCTAAGTGTCGTGGTGGACACCTGCTATCCTAGGGCCCAGAAGGTCACTCAGAAGGATCCCTGGTGGTCAGCCACTCTAGGGGAATCTGTGAGTTACAGGTTCAGTGAGAGACTTTGTCTCAAAGAGAAAATTATGGTGGAGGCTTCCTGAGGAAGTCACCAATGTCCATTTCTGGCCTCCATATATACAAACACACCTGATTAACCTGTATACAAATGCACGTGCGCGCACGTGCGCGCAAACACACACACACACAGACACACGCACATGCACACACTCTATGTTCATACGTACTCCTCGTCATCTCTCCATCTCTCTCTCTCTGTCTCTCTCTTTCTCTCTCTCTCTCTCTCTCTGTCTCTCTCTGTCTCTCTCTCTCTCTCTCTCTCTCTCTCAGACACACACACACACACACACACACACACGGAAGTCAGATGGTGCACCTCTATAATCCTAGCACTCCTATGGAGAGATCGGTCACATAGACAGGAAACCGTCCCTGAAACCATGGGCCAGCCTAGCCTGTAGTACGGCACAGAGTAAGGGTCCATGCACAGGAGTGGAGTAGACCTAAAAACAAGAGAACCCCCCTCTAAGCCCATGGCTTC
This sequence comes from Chionomys nivalis, assembly GCF_950005125.1. Lineage (NCBI taxonomy): Eukaryota > Metazoa > Chordata > Mammalia > Rodentia > Cricetidae > Chionomys > Chionomys nivalis. Next base: position 22,311,041 of record NC_080110.1, read on the forward strand.
TTTCAATATTCACAAGCCAATTCCAGACACTTTGTTCTATCAACTGATAAGCATGTCACATTAATTCACTTTCTAAACTCAAAAAAAAAAGTATTTTTTGAAAGTAAAGTTCCTGTTCAAAACATGAATGCAGATTTGGTATCTATGGCCATCAGTAGAAGGCAACTACAAATACCCACCCTCCAGGGGCAAATGCTTGTCCTCTAACTCACCCCAAAGATGTTTCTGCCCTCTGTGGTTTCTAAAAGCCTTTGCTGTCTGTCTCCAGCGGTCAACTCCCATTTCCTACTTGGCCTCAATCTTTTCAAGAACTGAAGCTGTTTATCAAATAACTTCAAAGCCCACATGTCTCCAAGCTGCCCCCTTGAGGAACCCTCCCTCTACACCTCCAGGAATGTGATATTCATCTTTTATGTAGATAAGCAAGAAAACTTTGGGACACTACAAAACAGGATGCTTTTGAAGGTTCCTGTTTTAGGGAAAAAAAATTAAACCCAAATATTGCTGAGATATCAAAACATGAGCAATTCATTTCTGAGACATTTGAATTGTCCTCGTCACTCAGTCATGACTTAGGAAAAACATAAAGGGCCAATGTGTCCTTTTTTGAGCAGATAGCCTTTCTCTTCTAAAGCTCTCCACAGTGACATTTATTTATTTTTAGACTCCTGTGGCTAGCACACTGGCCTGAGGCATGATTGATCTATTCATTTCTGCTCTCTTTAATGTTGAAAGCAATTGCAACAGCTGCATCAGCTGTATTGTAACCCCCACTGGTGGCTACCACCCCAAGTGGTTTAGTGACACCGTGCCTTTTTAGTCTATGGGCAGTCATCATTTCTTCCTGGTTCCATTCAGAATCTTACTAACTTTGGTATGTTTTCTTGGGATCATGCATCATTGAATAACGGCTATGAATGCAAAGTCCCCCATTGCAATGTTTCCGGTTTCTGAATAGGGGCTGCACTGTCTAAATTTGCAATTCTTACCTCCCTGTTCTGAGTGCAGGAACCCCTCTTGAAACATCCTTAGGGTGCATCTCCTTGGAACTTACAATTCGAAGTGACTATGTTTCCAGGTCATTTGTTCATTACAGAACATCTTTCTAAAATATTCTAGAATTTGTTTTTGTATCACATGTATGAGTGTAACACATGTATGAGCATTTTCCCTGCAAGCATGCACATGCACCATGTGTATGCGGTGCCCACAGAGGCCAGAAAAAGGATGTTGAATCCCCTGGAACTGGAGTTATGGAGGTTCTAAGCCATCATGTGGGTGCTCAGAGCTTAACCTAGGTCCTCTGCAAAAGTAGCAAGTACTCTAAACAGCTGAACTGTCTCTCCAGCTCCAGGACTTTTGTCAAACAAGATGATTCTTTGTAAGTCAAAAAAATAGAACCTGTAAGGGAAGAGGAAAGCCTGATTTGGAGAGATTCAATCAGGGAGTATATCCAGACACTAGAAGGCAGAAGCATTAGGCAATTTTGTACCTATCACTTGAGTTGATACTAATATAATTAACTATAAACGGTCTATTTTCCATATCTAAGAGTATATGGATTTTCAAAAAATGGTACTTTTTTTGCCTCTTGGTTGATCTTTGAGGAGTTTAAAATTTTTCGGTAGATATTTTTTAAGTTAGTTTATGAAGAAGGGGTAGGGAGAGTGGCTGATGAGGGTGACAGATCTATTCTTGTGATTTAGTTGTAAGGCAAAAACAAATGTGCACAAGTGCAGGACAAATGTAATAGGAATGATGGATAGGTTTGCCTCTTAAGAATTTAGAAGAGCTGGGCATGGTAGTCATAACTACCTCTGTGAGTCAGAGGCCACCCTGGTCTGCTTCTATGTCAACCAGGGCTACCTAAGAGTCCAAAATGATGTAGTTTAGACAGCAGTGTCTATCCTGTCTGAGAGGGAAACATTTAATATATCTCATTTTCAGTAAAACAAAATACTTTGTTGTTTGTTTGTTTGCTTGCTTGCTTGGTCTTTGCGACAAGGTCTCTTTGCCTTAAGCTTTGAATTAGTCAGGATTCTCTAGACTTGAGAGTCTAAAGTAACAGAACTTACAGAACAAATCTCTCTATATATAGAAAGGAGATTTTTTAGAAGGACTTTCAGCCTGTGTCCAGCTAATCCAACAACGGTTGCCTATGAGTGGAAGGTCCAAGAATCCAGTAGTTGCTCCGTCCACAAGGCTGCATGTCTCAGCTGGTCTTCTGTATATGTTGGGATCCCAAAGAAATAGGCTCTCAGGCCAGTGAAGGAACGGACTGCAAGGCAAGAGCATGCAGGCAAAGAGTAAGAGTTTTCTTCTTCCGTGTCCTTATTTAGACTCCTAACAGAAGGCGTGGCCCACGTTAGAGGTGGGTTTCCCAGGTAAAATTATCTGGGTTAAAGGTGTGTCTTCCCATCTCAAAGACCTGGATCAGAGGTGGATCTTCTCAGTTCAAATTAATCAAAAGTCCCTCACAGGTGTGCCCCTCCGTTATTGGAATTTAGGCAATTCCAGATGTAGTCTAACTGACAACCAAGAATAACCAAGACAAGCTCGCTGTGTAGCCCAAGCTAGTCTAAAACTCAAAATCCGTCTGCCCGCCCTGATCACAAACATACAATAACGTTAATTTTTAAAAGATGTTATAATGATTTAATGAAACAGGAAGCTGGGAGTGTGAGAACTTTGCTAATCTACTCAGGGCCCTGGGTTCATTCTCCAGTACCAGTTTTAAAAATTTTAAAAAGGAGAGAAAAAAGGAAGAAAGGAAGGGTGAGAGGGAGGGAAGGAGGGAGGGAAGGATGAAGTGTGGAGAATGAGAGAAAAGAGAGAAACCCAGAACTTATATAGGGAGATTAAACATTAAGGCTGGCCTGAACTATATAATGAGACCATCTAAGAATAATAATTAAAAATAAATAAAATAAATTCTATTAAATAAATGTATTCAATACCTAAGGAACACACAGCCTTCACAGAATGGGATTCAGTTCAGTTGTTTGCGACCTGAACTCTCACCGTATAAACTAAGAGGTGCTGAGTGCCCACAGATTTTGTGCCAAACACTTTTTTTTTCTGCTTTAAGATCATAGGATGAATATTATTTAAAATAAGGGCCAGATCATTAAGCCCGTTTACCTAACATAGGATAAACAGCACCACAAATCGTGCAAGAAATTCTAACTCTGAGCCGTGGCGTCAGCAGGTTCAGTGATGAGAAGGGAGGAGAGGAAGGGCAGAATTTTCTGGTCCCATCTGGCCACCCATTATCTCTGGACCAAATATTACATGGAGCAGGATGCCATATTAAATGCTTTGAAGAAGTACTTGGTTTACTCAGCCTAAGCTGGTCCAGTGTGTCATTAACCTGCCTTCACTGTTATTTTTCTAAATATATATATATATATATCCCATCTCACGAACAGGCAATGTTTCCAATATCCAAGATTCACAGGAGTTCAGAGGCTCACAGGGTTCTGTGAAGATGGCCATGGAGAGCAGTTAGTGCTTCCACACTGATCGACTGATTTGAAATGGGGGTCTCTCTATGTAGCTTTGGCTTCCCTGGAACTCACTGTGTAGACCAGGCTGGTCTCAAAGTCACTGAGGTCCTCCTGTCTCTGTCTCCTGATTGCTGGGATTAAAGGCATGCACCACCATGCCTGACTCTTGAGTCTTTTTTAACTCTTGGGACACTTCTTTCCAAGATGCTGGACCTATGTTAACCAAACTCCCCTGGATTCTGAGGTGTGTGTGTGTGTGTGTGTGTGTGTGTGTGTGTGTGCGTGCATGTGCCTGTATGTGTACCAGAACCAATCTCCCCTGCATACCAAGGTGTGTGTGTGCATGCCTGTGTGTATACTAGAACCAATCTCCCCTGCATACCAAGTTGTGTGTGTGTGCATGTGCGTGTGTGTGTGTGCATGTGCCTGTATGTGTACCAGAACCAACCTCCCCTGAATACCAAGGTGTGTGTGTGCACGTCTGTGTGTGTACTAGTACCAATCTCCCCTGCATACCAAGTTGTGTGTGTGTGTGTGTTTTCTTCTCGAGTGGTCTTCTGTGTTGTGTTACTCGTGACAAATGCTTCCATTCTTTTGATTTAAAAATTCTATCAGATCAAACCAGAGAGACTGACTTTTGGCCCAAGTTCCGTATTCCCTGCCCTGTGGGGCTATCCTGTGTAGACCTGTACTCTCTGCTCAGTACTGTCCTGGCCAGGCTACTCTCTCACGTGACCCATCCTCCAAAGTCCCTTGCCTTGCAGCCTCTCCACTTCAAAACTGTCATTGCCTCAGACGGTAGGACGGAATTTTCCACATGCGCTTTATTGTCAAGGAGATGTTTCCTAAATCAAGTGCATTTTTGGTGGTATTCCAGGCTGACAGATAGATATTAGCAGCTCAGGGCAGGCAGGGGAGGCTCCTGGCAACTGAGGAGAAGGGTTGGCCCTCTCTACAGTCAGTCCCTGGAGGCCACACCTCAAAGCTCTTTTGATTCTTGCATCATCTTCCCTCTCCACTTCTGAACACGAGAGAAACATAACCCACGCAGCTTCTCTGCGATTCTGCAGAACATAAAGGCAGGGGCAGTAAAGGTTATTTTCTGGTATTATAGCACATTACCTAAGACCAAGCTATTTATAAGGCAAAGAAATTTATTTGACATATACATTTAGAGGTCAGGATGTCCAAGAAGACGTATCCTGCATCTGCCCAGACCTGGGCCAAGGCTTCTTCCTGCTGCGTCATAATGTGATGGAGATCACACACGGCAATATTAGAGAGGGATGGACTTCATAAACCCCTCGCTCATAGCAGCCTTTGACTACCCGTGCTTCCTCAGGAGAGGAGATGCCTCACAGTTCCCCTTCCCCCAATAAGGTCATGTTGCCAGGAGACTGGATTTTGTACAGGTCTTACTTAGCTAATCATAGCTTCTGAGGGTCCTGGAGTGCAAGGACCCTGTCGTGTCTAGGAGAAAGTATTCCACAACCTCTGTCTTCCTCTTTTAAAGCCACTCATCCTGCTACTCCTTGACTTCACCTCATTATCTCCCAGAAGTTCCACCCCCATCCCCCCCAAAATCATTAGGATATGAATTTGAAGCTTAACTTGCCAGCATATGAACTTAGAGGGACAGAGGTCTCCTGTGTGGCTGTTTCTTATTGTGACTGGCTAACGCCTGTGTCAGCTGATTTCTGACTGACCCATAGGAAAATTTACTTCCATTTATCTCGTTTAGAGCAACTCAAAGTTGAAAACAAAGTCTTAAGAGTGATTTCTGCCAATTCTGATTTGAGGACTAGGAACACCCTAATGGTTTTTGTTCTGTCCAGGACAATGGACAAGAGCCTTTGAAGGCAGAAAGTGTTGGTTTTTATTGGTCATATTTTGGTGTAACTTCCTGATGTAAGAATTAATCATCTTTAGTGCACACCTTTAATTTCAGCATTCAGGAGACAGAGGCAGGCAGATCTCTGTGAGTTCAAGGCCAGCCTGGTCTACAAAGTGAGTTTCAGGACAGCTAGGGCTGTTACACAGAAAAGCCTTGTCTCAAAAACCAAAAACAAATGAAATTAATCATCTCATAAAGGCGTGTTAGTATTTCCTTATTTTACTTGTTAGTCTTCTAAATAGAAAGCTAAAAGCTGTAAGTCTTTGTGTTCTGTGAATTAAAAATTTGTCAACGAACGTCAAAACCAATGACCTTAAACTCAGTTTCTGTTATCATCATACTAAAACTGATTTGTATGTTTTCCTGAGGACTCTTAAAAGTTATAATTCTGCTGACGGAAAACCTAGGTGTTCTTTGATAAATAAAGGACATATTTATGTCTCTTATTTAATTTTATGTTTTTTTCTCATGGACTTATATGACATTATGTGCAACGAACTATCGATGCATGGAATCGCTGGATGAAACTATCTACAGTTTTCCTCCAGAGTTCCTTCTTAGTAACTGACACATCAAGCCAGGCCTAGCACCCAGAGAGCTAGCACTACTGATTTACCTTTTATGACTCTTGACACTGTGTAATTCTCCTCTGTGTCTCCGTCTGAATCACCTAAAGAGCTCTGCTGTGCTCTACACTACCTCAGACCTCACCCTCATCTTGCTGCTGTCCCTAGCAACATTCAACCTTATAATAAAATAATCACACTGTTGAGCAAACAAAGGGTATCAGTGGGCACCCGAGATAAGTTCATTGTGATAGCTAAGCAATAAATCTGGCAGTTTCTTGGCAGCTAAGGCTCCAAGAAAAATCCTACAGGTTCTATGACATCTGTTCTCATGGCTAGTAGGGGGAGAACAAGAAGAGGCAGGAATAGAAATGACCAGAACTTTACAGAACCAAACACTGTCCAAATGGATTACTTTATGAACTCTCCCTAAAAGTTCGTGTGACATTTTACCCATGAGAATGTTTTTGAAGATTAGATTATATACTGTCTGAACATGCTGATAGCAATCAAGTGATATGATGTATATTTTGGTATTGAATTGTGTAAGCTGCTGTCAGATAAGGGTTTCAACCCTGCTGTACCAGTCGTAGGCTTTGAGCTGGGCATTTTACTCCATCTGAACCTCGGCTTCCCACAGCTGCGAAGTGTGACAGCTTTACTCAGTATCTCTAAATGTGTGTCAATTAAAAGTTAATCTCTCAGAGCCTCTAGATCAGGGGTTCTCAGCCTGTGGGTCACAACCCCATGGGGTCAACAACCCTTACACAGGGATCATCTAAGGTCATAGAAAAACCCAGATATTTATATTGAGATTCATAATATTAGCAAAATTACAGTTCCGAAGTAGCAAGAAAAATAATTTAATGGGTGGAGGTCATCACAACATGAGGAACTGTATTAAAGGGTCGCAGCATTAGGAAGGTTGAGGACCACTGCCCTAGATAAAAAGTTCTCATTAATGAATAACAAGGACCATGAACTAATAATACTAAAACAAAACTAGGGGAATCCAAAATGATCAAATAAAAATCTCGTGTCCATAACCATAAAACCACTCCTCTTAACCTCAGAGGATTAAGAAAACATCTTGCAGGTGACATCTCTTGTGCTATTAATCCAAGTTGTCAATTTGACAGACTTAGAGACCCAAAAACATTGGTAAAACACACTTCTGGGTGTAGCTGAGGGCGTTACAAGAGATCGGTGTAAAAGGCCCAGATGGTATGATAAATTGGAAGGGAGATGTTCACAGTACCGCCCTTCCCCCAATGAGCGGTGTCTTCAATGATGCTCTTGTCTGTGGACATCACTAGGGTCTTCAGCCTTTGAATATGGTCCTGCAATATCAGGTCTGCAGTGAGCTTCAGCCTAGACTGGGGCTGCATCATTGCTTCATCTTGTCCTGATGCTTCTTGAAGTGAGCAGCAATTGGTTTTGTCTAGCTCTTCTGCCTGAAGGCAGCCATTGTGGGGTTGTGCAGATCCTGACCATGTAGCCAGTCTAACAAATCTCCTCACGCGCACACACACACACAGAGAGACTGAGAGAGTGAGAAAATTTTTCCTCTGGAGACAACTTGACTACTACATCACTTCTTGGTACCCAAACCATGGCTTTCTCTTTGACCAACTCCTTCTCTTCCTGCATTTATTAAAGACAAGTTCAGGCAACAAGAAAGGAAGCGATGATGACTCACAACCACCTGCAACTCCAGTTCCAGGGGAACCAATGTTTTTCCTCACCTCTTTGGGCTCCTGTACACACTTGGTGTGCATTCATACACATTCAATGACACACACACACACACACTTTTTATTTATTTATTTATTTATTTATTTATTTATTTATTTATTTATTTATTATGTATACAATATTCTGTCTGTATGTATGTCTGTGGGCCAGAAGAGGGCACCAGACCCCATTACAGATGGTTGTGAGCCACCATGTGGTTGCTAGGAATTGAACTCAGGACCTTTGGAAGAGCAGGCAATGCTCTTAACCTCTGAGCCATCTCTCCAGCCCCCCCCCCCCCCACATATTTTTTTAAAGAAGGCGAATCAGCCAGAGGAGAAGGAAGAGGGAAAGGGACAGGGGAGTATAACAATAGAAAAATAACAAATTTTAAAAATGGGCCACGTGATCCAGTTGTGCTCTCTCTGAGATGTCTTAGGCCAGGCATGTCTGAGGACATTTTCCTGGCTGAGATACAAGGGGATCAGGAGACTGAGCCTCAATGCTTAACCTCTTGGCCTTGAAGAAGCAATGCGGGTGGTCCGGTCCTGCCATGTCACAGGCGTGATGACGCCAAAGTGTAGGATGTCGGGGTTTATAGACTCCTTCATGCACCTCTCCTCTTGCTCCCCTCTGTAGGCAAAACCACTCGTGATTGTTTTTCACAGGCCTTCTGGGTAGCAAAGCTCCACCCCTAATGCGATAGCTCCAGTTTCTTCATTTTTAAAATCTCTTTGTCATTTTTGACTTCACTACATGTTTCGTGTCTAGGATCAAGTTGGTCAAATCTCTGCCCTGTGCCCTGGATCTCAAAACATTTGTCAAATATGCCATAGTCTTCCGTGGCAAAGGCAAATCTCCCATTGGCTGCTGTGAAGAATAGAATATGACCGAGACAATATGTGGTTATGAGGTGGGTGTGTGGGGTACCAGCACCCCAGAGTGACCTGTGACTAAGGACATGCCCACGACTAGTAGGTCCCATGGATCTGGGAACTGAATCCAGTCCTGCAAAAGCAGCAAGTGCTCTTAAACACTGATCATCTTCCGGCCCCTAACTCTGTTATTTCTTAGGATAACTTTGCTTCAAAAACCCAGAAGAACACCATCAGCATGGAAGAATGTTCCCCTTCCTGTTTCCCAAAGCAGGGTGGTATTTATTCAGCTCATTAAATTAAGTGATCCTATAACATGGTCTTAATTACTGCCTGTGGTTTCAAAATGTTTCTGAAACTTGTAGATTATAGAGAAAGCTATGGAAACCCTGATCTGCAATACAGATCAAAACAGATCAATTCCTTCCAGGTTGAGTTTATACAGCTCAGAATCAACAGTGAAGCAATTTTACTTTATGCAACAAGAACTGAAATCCTAATGCGTTGTGAAACAATCTTTTCGTACACTATGAAGATGTGTTGTAGCCGGGCGGTGGTGGCGCATGCCTTTAATCCCAGCCCTCAGGAGGCAGAGGCAGGCAGATCTCTGTGAGTTCGAGGCCAACCTGGTCTACAAGAGCTAGTTCCAGGATGGGCTCCAAAGCGACAGAGAAACCCTGTCTTGAAAAACCAAAACAAACAAGAAGATGTGTTGCTCTCATTGGTTTAATAAGAAGCTAAATGGCCCATAGCTAGGCAGGAAAAGGTTAGGTGGGACTTGTGGACAGGGAGAGAGCACTGGGATGAAGGAAGGGCAGAATTATCAGGAGACCCTGGGGAAAGCAAGATGAACATGCCATGCTGGGGAAAGGTGCAAAGCCACATGCTAGAATATATATAAGAAATATAGGTTGAGTTGTAAGAGCTAGTTAATAATAAGCCTAAGCTATTGGTCGAGGATTTATAATTAGTAAGTCTCTGTGTGGTTATTTTGGAGTCGTCTGGTGGGACAGAATATTTCACTTACACTAATGGCTAGTGCATTTTTTTCTTCAGATACTTAGAACTATTTTTGTTGCCTGTTGTATAACTTCATAACAATCTTAACTTCCAAATTTAAATTAGATAAAATTAATAAACTTAGAATTAGCTTCAGGTCTTTGAGCAAACTAGCTACATTTCAAACATCAGAGAGTCACATGTGGCTAATGGCTACCGTATTGGACAGTACCAATAGGACACTTTCATTGTTGTGGATAATCTTATTGTACAGTACCCTTCTAGAATGGTTACAATATCTAGCTGCCAATGTGGAATGGTTTCTAGCCCCTGACAAAATACTAAGACCCTCCTAAGGTTGTGGCGTTGAAGGGAATGACTTACCCAGCTCCCTGTGGAAATTCAGACTGTTTTAATTCCTCCTGCAAATGTCATTTTAAAGGTAACTTTGATGTGACAGCTGAGAACAGTCTCTTCCAAAAATAATGTTGTGCTACCTCGGCTTCTTGTAAGTACTCTCAGCTTTTCTCATTAAATCTACACAATAGTCCTGTGGGGGAGGTATTACTTTCAGAATGCAGATGAGAAAAACGAAGATCGGAGTACTGATGGATTTACCTATCTCAAATACTTTGGCTTCTAGGAACAGGAATTTAAACTCTCTTCGGCAGAATTCCAAATCTCCTAGAACTTTTGTTTTTGAATCAAGGGTTTATCTGTTGTCGCTCTAGTTAGCATCAAACTCACAATCCTCCTGCCTCAGCTTCTTGAGTGTCTAGATTATAGGTGTTTGTCACCATAGCTAGGGTGTGTGTGTGTGTGTTACTAAAGACTGAACCTATGGCCTTGTACATGCTGTTTTTGACACTGAAGTCTATCTACAGCCTATACCTTTAATCTATAGCCTATTAGTGAAAGTATTAATGTCTCTTATACTCTTATATATGAGCCAATTCTGATATCTTGAGCCAGATTCATGCTTAATAGCTATGTGACCTTGGGCAAACAATTCATTCTCAGTTTCATCGACTATACAGTGGGCGTGGTGACCACAGCAGCTTCCTGCCTCACAGGGTTTCAGCAGTTTGATGAGGTGTGTGCATGAGGATCTGAATCTCAGGGTGCTCAGAGGATGCCTGCTATGATTATCTAAACAACATTCCAAGAAGAGATGGAGAAAACAGCTTTTAGTAGCTTTGACCTTGTTAATAACTTAGTCTGAAAAAATACTTTTCTTTTTTTTTTTTTTAAATCTGTTTTACGATATAAAACAGAGATTGGATAATTGGAATTTTTCTTGTCTGGCTTTCAGCCAGCCTAGGAAGCCTCTGCAAGTAGGCCAAGAGTTGATGCCGCTCCTGGCTCAGCAAAAGCTGGGCATACAAGAGAGGTTACCTTGACTGGCAGCTGCAACACAGTCTGCCCTGCGGCGAACAGAGATGGCAGAGGAACAGGGGATGTCAGGATAACTGGCCTTGCTCGCCTCTGCTCTCTGGCCTCTTGCCAGGGTCTCCTTTGTAGATGGTGAGAAAAAGCAAATGGAAGCTGTTGTGTAATAGAATGTTTAGGTGAGTGGTGGCGGCGCACATCTTTAATCATAGCACTCAGGAAGCGGAGGCAGGCAGATCTCCATGAGTTCGAGGCCAGCCTGATCTAAGAGCAGGTTCCAGGACACCTAGGCCTGTTACACAGAGAAGCCCTGTCTCAAAAACTCAAAAAAAAAAAAAACAACAAACAAACAAACAAACAAAACCCCTCTGTTTAACTATATAAAGATGTGTTGCATTTGTTTGTAACTATGTAAAATTGTGTTGTCAGCCTAGTTGGTCGAATAAAAAGCCAAATAGCCAATAGCTACAGAGGAAGGATAGGCAGGGTTGGTGGACAGAGAGAATAAGTAGGGGGAGGAATATCTAGGCTGAACAAAAACAGGATGTCAGTTGAGCATGTCTTACCACTTAGGACAGAAGACTGGATTTATGCCAAGAAGAAGAATGGCGTGTACATAGGGATGCCTATCTGTAGCCTCAGCATGCAGGTAGCTGAGGCAGGAGGATCAGGAGTTCGGTGACTACACAGTGAAGTCAAAGCCAGCCTGAGCTACATGAGAACCTGCCTCTAAAAGGATAAGCTATGCTAACCTAGAGCACAGTTCTTAAGGCAATGGACACACGGACACACACACACACACACACACACACTCTCTCTATGCAATTATTAGTAAGAACCCAACTTCAAAGAGGAAAGAGCCCCAAACCACTTAAGAGGGTATAGAAAATATCAAGTCCCAATAACAAAGAACTCAAAATACTGCCAATGAAACAAGAATTAGCAGTGACCGTCAGGCGTTGATTATGTGGCTCAGCTCCTAGGACGATCTGTACAGTGTGGGGCAGGAATGAAATAAAGTTTTCCACATTAGGCCAGTAAAGGAAAGAACCAAGTCAAGGAGTTAGACTCTCCCACCAACCTAACACCTGTGTTGGTTTTATAAATGCACGTGTCTCAAATGTCAGAAAGACAGATGGAAGGAAGTGGTGAAGACTCATTAATTATCACACACACCCATTTAATCTATTTTTGCTAGATAAGGTTTAGGACCAAAAAATTAAAAAAATTAATAAAAGAATTGTCACTTCTTTTCCAGTTGTCTACAACATTATCATTAAAAAAAAACTGTTTCTACAAATGTACGCTATGAATTGTTCTGTAATTTGGAATATTGGCACGAGCTGGGTATTGAGTCAGTCACTTGGGCAAAGGTCCAGCTCATCTTCCCAACCCTTATGCAAGACCATTAGCATGTGGCCCACCTTCATGGACAAGCCCAGGGGACCCCTTCTGTGTAGGGAGGATAGCACAGTAGGAAGAATCCATCTGCCACGTTGATTCCTGTCTACCAGCTACACCAGGGCCCCAAGCTACAAAGAGAAGAAAGTTTGCTTTGAACTTCTGTCAGCATGGGTCCCTTTCTATGCTTTTCAGTTCAAATGGGCCTCTCACCCCCCCCCCCCACACACACACATACCACACAGAGAGACACTTTGATGTTGATTTCCACCATAGTTCCTTGAGGAAGAGTGTTGGGATTTGCGGATTAGCCCCATGTCTGGGCACCATTATGTCGGGGTCCAGTGTCAGCCTGGAGCCTAAATTATTTTCTCTTTACCGGATCCCAACATAAACTATCTCTCTCTGAACCAGCATGGAAGCACGGGAATAAAGACACAACTCACGTGGCTTTATCGGGAGGGAGATTCTCAGTGTTCCCTCATGAAGTCCTGAGTTCACATCTTGAAGAATTTCTCCGTCTTTATTCTCCAAACAGCCTTATATGTTCAAACATAAACTGAGGGGTAGAATCATTAGTATTCTGTTTCCTAGGAAACCAGGTGAGTGGCTTTTAGTCACGTCCACGTCTACCTGTGTCTACTGTCGTGTCTTCCTGCTCTGTATGCTAACTGTCAAGTAGGCTTGAATTAGCATCTCTATCAGGCATCCTCCAAATTACCAAGAAAGGAACAAAACAACATCCTGACCTTTTGTTAGGTTAGCAGCAGCCTGTCTGGAAGGTTACCTGACCACTTCAGATACTGACTATGGCTTTGGAGCCTGGCTGCCATACCATATAGAAGTATGGGCCTACAATCCACTCTCTCTTATTAATTTAACAAAACCTGTGCTTCTGCAACAGGACAGATGATCATGCCTGACTTGGGAAAAGACCTCTTTGTTTACCCAAATTTTCCTCTCTGTGGAACAGGCATTCATATATGCAAGTTCCTGTCTTTGGCGTCTAGGAGAAGAAGCTTCAAACCTGTCATTGTCTGCTGATCTCTGTGAAGAAAAGATTAATGGAGAGAGATACTTTGGGGGCTCTGTGTTTCGGAGCCATACTTTCTTGTCAGGATAAATTATAATGCTTTGTGAATAATCACGCTCCCAAAGGCTACAGTCTCCTATTTAAAGGAGAAGAGATCACCTGAGTTGAAAATGCTTCTTCACCTAGCTTAGAGCACCTCTTAATTTTTTTTACATTGTATCAAAATCTAAAGTTCTTTAGCATATGCATTAACTCCCAACATTTACAGGGTGTGTCAAACTTTTCTCAGCAGTTGACAGGTTAATATCATAATTTTTAGCATTATTGGTCTATACCAACTTTTCCAAACATCTTTAGGTCAGTACCATGATTCTCAGCATTATTGGTCAATACCAACTTTTCTCAACATCTTATATGCGGTTACAAATATCAGGTCAATATGGGTAAGAGTACAATGACATTGTTGTTATCAAATACCAGCTCCAGTCCCCACCGTTGTGGAACCAGGAATGCCCTTGTGCCCTCCTAATTACAACAAGAAAAGAAAAGTTAGGGACTTACCAGACATCCCAAGGATGAACTGCCTACAATCCAGATCCAGCTCTTGAGGCCATTAAGGGCAAGAGTTCAGTTAATAAGTATAGAGAAAGGTACTGTATAATGGAAAAGAATAAGACATCAGGACCTTCCCTTTTGGGAGTGTCTGAGGGGACCAGGCCCACTGAGTAAGACTAAGACACAAAGGTACACAATTAGGAAACAGTTCAGTGCCCCTTGGGGAAGATTGCTTTTAAATTGTAGTAGTGTGTCTGGTCCCTGCAGAAGTCCTTTGCCCAAGGACAGGCATTTAGATAAGGGTCTCCATTTCCTCAGGGGCTTGAGGAAAGTTCCTGCTTCCTAAAAGCATCCCTTTTCCTTATCTCCTTATCAGGAAGAACTTGTGGGCTCTCTTAAGGCAAGAGGGCTCTGGGTGGAGTACTGAACCTTTGAGAGAAATAGGGGTGTGAATAGGTCCTGAACTTACAGCTTTCATCTCAGGAAAAGGGTTACAATGAAGTTATGGATGCTTTCCATCCATCCCTGGTGTGGAAGGTTCTTCTGTTTGTGTGTTGCTTTCATTGGTTAATGAATAAAGAAACTGCCTTGACCTAGTTGATAGGGCAGAACTTAGGTAGGTGGCGAGGTCTGGACTGAATGCTGGGAGGAAGAAGGGCGGAGTCAGAGAGATACCATGGAGCCACCAGAGACAGACATGCCAAGTCTTTCCTGGTAAGCCACTGCCACGTGGCAATACATAGATTAATAAAAATGGGTTAAACTAAGATGTAAAAGTTAACCAATAAGAAGTTAGAGCTAATGGGCCAAGCAATATTTTAATTAATATAGTTTCTGTGTGGTTATTTCGGGTGTAAGCTAGCCAGGTGGCCAGGACAAACAAGCAGCCCTCTCCCTGCACATCCCTGAATCTCTCTCTCTCTCTCTCTCTCTCTCTCTCTCTCTCTCTCTTTTTTTTTCTTTTTGACCTGGTTTTTCAGAGGACAGGGTTTCTCTGTAGCTTTTGGAGCCTGTCCTGGAACTAGCTCTTGTAGACCAGGCAGGCCTCGAACTCACCTGCCTCTGCCTTCCAAGTGCTGGGATTAAAGGCCTGCACCACCACTGCCCAGCTATGTTCCTTTTTAAATAAATGGCTCGGGCACCATCCTGATTTGCCCTCAGATCCAGTCTCGTGGGTTTTTTTGTTTTTGTTTTTTTGAGACAGGGTTTCTCTGTAGCTTTGGAGGCTGACCTGGAACTAGCTCTTGTAGACCAGGCTGTCCTCAAACTCACAGAGCTCCACCTGCCTCTGCCTCCCGAGTGCTGGGATTAAAGGTATGTGCCACCACCGCCTAGCTAGATAAATTATTTTAGGAACTAACTTTTTGAAGGCACTCACTGCAGACTTGAGACTTGGGAAAGGCATGAAATCAAAGGGTTTCTGACTGTCACCTTCAGTATTCTACACTTGACACCAGGCATGTGGGAATTTTCCGGATAAACCAAGAATTTCTCCATTAACCTACCCATTGTCCTATAATTTCATTTTATTCTAATGATATCTTCCTGGGTCAGAGTCATACCCCACAGGTTGAAGTCTTAGCCCCATAAGATTGTCATCAATGGAAAATACCAATCACAACTTATAAAGTGATGGCTCTAATTTTCACCCACCATCAGGGGCTCAGGGTTTCTATTACCCCCTCTTTGCGGCCTAATGGAATGGAACTAGAGAGCCTCTTGGGGACAAGAGGTAATAGGTCTGTGTCCTTCATCCGTGACTTGTCTTCCCTGGTATCAATGTATGCAGTATGCCTTGTGTGTTCTCTGACTCTAAGGGGTGTGGGAGAGTAACAGGTGCAGGAAGGCATCAAAAAGAAAAAATTCCCACTGACCTGTATTTTATATGGGGGAAATGTGGGATGTTTGTACACTGTGCGAAGATACAGTGCTGCAGTTGGCTTAATATAGAGTTTATTCGAGGCCAGCCTGGTCTACGAGAGCTAGTTCTGGGATGGGCACCAAAGCTACAGAGAAACCCTGTGTCGAAAAACGAATATATATATATTTTTTAATGGCCAACAACTAGGCAGGAGGTATAAGCAGGATTTCTGGGGAGAGAAAGGAAGAGCACCAGGAATTGAGAAGCAGGAGAAGCCAAGAGAGATGGAGAGAAAACAGGAACTGCAAGATGCAAAAGAAGTAATACCACATAATAGAACATAGGTTAATATAAATGGGTTGATTTAAGTTATAAGAGCTAGTTAGGAACATGTCTAAGCTATAGACTGAGATTTCATAATTAATAAGAAGTCTCGATGTCATTCATTGGGAGCTGGCTGGTGGGACAGAGAAAGACTTGTTTTTGGTTTTGTTTTGCTTTTTTTGATTTTTCGAGACAGGGTTTCTCTGAAGTTTTTGGTGCCTGTCCTGGAACTAGCTCTTGTAAACCAGGCTGGCTTCAAACTCACAGAGATCCGCCTGCCTCTGCCTCCCGAGTGCTGGGATTAAAGGCGTGCACCACCACCGCCCGGCCAGAGAAAGACTTGGGAAATATTACAGGGAAATATCCTTAAACTATGAGGAAGAGATTTCTCTAAAAATACTGTCTCACAGGCAGAACTCTGTGAGTTCAAGGCCAGCCTGATCTATGGAGAGAGTTCCAAGACAGACGGAGATACATATGGACCACGTCTTAACAAAACAGAACAAAAACAAAAATACCATCCTATGCGGGCGTGGGGGAGCACACCTTAAGTCCCAGCACTCAGGAAGCCAAGGCAGATGGACCTCAATGTGTTTGAGGCCAGCCTGTTCTCAAAAGTAAGTTCCAGGCCAGCCAAATCTACAGAGTGAGACCCTGTCTCAAACAAACAAATAAATAAATAACATCTTCATGACTAACAAAAATAACCAGACCTCAGTCCACTTCAACAGCTTGATAAAATGCCCATTACTCTGTCAACGAGTAGCCTGCATCTCAGGAGGCAGAGTCAGGTGGATTTCTGTGAGCTCAAGGCCAGCCTGGTCTACAGAGTGAGTTCCAGAACAGCCATTACATAGAGATAGCCTGTCTCGAAAAACCAAAACCAAAACCACAACCAATAACCTGGAACCAGTTAATCAACCATGCCTGTGTGGTGAAGCCTCCAGCTATACTCTGAGCTACTAGTTCTGGAGTCTGGCTTGATGCAACACTGAGCATCGTGGGCCTTCACTGGGATTCCTCTTGGACATCCTGTTGTTACCCTGTGCTGTGAAGATCCCGCAGCTTCAGATCTGCAGGACCAGCCCTTCCACCTCTTCTAGCAGTTCACAGATCGGATGGATATTGGGCTGGGTCAGCTCACAGCTCTGGTCTTGGGCCTGGGTGGTAGCTGGGTTGGTCAGACTGTCATACCAGCTCTCTCTCACCCTCACTGCCAGGGTGAGCTCTCCAGCACTTCCCTGAGCAGCTCCCTCAATGCCACAGGCAGCAGAGGGCAGGGCCAGGTCTCTTGTTCTTGAGTCCTTGGAGGCTGGCTCCCCAATACCCACACCACCAGGGCCAGCTCTACTGGGTTGTCCAGGTGAGGTGCAGGGTCCAATCACCCATGTATGGCAGCTCCCACAATCGTGACCAGGGCCATCTCTCCTGCCTACTGTAGCTGGGTCAGGGAATCTTTCCCTGGCCCACATCACCACATGGCAGATGGGGGTCAGCTCTCCCACTCCCAAGTCCTCAGGGTCAGCTTACCCACGACCCGGCCAACAGAGTCAATTGTACTGGGTAGCACATGCTTTTAATCCTAGCACTTGGGAGGCAGAGGCAGACTGATGTCTAGTCAACATAGACAGCAAGTACTGCCCTACAGGCAGGGTTACATGGAGAGATCCTGCCTCAATGAATGAAAGGCAAACAAACAAAAAAGAAGTGATATTTAGAACAGGTTTGACATCAGAAAAAAAGTGAATTATGAGTCAGTCTAAATTCAATGAACAAAATACTCAACACCAACCTGTATTGGTGTTACTTTTTAAAAATATTGCTTGACAATAAACCAAACAGAAGCAACAGAAGGAAGAAAAAAGGAAGGAAGGACTCGTTTTGGCTCAGAGTTTAAGGGTGCAGTCGGTCTTTCATGGTGAGGAGGCATGACAACACCAATCATATTGCATCCAGTCAGGAGCTAGAGAGCGATTAATGCTGGTGGTCTTGCTTTTGCTTTTTAATTCGGTTCAAAACAGCCCTTGGCTTGAGTTTTTCTAAATGTGAGTTCCGCAACTAGGCAAATCACCTACTAGGAGATCACCAACCATGTCAGCGTTTCTGAACTTGGTCCTAGATTTCCTACGTGACCTTCAACAACTTCCCTAACCTCATTTCATGTGGCTGTTCTTTTGCTGGAAATATGCTTTTGTTTTATTTATTTATTTTGAGACTGTCCTGGAACTTGCTCTGTAGACCAGGCTGACCTTAAACTCACAGAGATCTGCCTGCCTCTGCCTTCTAAGTGCTGGGATTAACGGCGTGCATGCAACACTACCGCCCAGCACTGCCCAGCCTGGAACAAGGATGTTAATGTGCCACAAAGTAATGTTACAAAGTATTGCCACTTCTTTTTTTTTTTTTTCAAAAAAAAAAAAACCCAACTTTTATTTTATGTGCATTGGTGTTGCCGGGAGGCTGCTTGTTTGTCCTGAATGCCCAGAACCAAAATAATCACACAGAAACTATATTAATTAAATCACTGTTCGGTCTATTAGCTCTAGCTTCTTATTGGCTGACCCTTACATATTAATTTAACCCATTTCTATTAATCTGTGTATTGCCACGTGGCTGTGGCTTAACAACTAAAGTTCCATCTGGCTCCAGTGGGGCTACATGGCTTCTCCCTGTCTCCACCCTTCTTTCTGGCAGCAATCAGTTTAGTTTTCCCTGCCTACCTAAGTTCTACCCTGCTATAGGTCCAAAGCACTTTCTTTATTCATTAATGGTAATCACAGTATACAAAGGGAAATTCCACATCACTTCCCCTTTTCGGTTTAAATAAAAAAGGAAGGTTTTAACTTTAACATAGTAAAATTACATATAACAAAACATATCAAGCAAGAGTTACAGTTACAATATTTATATCTACTTTATCTTTTATCACAACAAAAGAAAACTATAATAATAATTATTCTTTAACTTCATCAAAGACTCCAGAAGGATATAATATTACCTAAGTAAACAGGAAGTACATTGTAAGCAACTTCCAAAACTCTAGAATTGACATCTTGCTGCCTGGACAGTCACCCAAAGTTCTTCTATATCATTGGAGCATCCATCTTCAGCTTACAGGTCCATAGTATCCAGCAGACTTTTCCACAAAGCAGGAAATTTCAAAGACATTTCCACTTACATTGGAAGTTTGTCAGTCACTTTTTTTCTGTGTCCTGCAGAATGTCTGGCAGACTCTTCCATGAAGCAGGAACCCCGAAGGATTGTCCCACCCTTCAGTCATTTCTCTGTGGGTCCTGCATGTCCAGTTCATCAAGCAGTCCAGGCAAGAGCAGCTTCTTGCCCAAATGGCTAACCAACTCCATAAGGAATCTCTTTGATGTCCATCTTCCCCTTGAAGTAGACTGGTGCTTCCAGAAGCAGATGTGCCTCATAGTCATGAAAAGTCCTAAGTTCTTAAAACATTTTAAATGTCATATTCTGTAGTCTTTGAAAGGTTTGAAGAATGCCTATCCATCTGAAATATATCTTTAGAAAACCTAACATGACTACACACTTGACTATTATAGATGATTTTCTATCAACCTATATTTCTTAATTATACATTACATTTTTAAATGAGCTATACTAACACACTATCTTAATCAAGAGCAGAAATATATATATATATATACACACACACAATATAACAAAATTGACCTTAAATTTGTATCAATAAACCAAGATCCATACCAATGCAAATCTCTATAGCATATCCCTCTTTAAATATAAACAAACAGTTATAAACAATATTTGGGAATATGAGTGTAGTTGGTTTTATGTGGCTGTAGTTACTCACGTTGGCACACCAATTTGTTGGAGGAGGGCTGCTTGTTTGTCCCAGCTGCCCAGAACCAAAATAATCACACAGAAACCATATTAATTAAATCACTTTTTGGCCCATTAGCTCTAGCTTCTTATTGACTGACTCTTTCGTATTAATTTAACCCATTTCTATTAATCTGTGGATATCCATGTGGCTGTGGTTTACCAGCTAAAGTTCCCTCTGGCTCCAGCGGGGTTACATGGCTTCTCTCTGACTCTGCCCTTCTTTCTCCCAGCATTCAACTTAGTTTTTCCCACCTACCTAAGTTCTGCCCTGCTGGAGGTTAAAAGAGTTTCTTTATTTATTAATGGTAATCACAGCATATAGAGGGAAATCCCACATCACATTGGTGTTTTGCCGGCGTGTATGTCTGTGTGAGGGTGTCAGATCTTGGGGTTACAGGCAATTGTGAGCTGCCTTGTGGTTGCTCGGACTTGAACTTAGCCACTGACCCATCTCTCGAGCCCCTCATTGTCACTTCTTTTTGAGACTCTTCAGTGTCACTTTTTCAAAGGCTTGCCTGGTGTCTTCTCTGCAGGAAGCATGCCTGCTGAGCTGTAGAATTGATTGCTGGCATACCAGAACTTCATCCTTTGCCTTTAACTGGGTAGACTATGAACACAAGCTCTGAAGCTAGGCTGCCTGCAGAGGAAGTCTGTCTTTGCCTCTGATGGGCTTGAGACAGGTCTTAGGTCAGCGGGAACTAACAATTTGTTCATATACCTTACATACATATTAAGAAGACATCGTTTTGGGGGCTGGAGAGATGACTCAGAGGTTAAGAGCGTTGATTGCTCTTCCAGAGGTTATGAGTTCAATTCCCAGCAACCATATGGTGGTTCACAACCATCTACAAGGAGATCCAATGCCCTCTTGTGGTGTGCAGGCAAACATACAGGCAGAACACTATATATGATATATAATAAATAAATCTTTTAAAAAAGAAGACATCATTTTGATGCCAAACAAATAAAAGACTCCCATACAAAGCACTCCAATGAGTGAGTAAATTGAAGCATATTTATCCTGCTAGAGAAATAACTCATCTCACTGCGGTTAGAGGGCACCAAAGAAGAAATTCAAGCCCCTGAGATGGCTCAGTGTGTAAAGGTGCTTAGCACCAAGCATGGTGACCTAAGTTAGATGCCGTGGGACCACATGGTACGAGAGAGCTGACTCGACTCCTTTAATGCTCTCTTCTGACAGGAACACCCACTTAGTGGTACATGTGCATCTGTGAGCACACCCATACACATAAATACGTGTAATCTCTTAAAATGGCATCCTCTAAAATGGAAGTGATCATTGCCATACATGAGGACTCCAATGGGAAACTACAGACATTTTGAAGTTTCTGGGATTATATTACAAATATAATATAAAATATAATATATTTAAACTATAAATACATTATAAAGGAAAGGTCCCAGGACCTTTCCTTTCACATTTAAAAAATCCTAAGATTCCAAAAGCTGTTTAGCTTTGAGATAAGGTCTCACTATGTAGCCAGGTTGCACTGGAATTCATAAATCCTGTCTTTATGTCCCGAGGTCTGGCTTAGCTGGTGTGTTACTCCCCGTTCCACTTTCCCCCAAAGAACTGCTGTGTGTCATCTAGATACTGATAGTCATCTTGTTGGAAATTAGTGGTGACTTCTTTCTTTCATTTTTTGAGACAGTTTTCCACACTGGCCTGGGACTCCCTGATCCTACGCTGCTTATTCCTCTGCCTCCAGCTCTGGCGTGCCGCAGCTTCAGAAGTATGAGCCCACACGAGGTTTATGTGTTGCTGGACTTTGAACCAGGGCCTTGTGCATATTAGACAGACACTCTTACCAAATGAGCTATACCCACAGGCCCCCACACTGACAAATCTTGAAGAGTAGTTATTTATTCCTGCATTCCTTCATTCAAAGAGTCATAGCACATAGCCTTTTATATGAGCATATTATTTTTATTTATTTATTTATTTATTTTGAGACAGGTTCTGTGTAACAGCTCTGGCTGTCCTCGAACTCGCTTCGAAGACCAGTCTGGCCTTGAACTCACAGAGACCTATCTCCCTCTGCTTCCTGAGTGTTGGGATTAAAGGCATGCACCACTACTGCTCAGCTGAGAATATTACTTTTTTTCTTCCATGCCTGATTGTTTGTATTTACAATGCTGTTCTATTGTATGATATATAAAGTCCGGAATACTCCAGTATAGGCTTGTGAGAGAATGGGAATGTAAAATGTAGGCAGTTCCTTAGTATTACAGACACAGATTGGATCGTCCCCCTTAAAGGGTGTGTGGAAGGTCAGACCACATTTGTTTTGTGGATAGATTCTCAGCGTTGTGGTACATACCCACACTGTGGAAGAATTAAATTTTGATACCAGAGTGGACTACACAGTGCGGCCCTGCCTAAAACCAAAACAACACAAAGAGTTAACAGGTGATCTGTAGCCAGCTGAAAAAGAGCCGCAAGGTTTCACAAGCTCAGGGGTTTTATTTGGGATTTACTTTTTCAGGAAGATGAAAAATTGATACTCTGGTTGTTCTCACTATAAAGCATTTTAATACACAAAATGTGCCCTTTTCTACCACCAAATGAACAAAAGCAGAAATGAAGGCTTGCACATCGTTGCAGAACACCCGACAAGGCGTGGAGGCCCCTTTGACTTAGAAGCAAAACCTGCAGAAGGTGCCGCTGCGGTGTTCACGGTGTTCACGAGGCAAGAGCTGTGGTTCTTAGCCCGAGTGGGAAAAACGATTTCAGAGGGGGGGGGGGGAAGACTTGCAGGAATTAGGCCTGGGTGCGGATGAGAATCTGAGCCGGGATGTAGCAAGCCGGCGACTAGGCTGTTGTCCCTAACCTAGCGGGCAAGGAGAACTAGGGTCGTCGCAGTGAGTTTGGGATCTCCATCCCACCGCGGAGGGGAGGGGAGAGGAGACGGTGGGTGTGCGGCGAGCAGAGGACCCACTCTGGCGGGAAGCCTAGGGCTCCCGGGGAGAAGAAGGACGGCTCTGTTACTAGGCAACAGGGCCCGGGCCCGCCTCCCGCGCCCGTTGCTAGGTGACGCCGAGGCCAGGGGGCGGGGGGAGGAGGGCGGTGGAGCGGCCCTACGTGCTGACGCTAATTGTATATGAGCGCGAGCGGCGGGCTCTCGGGTCTCTTTTAGCGCCATCTGCTCGCGGCGCCGCCTCCCGCTCCTCCCGCCGCCGTCGCCGCCGCCGCCGCCGCCCTGAGTCACTGCCTGCGCAGCTCCGGCCGCCCGGCTCCGCGTCCGAGCCTCCTGGAACGGTAACGGCTGGGGCCGGGAGGGTCGGGGATCGGGACCTGCGGGGTGTGTGTGTGTGTATGTATGTCGGGGTGTCGGAGGCCGCGGGCAGTGCTCCGGAGGGGCCGTGCGGCCTGAGGGACCCCGGCGAGCGCCGCCGGCTGCGGGGCGCGCGGGACAGCGAGGCCGAGGGAGGAGCAGCAGCAGCAGGAGGCCACGCCGCTGAGCGCATGGGTCGCCCGGGCCGCCGCTGCCTCGGTGCCCCCCCTTCGTTCCCCCCCCCCAGAGGAGCAGGGCGAGCAGGCCGCGGGTGTGGGGTGGGGGTGGATGGAAAAGAACGGTGGCCTCGAGTTCCGCCCGCGGGGAGGGAGGGATGGGGCTGCGCAGGCCGAGGCCTTTGCGCTCGGGAGCCGGGCACGTGGGGGACGCGCTGCGGCCGGCGGGAGACCCCCGCTCTCCCCCGCCATGCCCGGGCCAACCCGACTTTACCCCCACCCCCAAAGAGTTGTAGGCAAAGAGGGTCACGACGAGGACCAACCCTGAGGTTGCACACGCTTCCCCGGAGGAGAATGTGCAAACGCATGGGAGGATGGCGCCGGGGTCGGTGCGGGAGGGGGGCTGGGGGGGGAGAAGCCTGCTCGTCCAGGGTTGTTAAGGGGTTAACACGTGCAAAAGCATTTAGCTTAGCTGTTTTTAACGAGAGTGTTTTGTGTCTCACAGGTACAGTTAGAAGTTCGCTGGGTACCTTGGCCCGGGGGTCTTATTTTATGTGGCGAGAACTTGATCTTAAGTCTCCTTAGAACTCAATGGTCCTTAGCTGAAAAGGAGGCTGGTTTGTTGAGGGGGGGGCACAGTCTAATAGAACAACAACGTAGTTTTCCTCTCCGGGATGATGAAGTGGATGGAGGATGAGATGGAGCAGGGCATTAATATATACCGAGTGAGCTCAGTGCGCCACATTGCTGTGAAGATCTCAGGAGTGGCAGTGAAGGGAGGAGACAGGTCCTGTCGGGAGGGCTAGACTTCCAGAATCAATGGGTGAACCAGGCACAGCCTGCCCTCAAGGGCTCCTATTTCATACCATCTCCTGTTTCTAAAATTCCAAGAAGACAACGTTTTAAAGACTCAAAATATTAACCTGGTTTCAGGAGAACCAACACAAGAGTTTGTTATTTTTGAAAACAGTTGCCAGCAAAACATCTCTTCGCACTAATATCCAAAGAGATTTTCGTTGTGTTAGGGGAAAACGTTTATTTAAACCTAACCGCAGGTAAATGGGGTTTTCGGTGATCTTGGGGAATTCTTGTGTCTCAAGCTTGTTTACAGTTGAAATGCACATCCTAGGTTTAAACTATACACCTACTTTAATTCCAAATCTGGATTTGGAGGATTTAATTTAGCATTAGCAGGGGCTTAGACATCTGCCATAAAATCTTAACCAATAGGTGTTCTTTTCAAGTCAGCATTTAGATTATTAAATAGTTAAAGACTCAACATATCAGTGAGAAAAGTTTGTCAGGGGGTCCCCCCCCCCCACACACACACACAAGGTTTCCCTGTAGCTTTGGAATCTGTCCTGGAACTAGCTCTTGTAGACCAGGCTGGCCTCGGAACTCACAGAGATCTGCCTGCCTCTGCCTCCTGAGTGCTGGGATTAAAGGCGTGCGCACCACCGCCAAGCAGTTTGTCAGTTTTATCTGTTGCAAAATACCTGAGTTTTTTTGTTGTTGTTGTTTTTAGTCTTGGGTCCTATAATTGACAGTGTTTAATACTGAGTGTGGCCTTTCTTGAGATAAAATTTTTGGCAGAGCCAATGTGATTAAAATTTTATGGCTTAGTTCATTATTTGCTGCCTCGGGGAGCTATAAGAAATTTCTTGTTGTGCGCACTGAGGTGGTGGGAATGGCTGCTTCATGCCTGTTTAGTTCTTCATCAATCACGGACCACTGGACCATGCTACCTACTGGGTTTGTAGGCAGTAACTACTACACCAGGCAGATGTGGTGGGCCTGGCCTTTAATCAGGTGTTCGGGGCCAGCCTGGTCTACAGAGTAAGTTCCAGGACAGGCTCCAAAGCTACACAGAAACCCTGCCAAAAAGAAGTAACAGCTGTACCTTGGAATAGCCTTTCATCTCTAAAAATGTGTCTGTGCTCTTTTTTGGGTGGGGGGTTGTAAAGCTTTTCACATTTTTGTTTATATTCTTTTTACACTAGAAATGAGCTGTGATTTCCTTAGAGTACTACAGTGGCTGGCGGACTGGCTTGGGTTAAGAGCGCTGGTTGCTCTTCTAGAGGACCTGGTTCTAATTCCCAGCACCCACATGGCAGCTCACAACTGTCTATATAACTCTGGTCCCAGGGAATCCAACATGTACGCGCATGGTGTGTAAGCACACGTAGGCAGAACACCCACTCACATAGGAGTGAAGGTTAGAAAACTTTGAGGATTCCAGTGGGAACAGTCAAGGCACAAGATACTGAGGCTTGGTTTGCTTTTAAAGCCTCTCACTACCTGTCTGCTGTGTAGATGAAGCTGCCCCAGAACTAAGATCTGCCTGCCTCTGCCTGTGAAACGCAGAGACTAAAGGCACGGCATTGTTTAAATTGTTTAAATCCCATCCGCGTCGTTCATTCGTTTGTTTATTTAATGCTGTCAGGTAGCATTAACTTTCTTTTGAAACTGTTTTACTGTACGACTTAGGTGGTGGTGCTGACATTTTAACAAGAACAGGTCTAGCATGGTAAAAAGCTTATCTAGAGTTCCTTAGTTTTGCAACGATAACTTTGTCTTTTAAACCGTGTTTTGCTCACATGTATGTCTGTGCCTGGTAGCTGTAAAGGGTGTCATATCCTAGCACGAGTGGACACTGAGAGTGGACTCTTGGTCTCTGCAGGGAACACGAGTGCTCTTAAGCAGTGAGCCAGGTCTCAAGCCCCTTTATGTTGGTAGGGTTTTTATTGCTGTTGTTGTTTTTCCAGACAGGGTTTCTCCGCATAGCCCTGGCTGTCCTAGAACTCACTCTGTAGACCAGGCTGGTCTTGAACACATCCTCCCGCCTCTGCCTCCTGAGTGCTAGGATTAAGGGCTATCTATATATTGAGTTATAAAGGATGTTGTCAGACTGGAAGTTCTGGACACCAGTGTGGGATTCAAAAGCACTGCTCTGGATTTTTCTGTGGCAAAAAGCTATAGTGTAGTCAGGTGATTTTGTTCCAACATAGAATTTGCTATCATGTAATTAATAGTGGCTGCTTAGAAGCCTTTGCATATATAAGCTGTGCGTGTAGATAAATTGTTATTGGTAAGTGAGGGCTTTTGCCAGATGCCTGTCCCTTGTACATCTGCTGTTGGGTTTGAGGATACTCTACCATGGGAAGCTTTGTACTTACAGAAGGTAATGTTCTTTGGTCGTCCATTTAGTTTGGGAGTTTAATATATGGCCTGGCCAGTTTTGATTTCACCAAAATGAAAAAGTGTTTAAACTGTGAGGTTCGGCTGGAGCCACTTGGTGCTGTGTCCTGAACTGGTGAGAGGACTCCAGAAGAGCCACTTCTGACCTTCTAGGGGTGGGGTGGGCTGAGGGCTGAGAGAGATCCAGTCACTGGGTTTCCTGGAGTCTTATTAAACCATCCCCATTTTAAAGTGACTGCTTCATCATCAGTCATTATTTTCTAAAGAGGAAATGTCTGCTGATGAATATCATGGGAATTTTTTCCAGAAAATGATTGTCCAGAAGATAAGTTGGTGTCTAGCTGATATATCCAAGACCATAAGATGATCAGTGTGTGTGTAGACAGGGCTTTTTGTTTTGCCTCACCTCTTTCTGTGGAAATTTTTACTCCTTTCAGTTCAGATTAATAATTGACTTAAGGGAAGTTAGAAACTCCCGATTGAGATGGTCCGTGCAGTGTTGGGTTACACATTGAACTTTCTCTGATAACGGTCCTGACGTTTCTTCCTTTTGTCATAGTATACTTCGGTTAGGGGGTTGTATTTTGTTTTTTTTTTTTCAAATATTTATTTATTTACTATGTATACAATATTCTGTCTGTATGTATGGTTGCAGGCCAGAAGAGGGCGCCAGACCTCATTACAGATGGTTATGAGCCACCATGTGGTTGCTGGAAATTGACCTTTGGAAGAACAGGCAATGCTCTTAACCGCTGAGCCATTTCTCCAGCCCCTGTATTTTGTTTTACTGCTCTAATGATGTGGGAAATATTTTAGCTGGATATGGGACATACGCCTGTAGCTCCCCATTGGGGTATCACTCCAGCAGTTTGAGCACGTCCTGAGGATGTAGTGAGTGGTAAGCACGTGGAAACAGACAGCTGTAAGTATTGGGTACATGGACAGCTCTTCCGCTGCACCCCCTTCCTAGACTGCCAACCTGGAGTCGCCCGCTTCTAGTGCAGGGTATATGTAATAGAATAGTCTAGTGAGGTTGCTTATGTTCTAAAATCATTAGTTAGTACTCTCAAGTGCTGGGATCAAACATGTATTGCATCACCCATGGCAGTATTTTGTCTTTCTGTTGCTATATCAGCATGTTTCATTGAGTTTTTATCTTCAGAAAAGTTGGATTTATAGGGCTTTTATCTGTGGATTGGGGTCTTTGATCACTTCAGGAATGTTTTAGTTGTTAATTTCTTAACATTAAATCCTATATACTTGTAGAATTTGTATTCAGTCTCAGATCTTGTTATATCTTAAATCTCTAATATTTTCTTTTCTGCCATGCTTGCAGTACAGCTTCCTTTAACTTAATCCATTTCGCAGTTGAACCTATTTTACTGTTAAGCCAACCTATTTAGCTTGATGTCAATTTTTAATTTTTGTTCTGGAAGTTCTTTTTAGTTATTTGTTATCTTCAATAGGTGGTTGTCTCTTGTAGAAGGTTTCCTTCCTCCCGCCTCCTTCTCCCTTTTCTCTTCCATTATGGGGAGGAAGTCATGGTGGGTGTCAGGGGCTTGAATCGACTGGTTAGAGAGATGAAGGCTAGCACTCCTTCACTTAGCCCATAGGATGCTCCTATCTGCATTTAGGAAGGTTTTTTTCACTGTAGTTCATGTCATAATTGTCGAGCATGCTGAGAGGCTTGGCCTTAGGTGCTTCTAGATCCTGCCCAGTTAACAATGTCAGCTGTCACAGTATCCCTTGCGGAGTATGCTCTTAACTGGCATATCATCCTAACTTATTAGCTTACAGAAGCATTGACCTCATGCTAACTGAATGACTAACAACTGCAATGTTGGCTAGATGCAGTATTTAGTTAACCCAGCAAGTTCTATGGTGTCACTCAATGACGTTGGTGCATATTGTAAAACAAAATAGTACAGAATGAAAAATGGTCTCTGCTTGGTTCATGCTTACTATCCTTTTGTTCCGAGTCTGAGGTAAGATTGCCAACAGTTGGAGAGTCTCCTGGGCTGTACAGTTCTAGGCCAGCCTAGGCTACAGAGTAAAACCCTGTCTTAAGGAAAAAACTCCTTTGTCCTTACTATCTTGTTATGTGGAACTATTATTGTTTCTTATGCTTTTGTACAAAGGTCTTAGGGAGCTGGGAGTGTAGCTTAGTGTAGTGTGCAGTTAATTCCCGTGGCCAAATTACTTTCTAGGAAAAGTAACTTAACCCATATTTAAGAACATGTGTTCACCCCGGGTTTCCCTGTCTCGAAAGAAATCTTTAGTGATTTAATAGGCAGAACATACAATCCCAGTTGTTTTCATTAGAGATTAAGAATCAATGTTCTTCACAATTTTAAATTAGTATTTGTAATGCTTACTAAACATTTTATAAACACTGCTGCTAGAGACAATTTCAGTACGCACTGCATAAAGCAAATGGGAAGGGGTGGAGACAGGAGAACCAGGACTCATTGCTCAGTGATGAGGGCCAACATGCTGATTCCTACAGCACCCGTGACCACCTGTGCCTGAGACACCCGCTTGTGCTCTCCCGAGACACTCAGCACCCGTGTACTCCCATTATACTTCGTCCAATGGGATGTGTGTTGCTAAGTTCTTGCCATACAGTGTGAGCGGCAATGACAGCGCTGTCTGGGCTTCAGTCTGGAGACATTCCCAGCGCCCTCTTTGTGTTCTCACTGTCCCTGCTGATGCTGTGTGGATTTTTGGTGGCTGAGTCTTCAACAGGGCAGGGAAGCCAATTCCCAAAAGTCTGGAAGGCTTCTGAGTGGTCCCTCAGCTAGGCTGCCCTGCGATGGTGATGGTCACAGGACCGAGAACTAAACTGTGCTCTTTAAGCTGCAGTAGTGTTGGGTTTTGTTACTGCTCTTTCCTCATCCAAACCCTGATTCAGTGGACATCTTTAGAAGCTTCTAGATCCCAAGGGGATGGCCATAAGAGATAGGTTTTTGGCAGTCTTAGCTCAGGCTGTCGTCTACCTCTCAGTAATATTCCTGCGTTAGCTTCCAAAGTACTTGGGCCATTCAGTTTTCATAAAATAGTTGAAAGATGCAGGAACTATTAGATTTTCAAAGCCTTGTAGACTCACAAAAAGGATAGTAGTTAGGCAAAAAAGAATTTTTTTGTTTTGTTTTTGGGGAGGGTTTGAAATAGGGTTTCTCTGTAGCTTTGGAGCCTGTCTTGGAACTAGCTCTTGTAGACCAGGCTGGCCTTGAATCCAAAGAGATCCCCCTGCCTCTGCCTCCGGGGCCACCACCACACAGCTAAGCAACATTTTTGAAATGAATTAGAGTTAAAAAGTATTTGATGGCTTATTGGGTAAAGTTGTAAGTTCTAATATCCACGCATGCCACGGGACCCACACAATAATAAGTAAATGTCACTTTAAAATAAAAGGGACCAAAACACAAAGTTCCAGCACTAGGGAAGCAGGCAGATATACCTGTTCTGAAGCTAGCCTGGTTGACATAGTGAGTTCCAGACCATCCAGGGTTACATGATGAAAACTTTTTAAGGTGGTATATTTGCACGCCTTTAATCCCAGCACTCAGGTGGCAGAGGCAGGTGAATCTCTAAGTTAGAGGACAGCCAGGGCTGTAACACAGAGAAACACCCTGTCTTCTGAAAACAACAAAAAATGATTCTGAGGGGCTAAGTAAAAATTGACCATTGTCATTAGAAGTTTTTGCGTAAAGACAACTAATATTTAGAAGAGGACTGTTGGCCTGTATACTTGATGGTTAGGGTTAGAATTCTAAGGAATGCTTTTTATTCAGGATTTTGAAGGGGCTGCCTCCAGTGTGATGTTGAAATTCAGAAGCCACAGTTCTTTGTAACAGGTGTGCATTCTTTGTCTGTGAAATTGCAACACCTCGCCTCTGAGTATTGTTGTCTTCTCCATAAATGGGGGTGCCATTCAAGACAGGATTTCTCTGTAACAGTCCTGACTGTCTATGGAGCAGAGATCTGCCTTCCTCTGCCTCCCTGAGTGCTGGGATTAAAGGCACCATTTTTTTTTTAACACATGCTATTTTAAAGGGAGTACACAATTTCTAGATTATGTTGTATTGATTTATAGTCTTCCACTTCAAGTTTTTCTTAGCTTTAAATCATGCTTATTTATAATACTGATTCTTTTTTTTTTTCTTAGATATTTGGAGTTCTTACAAGATGGCAGACATTGACAAGTAAGTGGCAGATATTTCTTTGTATTGTGGCGTAGTTAGTGGCAGTCAAATTGTGTACTGTGACAATGTGTTCCTGACATCCTTTGGTACCTGGTCTGTGGGAAGTTGGGTAGAATATCTAATCTAAAATACTTATATGTAATCACTCATTCAGTAAGCCAGTCCCTGGCAATGGGCAAAGAGACACCTTGGTGGTGGTGTTGTCTTATATCAGCCAGGGACAGAGCAGATGGAGTCCTTTGTTCATCCTAGCTTGATGCCTGTCTTGGTGGCCAAAGCTGTTTCATGCCTAGGGCACATAAGAAAAAAAGCCAGATGTGCTGGCACATGCTTTTAATCCCAGCATTTGGGAGACCAAATCAGGCAGATATTTGTGAGTTGGGGGCTAGCCTGGTCTGCAGGGTGTGTTCCAGAACAAATGACAGTAAACCGTTTGTCAGTGTTGTGCC
This sequence comes from Chionomys nivalis, assembly GCF_950005125.1. Classification (NCBI taxonomy): domain Eukaryota; kingdom Metazoa; phylum Chordata; class Mammalia; order Rodentia; family Cricetidae; genus Chionomys; species Chionomys nivalis. The sequence goes on from NC_080110.1 coordinate 22,342,369, forward strand.
CTGGATGGGGTGGTACACACCATACCCTTGGGAGGCAGTCAGGCCTGTGAGTTCAAGGACAGCCTGGTCTACAACCCAAAGAAAGAAGTGCTGAGCATGGTGGTAGATCATAAATCTTGCGAGAATTTTTAGCCTGTATGTATTTCTTAGCCTTTTTCCTATTTACACTGTAAACACATGTAGAATTGGAACAGCAACAGCATACACACAAGTTACAATGAGAGAAGGTTGCTTGGACTCTTCCCCGTTGAGCCCTTCGATTGCATGCTCCACCTTCTGACCCCGAGTTTGAAGACTCTTGAGTTTTGTTTTCATTCATTTCCTTGCTATTTTAGAATGTTGCTGTTGGTCTGGGAGGCGGGTGGAACTGTAGTAGGAATTGGACTTAGGGTTATACTTGCCACCGAGCTGGCCCCTCAGGCTGGCTGTTGAATTGTAAGAGCTGAACAGGAAGCACTGACTTAGCTGTGTAAAGCGGTGTTGCTTTGTGGCTTAACCTTTTTTGAGGCTTGGCAAGGTTTGTTGTGGCAGCTAGAAACACAGGTGTAAGCAGGTTTCCATGTAGTGTGGGTGCATGTCTTGTAAGATTTTGGTCAGGGAGGATGGGATAGACTGCTCTGTCATGTTTAATTTGACAGTAGTCTTACCAGCTCCTCACAATAGTTAACTACAACACTGGTGATTAAGATTGTGGTGGTTTTAGATAATGAGGGCATGGAGTTGGGGGAGGGATGGAAACTTTACCAGAAGGTGAACAAATACAAATTTATGTCTATTTTCCATGTCTTTGTCCATGCTCACTGTCTTTAGAAGAGGGCAAGGAAGGAGATTACTTTGACATGTAGCATGACTGTTGGCCTGTATACCTGATGGTTAGGGTTTAGAATTCTAAGGAATGCTTTTTATTCAGGATTTTGAAGGGGCTGCCTCCAGTGTGATGTTAAAATTCAGAAGCCACAGTTCTTTGATCACATATGCATTGCATTTGTTTTTGTTAAGTTTCACAGGGTCCTAGAGCTAGCTCTTGTAGACTAGATTGGCCTCAAACTCACAGATCCGCCTGCCTCTGCCTCCTGAGTGCTAGGATTAAAGGCGTGCGCCACCACTGCCCAGCTTGATAAATTTCTTTAATTTGGCTTTGGTTTTGGAGATACTTAGTTTTTATCACTTGATGCAGCCATTCAGTAGTGGGTCCTTTAAGTTGCCCAGTCCAGTGGCTCTCGTTCTGTCGGGCATGTTTTGACTTTGTTCTCTTGCCTCTTCTCTCTCTGCAGCTCTTGTTAGATGTCTGTCTTAGAGTGTCTTCAACTTATCTTCAGTTCTTCATCTTTGCCTCTTTGCTCTTTCTGGACAGATGCAGAAACTTTATATTTCTGTTCGTATCCTCAACTCTTGCTTTACTTCTCTCTTAGTCTTCGTTCACTGTCTTTCTCTGGGTGTTGCTTTCCTATTTAGTCTTGTTTACTCTTTTCTCTTTTGGTTTTGATTAACTTGTAATCTTCTTTTCTAATGGGTTAGTGCTTGATCATCTATCTGCTTGTTAAAATTGGTGTTGAGGGATCTGGGATTGAGTGCTTTTGGTTAGAGAGCACACAGGTCTGTTGCGGGACTTGGGTGAGCAGTGTCTGGGAGTTGACTGGGTTCCACTGTTGTCATCGAGGAGGCAGCTAGGGAGGTTTTCAGCGTCTGTTTTATAAGCAGTCATATTAGGCATTCAAAATAATGTTACCAATACTGTTAGCTTGTATTCTTGAAGACTGTCCTATCATTTCTTACTTAGATTTTAATAAATTTGATTGTCATTTCTTTTTTCTGGCTTCAAAATTTGGTTTTCCTTTCCTTGATAGTCTTAACCCTTTAAATACTTTCATCCCTTTTTTTGTTTTTGAGTTGGTGATTTTGAAAGAGTTAAACTTAGATGTCATTAATCTGCAGTCTTAGCAGCCATCATTTTTTAAACAATTAAAACTGCAAATTGATACAACAGCTTGATTCCCCTCCCCCTCCATTTAATTCTGTGCCGCTGTTAGTCCTGGGAAGGTGAGAGAAGGGTCCCTCAAGGAAGAGCCAGTAAACCGAGAAAGGAAGGCCTAGGAGTGTCTTTAATTACTTTGAGCCTTAAAACTGCCTGCAGTATCCTTGCTGTTTTGTTGCTATATCTATGTTCTAATACAAATTTGTAGTATTTATAGAAACAGAAGTAGGCTGGATTTGACCTTATGATAAGGTTTGTGAAATGTCTTTTAAAGACTTGGAGTAAATATTTGAGCATAAAAAAGAGCGGCTGCTGTGTGTTACCCAACAGCAGTCCCTGGCTGTGCATGCACAGATCCTAAGGATTCGGTCCTGGAACTAGCCCTGAGGTCATAGGGTCAGAGATTCTACTCGAGTTCAGTACTCTGGTTTGTAGGCTGCCCTGTTACATATGGCAAAACAAAACCAAAATATAAAGGAAAGTTGTCCTTAACCCCACCCTCTTTATTGCTAAATGGAATCTCATGTCCCACAAAGTAGCGTTTTCCAAGACAGTTGAGAAAGATGTCTTTCTTCTAATGCAACTGTCCTGGCTAAAATTTAAGCAAGGAGTTGGCTCAAAGGTCTAAACATTACTTCTCCATCTTTGCTGTGATGTAAAATATTCATAAGCAGAGATTTCTCCCCCCAAGATGGGGTTTCTCTCTGTAGTCCTGTCCTGAAACCCTGTAGACAAGGCTGGTCTTGAACTCACAGAAATCTGCCTGCCTCTACTTCCCAAGTGCTGGGATTAAAGATGTGACCACCACTACCTGGCTTGTTTTTGAGATAGGATATCTGTCACCATGCCATCCTGACTATGACAGTGAAGTCTTAGAAACCAAATCATTTGAAGCTTTAAGAAAGAATCATTATCGGAGGTAATCTGAGCTTGATCATCCTCTGAGTCCAGGACAGCTAGAGAAGTACAACAGGGAAACTGCCCAAAACAAAAAACAAACTGCCACCACCAAGTAAGCACAACCTTACAAGTCCCTGCCATAGATTGGGCATGTTGGTGTAGGCCTGTAATCCTAGCACTCTGGAAGGTAGAGGCAGAAGCATCAAATTCAGAGCTTCAGCTGCATAGGAAGTTAGGGGCCGGCATAGGCTACATGAAACAAATGTACAAAACAACAGCAAATAAAATGTTATTGCCAAAGCCTGCCCAGTTATTTAGTTATAAAACGGACTTGGTCTTGATAATTTGCTCTCCTAACTGATATGCAGGCATTGGATACAAGCTTGAAAAGCATGCTTCCTGAGGGCGCAGACCTACCAGACTGCATTTTTGAAGCTTGAAGCTGGCTTGTTTTAGCTAGATGGTTTTAAGTGGATGTGTGAAGGACTTCAGTTAGTACTTGTCTACGTATTAGAGTTAGAAAACAGAATCACTTTTGAATTTCTGTCCTTTGAAAGAACAAAGATTTATTTTTAAGAAAATGAAGTGTCTCTGTAATTTTGTTTTGTAATTCATACGTTTAAACTATGGTGTGATGCTATGACATTGTAGCAAAGAACAGTCTGAACTTGATCAAGACTTGGATGACGTTGAAGAAGTAGAAGAAGAAGAAACTGGTGAAGAAACAAAAATCAAAGGTATTCTTTTAAATTACTTCAGGAGCCAGCAGTTGCTGGCATGTGTGCTCTAGAGGAGAGTAATAGGAACTGTCTCTTCCCCCCTTTTTTGGACCCCTCTCCCTGTCCATTGTCCCTTATCTCCCGATCTATTCCTTGAGTGTAGTAACTGTATGTGTTCCTGTGTAAGGAAGGAAGCAGTAAGCAAGGAAGCTAAGTGAGTGTAATAACATTTCACCTATTGCTGGGGTTAGAGTACCTAGCTGTGTCACACCAGAAGGGTCGGAAGTGGGAGGAACTTGGCAGTGCTTCTAAATAAACTGTGTTTGCTATTTAAGGTAGAAAGTGTTGTGTCTGTCTTTTAAAATGTACCCTAGTAAACCCCAAAAGGGCACATATAAATGTATGTGGATTCAGTGAGAGTTTACCTAGCAGATAAATTATGAAAATACTGAGTTCCAGTGTTTTTTCAGTTGCTGTAATTGATGCTGCTAAATGTCTGTTACTATAGTTGTGTATCATCTAGTTACTGAATTACTTTTAAAAGCAAATTGATCTCCAAGAATACAATTGAAAATAATTTTGTTATAGTCTCAAAATTAAATGTACATAAAGTAAAAGCCCATTTTTATTACGCATCAAACATAAACATCCAGATAACACCTTCAGTTTTCTCTAGCCTAAAGTGCACTTGGAGTTTTCTGGTAAGTGGAGACTTGAGTAGGCATTGGCACAAAGTATCGAGCTTCCCCGTGTGAACTATGAAATGACAGGAAAGAGGATTTTGTTCATTGTGCTTGTGATGATGGTCTAGAGAAATCCTGGGCTTTTTCTCTGAGTGCTGGGTTGTCCTTAGCTTACTGTACACATCTACTCCTCATACCAACATTTTATGGGCCTCTTAGGAAGACTTCATGATTGGGTGTTCCGTGAAAACTGCAGAAACGGTTTTACAAATCCTTCTTTCAATGCTCCCTTTCTTTTTAAAAGCGCGTCAGCTGACTGTTCAGATGATGCAAAATCCTCAGATTCTTGCAGCCCTTCAGGAAAGACTGGATGGTCTGGTAGACACACCAACAGGATACATTGAAAGGTACAAATTTTTTTTTCCCCTACTCTCCTAATTTATCTTTTCAATAAAAAGAACATTGAAGCTTACCTGTGTGATCATTGAACATCAATGTCTGTTAGTATCTAGTATAAGGTTTCCCGGAGTTAAGAATGATTAGATTGGGTCTTGACTTGTTCCAGTCTGTAGGAAGTAAACATCTTAGCCATTTCTATGATTTGTTTAGAAGTTTGTTAGGAATATGCAGAATTAGAAATACAGGTTTTTTAAATACAGATTACTTCATGTGCTCCCTAACTCAGCTTTAGGATTTGAAGGTCTCCTGGCTTACTGGATACCGTGGTTCTGTATGTCTGCCCTGAGGTTGCCTGCTTTGCTTTTGGACTTTTGTCCAAAAAGATTGTACTGGGATGGGACCCATCATTCTTTATCGCCTCTTAGGGACTCTAAGAATTTCCTTGGACTGTTACTTGGTGATAGAGTTTCTACTTAGAGAGCAAACATTCTTTAGGGCTTGTAACAAGATTTCTAGAGGTGCTAGGATTTCTTTCCAGAGATATTTAGTAAGAAGGTGGCTTTATCTGCTGTGTCTCTGCCGTCCAGTTTTTTGTGGGTTATTTTCTTTTCAACCAGTTTAGAAGGTGTGCTCTTGTTGTACTGTCTAGTAAACTTGGAGCTGCTTTTCAGAAAATGTGCAAGTCTTGTGCCCTCTGTCCATTTCTTACTGAGGTTACTGTCATTTCATATTTTCAGAAATTCTTAATGTATCATTCCTTCTTAAATTACTGTGAATAATCTTACCTATGAAGTCCTTCAGTAAACAGAAATCCTTAATTTCTATATTAGCAAAATGGATAGTTTTGTTTTTCCTTTTGTGCTCATGACATGTGGGCTCTAATTGCTTAGGGAATCTTTTCTGAGCACCTACTTTCTTGTGCCCAGTTGGATCGCTCACGTTTAGGTCTTCAATTTCCTTCAAAGTCCTGCTGTGTGCTTGCTGCAGGTAAACATCATTCCTTCTTGTCTTTCAGTAAGTTCTTATTAAACTATTAGCTATGAACTTTGATTTATACATGTACCATCTGTTAACACAGGAAGTTCTTTTAAATAATTGAATTTGTCTGTGAGTAGAACACTTTGATATCTCCCTGATCTTTCCGTCTGTTTGTGTTTGACACATTAGTAGGTGTAGCCTCATAGTGTTAACAACACCTGAGATGGGGGCTTCGGGAACCCCAGCTCTAGGCAGTCTTCATGTTGATCAAGATAGGATTCTTTATTCCTTGACAGATGCTTCCTTCCACACGGTCCTAAGTTTAAATGGAATCAGGGTCACCTGCCTGCAGCTCTCCCACGGTTGACAAGGCTGTCAGTTTTTAACTCAGAAAGTCAGAGTGGCGTTCATATCACAGATGGACAGAGCAGTGTATCTTTATCATCCATATGTTTGTATTGATAATTACATGCTATCTTTCAGTTTTGTGATTTTCTTAGAATATTGGTTATGTTCATTTCTGTATATTTTGTTTGTGGTAAACCTATTGTGAATAGTCTCTTTTATATTGTATTCCTGCTTATATGAAGAAATGCTGGTTTTTAAATGATAGTGTATTCAGTAATACTGCTAAAATCATGTGTAGCCCCCCCATTCGAAGTCAGACTAGCCTCATCACCAAGGAATAAACGTAATTAATATGTTAAGGTCACTTACCTGTGAGATAAGCTTATGTATATACTTACTCCAGTGGGTTTGCTTAACAATGGGCAGGAATGTTTTTATTTTTCTTTGTCTTCCTGCCAGAACTTCTTTAGAAAGTAACAAAAAAACCTTGTTCTTTTTAATTTGGAGTTTAATGCTTTTCGGGAGATTGAGGCTACTTTTTAAGTAATTGTTTATGAGTGTATTGCTGCCGTGTCTGTATGTGAGATTGTGTGCTGACTATGGAGCTCAGAAGGTCTTGGATGCCTCTTTAGCCACCATGAAAATGTTGCGAACATAACCTTGGGCCTCTCCAGGATCATAAGTGCTCCAAATGCCTTTAGTCCATCTCTCCCCTCCCCCCATACACTTAAGAGGGAGGTGGCTGTCCTGGAACTTTTGGTACGTAGACCAGGCTGACCTAGAATTCAGACATCTTGCCTGATAATGAAAGACTGATACTCTCACACCTATTTTAAAGTCTTACTTGGTCTGTCCCAAGTATTCTTTAGTGTAATTTTGGTTTGCTGTTTTCTTAACATGTATGTATGTATGTATGTATGTATGTATGTATGTATGTATGTATGTAGTATGTAGTTTAGGATTTAAGATCCTCTAGAGCACCCAGGTTCAGTTTCAAACAACATGGTGGCTTACAACCATCTGTAACTCCAGTTCCAGGTTATCTGACTCCAGATATTCAGGCAAAACACACATAAAAATAAAATAAAATCTTCAGTTACCTTGCTAAAGTTTCTTAGAGCCTTTATTGTTTTGGTTTTTTAGTTTTTTGAGACTGGGCTTCTCTGTAGCACTGGTTGTCCTGGAGCTTGTTTGTAGAGCAGGCTAGACTTGAACGCAGATTCTCCTGCCTCTGCACCTGAGTGCCCGGCCCGTAATTTTAATTTGGATTTCTTTTGCATATTTCTGTGACTGCTTTCTTAGATGTCTCTGGCCATAGTGTGTACTTGCTTTGCTTTGCCTCTTGGTCTAATCTGTCCTTCATAGCCTTGGCATTCTTTTTTCTTAAGATTTATTTTTTTTATTTATGTGCATATGTGGTTGCCCGGGGAGGCTAGAAAAGGGTACTAGATCCTCTATCCTCTGGAACTGGATTTACCAATGGTTGTGAGCAGTCCAATATGGGTGCTGCGCGGTGAATTTGCGTCCTGTGTAAGAGCAGTAAGCACTCTTAATCACTGAGCCATCTCTTCGCCTTCCCTCTTACTTTTGTAAATTCCAATGGGGAGCAGTGAGGTAAAAATCTGACTACCTGAATTTAATCCCTGGCACCCACTCAGAAGTGGGAGGAGAGAACTCTCCGGTGTTGTCATTGACCTGTGCATAGCCCCCAACTGGAGGGAAGAAGACATCCTGACCGTAATAATGTTCGACGTAACTGAATTGCCTAAGCTTTCTGCTTCTTTATAGTAACTGTTTACTTGGTCTGGAGGTTCCTAGGAAGGATATGAGGAAAACATGGGTTCCTGTTCCCACTGTAGACTGAATTTAATTCACTAATGGCTGTGTCTGCCTGTGTACTTTTGTCTTTTTACTTTGTAGTTTTCTTTGGACATACTTTTTCCATTGAGACATATACTCTAGCTTTCTAATATTAGTTATGTCTTTCTGTCTGGTACCAAAAGTTAATTTTTTTTTTTTTTTTTTTTTTTTTTTTATTAAATTCAGTCTTTTGAGACATGAACCCAATTTAACTACTCTGGTCTCAGGTTTCCTATGTAGCTTCTTGATATGTCTGTCTTTAACCTCTCTGCAAGTGTGTGCCGTGTGTATGGTTCGAAGGGAAGCCAGAAGAGGGTGTCATATCCTGAGGAAAATGGTGTTTACTATGTTTAGCTAACTGGGGCTGTCTTTCTCTTAGTTACTTATGGCTCAGACAGCTGTATTTATACTGTATAGCTTGTAGAATATTCTAGAGATATGTATTGCTTAAATATTTTTTCTTCAAGACAATAGTTTAATTTACTACCATGTTTTATATAGTATTACTTGAAGTTTTCACTTTAAATAAGACAGTTTGCCTCTTGCAAAAGCCTAATGTACCCAATACATTTATCTTGACCAGTAGCTCATAGCATTATGAAGACAGTTTTTCAAACAAGTCTTTTTCTGTTATAAACAATGTTTAGCTTTGAAGACAGGTATAATTTTGATTCCTTTTCCTTTGTGACTTAATTTTTTTCCTTTGGAATTTTGTCTTTAATATTATTGAATAGGAAGAGGCAGTAGTTGTCCAGGGGAGGAACTGATTAAGGATTTCTTACAAAATGGTTTCCCCTGACTTGTCATCAGCTTGTTTCCTGGCATCTTCTCTCGAGGCTGCAGTTTATGTACTAATGAGGGACAGCAAGCAGTCTTGTGTAGCGTTGACTGCAGGTGTGTGCCTGCTTTCCGGAGTTTTGTGAGCAAAAGGCCAGCTGCTTATGCTCCTCCGTTGCTCTGAGGAGGTGTGACAGTGTATGGGGTTGGTCCTCCACCTTGTGCTGCAGGGTGTCGGGCTTCTGTAGAATTATTTGTAAGAAACAGAGAGCTGATCTAGTTGAATGTGTTAATTCTTTGATTTTACTTTTCTAATGGTTAGGTAAGAATTATTTTAAAATTTTGGAAAGACAATAAATGTGGATTCAGGTTATTTCTTACTCAGATTTTCTAAAATTAGGTATGTCTTGCTTGAGTGTGAACTTTTCATTAATTTAATCTAATTATGTATAATTCAGAAAAGAGCACCAACCAGGTATGATGTACACACCTCATCATCCCAGCACTTGGAAGGTAGAAGTGGGATGATGAGGAGGGCAACGGGCATCCTTGGCTATGTCCTCGAGGCAGCCAGTGGGCAATAGGAGACCTTCGCACATTGTGTATTGTATTATATCAGTTGTGTCAGGTATGAACGGGCATATTCATCATAATATGTTCTTAATGTCATTTCAAGTTCCAATTTAAATACAGAAAGTGTTGGAAAATACCCATTTCTTCAAAATACACTCTTTTCCCCAGTTAATACAGATGAGGTAGTGCCTAGACACAAATCAAAATTAAGCTCTGGCTGGTCGCTCGACTTGTTATGCATTGTCACATCTATCACTGAGATTCTGTTCATACTGAACTTTATTATAAAAAACTTATGTTTCAGTTTTCATGTGAATAAAATGTGAGTTGTGTTTTTCTGTGATTCTTATGTATCTGGTTTCTAAACTTTCAGCTTGCCTAAAGTAGTCAAGAGACGAGTGAACGCTCTCAAGAATCTTCAGGTTAAATGTGCACAGATAGAAGCCAAGTTCTATGAGGAAGTTCATGATCTCGAAAGGAAGTATGCTGTTCTCTATCAGCCTTTATTTGATAAGGTAATGAATTATGCTATTTATTTAACTCAGGAAAACATACTTGTGAATGTTTGATACTTAGTGAATGGTATGGGTAGTGAAACCATTAAACTATTAAACTTTGTGCTGTTAACTATTCAAACTTGTGCTGTTTACTAGTTATATCTATGAGGCATTAATTAGAAACCAGTAGTTTTAAGCTGGGGTGCTAATGTTTTTATACAAGCATTTTATTTTATTTTACTTTAGCGATTTGAGATCATTAATGCAATTTATGAGCCTACAGAAGAAGAATGCGAGTGGAAAGCGGATGAGGAGGAAGAAGTTTCGGTGAGTGCCGACGGGCTCTTCCTGTCTCCTACAACAAGGACTTCTCAGAAGTGCATTTGCTTTTTCATTTTTTTCTTAAATTTTTATTGCTTGTCGATAGGGCTTCTCTGTAGCTTCAGGACCTGTCCTGGAACTAGCTTTTATAGATCAGGCTGGCCACAAATTCAGAGATCCACCTGACTCTGCCTCCCAAGTGCTGGGATTAGAAGCATCACCACCCAGTTCAGAAGTGTGGTTATCAATGGTGTGTGGCGTTATATAAATGACTCTGTAGGTTCTGGCTCTCAGTGGTGTTCTCACACCCAGGGATTGCCTTTTTTTTTGTGTGTGTGTGTGTGTGTGGATAATGGAGATGAGCCGCTCTTCAATCTGGCATTGTCTTATACTATTTTGAGCTTTTTGTGTGGTTTCCTTTGAACTTTATGATGATGGGCAAGGGGCCAGACAGCTTTCAATTGCCCTGCCTGCAGTGAATAATGGCAGCTGTGTCGGATCTTTGCCGTGTTCTGTGGCCTTCTACTGATCAGTACATTATTCTGATGCAGAGTGCCAGGCTGAACATCGGGCGCTTTTTGCAGTATCCCTACAACCCTGATCTGCCTGGTGGTTCTTGATTTCTGTGGAAGTGAGGTTTGGATGAGGACAGTACTTGCACAGCTAAACCAGAACATTGAAGGTTGAAAGTTACCCTAGTGAATAGGGGTCATAAAGCTATCCAAAGACCCAGTACAGTCATTTAGTTGTTTGCTGTCCTTTTTCAAGGAGGAACTGAAAGAAAAGGTCAAGATTGGAGATGAGAAAAAGGATGAAGAAAAAGAAGACCCTAAAGGGATTCCAGAATTTTGGTTGACAGTTTTTAAGAATGTTGATTTGCTCAGTGATATGGTTCAGGTAATTTAATTCACAAAACAACCTGTTTACCTAAAAAAAAGTCTGATATTTAAATATCTGTGGTTGCTAATTTCTTCACTTTACTTATAGTTTTATAGAAAGAATTTGATTTTGATCGAAGTATTTGGTCAAATTTAGTAATAAAATAGTATCTTTGGTGTGATTGACACTATCAGTTGGTTCCTTCTCATAGTTTATAGTACCTTCTTGGTTTCCTGTGCTTCAGTATCTCAAGGCAGGGTGGTGAGAAAACTTGGGTATTTCATTTGTATTGCCCTGAAATATTTTCAGTTTGAAACTTGCTAATCCAGGGGATATTTGCGCCTTAGAATATAAAGCTGTTTAACTGATTTGCAAATATCTTATTCCCAGAAAAGCAGAGATGTTAGCCTTCGCTGGGAAACGGCCGCACTTCTTAAGCCCTTGGCCTGGGTTGTAGTGATTGCTGGGCGGTGACAGCAGCAGAAAGGAGTGGACTTAACGAGTGCATACTGCACTCCTGCTTTATCAGTGTGGAAAAGACAGGGCGAAGGGCATCGGATCTAATCGGGAAACATTTGGTTAAAGAAGGCCTTTCATAGACTTTTTGTATTTTTTAGATGGGTCAGTCAGTATGAGGTAGCTTCAGTTCCCTGAACCATAATATTCCAGTGGAGAAAACTTTAGGCATCATAGTTGCTATACAAAACTTCACTGTAGTTAGATAATAATGTTTATTTTATTTTGCAGGAGCATGATGAGCCTATTCTGAAGCACTTGAAAGATATTAAAGTGAAGTTCTCAGATGCTGGCCAACCCATGGTAAGACAGCTTAAATATGTAGTTTTGTAGTGTAGAGTTAGGGTGGAAGTGAGGGATTGCAGCAGACACTGGGTGCTCTCTAAATTAAATACATTTTATTTTATTTATTTAGTTTGGTGATGGGATTCTGTATGGATACTCAGTGATCCTAGATCAGAGTGGATAAAATAGAACAATAACAGTGTGTTCAGTGTGCCTGGAATGCCTTCAGGTAGATGGTGCCAAGGGCCTCCCTGAGGAGAGATCAGCTAAGCGTCCTTGCTGTGCCTGTTACCCATGGCCAGAGCAGTGAATGAAGAGTCAAGTCTTCGTGTGGTGTTGAAGTCCACCTTCATGTTTAAAATTAGTGTCTCTGGAGAGATGGAAAGAAGGGGCACTTGGTCATTTATTTAGATTTACCTAACACAAATTTAATTTGAAACCATATTTTTCTTGTGCCTCATTTACTTTTAGCTTTCACGTAATTAGGGGTTCCCTTATATTCCTGTTAGGGTTGTTTCAGTGGGAGGACAGCATTGCGTGCTTATCAAACCACGGGTCAGGCTGTGTGTTAATTAATGCATTGAAATTCACGGTTTAAGAATTTAACTCACTTTTGTTTTCTTTTAAAGAGTTTTATCTTAGAATTTCACTTTGAACCCAATGAATATTTCACAAATGAAGTGTTAACAAAGACTTACAGGATGAGGTCAGAACCGGATGATTCTGATCCCTTTTCTTTTGATGGACCAGAAATTATGGGCTGTACAGGGTGAGTTAATTGTGCTGCTGTGTTTTTCGTTTAATTGTAGGCAGAGGTTACAGTATGACATTCCCTTGTGTATCCTGCTAGATTCTGCATTGCCGGACATTGCAGTCTCTGCTGTTTTCCTCTGGGTCTGGCTCTAGCATGTGTATTTTTGGGAAAGAATGTTATTCACTTTCTTTACATCATATGTTATTGGTATTGTAAATCTGTAAACTTTAATGTTTTGTTTAGAAAGTTCTCATTATTTAAGTTTATCCTCTAAAAATTTACATATACTCTTCTAAAATCTAGCAGTCAAGTGTAGTAAAATACCACGAATTCTATATTTTGTTTTCTAAGGTGCCAGATAGATTGGAAAAAAGGAAAAAATGTTACTTTGAAAACCATTAAAAAGAAGCAGAAACACAAGGGACGTGGGACAGTTCGTACTGTGACTAAAACAGTATCCAACGATTCTTTCTTTAATTTTTTTACCCCTCCTGAAGGTGAGTAGTGTCTTAGTTTTGATTGTAGGTGCTTATTGTAAATATTGGTGTCTTTTTTTTCACATTTGAATTTCTTTTCTTGATTTTTGCAGTTCCTGAGAATGGAGATCTGGTGAGTTGAGTGTTTATTCAATTTAGCATACATGAAATCAAAAAGCTAGACATTTATTTTTTTGTTGTTAAGACAGGCTTTTTGTGGCACTGGGTGACCTAGAACTCAATTATTTAGACCAGGCTGGCTTGAACTCACAAAGTCACCTGCTTCTGCTTCCTGGGTCCTGGGATTAAAGGCGTGCGCCACCATCCCTGCTGAAGATTCAATACTGTTTTATGTGCAGTAGTCGGGAACATGTGTGCATTCCGCTTGTATGCACGATGCCTGCAGTAGTCAGAAGAGGGTAATAGAAGCCGCTTGAACTGGAGTCTTAAAACTAGGTGTGGGTGGCTTGCGGGTGTTGACCACAGAATCCAGTGCTATTAACCGCTGAACCTTACCTGCTGAGCCATCTTGTCAGCCCTATTTCCAGTCTTTCCAAAGGGGATGTCACAAAGTTGCTTTTTTGCCTTTTTGCTCTTTAAACAAGAAGCCATACATAATAAATAAATAGATCCAGTTTTTATTTAGTATAATTTTTTTTGTATATGCTGGCCTACTAACATGTAAGTGACCACTTGATCTAAGTGACAGGAGAGCAAAGTTAACTTGCATGTGACAATTATTTTTCGTTATAGGATGATGATTCGGAGGCTATACTGGCTGCAGACTTTGAAATTGGTCACTTTTTACGGGAGCGGATAATCCCGAGATCAGTGCTGTACTTTACTGGGGAGGCTATTGAGGATGATGACGATGATGTGAGTACGCTTGAATCCTGCCGTGGGGCCGCTGCGGGGGCACCATAGCCCAACTTTGACGCTTAGATTGTTTAGTAAAGTAGGACAGATGAATTTATAATTAAGCAAATGCTTTGGATGGCTTTTCTCAGTTTAGAAGTGTCTAGAATATCTGGATTCATTATTTTCAGTTTTACTTTATTTTAAGTTAGAAAAATTATTGAGTTGATGCAACTTGGTTACCAATGGGTATATTTTACTCTTAATTTGATGTCATGAAACAACAGAGCTCTTTGAGTGTTCATAGGTTGTATAGAGTATAAAGAAATAGGGAAATGCTACAGCCTGTAGCTAGCACAGAGCTGGGGAATTTTTCTGCAGTGTTTGGCTTTTTTTTTAACTTACTACATTTGGTGTCTGATGGGTGCTACTGGTGCAGTACTCATTCACACTTTGTCCTCTCTTTTCAGTATGATGAAGAAGGTGAAGAAGCTGATGAGGTAATGTTTACCAAATGAACAAATAATGCACTGTATAACACATTGAGGAGAAAATTATTGAATGATTAATGTATTCCTTTGCCATAATCATTCTGTGATTTGGGATAATTTTGGAAAATATGATTTTAGAATTCTACAGCCAAACAATGTATGTATAAGGTTTCAATAAATAAATTGCAAAACTCAGCAACATTTTTTTTTTTTTATTTCAAATAATTTTGTTCTGCTGCAGGGTTATCAGCTCTTTGAAGAAGTCAAAAGCTGCAGTAAACTTTTCCAACGTTGGCTGCAGTAAATCTTTTCAATAAAAGCTGTCTGGATGTCTCAAGTTGTGTTGGGAAATTTTTCATGTTAGACGCTTTCAAATTAAATTGTATTATCAACAAACTCTGTAATCATGAGAATCTGTTGACCCATAGAGTAACTTGTACTAAAATTTCCGTACGTTATGAGTCAATATTTCCTAATATGTACCTACTTCATGGATGCATTTTGAACTTTAATATAGGAAGGGGAAGAAGAAGGAGATGAGGAAAATGACCCTGACTATGACCCAAAGGTGAGCAAAGCCAGTGCTTCTTTTCAGTTTAACTTAGACTGAAGTTAGTAGACGAGACTCCTAAATGCTCAGTATTTGGGACTTGGCTCTTTCTAAGAATTAACACTTTATTGCTCAGATTGGTTTCCTCCCAAAGGAAAATTATAATTAGTGTTTAATTGGCTAGCTAAAGGAAATCTGGATGCAGGAGTGCTTTGAACTCAAGCAGTGCTGTGTGCTGGATTCTTCCAACCACTGTTACTGTTATTTAATCTCTAAAAGCTGCTTCTCTTCAGAGATTGATTTCATTCATCAACCATATGCTGTGAAGTAGCAGGAAGGTACTTTATTATAAGTATAAGGGAAGTAAAAAAATACTTGGATAGGTATGAATTAGTCTAATAATAAATAGGTAAATATAAACAGGTTATCTTTGAGAATAAAGACTTAGTTAAATGTCCAACAGGGTGATTATTTAAAGATTATCTCAGATAGAGCTTTATTGTATACATGAGTGACTTGCTAACATTCAGTAGTTTGTTACTAACCCACATCACTTGTTTTTGCCCTCATTTTTATAACACTGTGATAAAGTAACTATTGTTGAACTATTCCGAGTAGGCAGAAGCTAGATTGACGTATTGTTTTCCTTTAACAGAAGGATCAGAACCCCGCAGAGTGCAAGCAGCAGTGAAGCAGAAGGCCTGGCCTTGAGGACGGCCTGCCCTGTAATAGCCTAAGCTCGACTCAGTTACTCACAGCCTTATGGTTTTGTATTTTCTTGGTAGAATCAGTAAGTTTTTAAAGGAAAGGAAATTGATATTTTAAAGATCAATTTGTTCTGCCTAGACTCCTTACTATAGTTCTGTCAGATATGTTGAATGCACATAAATCCTCTCTATTGCATGTTCATTTATTGCTGCAGCTTGGTTCTTCCGGAATATTTTCATCATGTAGCTATTGTAATACAATTACGAAAATCAACTGTTGAGCTCATTTGGTTTAGCTGCTGCCTTCCTAAAGAACCAAAGTTGGTTTCAGCTGGTAGAAGAACAAGTTGAAGTCTGCCTGCATCCACTCATGCTTCCGTAGTGTTGCTAGGGGATGCGGTGACTGACATGTTGGAGAAAGGAAAATTGTGGTTAAGAATTTCCAGTAAGATCAAACCTAATAACTGAGGTTATTAAGGGAGTTTTATATTTTAGATGCTGAAACAGAAGTTGATTCATGGCTGTTAGTTAAGCAAGCTGAACAAATGCTAGGTGTTGTTTTTTCTTGTTTTGTTTTGTTTTTTTCCCAGAACTTAATCTGATAGTATTTAAATGTACTTTGAAGACCTCTATTAATGAAGTATCTTTTCTTTGCGGTAGGGACTACCTTCTGCTTTCCTGGAAAGGATGGACTCACATCATTTGAACCTATTTTGAATTTTTCTCTTGTTTGTTTGCCTAATTTTGTTTTTATAGCCTAAAATAAAAATGTCACACAGTTTGAGCTGTTGCAGGATGATGTCTCAGTTTGTGCTGATTGAGGCTTGCAGAGGGTTAGCTTGAGTTCAGGGATGCCTAGTTTTCCATGTCGACCAACTTCGGAGGAGGGAATACATACACATGTGCTTTGGAAACTAACAAGTGTTGTACCATACTTTTTTTAAACAAAGGTTAAATTCTATTTGTTAGAACTAAGTATCTTTGTGACTGTTTATTTGAATACTCAGTGCTCAAGGATAAGTAGTGTGTCACTTAGCCATGCTTCTGTTTACTGTGGAGAATTGAGAATGGGTGGTACTATTGATTTAACTACCTCACAGATATGTTAAGGCATATTGGGGTAATTCTCACATCTTCTCAATCTTACTGAATGCTCAAAAGAATCAGGCCTCTGTACCACAAGTGTGATGGTCAACATTCTAGTCACACCGAGCTTGAATTGTTAAACTGGAGAATGTGTATCTCCTACTCTGGTGGGAATGGATGAAATAGTACATGACTTGAAGAGATTCAAGGATTTCTGTCTTTTTATTTAGTGCCCCTCCTTTGAGTGTTTCAAGTGACCACGTGTAATAAATCCCAAAGTGGTGATGAGGCCATTGCAGGGGGTGATGACATTAAACTTTAGATGCTAAGAGCCACGTTTAAAATACCTCAGGCTAATTACTGTTCATTTTGGGGAAAGGGGCTCTGCCTCCCAGGGTGTGATAATTGGGCTGTGCTTGGAGGACAGTCTTTCGTGTCATTCCTGCTGTTAATCAAATTGACATCGAGTTTTTTTTCCCTTTTGTGGAGAGCTGATATTCTCTTTGTGAAATTTCAGTATTAAGGTCTTAGGATATGAACACATTCTATAACTAACCTCTTCCTGAGATTTTTAACTACTGGAAATCCTTAACCAATTACATTATTTCCTTTATTTTGAAAATGATTTGGTTGCTATCTATTAGATTGTTTGTGCTATTTTCTGTAATCATAGTTCATCTAAACACAGCTTATTTTCTTGAACATTAAAGTTTGTAATCTAAAGATAGAATCCTGTTTTCGGTGAACTTAAAGAGCTAGCACAGTCTTTTCCTTACTTAGGAAGTAGCTGTTGCCAAAGTGAACAGGTAGCTGCTTCTTGTTGTATGATCGGAATGTGCTTTGGACATGGGGGTCAGTGTTCATTATGACATTTTGTCAGTCCCCAAGTGGTTCTATTCCATTCTAGAAGTCTGAAATATGTAATTTGAAATCCTTAATAAAATTGGATCTAATTTTATAAAATACTGGTGATACTTGAAGTTTTTGCAACTACACATAATTTCTTTGAAGATTGGAGAGCAGCTATTCTGTGCTTAAACCACCATGACCTGTTAAAATAAAATTGATTTTCAGAGAATCTTAGACACGTGAGTTTGTGATACAAAGAACAGAAAAGTTCCACGGTGCAATTCTGATTTTACATTCTTAGTGCTGTTCTATTCATGTGGTGTCAAGAAGTTCTTTTCCCCTAGACATGACGTAAGCCCTGTACAGTTCTTTATAAACACAAACTTTGAGAAAATAGCTGGAAGGCTGATGATCTTTCAGGTCTGGTAATGGACAGAGTAGTAGACTCACCGCTGGTGGAGTGTCCACTGCAGTTTCCAGACAGTGTCTGACAGCTCCTCAAAGTGATGCTGTCACTGCTCTGTCTTTGCTAGTGGTGAGTGGGCAACAGAAGAATGGGGTCTGCCTCTTTGTAAGCTCATTTACAAATACATACATAAGAAAAGACATTAACTTTGGCAGATCTTTTTGTGTGTAGGTATGGTGGAGTTAGGGTTAGCTGCATCTGAGAGTCTTTATGTTGCTATTTGTAAGGCTAAATTTGTGGGGTTAGCTGAGTTACAAACTGAAAGTCGTATCTTGCTTGCAGAAATAAATATTTCAATGTTGTGATTTCAGGTTTGGTTTAAGATTATAGTTCATTTTTTAATGGTTAGTGTATTAAGATTTAGTCTTTAATTTTGACTTTAAATTAAACGAAATGTTATTTTTGGTTTGCAGAATATATAATTTAGAAGGAGCATATATAGGGACTTTGAGAAACAAATGTGCTACGCAGTTTTTAAATATTCTTATAGAAACTCGGTGTTTATAGTTACCAGTGTTTATACCAGTGTTTGGTAACTGGCCACTTAAACCACTGAGTTACTAAAAGTAAATGTATCTGGCAGTGGCAAAGTATTAACAGTATTATCTGGTATTAAGATGTGCTGTTTGTATATACTGGTTTACAATTCTAGTCATTAAACTGTAACCTGGGCTTAAAGAAAAAAACCAAGTTCTTTATTACACGTTTTTAGAGAAATGGAAACGGTACATTTAAAGATGTTTGAATCAGTCCCCTGAAAATTTTCATCCTTACTCGTCTGCTTCTTGTTGACATCCTACTGTAGTTTCAGGGTTTCCCGCTCCCTTCAAAGAGTAAGTTGATAGATTCTTTGGTGTCAAAAGAAATTTGGCACAACAGCGTAAAAACTGGTGACAGGAAGTGAGACTTTCATGAAGTAAAGTTCATGGTTAGGCACTGCTTTCAAACGGTGTCTAACTGAAGAGGAACTCGGAACAACTGAGCAGGGACAGTGACACGCCCTTATTTAATGCCTGTGGTTCAGCAAAATAGTTTCTGCTAGGGTAAAAACTTGTGGCTGGTGGGTGGCTGGAATTTTGAAGGTGAGCAGGAAATGGATGACATTTGGCTAGTGGACACACTGAGATAAAGGCTAGGGAGGGTCCTAGGCTCATCGGAAAGGGAAGACCAAGGCTAGAGTGAAGGAGCAGCAGAGAAGGTATGTGCGCCCAGATGAGGTTACGGCCTGGGTGTCGCTGCTCCAGCAAGTGCGGCCCTCGGGGATTTCGAACTTGTGCTGCACAAGTAGGGTAGCTTCTGCAGCTTTTTTCCCCTCCTGACTTTGGAACTAGGAGATTTCCTGGGCATTTTACTGCCATTTTGTGTGCTCGCTTACATGCGCAGTCTTTGTTTTTCCTGAGTTACTTGACAGAAAATTAAACCTGGTGTGACGAGCAGTAAGAAAATACATCTAGTGCCAGGTGTGATGTAACCATGGAATTCATTAAGTTCTCAATACAAAACTTAAATTGATAGTTTACTTTGTGAGCATAATTTGGAAAATAATTCTAGAACTTGATGTGATTTCTTTTCAACATTTAAAAAAAATTTTAATTGTTCTGCCTGCGTGTATGCATGCTCGCCAGAAGAGGGCACCAAATATGCATGGTTGTGAGCCACCATTTGGTCGCTGGAAATTGATCTCAGGACCTCGAAGAGTGGCCAGTGCTCTTAACCGCTCAGCCCCCATGTTTTTAAATTTTTGCTTAGTGTTTTAAGAGCTTTGCCTAGCAAAAAAAAAAAAAAAAAAAGAATAAAGAGTAAAAAATAGAAGTAAAAGAAAAAATAGAAAAAAAGCCTTCCCTAGGTACCGGGTGCCTAATAGACTAGGTAATACTAGGTAATATTACTAAAGCAAGGCCCTACTGAAGTTTTTCATGTTTGCTACCCTTAATTTCAAAGACACATAAGAACACCTGTGTGATCTCTTTGGTATCCAGAGAAGACAAGGAAAATGAATTAATTTCACCATTCTAGCTTCATCCTGATGAGCTGGGCTCCTGGGCTTTGAGCCTTAGGGTGACTGTCTTGGTCAGGTGTGATTGTGGGGAGGGTGCTTGCCATATGGGGAAAGAATTCACAGTGGCCGGTAAAGCTGCTGCCATTTAGACTGAACTTGGGTATCTAGTGAAACAGATTTTAAACTACTGCTCTGGTTTGTTTCTATTTAGAGGAGGCTTTCATTCTGTGGGCCTGAGTGGTTTTCAGATCCAGCTGGGGTCTGAAGACCTCTTCCGGTCTGCAGATGTGCAGATGGGGAACTCCCCTCCCCCATACCCCCCTGCCTGAAAGGAGCAAAAAAATAAAGGACAAGTGTAGGGGTTGGGGGTAGGAATTGGAGTGTCGCAACAAGGACCTAAAACTGTGTAGGAGCTGTACAGCGAAGCTGGTCTGCATCCCTGTAATTAGAGAACAATCGGCCTTAACTCTGAAGAGGCAGTGAGCTCTGTTACACCAATTGGTCACTAGGGGGCACCCGTTCATCAGCTAATACTGCAAAAAACCTGAGCCTTGCATCTTGAAAAACGAGAATAACAGTTAGAAATGAGGAATTTTGAGGGTTTCTTTCAGAAAATTAGAAAACGACTGTGGAATTTCATGTGGATGAGACAGTCTCTTTTATGCACTTGACATTTTCCTGGTATAGCACCGTTTAGCTTTTCTCTTTTGAGATAGTGTCACGCTGCCGCACAGGCTGATCTCGTTCCATCTTCTTGCCCTAGCCTCCAAGGTGCCTAGATAACTTGAAACGAAAATTCTGTCTTGGTGTGCCTGTAATGGGGTGGTACAGTTCGGTGCAATGGCTTGAGGGGCCAGCAAGCACCCTCACCCCCTAAGCCATGTCACCAGTTCTTCAACTCTTGCAGACATAAATACCTCACAATATTGCTCAGAAAAAGACTTTGACTCAATGTGACCCAATCTAGATGGACTGTAGAACGTAGGAGTCAGACTTGCACGTTGTGTGACATCTTGGAGTTTTACACCATCTCTATAGCCTACACCTTGGATTCATGGTTTGGCCTTACAAGTATTGCTGTTTACACCCTGAGAGCCCAGCCTTGGAAGGTTTCTGTTCCAGTAAAGCACAGAAACAATGGGCAGAGCTGAGTTGTAGTCCACACCACATCTTCGTCCCTGCTCTCACCTCTGAATTGAACTGCTTGCTGTAAGCTGGCTGCACGTTTGTATATCCAGACCCATGTATGGGGTGATAACGATGCACCCACTCCTTCGTTCAGTCTTGGAACTGTTTGGATGTTGTTTAGATAGGGCCCTTATGAATAGTTTTTCAATTCAAGAAGTCTATTTCTCTTTGGTAATAAGTACTTGTGTGTGCCAGATAGGTGGAAAACAGCGATGTCCTCAAGTTGAATGAGCCATTAGTATTGAAAAGCAAAACATTTTTTAAACGATTTCCTACAATGTGTTTTCTGACCATTGATGTTTCGGTTTTGCTTTTCTTAAAAAGACCATTATTGCCAGTGAGGTGGTAATGGTGGCTGTTGAAATAAACTGAGCAGTGTTTCAACCTACAAAGTTCTAAAATTGATTGTGGTTCGTTTTTACTAAGTCTAGTCAGAATTAAGTGGGTACATTTGAAATCTGTGTTGGCTGTTGTGGCATTTGCAAGTAATTTAGGAAAAGAGCGAATCTTTTGAATGTCTTTGTCAACTATATCTGGCTTCAGGTAGTCAAGTTTCCTTTACGGATGCCATTCTAAGAAGATGGACAGCTGGTCGTGTAAGAGCCGGACTGCTCACTTGTTCTGCAGAGGCAGGGGAAAGAAAGATGTTTAGTAGTCTAGTCATAGACATACAAGGAGATAATCGTGTTTAATCGCATTAGGAATCTATACAATTCTGATCCTTTACTGAAAAAGTATGCTAGACCCTGTAATACAGCCAAATTCATTTTAGGACTTTAAGACATTTCTTTTAGAAATACAAAAAGGTTGGGTTTTTTATTTTTATTGTTTGTTTTTTCGAGCCAGGGTTTCTCTGTAGCTTTGGAACCTGTCCTGGAACTAGCTCTTGTAGTCTAGACTGGCCTCGAACTCACAGAGACCCACCTGCCTCTGCCTCTGCCTCTGCCTCTGCCTCCTGAGTGCTGGGATTAAAGGCGTGCGACTAGAAATGCAACTTTTTAATGTCTTAGTGTGGTGCACAAGGACTTTGAATACTTGGTGTTTCACTTTCTCTTTGCTTGCATTCTTGTGTATCGCCGTGTGAGAGCAACCCGACTATTAGGTCCTACCCTATGGTGACCGTAGACTTAGGGGTTATTTTTCCCAAACCAGAGAATGTCTCTTATCCTGCATTACCAGGAAGCAGCGTCTCGGAAATGTTTAAGTACAAGAACGGGAGTACGATCTTCCCAAAGTTAGATTCTAATAAGTATTTGTAAGACACCTTACAAATGAGAGTACGAACTACTGGCAGCTATGCTGCTGCTACAGAGGGATGGTCGAGCAGTTAAGAGCTCCTCTTGCAGAGGACATTGGTTCAATTCCTAGAATCCACATGGCGGCTCACAACCTAAATTCCAGTACCAGGGCATCTGCTGACTTCTGTCTCGCGTTCACACACCTGACACATAAGGGAACAAAACCCGAGCAGGGTGCCGGGGGTTAATCTTGCTATTGCCTGTACCCTGGGTGGAAAGAGAAGATACCTGGCATGAGTCCACCCTTTCTCTGCCATATGCCCAACCGGTACCCGTACTGTTTTAATGGCTGAAAAAAGTACGGAGCATTCTTGGGCTTTGTTCCCTCTGCTGTTTACGTGGCCATCTGTAAAGTCACGCCAGGGAACCCTCTCCGCGCTCACCCTGGCTCTCCAGGCTACCTGCCCGGAGAGCGGAGAGCCCACCCGCCAAGGAAGGGCGGGACCGCGGGGGAAACGGCCTTTCGGCGCCTCTGGGCGTAGGCATTCGTCACCCGGCCGCCTGGCAGTCGCGGCGACCTCGGCGACCGACCGCGTGGAGCCGCCAGGAGTTTCCGGAGCTCGGAGCCGGCTCGGAAGGCCGTGGGCGGCGGAGGTGGAGTCGGAGGCGGGGCGGCGGGGGCGGAGCCAGGTCTCGGGGGCGTGGTCGCGGCGGGCTCTGGGAAGGCCCCAAGTTAATGAGGCGGACGCCGGCTGCCGAGCGCCTCTCGGAGCTGGGTTTTCCCCCGCGGCGCGGGCGCCAGGAGCCGCCTTTTCCGCTGGGTGTCACTCGGGGGTGGGGTGGGTGGCCCATTGAAAAGCGCCGCGAGGGAGCCCGGCCAGTGCCCTTCGGTGAGCGCTCGCGGGAGGACGGCGGAGAGCAGCCTGCTCGCGGCTCCGGGATCTTGTGGCGCATCAGGACGCGGTTGTCCCTCTGCCGGGACCCTGAGCCGCCACCGCCGCCACCACCACCCCTCTGCCTCCTACGAGTCAGCCTCCTCTGCGCGCTCCGAGCAGGCGGCCGCGGAAGCCGCTGGGGTGAGGACAGCGCGCGGCGGCTGCTGCTACCCCCAGCCCGGGCGTCTGGAAGCCGAAAGGCCGAGCCGAGCATCGGCACCCCTTATGCCGGAAGGATGCTGGAGAGCAGCGGCTGCAAGGCACTGAAGGAAGGAGTGCTGGAGAAGCGCAGCGACGGGCTGCTGCAGCTCTGGAAGAAAAAGTGCTGCATCCTCACCGAGGAAGGGCTGCTGCTTATCCCGCCCAAGCAGCTGCAACATCAGCAGCAGCAGCAACAGCAGCAGCAGCAGCAGCCCGGGCAAGGGACAGCTGAATCGTCCCAACCTAGTGGCCCCACCGTCGCCGGCCTTGAGCCACCAGTGAAGCTCAAGGAATTACACTTTTCAAACATGAAGACTGTAGACTGCGTGGAGCGCAAGGGCAAGTACATGTACTTCACTGTGGTGATGGCGGAGGGCAAAGAGATCGACTTTCGGTGCCCCCAGGACCAGGGCTGGAACGCGGAGATCACGTTGCAGATGGTGCAGTACAAAAATCGGCAGGCCATACTGGCGGTTAAGTCTACGCGGCAGAAGCAGCAACACCTCGTCCAGCAGCAGCCTCCGCAGACGCAGCAGATCCAGCCCCAACCCCAACCCCAGCCGCAGCCTCAGCTCCAGCCCCAGCTCCAGCCCCAGCTCCAGCCCCAGTCCCAGCCGCAGATCCAGCCTCAACCGCAGATGCCGCCTCAACCCAAGCCTCAGTCCCAACAGCTCCACTCTTACCCGCATCCTCATCCTCATCCCCATCCTCACCAGCACCCGCACCCTCATCCCCACCCTCATCCACACCAACTCCAGCACGCGCACCAGCCTGCTCACTCGCAGCCGCCGCTCGGCCACCGGCTTCTCCGCAGCACCTCCAACTCCGCCTGAAGAGGTCGGCACCCAGGGCCCCTCTAGGTAAGGTCCTAGCAACTTGGGACCCCAAGAAACATTGTCAGCGTGGTTATTGGGAAGGATAGAGAGCTTGTTCACCTGTTTCGCTCTCGGGGCAAAATGAAAGATCCTTGCAAGTTTCTGGAGAGGTGACGAGAAGATGGGAAGCTGTAACTGGTAGAGGCCATGCGGGGAGGGAAGGACAGCAACTCGGCCAGGGAGCCGGCACGGTGGATGGACCACTTTCCCACCACCGTGATCGCCCTTGGTCAGTGCCATATACCCTCGTACTGCTTTATCGTGTGTCTCTGCACCAAGATAACGACATGGTGTCTTTCTGGACACTATCCTTTGGGCTGGCCGGGAGGGAACTGACTTCTTGACTTCTGAGCTACTCATTCCGTGTCATTTCTTTCCAGGTTTCGAGGACTTCGGGGAAGTGGGACAAATGCATTGCTTTTGTGTTTCACTTGGATCAAAAAAACCAGTCTCCCCCACCCGTGCCCGCTCAAGTAGTTTGGACATCACCCGACCGATAACTAGCTTGCAGTTCACTTAGGTTTCTGCATAATCTTCATCACCGTGCAGGAAGCGATTTTGAGTCAAGACGACTTTATTTATGAACCTTGGGAAGGATCTTCTAACGTAATGGACCTTGTAGGAGCAATTTATGTACTGTAATTTTATTTTAATGTATTTTGGTTTATGATTATTTATTAGTTTTTTTATGCCTATTCTAAGACATTTCTGAATGTAGGCCAACCCCTTCCCCCAATGAAACTTTATTTTCAGAAACCTTTTTCCTAGTAAGCCTACTCGGAAAAGAAAAGGAGTGGTGGAGGGGGTAAACACTAAAAACTGATTCATTATCCCTTCGACGTTCTCAGAAAGTCGGCTCTTTCATTGTATTTGAAGAGGTTGAAATTAAACTCGGACGTTACTTTTACTTGTTTAGGCCTCTTTCATAGATGTGTAGTTTGTACAGTTTCTTTTTTAAGCCAAAGGGTCAGAATATATAATTATGAAAATCTGAAGGTCAGGGTCATGCTCTTCTATAAAGAACTCAGTAGAAATGACACAGGATTTCAAAATATTTCAATCCTGCCCAGCCGAGGACACGATGGCTGGCTTGGTACCGTGGTAAACTGAGTCTGCGGGAGGGAGGAAACTTACTGAGTATGGAACCGAGAACAGGACTCAAGTGATAGAGAGGCCCCTGGGATTCAGTCCTGGCACCCCCCCAAAAAAAAAAAAAAACCGTCGTTTTGATTGTGACTATCAGTGCACCCACGTTTTTATTTTAAAATGTAGGGGGTGCTCCTCTTGACTGTGACGGTATTTCTACCACTGTTCGGAATGCCATGCCGCTCACCAAGAGCTCTGCATGCTCCGCTCGGACCATGTTTTACCCCCTCGCGGTGCACCCTGAAAACAATCTGTGAATATGACCAGGAGTCATAACATCTGTCATCTTGGAAATAATACTGAGCAGAGCTGGCAACTCTTTCCTCTGCATTGCTCTGGGAGAAAACGGAACCTTCCACGTTTTGGTTAGATGGCTAAAGTCTCAGGCAGGAAGGAGGGCTCATCCTGTGGGTCACGACCCCCTTGAGGTTGACCGGCCTTTTCACAGGGGTGGCATACCAGATACTCTGTATAGCAGACATTTGCGTTATGATTCACAACAGCAGCAGAATTAGAGTAATGAGGTAGCATTGAATATAATCTTTTGGTTGGGGGAGGTCACCACAACATGAAGAGCTATATAAAGAGCTTTATAGCCTGAGGACCACCGCTTCTAAATTTGTCAGTAAGAAAACTCTTGCTTTCGCTTCGCGGCCTC
The DNA here is from genome assembly GCF_950005125.1 of Chionomys nivalis. Taxonomy (NCBI): domain Eukaryota; kingdom Metazoa; phylum Chordata; class Mammalia; order Rodentia; family Cricetidae; genus Chionomys; species Chionomys nivalis. Next base: position 22,368,553 of record NC_080110.1, read on the forward strand.
TCATTCAGGATGCTGAGGGGGTGGAGGAGGAGAATGTGCTTTTAAAAGGTAGAACAAACCCTCCTCTGTGTAAAATCAGAGGGATGATCAAGAGCCACGAAGGCCGGCAGGCAGACACCGCTTTAGCGGAGCAGTCTCGGGTAAGACCAAAGTCTCTTGGGGCTGAAAATCACTTCCTAGCTGCCTGGCTTTACTAACTGTTCCTTTTCACCCTGACCTTTTCACGGCGCCAGTGTTTTTCCAGCATCCAGATTGCAATGTCCTTTTCCAGGACTGAGATCAGAAAGATTTGGTGAGGGGAACCCTGCGATTGGGAAGTCGTAAATTTAGTTAGAAAGTTGCAGGGGGAAATGAGAACTTCAAACATGAAAGAAAGGCTGACTGAGTTCCCACTTTCAGGGCTGTCTAATACATAGTTGTGAAAATACCCTGCCAAGGTTTAAAGCATGCCGCGTGTGTAACAGGTCCCCAAGAGCCTGTCTTGATACATTTCCCAGGTTTGATTTGGCTTCCTTGGAGCTACCTTCTGATAGACTGCCCTCAGGTAGTAGTTTATACATGCAGATCATATAACCCAGGTTAGCCCACTGCTCTTCCCAGCTACAGCGTTTTCCTTCTGAAATTTATGGATTATCAGGATAGTAAAACCCATCCCAAATGAGGGGGAAATTAAGATTAATGTAGGGTTTTTTTTTTGATACATCTATTGTTGGATTAAATATAGAACTAGGTCATCTCATTGAAAAACCAAAACCAGGCTCCAGCTGGGTGGCTAGAATGTTTTCTTTCTTACGGTAGCCATGACTCTTGATGGGATCAACGCAACTGTGGCCTCTTGTCTTGTTGTAGCCTTGTTATCTGCAATGACATGTTACGTTGACCCTTTCCAAAGGTTTCTCTGGACATTAAACTGTGAAATCTCAGAGATTGGAAAGATGAGTTTCTTGAAATGGTGTTTTGTTTTGTTTTTCAAGACAGAGTTTCTCTGTCTAACAGTCCTGGCCATCCTGGCTGTCCTGGAACTTGCTCTTTAGTCTAGGCTGATTTTGAACTCATAGAGATCTGCCTGCTTTAATCCCAAGTGCTGGGATTAAAGTTGTGTGCCACCACCACCCTACTTTAAATTGTTTTGATACTCTGAAATTACAACCTTTTGGGGGGGGACGAGGGGGGGTAAGCATATTCAACAAAACAAAATACAAGTGTGCCTGATAGCTTCATTTTACCTGTAGAAAAGTGATACAAACCACCCAAGACACTGGGAAACCTGTCTGGTCAGGAAGGTGGTTTCATCTGGAAAAGTTTGAAAATATGTTTACCCCAAGAAAGAGCAAAGGGGGGCAGATCCATTAAAATATATATATGTATATACACACATACATATATGTATTCATTGAAAAATGAAAAGGAATGTCCCATCTGGAACTTGAACTAGTGTCCTTGAATTTGTGTTGGCTGCCAACCTTGCACACAGCTCAATAACCCAAAAAAAGGAAGGGTGGGTGACGCCTTAGCACCCAGGAGGTGGTCTCTTGCTTTACTGTTTCCTTTATTTGCTCTCGTGTGTCCCGAGACACAGAGGGAACAGGCTGGATGCCGTGACCTTCATCAGATGAACTTTCTCAGTAGAAATCCCGAAGTGCGTGAAATCCTTTCAGAAAGCCTGACTTTATCAAACAAGCAAGGACTTCTGAATCCTGGATGGATCGAACCAACTTTCTCGTTTCAATTCATGTATTTTTTTTTTCCCAGTGACAGTTAAAAAGGAAGCAGTGTATATTAGCGTTTCCTCTGAACGTAAACAGGGTCAGGAAGTCTGGCTGCCCCTGAACGGCCTGTCTGTGTTAGCTCTTTTTCCCCGCCCTTTCTAATTCTCGTAAGTCCCGATTTTAAACCCAATAGAGAGAAAGTATGGTCCGCCTGTGATCCCAGCTTTGTCTCTGTCCACAGGAAAGGGGACATGATTTACTCCGGGGACGCTGTTAACATATCATATTTGGGGCCGGATTGGAAGGGTCTGAGATCCGAATGGACGTAGAGCGATTCCGCAGCTGACAGACAGTGCTGTGTGGGACGGAGCGGTCTGTGAACATGTATTTCTTTTCGTGTAACTGGCAATCTGCTTGGGTTTGGCTCAGTGAAGAAACACCCTCAGCAGAATCAATTTTAAGTGAGGAAATTATAGATCTAGCAACCCAAGGGCCCTTCCATAGGAGTTGCCTAAGCCCATTAGAAAACACAGATACATTCCGATTCATACCAGCGGCAAAATTACAGTTATAAAGTAGCAACAAAAATCATTTTGTGGTTGGAGGTCACTACAACATAAAGGGTCACAACATGAGGGAGGCTGAGAACCACTGATCTAGATATTGGGGGGGGGGCTCATATAGCGCAGGCTGGCCCCATACTAGGTACCTGAGGATGACCTTGAACTTCTGAACCTTTTGTTTTCACTTCTGGGACCTTGGACGTGCTAAGCGAGCACTTTCCAACTGTTCTACATCCCCAGCTCTAATCGTTAAATTCTTGACCTAGTTTTGAAAAGTGACTTTTTTTTTTTAATCTGCAGTTTGAATAAGCAGCCAGTGTATAAGATCGGGTGCCAAAGACAGCTGCGACTTTGTCAGCAAGTTATTCGCCAAAGAGAAAAGGGGGCATTCTTAGGCCTGGGACTGTAAGTGTAGTGGTAGAATATAGAGCCCTGGGTTTGATCATTCTGAAAGGAATTTTTCTCCAATGGAGGAAAGATCTCATCTCTAGACACATTCTCCTTGGTACTCAGTAGCTGACTGGCTGATGACTGTCTAAGAAGTGGGGAAGCAGACTCTTGTTTGTTCTTTAAAGGTAACTCTCCTGATGGTTACTTTCCTGTGTCCAGCCTTGTAATTCAGGTTTTCAGAAAATGGAAGTACCAGCTTTCCTAAAGCAAGCACCACCTGGCTGTGCCAAGGACTTTACACACAACTGCGTTGTAAACCTGAGAACATGGCCAGATCAGAATTTGTGTGAGTGTGTAGAAAGGAGTTATTTTTCGTGCTTTCAGAATGCATTCCCTTTCAAATAAAGTATCTTTTAAGATGACTTGCTTGTGTGTCTTGGAAGGCCTTAATGCCTGGCATGTCCACTGAATTCCTGTGTGACAGAAGTTCTGAAGAGCTTGGCTTATGAAGGCCAGGACCATTCTCAGATGGAAGAGGTATCTTTAAGGTTAAGTTTATATTCATGTATTTTTTTAATAGATTGAGAACTTTGAATCTAGAAATTTCACTCATCTTTTGGTGAAATAATTAGTTTTCCAAATGCTAATTAGGTTTTGGGGCTAAGGCCACTCCGGTTCCTGGGGAAGGGGGGTTGCTCTTTCTATATTTCTACTTCTAAAGAGGAGGAGGAATGGAGAAAATGCTAATGAATTTGAGCTGAATTATTATTATTATTATTATTAATATTTATTTATTTACTTATTATGTATACAGTGTTCTGTCTGCGTGTATGCCTGAAGGCCAGAAGAGGGCACCAGACTTCATTACAGATGGTTGTGACCCACCATGTGGTTGCTGGGAATTGAACTCAGGACCTTTGGAAGAGCAGGCAATGCTCTTAACCGCTGAGCCATCTCTCCAGCCCCCGAGCTGAATTATTTTTATCTCAGACAACGAGAAACAGTGCCTAGGGAATTATCTGGAAAGCAGTTTTTGTCTTGAGCCTTAAGTTTCCAGGAAGAGTAAAGGTTTGACTAAAGAATCATCCTTCAAACAGTTACCTCCATAGCATTCTGTTTAGAGTTGAGAGCTGTGATGTGGGAGGTCCTCCTGTTTATGTGTTGCTTTTTTTTTTTTTAAATTGTATTTACTTTGAAGCATTCAGAATGTCAACAAAACAGCTGCAATTTTTTTTTTTTTTTTGCAATTACAGAGTGGTATTCAGTTAACAGAACAACAATTATCTTCGTATAGGCTGCATCAGAGACAACTGAAGATGAAAAAAAAAACCCAAACCAAAAACAAAACAAAAAACCCCAAAAAACTACCGTCCCCATATATAAGTAATTTGTGCTGCGCACCAACAAGAACCTGCTTTAAATTTCCATGCCAATTTACAACCCCCAGACTGTACCAGGCAAGGTTAGTGGCTATTGAAAATATCACTAGGACAGGGCTATCTAAAGACACATTCGGTAGTGTGTTAACTATACAAAAAAAGACACTGTACAGTTTAAAAACAAATCTTACACAGCCTTACATTTCAGTTTTTTTCTTTAAAAGGAGTGAATTGTGTACAGAGGGGTTAAATGCTTTATAGACAAGAAAAAAAAACTGCACTAGAACCAACTTATTCATCATCATCATCTTCTTCCTCATCTTCGTCCTCCTCTTCTTCCTCCTCCTCTTCTTCCTCTTCGTCCTCCTCATCATCTTCCTCTTCCTTCTTTTTCTTGCTCTTTTCCGCCTTGACCACCCCCTTTTTCGCTGCATCGGGTTTTCCTTTAGCTCTGTAGGCAGCAATATCCTTTTCGTACTTCTCCTTCAGCTTGGCAGCCTTCTTTTCGTAGGGCTGCTTGTCATCTGCAGCCGTGTTGTTCCACACCTCTCCCAGTTTCTTTGCAACATCACCAATGGATAAGCCAGGGTGTTCTCCTTTGATTTTTTTTTTTTTTTTTGGTTTTTCGAGACAGGGTTTCTCTGTGGTTTTGGAGCCTGTCCTGGAACTAGCTCTTGTAGACCAGGCTGGTCTCGAACTCACAGAGATCCGCCTGCCTCTGCCTCCCGAGTGCTGGGATTAAAGGCGTGCGCCACCACCGCCCGGCTCTCCTTTGATTTTGGGGCGATACTCAGAACAGAACATGAAGAAGGCCGAAGGAGGCCTCTTGGGTGCATTGGGGTCCTTGAACTTCTTTTTGGTCTCCCCTTTGGGGGGGATGTAGGTTTTCATTTCTCTTTCATAACGAGCCTTGTCAGCCTTGGCCATGTCTTCAAATTTCCCCTTTTCTTTAGCAGACATGGTCTTCCACCTTTCTTTTCTTTTCTTTTTTTTTTTTTTTTGGTTTTTCGAGACAGGGTTTCTCTGTGGCTTTGGAGCCTGTCCTGGAACTAGCTCTTGTAGACCAGGCTGGTCTCGAACTCACAGAGATCCGCCTGCCTCTGCCTCCCAAGTGCTGGGATTAAAGGCGCACGCCACCGGTCTTCCACCTTTCTGAGCACTTCTTGGAGAACTCTGAGAAGTTGACAGAAGCATCCGGGTGCTTCTTCTTGTGTTCCTCCCGGCAAGTTTGCCCAAAGAATGCATACGAGGACATTTTGCCTCTCGGCTTCTTAGGACCTCCTTTGCCCATGTTTAGTTGGTTTTCGTCCGTGAGGCACAGAGTCGCCCAGTGCCCGTCCGGCTCTCACTTGCCCCGGCGCTGTCTCTATGGAGCTCAATGTACTGCCTTATGTGTTGCTTTCATTGGTAAATGAATAAAGCTGTTTTGGCCAGTGGCTTAGCAGAATAGAGCAAGGCAGGAAGACTAAAATGAATGCTGGGAGAAAGAAGGCAGAGTCAGTGAGACACCATGTAGCTGCTAGAGGAGAAAGCTGCCAGCCGGAACCTTGCTAGTAGGCCACAAGCCTCTTGGTAAAATATAAAATAATAGAAATGGTTAATTTAAGATGTAAGAGCTAGCTAAAAATATGCCTAAGCTACAGTTGAAGAATAACTATCTATCTGAAGTATATCTCTGTACATCAAGAAAAATCTAATATGACTACAAGCTTGACTATTATACATGATTATCTATTAACCTATATTTCTTAATTATATATTACATTTTTAAATGAGATGCACAAACACAATACCTTAATCAAGAACTGAAATATATATAAAACAAAATTAATCTTAAATTTGTACCAATAAACCAAGATCCATACCAATGCAATTTCCATCTCTAAGGCCTCCAATCTCCATTGGCATCTAAATGCTTTTAAATACCAAAAAACTTTAAAGTAGATCTTTGAAGACATTTTAAAAATCCCATAGCATAGTCTTAACATTGGCAGCTTTTCCTACTGTTTTTCCAAAGAACTTCAATCAGAAGGTCCATTACTGATAGAGAAGGAACTTCAAGGCCACTTGAAATAGATGTATAGAGGTTATCAGACAGAGTTGGTAAAAGGCAAGACTGGGAGCCGTGGATTCAAGCCTTCGCTCTGCCATTTACCTATGATATAGATCTTCACTTAATCAAATCTTCTGTAAAATGGACTTAAACGCTTACCGGAGAGTTCTAGAGATTGTTTGTGTTTAAAGTACTTAAACTGCCTAGCATTTCTACAGAAGGGAGTGTCAGTGTTTCAGGCCAGGTGACACAGGTTTGAAATCATTGCAGCCATGAGAATATGTAATGCGGTATTATGAAGCCACGCACTGCATTTCTTGAGGCTGTAGCACATCTCATGGGATGCCAGGAATGACATCATTGTTGAGACAGGACCTCACTGCGTAGCCCAGGCTGTCCTTGAACGAGCAATCCTTCTGTCTCATCCTCCAAGAGGCTGGAGTTACAGGGTGTGAACCATCATGCCAGACCTTGAAAACAAGAGGAAAATAAAGTATTCATAGTGCCAGAGCCTCAAAAATGTTTTTGTATGTATTTACTTATTATACAGTGCTTTGAAAGCCAAAGAACTATTTGTGTGACTCAGTTCTCTTCCACCATGTAGGCCCTGGGATCCAACCCATGTCGGTTGGACCTCCTCCTAAGTCCTGAGCCATCTCACCTCCCCCAGCACAATCAATGTGATGACTATTTTGATATTATTTTCCATCCCTCATTTATGGACTAATGCATTCTACTGGCTATGGTTATATAATCGATATCATCTCTATGACAACCGAGCTCCACCCAGATGGCCAGTTAGACAGAGGGCTGACACTACAGTGTTTGTGGCTGTTGTGCTCCCCAGAATTGCCTTCACGGAATGTCACCTTGCTTGAAAACACACACCTTCCTTGGGTGTCACCCATATCTAGATAGCGGTGCAAGGGGAAGGAAATAGGGCAAGCCCCCCCCCCATTGTCTCCTGTCAACCCAGCTCTAAAGGGCCATTAGCCTCAGATGCCCCTGTTGGGGTTGGCACGGTCATTCAACTCTGCCCAATTCTGCTTCCCTTGTCCTTCTCAAAATTCTGTGCCCCACCCTCCATCTCTTGTAGCTAAATCATAGTCTCAGAGCCTGTTCCTCAAGGAAGGAATACCATGCATGACTGTGTTTGTGACAGCCACCACCAGGCCTTGGATGCAGGGAAGGCGTCTGTAACATTGCAAGAAGATTGAACTTGAAAGGCTAGTCTTAACTTGGGATGATTCTGTTCTGCAGGAACATTTAGCAGTGTTTGGAGGCTTTTTTAGTTTTCTTTTTTTCGTTTTCTTTTTGATTTTTTGAGATAGGATTTCTTGGTGTAGCTCTGGTGCCTTTCCTGGAACTAGCTCTTGTAGACCAGGCTGGCCTTGAACTCACAGACATCCACCTGCCTCTGCCTCCCGAGTGCTGGGATTAAAGACAAACGCTACCAACACCCGGCTGCCCTACCTCCTTTTGCCTACATATCTGTCTGTTTGTGTGAAGGTGTTATACATAATATATATTAGACATATATGTATGTATGTATATGTATTTATGTATGTATTGGAGTTATAGACAGTTGTGAGCTGTTATGTTGGCGCTGGAATTGAACTCAGGTCCTCTGGAAGAGCAGTCAATAGTCTTCCCTGCTGAGCCATCTTTCCAGCACTGCCCTTCCTCATTTGAAGTGGGCCACGCCGGTGATGAGGAGCTAAGACGCTGTTGATGAGGAGCTAAGACGCTGGCTGTGCCTGTCTCTTCAGCAGGGCGCTTTGTCTTATTCCACCACCAACAGAGGAAGGCTGTAGAGAAGTTAGTGTCGTGGCACGCATGTCCTAGAACTCGAGCCTTACTACACAGTGAGCCGGAACCTGAGGACAAAGATTCCTCTGTGCTGTCCCTGGATAGAGTCAGATTCACCGCCTCTGAGACAGAAAACCTGTGAGAATGGCTCGCTCCCTGCCGGCCCATCCATTCACCTGAAGCGTTCCATGTTTAGTTACACTCCGGAAGTGGAAACTTGAAAAAACACTCAGATCATGTTGCATTTTCTCAAGCCCTGCCAAAGTCATTTACAATAGAGTGAGCCAACCCGTTCCTCCGTCCCTAAGACCACACATCCTGTGCTCCCAAAGCTGCTGGACGGTTACTCAGCTAGCGCCTAGACAGAAACAGGAGATGAGTCTCCAAGTTTTGAAGTTTTTATGATGTCTCTGCCCTCCGCTGCCTTTCTCCTGAAGCTGGTGGTTCATTCAAGTCAATTCTGCTGAAGCCAATCGCTCACTGTCGTGGAAGAAGTCTGAGCTCTGCGGCTTCTAGCCAGTTAGACAGGAGTATGGCTCTGGTCAGGGGTGACTCATTGCCTCAGAAGAGCAGACCGGCTTCATGATTCACTTAGGCCAAAGAAGCCTCCCTCTGTGTGTGTGTGTGTGTGTGTGTGTCTGTCTGTCTTTATGCCTTTGACTGTCTCTGTGTCTGTCTCTCTCTCGTGTTTTATAAATCTTGGCTACAGGAAGTAAATATTCTTCCAAGTGACTCCAAATCCATACATTTTGGGGTGTGTGTTGTGTGTGTGTTGGGTGGAATGTTATTTTTTCCAACCCCCTCCCCCCAGTAATTTTCATGACCCAGTAGGACAGGCAGACCAACTTTATGGTTTGCAATTTACACCTTAGACCTTGGGACAGCACTGAGAAGAGACCTGGCTTCTTCAGAGGTCTGCGCACCCTTGCTCTGAGGGTTGATCCTACTCACTCTAAACATTCATTACAAAACAGGGACCTGTTTTGTAGCAGAGGTACAGGTCCCATGTAATTTCCTGTGATGAAATTTCAAGACTTGGCTGGAGGGAACGGGCTCTTCTCAGTAGGAGGAGAATTCCATGACTCACTCTTAGACACGGGTAGCAGAGGAGACTCTTAAGGTGTCTATCACTACACAAGCCGTATTATAAGCCGTGAGAATGAACGTGGTCCTTCTGACAGCATACACGCTTAGAACGGAGTGATTGTAACTGTCGCCAGAAGTTTACACGACATTCCTGATGCAAGGGAGCTACTGGGGGGCCGAGTTTCAGGAATGTCTCCACAGGTAGACCCTGGTTTGTATTCATTTTGTTTTGTCTTTAGTAGAAAATGTTAGGTAGTCTTACTTTTCCTCGATCCAAATAAAAGGTGAATTTGAAGTCAGAACCCTAATGCCATTTTAGGAGTTGAGCCAAAGCATCATTTAGCCTCGTCCTTTCACAGAGGAAGAAACGAAGCATCTCGGTACCAGTTACCCACCCAGGGGGGTCCAGTGTGTGCGTGCGCGCGCGCGAGCATGCGTGCGTGCGCGCGCGTATGCGTGTCCGTGTGTGCACGTGTGTGTGTGAGAACCACTTCCTGGTGTCTGTTCTCTTTTCCCGCCTTTATGGGTGTTTCAGGGATTGAGCTCGGGTCACAAGACTTGCAAGGTAAGAACCCTTACTCTCGCCGGGTGATGGTGGCGCACGCCTTTAATCCCAGCACTCGGGAGGCAGAGGCAGGCGGATCTCTGTGAGTTCGAGACCAGCCTGGTCTACAAGAGCTAGTTCCAGGACAGGCTCCAAAACCACAGAGAAACCCTGTCTCGAAAAACCAAAAAAAAAAAAAAAAAAAAAAAAAAAAGAACCCTTACTCTCTGAGCATGTCGCTGGCCCTGTAGGTGATTATTCTTTATTTTTTGAATTACTTTACTTATTTTTAATTTCATTTTACATTCCAACCAAAGTTCTTCCCCCTACGCCACCTCCGGCTCCCCCTTTCCTCCCCCCACCGCCCACCGCCATCCACTTCTCCCAACAGGTGATTATTCTTACACAATTATTCTTACACAGAACCACTTGCAGCTTTTAGACTCGTTTGTGGACTTTTCAGCATCCAGATAAAGATTCATCGAATTTTTTTCCCTCCCGAGTGTAGATTTTTATTTTAATTTCATGAAGTCTTTAAGGTTCTTATAAATACTGAAAATAATCTGTTTAATTTTACAGGTTTTGCAGTGATTCAGCCCTTTAAAATATAATCTGCCAGCATGAACAAAAACCTCAAACATGGGGGCCAATTCACAAAGGAAACTAAAAACATAATTTTTAAAAATAGACATATTTTATTTCTTTAGTTAGCTATTTTTGATTTTTCGAGGGTTTCTCCATGTAGTTTTGGCTGTCCTGGAACTCGCTCTGTAAACCAGTCTGACCTCTGAACTCGGAGATCTTCCTGCTTCTGCCTCCTAAGTGGTGGGATTAAAGGCCGGTATTACTTCTGCTGGGCAAACAGCAATATATCTTAAATGTGACTCTTAGACTATATTCTTTAAATTTTTTTTCATTGAAAACAACTTATTTAGAAACTGGGTTTAAAAAGCTGCTTGGAATTTACTTTATCTTATGACATAAAATATTCATGGATTGCTTCGGTGGTGTTAGTCACCCTGAGGTCCTGGAATTCCATGTGGAGTTTAAGAAAACGGTGGCATGCCTTGACTGTTTATTCTGTTACTTGAGGACGTAGCTGACAAGATGTCCTTGCTTCACTGGGTGTCAAAGATAATGATGTCGAGAAAGGCTTCTGGGTTTTGTTTGTTTTTGTGTTTTGTTTTGGTGGCCCCCACAGACTAGGAAGACACTACCACTTAGCTACACCCCGTCAACCAAAAAGGTTTGTTGAGCTGTAATAGTTCTAAGAGCACCTATGAGATCCTGAAGTATCTCTGTGATGGCCCTTCTGAAGAACTAGGTGAATGCCATGTGCCTAACACCAAATTAAACTATCAGCAACACTTTAGCTGGATGTTCCAGCGTGCGCAAGCAGGAGCCAGAAGTAGGAGGATCTCTGTGAGTTCAAGGCCAGCTGGGGCTGGGTAGTAAGACCCCGTCTTTAACTGATATTAAGGAAGGAAGGAAAGAAGGAAGGATGGAAAGAAGGAAGGAAGGAAAGAAGGAAGGAAGCAATAAAAAAAAAAAACAAAAAACAAAATTCCTCTACCTAAAACATCAATAACCCCAAATAACACATTTCCTCTTTCCTTTGACTGAAGGGTTCAGACTGAAGCAGAGTTCAGAACTCCGAGATTATAGAAAGGAGATGGGTCCCCAGTAAGCGTATTGTCCTTGGGTTTGCAGTAACCCACTTTTTAATTCAAAATTGTGTACGTGCCGCAGGCGACGCCATGTTTCCTCTGGCGAACAATGACCTTTGCCGGGGGTTTCATTCATAGTACTTGGCTCCCTCGGGAGTCACAGCGGTTGTCACGAGGCAGCAGGTTGCCTGCTTGTTCTTGTTGGAGTGACGGCTGGGCCCTGTGACAGGGGGCAATGCTGACAGGCTCTCTCTGTGACAGCAGATTGTCAGCGTTCTTGACCCGGTCACTCCAAGAGCCTGGGAAAACACTTTGATTTCAATGTGGCTTTCACACAGAATATCCAACGCCGCCAAATGACTGTAGAATAGGACTGCGGGGCAGCTTTTGTGAAATTAGCTGCTTCTCAGTGTCTTCCACCCGCTGACGGCTGTGTCCGTGGCCTAATAAGGGGGCAGCCTTATTCACACGTATTTTCATTTTGAATTTGCCAGCTAGAAATCAGCACAAAACAAAAATATGGATTTTACACGCCTCATGCGTTTCTGAATTAAAAAGAGAGACATAGAAAGTTTATAGAATTAAAAGTTCATGAGTTGCGAGATGGGTGGGAGGACTCACTCACTCACCCTCCAGCCACAGAGGAAGGGCAAGGGTTGCTGAAGCCCTGCGAAGGAGACAGAGAGGAAGGAACTTTCCCCAAGACTTCCTCGGCTCACACTTTCCGAAGCTCCCAGGACACTGCCCTTTTGTCAGAGGGTAAACAACCTTTTCCTAGAACACAAACACTCCCTCTATAAAGACTTGGGTTGTCTTCTAACAACTGATTAGGTGGCCGCGTTCTGAACAACCGACACCTAACAGTGGTTGTCTAGCAGTAGAGCCTACGGTAGAAGACTAGGGAAGCGAAGGAGCAAACACTCCACAATGATCCAGCCGTGTGTGTACTGAACAGGCACAGATTCTAATGCATCTGTTAGACCTCAGCAACTCCATAAAAAAGAATTCAAGCTTTCTCCCCTAATAAGAGTCACTGGAGAAGGAAATAAACATCAAATTCAGTAGAACTTTTTGTGTATCCTGTTTTTTCTTTTTCTTTTTTTGGACACACATCCCTTAAGAAATGTTTGCTGTGGTTTGATTTGATTTGGAAAAGCTGCCGTCCGTTAGATGTTGCTGCCTGCATCCTAAACGTCCTGTAAGAGACCAGGGAATCTTACCTCTCCAGCAGCAGCTGCCTGGAAGATTACTTCCAACACAGCAACAAAATGCTTAGCCTAGCCTGGAGCTCCGTGGGAGTGACCCATAAAGGAGGGCGACAGTTGTTATAAGGTTGCTAGAGACACCTGGCAGGGGGCAGTAGTTGGTGTTCCCAGTCTGGTTTGCCTGCCTCCTCAGGATTTTATTCTATACGTTAATTTTTCTGCAGAAAGAAGACATTTCGTTTAATAATAATAATAATGATGATAAAAAAACCACAGTAACAAAATTAGTTGCCGATTCACAAATAAACAAAATGAAGCTGACTATAAAACAAAAACCAAGGAGTATAGACCTCTAAATACTGGAATTTTTTCCTTTGGTTCTTATTATTAATGCTTGTTAAGTTTGATTTCATGTTCTCACATTTAACCAAAAATATAAATCAAAGATGTGTTCCAATCTTAGAACTTTGCAGGACACACTGGGTGTGAGGTTATGGATACATACATTTGACTCATTACAATAACTATTTTCTCACTTTTACCACTAAGCATTAAATATTAGCTACTTCTCCCATTGCTGTAAAAACACCGGACAAAAGTGTCTTCATAAAGGAGGGAAGGTAAGCTTTATTTGGGCTCAGGGTTTGAGACTATAGGCCGCCATGGCAGGGAGATTATGGCAGCTGGAGTGAGGGGTAACTGCTCAGGGTGCATCCACAGACAGGAAGCGGGGGGGGGGGGGGGCTGTGCTTGCTCCACTCCTGTTGTTTACTCTGGACCACAGTCCATGGGATGGTGCTACCCACACTTAAGGCTGATTGTTCCTCCTCAGCTAAGCCTCTCCAGAAACAGCCTTATAGGCACGCCTAGGGGTGTGTTTCTGTGGTGATTCCAAATCCAGTCAGTTGGTTGTGAAGATGAATTGTCAGACTTATACACACACACACACACACACACACCTTCCTTCCTTTAGTTGCTTTTGCCTGACATTTTGCCACAGCAATGGAAAAAGTGGCTAATATTTTAATACTTACTGGTGAAAGTGAGGAAGTGGCCATTTTGTGTGTGTGTGTGTGTGTATATGTGTGTGTGTGTAAGTGTGACATATATGTACATATTATATATATATAATCATGTTGTATAACAAGAATATACGCAATAAAATTTGTTAATTTATCTGCAAGCTTAATATGCCCCCAAAGGTGTTTGTCTTGCTGGAAGCCTCTCTTCCTTCAGGCAGAATGTCTAGGGAGTATGTCCAACGGCCCCATTTCACCCCTAGAGTTCCAAGCTGCAGAAGTGCAACCATTTGTGAGCTCATTCCTTGCCCTCTGTTTTCCTCTCCTCCCTTAAGAAACACGAGGAGACAAGTTACTTTCTGGGGTTGGGTTTGGCTAGGGTTCTGATGAATCTGTAAGCGTGCAGTGCACATGTGCAATGAAAACTGCTGTCGTGTGGAAACAGAGGCAGAGACCCACGTCGGAACACTGGACTGGGCTCCCCACGTCCAGTTGAAGATTGGAAAGAGTGAGAATATGAGCAAGGAAGTCAGGACCAAGAGGGGTTCATCCACTGAGACAGTGTGCCTGAGCTAATGGGAGCTCACCAACTCCAACTGAACTGGGAGTGAATGAGCATGGGATCAAACTAGTCCCTCTGAATGTGGTTGACCTGTGCACCCACACGGGCAGGAAGAGCTAAAACTCTCAGCAGTGGTGTGAGGTCTCAAGAGTCCACGCAACCCCCACTTGTTTGAGGCCAGCCTGGTCTACATAGCAAGCTTCATGAAGCCAGTGCTACACAGAGAACTTTCCCAAAGTGGTGCTAGAATCTGATCCCACCCCACCCCACCCCAGGGCAGTGGCGTCTTCACTAAGTCCTCTTAAGTCCTTTTCTCATCATTCCTACGTGAGTACCAGGCTCAGACTTAACTCTCCGGGCCCCTGGTCATGAAGGAAGGGCTGCTTCCCAAGCAGAGACGGTGCTGAGGCTCCGGTTGCAGTGGCAGAAGGGGAGTGGTCCCTGTCCCCACTCCCCCATCCCTTCCAGATTTTTTTTTAAATATTTATTTATTATGTATACAATGTTCTGTCTGTATGCCTGCAGGCCAGAAGAGGGCACCAGACCCCATTACAGATGGTTGTGAGCCACCATGTGGTTGCTGGGAATTGAACTCAGGACCTTTGGAAGAGCAGGCAATGCTCTTAACCTCTGAGCCATCTCTCCAGCCCCCCTTCCAGATTTTTTAAGTTTTTTTTTTTTTTCTTTCAGAGACTGCATACAGAGCCTTCAAAATACCCGAGTCTGCAGAAAGAAAGCTCCAAAGGCTACAGAATGCATGGCTGTGTCCAGGTAGGAAGGACACTCCCTTTCCATAAAGGAGCAAAGGATCTTTCCAGAGAGTGAGCAGAGGGTGAGAGAGGATGGGTAGAGACACTTTCCAAGGAGGAGCAGTTGTCTAAGGAGTGATATGGAAGATTGAGGCACCAGAGGCAGAACACACAACTCCCAGGAAAGCAAAAAGTGGCCTGTGGTTTCACAAGTTGATTAGAAACTGGTGGCCAGGAAGAGTCGGGAAGTACTATCACTCTGGGGTCCTATCTGGGTCCTCTAGAGGTGGGGTGCCTCTGCCCAGCAGGCAACGCCAGCGAAACAGCAGGGTGAATGCTTCCCAGCATGCCATCCCGATCTGCCTGAAATCCATTGCCCCTGGAGTCTCGCCCTTGCTGTGTGGACACTGTCTACTGTGTTTGGCAAGACCTTCATCTTTGGTTTTTGTGCCTTGCCCTTACCCAGACACTGGCACCGTCATTCTCCTTGTGCATGGACCCCCCCCCCCCCGGCTCAAGATGCCCACAGTGCTCTGGGGAAGGAAGCCTCCCTGGTGGAATGCCTGGGCTAGGAACAGGCCAGGACCCCAGCGGTAGAGTGACCCTGTGGCTATGTGGCCTGTACGGTGGCCTATGGTGGCCTGAGTGGTGGCACGTCCCCCGCAAAGAAAGTGGAGGTGGAGATGGAGAATACAGTGGGGAGACAGTTCAGCTAAGGAAAGATGGAGGTCTTGTAGGGGTCACAGAGAAGAAGTCAAGGGTGGCAGGAAGTGGACGGGGCTGCTACTGTCTTCACTAATGCTGTAACTGGTATTAAGAACCCAGTCATCTCAGATCGCTGAGGCTACTGCAACCTTTCCTGGGTAGATCCTTCTGTCCACCTTGACTCCTGCTCTGGGGCGGGGCGGGGGGGTCCTAAGCTGTTTGTCAGTCTTTTTTCTTCCTTTATCGAAAATGGATAATTTTTCATGCAATATATAATCTGATTACATCCCCCCCCACCCCTCCCAGTTTCTCCCCACCTCCTATCCCATTGGGCTCCACACCCTTTCTATCTATTGTTAGGAAACAAACAGGAATTTAAGGAATTCCTTAATAAAATAAGATAAAACAAAAGCAAAACAATCAGAATAGGGCAAAACAATCAAACAAGGAAAAGAGCCAAAGAAAAGGCACAGGAAATGCGTATAGATGCAGAGACACACCCATTTACACACACAGGAATCCCATAAAAACATAAACCCTGAAGCCATATGGATATGCCAAGAACCTAAAAGGTTTAAAGAAAAGTCCTGACTTAACATCATTGTATAAACTGATACCATGGACTTTCTCCACAGTGTGGTTAAGGGGAAGACTTTTATTGTAGATATGAGAGAGAGGGAGAGAGAGAGAGAGAGAGAGAGAGAGAGAGAGAGAGAGAGAGAGAGAGAGAACGCTAGAGCCACCTGGAAGAGTCCAGAGCAGAAAGAGAAAGTGGTAGATAGAACATGGCCAAGCCACAGACTGGACCTGGACATGAGAAAGATGAGAAAGGCAGGAACAGAGGGAGAGAGAGAGAGAGAGAGAGAGAGAGAGAGAGAGAGAATATGAGTGGAGGGGGTCAGGGTAGAGGAGGCGGTGAGAAGAGCAGGAGGCTAGCACAGGCTTAGAAATGTGTCAGTTGTGTTTGTGATACTGGAAGGACGGAGGCCAGCGTGGGCCTCAACACCACAAACAGGCCACTTGTCCCTTCTGCCTTCTAGAATCTGGGGAGGAGAAATGTCCTTAGGATCTGACAATTATGAGACAAAGAACCACCAAAGATGTTGAGTTCATTTTGTGTTGGCCATCCACTGCTGGGCATGGGACCTGTTCTTAAGAGCGTTCTGATTTCCTAGTGAGACTTCCTTGGGGAAAACTAATTTGAAAATCATTTTCATTTGCTAATGACTATCGGTTGGAGACAGCTTCTGGGCCAGAATGGGTGCCTGTACCCACTTCTCCTTCCAGCTCTAGGACCCCATCTGATGCAGATTTGTGCAGGCCCTGTGCCTGCTGACACAGTCTCTGTGAATTCATACGTGTGCCAGCCCTGTAGTGTCTAGAAGGCTTTGATTCCTTGGCATCCTCTATCCTCTCTGGCTCTTCCACTCTTTCCATCTCCTGTTCCTTAGAGTTTCCTGAGT
This sequence comes from Chionomys nivalis, assembly GCF_950005125.1. NCBI lineage: Eukaryota > Metazoa > Chordata > Mammalia > Rodentia > Cricetidae > Chionomys > Chionomys nivalis. The sequence goes on from NC_080110.1 coordinate 22,385,456, forward strand.
CCTGAGGGGAGGGATTCGGTGGAGACATCCCTTTTGGGGGCTGAGCATTCCAAGGATTCTCACTCTGTACATTGTCTGGCTGTGGCTCTCTGTATTTCTTCCCATCTGCTGCAGAAGGAAGCTTCTCTGATGATGGCTGAACAGCCACTGATCCCCGAGTATAGCTGAATGTAGTAGAGTCACTTGCTATGTTTCTTTAGCAAAGCAATAGTGTTTGGTTTTCCCTAGGGCCCTGGGTTATTTAGTCTCAGGTTCTTGCCCACCCACCCAAGCAGCATTGGGTATGGGTCCATCTCATGGAGTGGGTCTATAATCCGTTGTTGGTTGGTTGCTCCCATAGACCTTGTGCCGCTATTGTACCACTGTACCTTGCAGGCAGGTCACCAGGGTAGTTCTAAGGTTTTGTAGCAGTGTTGGTATTTAGCTTTCTTCTTTGGTACCGTGCAGAACACCTTCTAGTGCCACACGCACCAGTCCATAGGGGCAAAGGCTCTAGGTGGGGACCAGCTCTACCTCCCCATTTCCAAGGAGTTGCGCAAGCTGTGTCTTCAGCAATAGGTCCATCCCATCAGTTTGTGGAGAGCCACCGATGGCATTGGTAATAGCCTGGAGTGTTCTGGGGGTTCCCATAGTTCTCCCTTGACCAAAAATTGATTATATGTAACTCATTCCCCATACTGGAAGCTTCATTTGGTGATGAGAGATGCCCAGTTGGGGCTCTGACTTCCCCATTCTTTGGTGACTCCATTCAGATCACCGTCATACGTGAATATATTTAAGAAGCTTCTACTGTATTGGGTTTCCATGCAACCCCTCAAATGCTCCTTCGTTTGAGCTGTCCCTTCCCATATCTTCTTCTTCCCTCACTTCTCTTTCCCCTCCCTATTTGATCCTCTTGTCTTTTTCATCAGTCTTGGCTGCTACTGTATCCTGGATAGAAGAGTCTGTTTGACACTTTTATGACCCCTCAGGGCTTTTTGAGAGTCACAGAGGTGAAATTGGCCTTTAAAGTTCACAGTGTCACCCCTGAGGCTTCCCTTGGCCTGGGCTATATTCACTGAGATACTATCTTAAGTATCCTTCAGGATGGATTGCTATACAGGGCTTGGTCTCAAAGGTTCTTGCCTCTGGTGCTCCAATAATTAACATTTATCCTTTCTCACCTCCTCTTCTGAGATGATAAAGCAGGATTTTCCTCCCCTTAGTTCAGTGGTGCTTTGCATGTCTGTCTGTCTGTCAGATTTACACCTTTTGCTCTTTCTCCTGAGAGGCTTCAAGGCTCCCCAGATAGAGATATCTTACTTTCCTAGCCCATTTCCCAGAGTCTACAAAATAAGCGCAAGATTAGTTCTGTACACTGACGCATAATTTAAAAAGAAGCGAAATAAATCTTTACAAGTAACTTGTAGAAACCAGGCCAGACTTGCATCTTTAAGCAAAATCAGACACTGTTTCAGTGAGGTCTCTCTAAGCCCTGGGTTATTTTTGAGGCGGATTGCTGAGAACCCTTTTGAGGATAAAGGCCAAGTCCCTTTGGGCACACAGACCACCCCCAGAGATACAAAGTGGATCTCAGAGGCATTCCAGAGGGGCTGGGAAAAACCTCACAGGAAGTATTCCCAGAACATTCAACTCCCCAAGTCCCTGCTGGCTAATGACTAGGGCATAACTGTAAACAAAGCAGATCAACTTCAAAGAATAGCGATCTATATGCATGAGCGTCAACCTCAGCAAATAGGAAAATGCCCTCCCGGCTTTTGGCAACTCATAGCCTGTTTCGTGCCAAGACTCTGCAATTGAACCAAGAAAACTCACATTTTCTTTACTTGGGGCGGTGTTCTAAACCTCAACAGGAGCCCCAGAGTCTTGTGACTTCTCATCCCAAGGTTGGGAAGAAGGGAGTGAAAGACCCTCGGTTTGAGATGTGGTGAAGGGGGTCAGAGGAGGGGAGAGATCAAGATGGCCAGGTTACAGGTCTCCTTTAATAGACACAGAAAGTGCAGGGCAGTGGTGGCACACACCTTCAATCGCAGCATTTGGGAGGCAGAGACAGGCAGATCTCTGTGAGTTTGAGGCCAGCCTGGTCTACGTAGTGAGTTCCAGGACAGCCAGGAAGGACTGTTACGCAGAGAAACCCTGCCTCAAAACAACAGACAGCAACAGAAAGCAAATCGCTGATGGTCAGGGTCTCACTGCAATCTTCCTTGTTTCCCTATTAGTCCAGTTCAGCATAGTCTGGACTCCCAGGACAAGGCATGTGCGGACTTGGGCCTTAAATAGCCCAAGTTCCAAACACTCAGCCCTTTGATCTGATATGCTGGACTTGATACCATTGCATGTTTCCTCTTCTGTAAAATAGAAACCCTAGGGTTGGAGAGATGGCTCAGCGGGTAAGAGCAGTAGCTGTTCTTCAAAAGGACTTGGGTTCAATTCAAGAACCTACTTGGCAGTTCATAGCTGTCTGTAACTCTGGTTCCAGGGGATCTGACACCCTCACACAGACATACATGCAAAACACCGATGCACATAAAATAAGAACAAATAATTAAAAAAAATAGAATCCACAAATCCTGATCTATGGCTAAGCCTTATTTTACATTATAAGTGCATACAACACGTATGTTTAGTGCCTGACACATGGGAGGCACTGCCACCGCTTGCAATACTCCTGGAACCCACAACCAGCTGGCTACTGAGTGCTTGCTTGCATACGCTTGGATTTGGGTTAATGTTGTGGGCCAGTAGTTAAAGATGTGTCAGATGTGTTTGTGCTGTGGAATATTGGTTTAATGATGCTAAGATGTGTGGCATTTGTTTCACTTGGTAAAACTATGCTACTTTGTCTGCCTAAAACATCTGATTGGTCCAATAAAGAACTCATTGGCTAATAGCTAGGCAGGAGAGAGAAACAGGTGGGCAGAAAGAATAAAGAGGGGAAGAAATCTGGGGAAGGTCAAGGAGCTAGAAAAGGAGGCGAGGAGGACGCCAGGGGTCAGCCACGCGGCCAGCCATAGAGTAAGAAGGAAAGAAAGGTATATAGAATAAAGAAAGGTAAAAAGCCCAGAGGCAAAACGTAGTTGAAGAGAAACGGGACGATTTAAGTTAGAAAAGTTGGTTAGAAGCCGGGCGGTGGTGGCGCACGCCTTTAATCCCAGCACTCGGGAGGCAGAGGCAGGCGGATCTCTGTGAGTTCGAGACCAGCCTGGTCTACAAGAGCTAGTTCCAGGACAGGCTCCAAAACCACAGAGAAACCCTGTCTCAAAAAAAAACAAAAAACAAAAAACAAAAAAAAAAAACAAAAACAAAAAAAAAAAATGAGAAAAGTTGGTTAGAAACAAGCCAAGCAGCTGGGCGGTGGTGACGCATGCATTTAATCACAGCACTTGGGAGGCAGAGGCAGGTGAATCTCTGTGGGTTCAAGGCCAGCCTGGCCTACAGAACGAGTTCCAGGATAGGCTCCAGAGCTACACAGGGAAACCCTGTCTCAAAAAACAAAACAAAAAGCCAAGCTAAGGCTGGACATTCATAAGAATAAGTCTCCATGTGTATTTATTTGGGAGCTGGGTGGCGGGCCCCCAAACAGTAAAAAAAAAAAAAAAACAAAAAAAAAACAAAAAACTACTGGTTAATATTTTGTGTCCACTATATCTCATATGAAACCATTTTTTTTAAAATCAGTTTATGACACGGTGGAGTATTACACCATTTCAATCAAATTAAATAAGAATGTCATATTGGAAGGGAGTTAAACAGACTGACAGTTATGTTTGCATTTGCTTACCTGAAATTCGCTCATTATATTTCACAAGCAATCTATTCTTATGCCAAGCGACGATACCGTATTCCAGCAGGTGTTAATCCTGACTTGTCTAGGCTTCTAAAGGGATATTAAGAATTGAGACAGTTGACTCTATAAAGTAGATGAAAAGTTGCTTTAAGGTGATTATCAAATAATTGAGGCCCAACAATAAAAACTATTTTAATTATTTTATTATCTTAGTTCATCTCTCTCTCTTTCTCTTTCTCTGTCTCTGTCTCTCTCTCTCTCACACACACGCACACACACTCGCGTGCACACACGCACACACACAGACACACATGCACACATGCACGTGCACACACACACACACACTGCAACCTTTCCCCTTCCTTTTTTCACTGTTGAGATTAAAAGCAAGGCCTCAAGCATGCTAGGCAAGCATTGTACCAGAATGCTGAATGTCTAGCCCTAAATACAAATTTTTATTTTCATATTGTTTTGAAATAGAGTTTCACTGTATAGCCTTGGGTGGTCTGGACGTACCTTATAGAGCAGGATTGCCTAGAACTCAGGGAGATTTGCCTGCCTTTGCCTTCCCAGTGAATATAGAGTTTAAAGGAAGGCCTGTGCCACTACAACTGTCTATATACATTTTAATACTGTTTTTGATTGTTTGTTGGGTTTTTGAGACAAGATTTCTCTGTGTAGCCCTGACTGTTCTGGAACTCACTTTGTAGACCAGGCTGGCCTCAAACTGCCAGAAATCCACCTGCCTCTGTCTCTTGAATGCTGTAATTAAAGACGTGCGCCAACACTGCCTGGCTTAATACTGCTTTAAAATACTACAGTGTGTAAACATTCCCTGTGCTCGTTTCTCTCTCTCTCTCTCTCTCTCTCTCTCTCTCTCTCTCTCTCTCTCTCTCTCTCTAAGGCAGGGTGTTATTTTGTATCCCTGGCCAACCTTAACTGTACCCCAGTCTGGTCTTGGATTTATGATCTTCTTACCTCAGTCTTGTGGGTGCAGAGGTTTCAGGCATGAGCCACAGGGCCCAATTTAGAATTTAGTGCTGCATGAGGCAGAAAGGACACCATTCCTGTTCTGAACCATGTCTACAAGGAGCCAGGAACCATGAGCCCTCCACATACCATGTACTAATTATGTTCTGTGCAGAGTGTCTCCAATCTAAGCAAGAGAGGGGCTGACAAGTTGAATGAGAACCTGTCTGTGAGGTGCGGTTGGGCAACATGGAGGGAACAGTCTGGGCGGACAGACTCTGAGCGTCATTCCAGCTTTCCTATAGTCAGTCTGTTGACAGTGGCCTAACTGGTATGTCTCTGGGATGGAAATACCTTGCTTTGCTTTTAAATGGGACAATTTGGCCAACAGGTTGACTTTTCTTTTCTTGGGACACAGTTGTGAATTTAATGGATTTTCCTCTGACATCTCATTAATGGATAAAGACTACAGTGATGTGGGAGACATTATTGACCTCTTTGTGACATTAGACCCTAGTGATAGGGAACTTCATATATCTTACTATTTTAATTCCTAAAGTGAATCTGCAAATTAGTTATTGTTATTGAATTTCAAAGGTTAAATAACCTGCCCAACATGATTTGTGGTAAAATCAGGCTTCACGGAGTCCTTGGAATGCAATATTCCGATCTACTAGATAATAAAATATATTCAGGAGAGTTGGTATATCAGTAGTAAGAATATCTATTTGATTCTCAGATTTCATAGATTTTTCATTCCAGCTTGCCCGCGAGTGATTTAATGCCTCCAGACAGTTTGTCATCTATAACAAAGGCACTAGAATATCAATGTCTAGCTTAATAAATTGCTTCAAGGATTAAAGTCTTGACACCTGCTAAGAGCTCAGTGTACCACCTGTTACTGTTCTGTATTCATTGACTTGGGACGTGCTGGTTCTATTGTGGAGGATGCTGAAGTACCCGGTTAGTTACAGCATCTTTGCGCACACTGCCAGAGACCCCTTCATGGGAGGTGAGGGTAGACACGGGTAATGCTGTTTTACCCAGGATGAAGGGCTGGAGGACTCAGCAGTGACTGGAACTGGTGAAACACAAAATGTGGGCATGAGGGTCTAGAGCAGCAGCGTGGGGGCTGGAAGAGACACCGGAGGCCCAAGAGAGGTTGGAAGGAACCCTGCCTCACTCCAACCAGTGATGGTGGGGCTTGCTTTAGGGAGAACTCGGGGACCAGGGCCAGCAGCTGGTCACCACTTTTCTCGAGGTATTCTTGAGCTGGCCCCTAGTGAGCTATGGGCTGTGTGTGTGCTCCTGTGAGGGGAGGTAGTCATATGTGTGTAGTATCTGTGAGTGTGTATGCACTTAGTTTTGTGTGTGTGGTAATGGATGCGTGTGATTTGTGCATGTGGTTTCTATGCTTATCCATGCATGTGTTTATATGGTGGTGACTGTGTGGTTTTTGTGCGTGTGTATACATGCACATATATGTGAGTTTATGGTGTCTCTGTTGGAATCTCTCTGTATCCATGTGTGTGGGTGCATATACACATATGGACGGTGTCTGTGTGGATGCATGTAGTTGTACATGTGTGCACATGAATGTGTGAGCATCTGAGGGGTAGGAAATCACTGTTGTGTGCTCTGTCACCTTGCTCCTCTTTCATTTTTGCATTCCATCCAGCAAACACTTTTTGAATAATTTCTACTTTCCGTGAATTTTGATAAGACCTATGATTAAAAACTCGAGTAAGACAGTCAATGCCCTGATGAATAAATAAGAAGCTAATAGATATGACTGGGGAATGTCTTGCGGAGGCTTTTTCAGTTATTAGTTCCCAACCTGTCAGGGGACAACACGGAATTCAATTACTCGGATTTCGTTCCCCGATCAGACAGGATAAAAGTGTTAGAAGGCACATTCTTGCAGGAGCGCACTGAACCGCACTCACGTAAGAGGGAGACCCACCAGTGTGGCTGGAAGTGACTACATCTCATTCAGACAGAAGACAGGGGAGGACGGAGCTGGAGAGGGACAGTGGCTGACCACGTTGGTGATGTAGAGAGGGTGGTCCTGCTATTTGCATCCGGAGGGCAGCTGCGGAACGCCTCAATGTCCCTTTGGGCCGTTGATGCTCATTGTCTTTGAAATAGAAAAAAGGGCAGTTGATTAGAAAGCTGTTCCTTGAAAAGTCCATCAACCACGCCCCCACTGTTAATTCATGGTTAAAAGAAGCCCTCATCCTCGATTGTAGCCTTTCTTAGGTGGGAGAGCTAAGAGCAGGCTTGGGTGCCCCTGGGACACAAAGCACCGTGGGATTCCCATAGATGGATGAAATCCAAGCCCAGTATTTATTTAGTTGAAGAGTACTTACTCAACGAGAATTGGTGGTGTGGATTAACCTGCTGCCTAGTTAGCTCTGACGGTAATTTTCAAGAGAGACTCCGTTCTCCATCTAGAGGCTTCACTCTACACCCATTGAGGAAGAACACTATATTCTTATAAAATCACAGTGGACTGAGTGCCCAACAGTGTAGCAAACTCCCAGGGGGCTGGGTGGGCTATGTTATGTCTGTAGGGCATAGCTCACCTTCTCTGAGTTCAGATTCCCTCCTCCGTACAGTGGCTTAGAATAGTACACACTCCCCTGGTTACCTGAGGATTTCCGAGGCTGTCAAGACGTCTGGCATGTGGGTATCCATGCGTATTAGCTAAATCGGGATCTGACACAAACGAATGGAGAGTCTAGTAAGAAGAAACCGAGTATCTGAACATGACACTTTTTAAAGATGTATTTTATTTTGTGTCATGTATGGATGTTTGTCTGCATGGGTATCTGTGTACCACATGCATGAATGGTGCCAAAGGAGGTGAGAAGAAGGTGTCAGAGTCTTTGGGTCCAGAGTTATAGATGATTGTGAGCCACCGTGTGGGTGCTGGAAACTGAACGTGGGTTCTCAGCAAGAACAGCAAATGCTTTAACTGCAGTGCTGTCTCTCCTACCCCGAACATGACACTTTAGATGGGTAAGGTGATGGGACCACCAGGAGAAAAGGATTTGCACTGTAACTTCCCATGTTTGTCATGAGGTGTCTGACGGCAGCCCCTGGGCGGCAGAAAGTGTCTCTGCAACCTTCCCCGGGGGCTCCTGAAGCTGCTGACCAATTCCGCGTTCCCAGAGCCCACTAATCACAACAGAAAAACCACTTGGCCTCCCGTGACCACGGCCCCAAGTGGCTGTGGTGAGTTTTATTGCATTTGTTGTCCTCCCATGCAGGCATTGTTAATATGATTTAAAGATATTTACGACTAACAAAATGGTTGCAAATGTTGGGGGACCATGATAGGCCCCGGTTCCCTCACAGCTCCGGGGACTGCCTCCTTGTTATTATTAATTTAGGTAATCAGGTTTGCATATGCAGCTGTGAAGCATATGTTTTTCTAGAACAGCCATGCCCACAGGCACCAGAACAATTAGGACCATAAAAAAAAAAATGCTAGGAACCAATAAAAAACATTCCTGTGATGAACTGAGAAGGACTTTCTTTAAATTCTTGGGTTTGTGTAGCTTTTTATCACTGGAAGGAACGGAGCAAACAGATTTTGAGCACCTATCATGTGTTGGTTGCTTTGTTTAAATATCATCGTGCTTATATATATATATATATATATATATATATATATATATGTTTCTCTCTCCCTCTCTTTTAATGATTCTAGTTGTATTATTGTTGAGACAGACTAAGGCTGGAATTCTTAATAGCAGAAGACAGTGATGACTTCGTTGGACTATAAGACACAGTGCATGGGTGGAATGTTACCTTAGGGGAAAATGACACATAGGGCTATCTGGATGCTGCTTCCTTTCCCTAATTTCTGCTAGAACAGTCTGGAATATCATATGTTATCTGGTTTCTTTTGCAAGTGCCCCAAACTGTCTTTACCTTCTGTAATGATCTTATGGAATCCGGTAGGCTACAGCTGATAAATCTGGGGCACGGCTTACATTGGTAAGGCCCTGAGGTCTAGGAGATTCTTTTGATGTCTAATGTCCCCGTTTCTGTCTCCCTTCAATACCACCCATCCACTTTCTTGCACTAAATATTGATATCAATTTTAATATTTTACTTGACAGCCAGGTATGGTGCTGCTCGCATGGAAGATGCACTCGGAGAGTAGAGGCAGGAGGATCGGGAATTCAAGGTGATCCTTGGCCACGTAATAACATAATAAGTCTGAGACCGGTTTGAGCTATGCAAGACCCTGTCTTGAAAAGAAAAACAGCAACAAAACCCCCAGATTTTTACTTAAAAGATTTCCTGAGCTTGCTTGTGAGCTGGGTTTATCTGGCAAATGAATGAATGCATTTTGTAGCACTCCCCCCCCTTCTATTTTTTTTTTTTATTAGCTTCCCCTTGCCTTCTGAACTGGAGGGAACACACCCACATGCTAACAGATGGTCTGCCTGAGGGGTTGGCAGACAGCAGTCCCGGCTCAATCCTGCCCACAACCTGCCCATCCATTTTCTTGTACATGGCTATTTCTGCACTACAGCAGACAGGACTAGCTACCCAGCGTGACCTCTGTGGGTCTCTAGGGTCAACGCTTCAAAAGGTCCATGTTTGGTATAATGATCTCCTGTGTTATTTATTTACTTTTTAAAGTAATTTTGGATAAATATTCCCACTGCTCTTTTTCCTTTTGCATTGGTCCCTTCAGATTATATATTATCTCTTGATATCAGAAGCTGCAGAGCCCAAGATACTAAACATTGGATTCTTAACAGAAGTTGCCATGACTGCTGTGACCTTCTCTTTTCTTCTGTTTGTAGTTACATTTAGCATTCCATATCTACACCCATTGACTCAAGTAGCTGTGGTTTGAAAACATTTGAAAAATTTGCCTGTTCTGGCCATGTACACATTTTTTATCATGGTTTCTAAACGATACAATTCAACACAAATAACATTTACACTACAGGGGAAAGCATTAGGAACACAGAGTTGGTTTCAAGTAAATCGAGGTTATGGCTATGCCACGTTCAAACTATACGGAGATTGAGCTCTTGTGATGATAAGACCTCACACTGTAGCCTCACAGACACTGAGACCCAATTGCATTTAATTAATGTGCTGAATGAGTCAGGGAACATGTTCAAAATATAAAGACTTGAACCTGAATGCAGAGATTCAAAGTCACTGAAGGACCTAATGTAATGCAAATATCTTCTTTTTAAAAAAAACTAACATTATGTCAGTTATTGTGGTGAAGGCCTTTGATCCTAGCACTCAGGAGGCAGAAACAGGCAGATCTCTAAGTTCGAGGTCAGCTTGGTTTACAGAGCGAGTTCCAGGACAGTCAGGGCTACATCTAAAACAAAACAAAATAAAAAACAGACAAACAAAAATATAACCAAAAAGCTAATGCTGGTCCTGTTGTGACCATTCCCTTGGCCACACCTACATACCTGGAGGAAAACTGGCCCCCATTACCTCCTATTTGTGCTGACTCATTAGCGCCTGCCTGGTTTCCTCCCCCACTAACCCATTCCCTTTCAAGCCCAGTTTTAAATTGGTGGCCAGGTTAACCACCTCCCAACACTGCTTTTGAATTCTTAAGCCCCGGCTCAAGATCTTTTTAATAATTACCCCATTCCTACAGAATAGAGCCCTAACTTGCCTGTCTGACATTGCAAGGCCTCCCACGCTGCCTACCACAAAATCCCAGTCTAAATGCTTTCTTGTCCACTCCCGTGCAAAGGCCCTGAATGGCAGAGTCAAAGGCAAACTTGTTTTCTCATCATGTGTAGCCGCTTGTGAACTTCGAATCTTCATCTTGCCAAGGGAACCTACGGCTGGGATGGTGGTGGCGCACACCTTTAATCCCAGGACTTGGGAGGTGGAGTCAGGCAGATCTCTTGAGTTTGAAGCCAGCCTGGTCTACATAGACTTCCCGCACAACCAGGGCTGTTACACAGAGAAAACTGTCCTAAATAAAAATAAATCAAATCAAAACAAAACAAAACAAAAAACAGAGCTGATATAACACAAAGAAGGGTCTACCTCCCCTGTGTGTGTCTCCCAACACAGGCTGGTTCTAGTCATAGGGGACCAGGCAAAACTAAACTGTGGGATATCTGACTAAATAACTTTCCAGTATTATTCAAGTGTCAAGGTCAGAAAAAGCAGGAGCACTGAGGGTCACACGGGAGGAGACTAAGGAGTTATGGCAAATGCAATATGAGATCCTGGGTTGGACAGAAGGAAATCAGAAGACAGCTGTGAAATCTGGAAGGCCTGCTTTGTTGTTAATGATGATACATTGATTGGAGCTTCCTGTCTTTGATGAGTGCACGATATTGTGGACCTTAGGGGAAGCAAGGTGAGGGATATAAGGATATTAGTATTTTGGGTGACTTATATATGTTTAAAATTAGTTCAAAAGAAAAGGTTCAATTGAAATAGTTATGTCTACATTAAGAGAGAAATGACACATGTGGGTAGAATCCTGAGGACATTTCCTGAGTACTAGATTCAGGAAGTTTGACTTCATGCAGCTAGTCATTGGAGCAAGACCGATGACGTAGGTAAGGCATCTCACATGTAGTAACAGTATACCAGTACCAACAAACTTAAATTTTGTTATTGTTATTATGCCTTGGCCTCTTTTCTGTTGCAATAATAGAATGCCCAGAGCCGAGACCGTTGCTCAGTGGTAGAGTATGCTTAGCAAATGGCTTCTGGAAGACACTAGTCAGTCAAGCTATAGCACACTTGCTCTAAAACACCCCTGGAGATTCTGTGATGCCTTCTGGGCCCCCCTTGCCTTCTCGCCCTTCAGGAATTCCTTTTGTCTATGGTCCGCTCATTCACCTCTGATTCTGTGCAGCTGACCATTGTTCATTGTCTCTCTCTTGCCATCCCAGCCAGGCATGAACTCCTGAAGCCGAGAATCAGATTTCGCAGACATAGGCAGGCATGGTCTTAATGAGTTTGAGGCCAGCCTGGTCGACAGAGTGAGTTCTAGGACAGCTGGAGACACGTGGATATCTTGGTGCTTTGCACCAAGACTTTGACTATGGCCCACTTCTGGCACTTGTCTCACACATCCCATAGAACCCTGTGGCAGTGATCCTGACCATCTCAACACACCCTTCACTAAGGCTTTCTCAGGTGCCTCCTTGTCCTTGAGAACTTCAAGGGTGACTTCCGTTAGCCTTGCCTGGGACTGGTTCTCTGACCTTCCCTGAGATGGAGATGTTTGTCTCTGGTATGTGAGGGAATATTAGCAGCTGGGTTCTTGGATGATTTCCTGGAAAAGCCCAAATTGCTGCAATTTGATTCACAGAGTGTAATTCAGAAAATTTCATATATATATATATATATATATATATATATATATATATATATATATATGAAACATTGTGGTGAAAAATCTTATAATGAAACTCATTGTCCTGTAGAATTTAGAAGAAACAAAGAAACAAACGGGTATACATAGATAGAAAAAAAGAAATACAAAACAAAAAAAAAATCACCATCTTGTTTTCAAAAGTGTGCAGTTCAGGAGTATCTAATATGATTACATTGTTGCGAAGCAGGTTACAGATATATTTTTTTAACCTCAAAAATTAATTTAGGAACGATGCCAGAGCTCAGGAATAAAGGCGCTTGCTTTGCAAGCCTGATGATAGGGGTCGATCCCTGAAAACCCACGTAAACGTAAAGAGAGAGAACTAACTCCACAAGATTGTTCTTAGGCATGGGCACAACCGTGCATACACCACATCTTCCCTCTAAAACAATATAAGAGGACGAAGACATAGAGTAAAGGCTTCAACTAACATTTACCTATGAAGATTTACAGACATCAGATAAGCATTCAAAGAGACAGCCAACATCATTAGTCATTATGCAGGCGAAGGGTGAAGCCGTAGTGAGATGCCTGTTAGACCGACTTTATAGTGCTGGCAAGATCGTGGAGTTACTGGAACAGTAGCTTACTGTTACTTTCTTATATGAATACAAGGAAGGACAGATGCTTTGAAATCCTGGTGGGTAGTTTCCTATCGACCTGGGTTCTACAGAACCCAGAGCATCCTAACGTCTCCTTCTGTATGTACGAGAAACGATGAGATTGGCTTCCACAGAAACCCATATGTGTCTGTTTACATTTACTCCTGATCGCTGGGAAGTGGAGAGGCTCAATTTTTATCATTGGTGAAGCGTGAACAGAAGGTAGGGCTGTCCATTCCACGGAAACGGCTTCTTAACCAAAACGAGAAGACTGCTGACCCCGCGGCAGCGTGGAGAGTCCCGTGTGGTATGCTAATGGACAGAAACCTGACTCATGTCCCCCCCTCCCCCCCCGATTTGATTCCTCTGGTGGAACTTTTGGGAGATATAAACTGTGGGGACAGATCCAGGTCAGGGGCAAGATGAACTAAAAAGGGAGCATGTTTTCCTTGGTTGCAAAATATTCGCATCTTGATTTTCTTGGCGCTCACATGCTCTTGGCAATCGTTCTGATTTGCAGGACTGTTTATCTAACGTTAACCTTTTAGCAGCTGTAAGTTATAACTCACCTGGCCTAGCTTTAGAGAGAATCCTTTATCATCCAGTACCTCAAATGGGCGGCTGCCTAACTGAAAACATTGCTATCAGTGATACTTGAAGTAGGTGGGAGAATCTAATTCGTTGGCAGATTTTCAGTTTGCCTTGGATGGCCCACTTTGTCCCTATTATCCCGGTGACCCAGTTGATAATAAAGACAAGATTTGCATGAGTAATATAGTTCTGTTCCAGTTGGGTGATATCTGTCATGGGACTTCATATGTACTGTTGGGATGCCATTAAGTAGAGAGGCTTGGGGGTGGGCGGGGCAGGGTGGACTGGCTCTCAGCTTGTTCCTGTATGTCTTAGGTTTAGTGTTGCTATGGGAAAACACCATGACCAAACCAACACGGGGAGGAAAGGGTTTACACTTTCACAGTGTAAACAATAATGTCACTATTTATCACTGAAGGAAATCAGGACAGGAACTCAAACAGGGCAGGATCCTGGAGGCAGGAACTGATGCAGAGGTCGCGGAGGGGGCGGTTTAATGGCTTACTCCCCCTCGCTTGCTCAGCCTGCTTTATTATTATAGAATCCAGAACCATCAGCCCAGGGATTGTCCCACCCATATTGGACTGGGCCCTCCCCCATCAATCAATAATTAAGAAAATGCCCTACAGGCTTGCCTGCAACCCAATCTTATGATGGCATTTGCTTAATTGAGGTTCTCTCCACTCAGATGACTGTCGCTGGTCAGGTTGACATAAAACTAACCAGCACACCTGAAGAAAAAGCTGGACCATGCCTTGACTTCCCTCCTGGCTTAGTGTAACTAACAGATCTTTGGCATAGATCGTGAGTGCTGTGGACTTAAATCTTGGTGCCAGAATGTTAGTTTGGGTATTGACCTGATGTTTTTACATCATCATTGGTGAATGTTGGTTTAGATCTGTGGTCCATGTGCTGTTGGATATTTTTATTGTCTCTTATTAAGTGATGAAGACTCTACCACATGTTCTGGATATCTGGTTTTTTTTTTTTTTTTTTTTTTTGTTTTTTCGAGACAGGGTTTCTCTGTAGCTTTGGTGCCTGTCCTGGAACTAGCTCTTGTAGACCAGGCTGGCCTCGAACTCACAGAGATCCGCCTGCCTCTGCCTCCCGAGTGCTGGGATTAAAGGCGTGCGCCACCACCGCCCGGCTGGATATCTGTTTTTAAAGTAAGAGAAATGTACCTATGACCCATTTTCCATTCATGGAAATATACTCAAAACTACTCACCACATGCTTGTAAAAGTAGTTATGATGGTGAATTCTCTTTGTGTGATTTAGATCTTTTTTTTTTCTTGTTAGTAGAAATTAACTGTACAAAATAAGTGGATTCATTGTGGCATTTATATTTTGAGACTTTTAACCATGGCTTTATATATATGGGTATTATATTTATATATATATATATATACATATATATGTGTGCGTGTATATGTGTGTGTGTGTGTGTGTGTGTGTGTATGGTGTGTGTGTGTGGGGTGGGTGCATGTATGTATGTATATCTGCTGAATTTTACTTTAGGAGTCAGACTGCCATGAAACCATCTAACATTATGTTGGCATGATATTCATTTGAAATGGTCTCATTTATTTTATTTTATTTTATTTATTTATTTTTTTTTGAGAGGTTCTCTTTGTGTAGCCCTGGCTGTCCTGGAACTTCCTCTGTAGACCAGGCTGGCCTCAAACTCAGAGATCTGCCTGCCTCTGCCTCCCGCGTGCAGGGATTAAAGCCATACTCCACGATGCCCAGTGAAATGGCCTCACTTACAAAGTGGGTATTGTGATCACTAACTGGCAGGAGTTTGATGAGACTTAGAGAATCGCTTAGCGTCAGTGCTGTGCTCGGTACTTGGCTGTGGTACTTCTGTTGCTGCTGCTACCTTTGTCCTCATTCCCTGTGGGTAGAATTCCTTCTACTTTCTACGATAGGCTTCTCACCAGATGAGGGCAAACATGTTTCCATGAGACACACACAGTTCCCATTCAGATACCCAGTGCTGAAGTCCTAGCCTCTCGGGCAGCTCCTGTTTTCCCCTGGTTTTCCTTGCACAGAAAGCAGACTCAAAAAAGGATTTGTTCCTCACTTGCATCCAGTCCCTCCCCACAGAATTATTGGTGGCCCCTCTCCCTCGGCAGGTTTCTTCTTGGGCAATCTCAAGACAGGTGCAGTCTACTTAGTAACTTCCAGATTGCAGCAAATGAGGGAGAAGAGCACACGCGGCATTTGTACCTGTGCTCTGGCTTCATCACTGAAGGTGGTCACAGACTGGATGCTGCGGGGCCGCGTCAGGACTTGACGGATGTGTAAAATTCATGAATGATTTAATTGAACCAAGGGAGAGAGGGATTGCTGCTTAATGTTTTATTGTGAAGCCACGATACCAGCCATGTTCCATTTTTATATTTAAATTTTATGGGCATGAGTATTTGTCCCCCTGCATATATGTAAGGGCACCCTTGTGTGCTTGGTTGCTGTGGAGGACAGAAGAGGGTGTCGGGAACTGGAGTTACAGACGGCTATGAGCATCCGTGTAGGCGCTAGGAATTCAACCTGGTCTTAACCTCTGAGTCATCTCTCTGGTCCTGACAGGTATTTTCTTTGGACTATCAAATGAGTGTTGTGTTACATCACAACTAAGAACAAAACCCCACAATATCCAGAACCTCCTAGGAAGTTTACACTGTAGCGGGGAAGACACAATGCAAATATACAAAACAAGGGAATAGACTAGAATAGACTAGAATAGACTAGAATTACAGGCTGCATGTTGTGATATGGCCTTCATGAGAGAGGTGAGTTGAAGAAGAGGGGACTAGAAACAGAAGCATTGAAAGCCTTCTGATTGGCTTTAGTGCAGAGGTTCTCAACCTGTGGGTCGCGGCCCCTCTGGGTATTGAATGACCCTTTCACAGAGGTCACCTAAGACCAACAGAAAACTCAGGCATTTGCATTACGGTTCATAACAGTAGAAAAATTACAGCTATGAAGTAGCAACAAAAACAATTTTGTGGTTGGGAGCAGCACGTCATGAGGAACTGTGTTAGAGGGTCACCGCGTTAGGAAGGGTGAGAACCATGGCTTTAGTGTTTTGCCACGCATGGCTCCTGAAGGTCAGTCTGAGTACCAACTGTGATTCCATTAGCATCCCACTCCTCCTGCACCAAGGCTGAGCTGGACACAGTCGGTGGGTCGAGCACTTAAACTTGCATCCAGTTAATTGTGGGCCGATGGAAGACTGATCAGAGTGACAGATAACTGGGGGAGGGAGAGAGAGCACCCTTCAAAAGGCCCATTCATGAGCGCTCAGTGGCAAGCCGCTATGGAAACTTCTGAACATTTTTTTGTTTGTTTTAATAAATGATGGGAATTCTAGCTGACTCCCAGGGAGATGGGAAGCGGGGGTTGTTGAGCAGAAACTTCAAAGGGCAAATGAATTCCTTTTTTTGATAATTTGCCTCGAAGTTGCTTTCTTAAAATAAAACAAGGAAGAAAGAAAAAGAAAGAAAGAAAGAAAGGAAGGGATGGAGACCAAAGAAAAGCATGCACAACTGTTTGAAGCTCGCAGCCCCACTGTCCTTCAACCCAAAGCCTAAAGTTCTGAAGCAAGTTCAGAATTCATGACAAAGTTTTGCTTTTGCTGTCCCTTGGTAACATACGAGTGAAATTAAGGCTTGCTTAAAAACAACAGAGTATCAATCAGCCAAGCTCATGTTTTGAGTTCTTCATGTCTTTCTATAATGTAAAAATGTATGCACGTGGTACTGTGAATGTAACATAGTTCGGTCACCGTGACAAAAGCGTGCCAGTCCCTTTAACAGTTAAACACGGAGTTCCCATATGATCCAGCAGTTCCTTCCCATTGAAATCCGGGACTAGAACGGATGCTCATACCCCAGTGTTCCCAGTAATATTATTATTCAGAACAGGCTAAAGGCAGGAGCCACTCAAACATGGCGGATGAATGGTATTTATATTTATATATGCATCGGGTTATTGTTTAGGCTTAAGAAGAAATGAAATTCTGACATACACTACAATATGGATAAATCTTGAGGACATTTAAGGTGAATGTTTTTAAGCCAGACGAAAGGAAAAAAATGGTAGAAATCCTAGGGCATGAGTATTCACAGAGCTAAGTGGTAGGATGGTGGGGGCAGGAGCCGGGAGGGGTGTGCAGTGGTTCAAATTTTAGGGTGTGAGGGTGGAAAGTTCTGGAGATGGATGGTGATGACAGTTGCTCAGCTATGTGATTGCATGTAAGGCCACTTGGCCTTGGCCAAAATACGTAACTAATCACAAATAAAAGACCCAGATAGATTAAAACTATATTGGTGAAATTGTCTCTTGGAGTAAGGAGCTTCCTCGCTTATAAAGTACAGGTGGGAAGAGAAAGAACTCTTCTTCTCACCTAGGCAAGTTTTCATTCAGCAACTCTAGCAAATTCTATTTCAGGGTCAAGCGAAGCAGTGGCTACTGTGGTCATGGATAAAGGGACCCTGGGAATCCTAGCACGGCAAGCCCAAACCTACAGGAGCTGAGGGTAAAAACATGGCACTTTCAGGCGTGTTTATGGAGTCATGGGCTTTTGAAGGATTGCAGGTGAACAGAA
This sequence comes from Chionomys nivalis, assembly GCF_950005125.1. Lineage (NCBI taxonomy): Eukaryota > Metazoa > Chordata > Mammalia > Rodentia > Cricetidae > Chionomys > Chionomys nivalis. The sequence goes on from NC_080110.1 coordinate 22,403,422, forward strand.
AACAATGGGTAGAGGCATTCAGGCAGGGGTAAGTGTGTCTTCGTGTTGGGGTGACTGGAGGGGGGTAAGAGCAGTTGAGGAAGCCCTGCAGGGTGGGGATAGAGGATGGCAGGTCATGAGATAAATGGTGCATTGTGGGAGATCAGACTGTGTGGAGGGAGTTTGGACTTAGTCATTTTTCTCTCTCTCTGTCTCTGTCTCTCTCTCTCTCTCTGTGTGTGTGTGTAACAGTTTGAAGTTGTCCTGGAACACGTTCTGTGTAGACCAGGCTGGTCTCAAACTCACAAGAGATCCACCTGCCTCTGCCTCCCAAGTGCTGGGGTTAAAGGCGTGCGCCACCATCACCCAAGGATTCTTATTCTAGATTTCTGTGCACTAGAGATTTCAAAGCAGAAGTTTTGGGGGTTTCTTTTGCTTCCCACCCCCGGCTGGTGGCAACTGCCTCCTTCAGGTAAGAGAAGTACTCTCACCTGAAATTCTTCATGTCATCTTATCAGAGTTCTGCTATGTGCAGAATTTCTTTAAAATGCCAAGCATACAGGGTAGAGAACGGAGCCATTGCAGGGAAGGAAACACTGTATTTGCACAGCACACTGTGACTACACTCCAGCGCGTTTGGTAAATGACAAAACCGATAGCCGGGTCCTTGAAATCCACTCTGCGATGAACTTGACACCATTTCTGGTTATTTGATTTGCCTTCTTGGAAGCTGGGGTGAGGGTCACGATGTATTGCCTCGTGGCATAAATAATAATCTTTTTTTCCGCTTACTTCTGCTGACCTTACCCGCTAACTGGAGAACAGGGAGTCTTCTGTTTGATTTGGAGAAAGCAGCGTATTTACCAATGGCTGAAGGTGATTAAGAAATAATGTAACATCAGAGAGTTCATGGAGAGGGGCTGAGATAAAGATTGCCCAGATTGCCTCTGGATATGATGGGATGTTGACTTAGGTTCAATGTGAACATGTGCTGTTGGATAGGTTGTTGGAAGAAGAGCATGGCTGCTGTAAAATCAGTGTCTGCCATGGCATCCTCTGCACAGCTTAAGAGACTACGGCTACTGTAGGAACCTGTGTGATGCTGGGACCATGTATCTCAAGCATCTTGACCACAACAAGGTCTAAGGCTTCTTTCAGATGTGTGTGAGGCAGGACTTGTGTTTTTCAAATTCTACAGTTAGCAAAGGTGGAAGGAGGGACTTGTGTGAGCGTGGCCAACAAATATCACGGACAAAGGCGGAGCATTTCTACAGGGGCAGGTATTTGATGAGGAGCACTGCCGTCAGCCTCCAGCGTGTACTGAAAAGGCAACTGAATTGGATTCTTTCTTTTTGGCTAATGACAAGCTTTGTGAATTATGATCGTGCAGAAAAGGGCTGCACTAGAGTTTCCTTTCCCAGCTAAGCCACAGAAACAAACATGAAAGGGGTCGAAAGTCCTCAGTGTGGGTCGTTTGTTACAAAGCCCAGGCTCTATGTGGCATAGCTGGAAAATCTTTGCAAAAAAAAGTACAGAAGCTTTCGGTACTTGCCAAAACAGTACATGTGCGTTTGAGTGTCCAGGCATTGTTGGCACCGTCTACAATGGGAATGCCACCTGACGTACCTCTGTTGAGAACTTGGAATAGAAATGGGCTATGATTTTGAAGGCATAGTATCTGCTCCCCCCCAAAAAGGGTGTGTGTGCCCATAGCGGCACATGCCTGTGGTCCCAGCACACAGGAGGCAGAGGTAAAGGGACCTTGAGTTTGAGGCTGACCATCTTAAGACACGTAGTGGAATCTCATCTCAACAAAACAAAACGGCCGATGGGTCTCCACAGGTAAAGGTATTTGCCATAAAGGTCTGACAACCTGAGTTCAATCCTGGAGACCGTGGTGGAAGGAGACGGCTGATTCCTGAGAGTTGTCCTCTGACCTTCACAGATGTGCCGTGCAATGTCCATGCTTGCCTCTGTGCGCACATGTACTCGCGCGCGTGCATGGACATGCACACATATGTGCGCGCACACACACATACAGCCTGGATTTTTATTTATTTATTTATTTATTTATTTATTTATTTATTTATTTATTTTGTTTTTTTCGAGACAGGGTTTCTCTGTAGCTTTGGAACCTGTCCTGGAACTCCCTTTGTAGACCAGGCTGGCCTCGAACTCACAGAGATCCACCTGCCTCTGCCTCCCGAGTGCTGGGATTAAAGGCGTGCACCACCACCGCCCGGCCAGCCTGAATTTTTAAAGAAGAAACAGAAATTAGCCCCTTTAACCCCTAAATTACTATCCCTAAAGCGAAGTGTTTTATCTTACAAGTGGTTTTGAAAAATGTCCAAAGCAATTATCCTTCATATAATTTCTTCAGCATTTGTTTAATTATTTTAGTTCAGCGTTGCTGTCATAATGATAACTTTCTATTGTTTGGGAAGAAATTAAATCAAGTGATTCAATCCCCCTCCAAGCATTTGGTGTGGTGGTTGGGGGAGTCAAAGAAAGCTGATTTGAATACCGAGAATAAATAGTAATTAAACTGTAAATGTTGATTTTTTTCCCCCTTTGAAGTCTACCGGGGTGTTTGGTGCGGATAAAGCTTCCATTGTCACTTACTTCTGCAGCAGAAATGGTGCCTGAGAATCACTGCAGTGCTGCATTGTGTTGTAGGAGCTGCGGGCTGTGTTCCTGCAGCCCCAGCTCCTGGTAGCCTGGCCAGCTTATGCCCCGAAATAACAACACACAAACTGTATTCATTTAAACACTGCTTGGCCCATTATATCTAGCCTCTTCTCTGCTAACTCTCGCACCTGGACTAGCCCATTTCTAATAATGTGTGTAGCACCCCAAGGTGCGCTTACCGGGAAGATTCTAGCCTACATCCATCCTGGGTTGGAGCTTCATCGCATCTGCCCCAGAGAGCAGAGCTATTGAGTCTGAGCTCACTTCCTCTTCCTCCCAGCATTCTGTTCTGTTTACTCCACCCACCTATGTTCTAACCTATGAGGGCCAAGCAGTTTCTTTATTTTTTAACCAATGACCTTCCTCCATCAGCATTGAACTGGGGAGTTTCCCAGGGCGGCAGAGCTGACGCTCTCTCTGTTTATATTAAAGCTGGATGAGTTTTTCCCCTTAAACAGCACACATTGGTTTTAGATAAAAAATCTGAGAGGCTTTTTTCCCCCTCCTTCAGCCTCATCTACTTCACTGTATTCTGGAGAGGCGCTCCAGCCTGAAGCCTGGAAATGGGAAGGGGCTTGCTGTTTCACTCTGCAGTTTTCCTGTTTGGCTTTTAGACTTAAGAAATAGTAATCTCAGGATGGGCTGTCATAGCTTCATCTTGGGAGTTTTAAAGGAAATCCTGCGGTCCGGGGTACGTCCCCATCCAGAGAATTGTATTGGAAGCTGAACTACAAACAGATCAGAGATTGTCATGGCTCCAGAGATTCCAGGGCAAGGCTGAGGCGGAGGATCGCTGCTGCCTTAGGTCGGAGGCACAGCTGTGCTCTCCAGCTGTTCCCAGGGCTACTCACACACTCTGGCTTACGGTGCGTGGATGGTTTAAGCACCTAAACTTTTTCCCGCACATGACTGGAGAAGGTCTGTAGTTTCTCATTCTCAACACTTCCCTTGTGCTTTGACATGAACACACCTAAGAGACACAAACTTTCCGCATGCTTTGGTATATACGCCAATGATCGTAAGCTATCGGTTCAGTAAACCGGGTTTGCTTCCTTCAGGATGTGGTGCAGGGAGTTTGTCTCTTAAAACCATGTACACCTAATAGACACATATGTACACATATGACGTCATGGTATTACCCTCTACAGTCGATTTTCCAGGCTGTTCACCACAATAAAGAGGATGTTTGGAGTCAGGTGGATATCCTATGCACATTGCTTAATTATTCTGGGTTGAGCATTACTGTCTTGACAAATATAATTATTATCATGGGACCTAAATTTTTCCCTTGTGAAAGCTAGCTGTTGCCCTCGGATCTGATTCTGTGTAATCCAAGGCCTTCATACGGATTCATGCAGTGGAAGTATTTTGTATATAAGAAAAAGCATGATCTATTGGGAGCTCACCAAGGCCAGCTGGACTGGAACTGAAAAAGCATGGGATAAAACCGGACTCTCTGAACACGGCGGACAATGAGGGCTGATGAGAAGCCAAGGACAATGGCACTGGGTTTTGATCCTACTTCATGTTCTGGCTTTGTGGGAGCCTAGCCAGTTTGGATGCTCACCTTCCTAGATCTAGATGGAGGGGGGAGGACCTTGGACTTTCCACAGTGCAGGGAACCCTGACTGCTCTTTGGACTGGAGAGGGAGGGGGAAAGGAGTGGGGGGAGGGGGAGAGGAGTGGGAGGAGGGGGAGGGAAATGGGAGGCTGGGAGGAGGCGGAAATTTTTTTTTTCAATAAAAAATAAAAAAAAGATCTCACAACTGATCAAAGAACATTAAAAAAAAAGAAAAAGCATTAAAGTATGATAACTACATGCCTTTTATGAGGTTTGGGGTTTAAAGTATTTAAAATTAGCATCAAATGAGACAATTCCCATTGTCAGCAACCAAAATTGATGATTTATCTGAAGCTACTGTTGTGAAGTCATTGCAAAATGGTTGGAGAATACAGATTAAAATCACTGAATCAGAACAATTTGTTATTAGAGATTTAACCAAAAGCTCTAAAAGGCTCATTCATTCACTCAACAAACATTCACTGATGGTTTGCTATTATCACATAATGCTCTAGGTGCTGGGTTTATAGCAACCTACAAAGCAGATGGGCAAAAACCTGATCCTGCGCTTGTGGGTTTATTTCTACCCCTTGGCTGGCCGAGTTCCAGAACACATATAGAATTTATGTTTGGAGAAGCATGTTTAGAGACAGGGGGCATCTGATTTTAGTCTTTCCCCAAGAAGATAACATTTGAGCAGATGACTTACATAGATGAGAGAGGAAGTCACGTCAATGTAAGAAGAATACGCCACAGAGCAGAAACAGTCCTAGTGGTAAAGGGTCAGAGGTGCCCATTTCGGGTGGGGGTGCTGACGCTTGCCAGATAAAATACAGGAGGCCCAGTTAAAAATGGATTTCCTATAAACAATACAAATTGTTAATGTAAGCATCACGTAATATTTAGAACATGTTTACACTGAAAATTTACGGTGTCTTGTCTTCTTCTCCCCTCGGTCTAGCGAAATGAGATCTACCTGGCACAGTTTGGGGTTGAAAAGGAGGCCAATGGTTAGGCAGGAGGAAGGAAGCAGGGAAGAGAGAGATGGGGCAGGAAAGGTCCAGAGTGGTGGAGAGAATGTGGAGGACCTTTTAGGCCATCCTAAGAACTTGAGGGCTGGTGGGGTGGCTCAGAGGTTACCCCTGCCCCTAGCCTGATGACTTCATTTTGATCCCTGCAACCCATGTGATGGAAGGAACTGCTTCTGGCAAGTTATCTTATGACTTCTACATGTGTGCTGGAGCATGTACACAAACACACAAAATAAGTTCTTTTTGATGAAAAGTAAAATAATAATAATAATAATAAAAGAACTTTAACTTTTCTCTAGCTGACGTTACTGGAGAGTCTGAGCCGAAGCTTCCTTGGAGTTTGGTGTCCGGAGGACATAACGAACAGAAGGAAGAAGACCAGGTAGGAGGCTAGTGCTATGACCCAGGTAACAGACGGTCTGAGTGTGTTCTCTATGAACACCAGCCGCATTTTCTGGGGAGCTGGGGTTGTGTGCCACAAGCAAAGCGTCGAGTTTGGAGAAGGATGGAGTTGCTGCTCAATGAGATGGGGAACACGTCAAGTTGAGTTGGGTTTCTTCTTGGAAGAATGCGCGCTGACGTTTGACCTAAGTCAGAGATAGTTAACAGCTAAGTGGAAACATCAAGTGGGAAATTTGGTTTATTATTTGTTTGTTTTTCTAAGTAGAAAGGCCAGAAATTGCACCACTGTCTCCATGTCGGAAAGAGAGAAAAAGTAGGACGAGGGATGGGAGGTAAGGCGTTTAGGAAGAAAATAAAGTTCTTTATCCAGCGCAGAGACGGAGGCCATCACAGGAGACAACGAGGGGCAGCTGTTGGCCTTGTTGATCTTCTGGATCTGAAGGCAGCCAGGTCCCCAGCACTCTCAGTGTGTGAAAGAGCTGAGACAGGACGCTGCTGTCCGGGCTGCAGGTGTCACTGTCTGAGTCACTCCGTGCCACCTCTGCCCCTTCCCTTCCCCCACTCTTGGGAGGCCTGGCAAGGTTTAATCGTACTTGCTACATCTCCTTATAAAATGAGAGCATGTGGGAGTAACGTTCGCTAACGATTACCTCAGAAGAACATAAATAAAGTCTTCCCATGGAGACATAAAATAAATCCGTATCGTTGCGGTACTGTGCACAGTCGTCACCGCTGGCTCAGCGTTGCGATGCCAGAGAGGCTGGTCCTATTCGAGGCTGCTCGACACAGCCTCCCGATCCAGGAGCCCTTCCTTTCCTCAGGATCGGAACAGACTCTTGGTTCTTCCATTCAGAGCTGGGCAGGCAGGATGTTAGCTATGCCTTTTCTGCCGCCCACTACAACCTGGCTTCTCCTCCAGGCACTTTCGAGTTTCCCACAGTTTCCTCCTTGATTTCCTGTCAGTTTCTGTGTTCTCTCCTCCTGTCCTCTGTAGGTTCTGTGCGGGCTATTTGCCCCTTGGCCTTCTCTTGCTGGGTGACTTTCCTTATTGCCCCACCCGTTTTATTTCTTATGACTTGTTCTGTGGTGAAATTTGTTTTGCATTCTAGTCTGACTCTTATTGATGAGGCTCAGAGTACGTGGTTGCTCAGCACTCTCTACGTCCCTGATGGGTTTTCAGTTTCAGTCAGGAGGCAACTGTATCCATTCCTGATAACGAAACTTCATCTGGACAAGTTGTGGTGCCCTTCTGTGTTGTCTATGGACCTCCAGTGTGTTGAGATACCGGAAGAGTCGCCATCAGTGTTTGTGGCGAGATTATCCAATGTTCCTCAGTCATTTCCCATTGGTGTTGATTTGGAAAGAGATCCCTTGATTCAGCAATCTGCCATGTAGAAGGCCTAGAGGGTTCGAGTCACTTGGTTTTGTAATAATTCTGGATCAGAGAGTAGCCTTTTTTTTTTTTTTTTTTTTTTTTTTTTTTTAATGTCTGTCACAACAGCTTACCTTGGCATGTTGCCCCCTGAGCGGCCAGCGACGGGCCAGCTGTGCTCCTCATTCCCAGATATCTCAGGGAGTTTTCTTCTTCTGGTGTGTGGGGAATGGGATGGGGTGAACTCCCTTGTAAAGACGCGCCACGCTAATCACTGTGTGGTAACCCAGCCCTGACTGCTCAGATGCAAATAAAATGACATTCCTGTGTAAACACACCAACTGCACTGCCTGGCATCCCACTATGGTGAGCACGTGTTTATTAAACACAGACTGTCCTATGCTTTGGGACTTCCAAAGGCTTTTAGGGGCTGCTCCGAACATTGTTCATCCGTTGTTCAAATTAAAATGCTGGCAGAGGATGACATCACTGTCTTGACTGCTGTTCACAACAGAAGGTCAGAGATGAATTCTACGTGAGAACCAGCGCTCAACTGGCCCCTTTCAGAGTGTGCCCGATGAGGTGTTTTGGATGGAGCTTTTATTGGTCAAGCTTTAAAGATCAATCTGCACTCAAAGGTCACATTTCCCATACTGGGGAACAAGGACATAGGCTAGAAGCTGTGAGAACGTTGGCTGCTGCCTTTCCTCCTTTTTTATTTCTTAATCAAAAGAAATTTAAAAAAAATGTATCGATAACATGGTGTTAATCCCACAGTTCAAGAATAAGACTTTAAACCACACTTTAAAACCAAATTTGAAGTAATCTTTATTTAAATACTGGCCAGATAGATGGGTTCTGGCCAGGTCCATACATGGGAAATGCATCTGACTCACATCTCGCAGGGACTCAAGAAGGCCAAACTCACAATTCATGTTTCCCATCAGGTCCAATCAGGGGCAAGCACACATCCTGACATATTTCCTGCCCACGTAGCTCCTGCCCACACGTGATCAAGCATATCCGGTACAGATGGGTCAAACAAACTTGTTTGGGGAGTGAAAACACGTGACTTGTTACCTCCCATAAACAACCACAGCCTCCAGCATCTCAGGAACTGTCTGTCCTTGGGTATGGAGCTTGCAGATCAGAGACATTTCTGTTTCATGGATCTCTTTAATAGTAATTAAAACGTAACAATATAACTTTGGCGCTCACAATGAGAACAAGGCTTGTATTTTCCCCTATGTATTCCACTGTGATTATTATGCCCTCAGAAACAAGGAAAGGGGACAGAAACTGAGGTGGTAACAAATATACAAACCATCGCTACCACATCTGCTTCTGGTCCCTGGGGCCCACAGTGTGTGCTTCAACTTGGGAACCTGAAGGTGACTAGCCCCGGGCTTTGAATCCTGGTTTCTCCACTAATTGGACTGATTTAGGGCAAGTTATGTAAGTTAGCTCACGGTTGCTCACCAGTTAGGAGGGATATAAATAGTGTTTATCTAATATGATGACCAGGAGATTAGAAAGACTGATGCTCGTAAAAACAAAACAAAACAACAGAAATAAAGGGTCAGGCAGTAAAGGCCCACACCTCTAATCCCAGCTCAGGAGGCAGAGGCAGGTGGATCTCTGTGAGTTCAAGGTTAGCCTGATTTCTAAGAGCTAGCTCCAGGACAGCTAGGGCTGTTACGTAGAGAAACCCTGTCTCGAAAAAAACAGAAACAAACAAACAAACAAACAAAAAAAACCAGCAGAAAACATGTTGTTAGATAAGCGTGGAATGGGTGATATTTACTTTAAAAATTTTTCTTTTTGAGCCAGGGTTTCATGAACTCAGCAGGTAGTGGAGGGTGACCTTGAACTTCTAATCCTCCTGCCTGGACCCCAGTACATGAACTGCAGGGGTGTGTCACCATGCCCAGTTTATAGAGTGCTGGCGACGGAACCCAGGGTTTTGTGCCTACTAACAAGCACTCCAGCCTCTAAGAACAGCTACCATTGCAAAGAGAGACTATTTCACTATTAGAAGATGTTACAGGAATGCGGTAGAGGGTCATAGGAGATAGAGGGGGTACTGGTTTTCTTGAATACACATTGTATTTAAGTCACTGATCTGTGAGCCAAGACTGAGGCAGGGTAGAAAGGCAGGTTAATTTTATCAGGAAAATGAGCCCCTCACCTTGGAGTGAGCATAGAAATAATATTTGCTTCATACACAGATATTTTATTTTAAAGCCACAATAAACAGGACTTAAAGCTCGAACGTATATGACCGTAGGTAAGGTCTCATTTCCCTAGACCTTTTCCTGGGACTCATGGTTAGCTTTGTTTATGGTAAATACAGCCTGACTTCCCATATTCCCACGATCTAGACCAGTGGTTCTCAACACGCAGGCCGTGACCCCTTTGGGGGCTCAAAAGACCCTTTCACAGGGGCTGTGGATCAGATATTTACATTACAATTCATAACAGTAGCAGAATTACAGTTACGAAGTAGCCTTGAAATAATTGTATGGTTGGGGGTCACCACAGCATGAGCAACTGTATGAAAGGGTTGCACACTGGGAAGGTTGAGAACCAGTGATCACTTCTCATCCCAACAGGTGTCCCTCAGGAACCACAGGTGAGTGACCTCCCTTAGGTTTCCTAGCAACCCTTTAAAGATGCTAACTTCAAACCCTATCCAAATCCTACATATGAGTATTACTAGGAGAACAAAGCGCAGCTCCCTCTTGGAGAAGTTATATGTGTCTTTCCTTCTGTTGTCTCTCTCTTAACCTGTGTTTAATGTCTTTATTAAAATAGTCAGGCGGTGGTGGTGCGTGCCTTTAATCCCAGCACTTAGGAGGCAAAAGCGGTGGAACTCTTCCAGGACAGTCAAGGCTACACAGAGTAATACTGACTTGAAAAACAAGCAACAACAAAACAAAACAAACCCCAAAATAAAATAGAAAATATCTCTATTAAGCCTCAATTCAGCCTCATACTGGCTAGTTCTGGGGTTCTTTTCTGCATAATACTCATGAATCTGAGCCGGGCGGTGGTGGCTCACGCCTTTAATCCCAGCACTCGGGAGGCAGAGGCAGGCGGATCTCTGTGAGTTCAAGACCAGCCTGGGCTACTAGAGCTAGTTCCAGGACAGGCTCCAAAGCTACAGAGAAACCATCTTGAAAAACGAACAAACAAACAAACAAACAAATTCTCATGAATCTGTGTTGAGATCTCTGAGAGATTCAAGGAACTCCCGAAACTGCCAAGGGGAACACTGTGAGGCTGTCTGTACTTCCGTCCCCCTGGATGCTGACAGGAGCGTACTGTAATTCTGTATTGTGATTGACAGCAGACTGAATAATTTCCACACCAGCGATAAATGCTGAGGGTGAAGACCAATGAATGGTGCCCGCCTAACTGGAAACGACCTCTCTGCCTGTCTAACTTAAGCAAGTAGACTGTTCTCGGAGGAGTAAAAAGAAATGCGAAGCATTTGGTGAGGGCAGCAGGGATGGAAGAGAGGAATGCGGCGAAGGTTGGTCCCGGGCTTCTTCCAGAAAAAGCTGAAGTATCATCTAATCTCCGGTGGCCCTGTTCCGAGCACAGAAGAGGGCTGGGGACCGAGCTGTGGGGGCATACGAGCGCCCACTCCCACTCCTGTAACCGCGAGGAGTCCTTAGTTCTAGTGAACTGAAGAAGAAAAGGTCTGCCTGCTACTTTACAAAGGACTGGGTCTTCTTTTATAACGAGGAGTTTGGGAAGCTGGGCTGCCCTTTGTAGACCCAGATAAGGAGAGAAGTTACATTAGAAACCACCTCGGGTGGAGGAAGTGCTTCTGAACTCTAACACGTGGTAAGCCATTGTCTAAGATGAGGTGTGAAGCAGAGAAGTGAGGCGCTCTCACCTTCACACAGACACAAATGCAGGCAAGCGGGGAGGTCACCAGCAGCGAAGCGACTGTTAAAAACTGTCCTTCTGGTCGTCACTCCGTGTGTACTATGCTTTTGGACGAACTGTATCTGGCTTTTCTATGAGCGTCTGGAAGGCATTCATTCCACCTTTGTTTAAGACTTCAATCACCATGCCCATGTCGGCTTCCTCTTGAGGTGGCATTAATGCGCTTGCCTGGTTACTGGAAGCTCTTGGCCTCCTCAGAGGGAAGGCTCTGGGATTCCATCTTTTGAGCCTGTGAATCAGATGCCTTCCCACTTGCACGCTGGCGTGAGTTCAGTGGACTTCCTCTAAGCCAGCCAAGCAAATTCTCAAAATGCCAGATGGGAGATGGAAACCGAAAGGTCGCTGTTCTCCTCCGCGCTGCCCCCCACCCCCACCCCAGCCAGGCGTGTGAGAAGTTCAGTCTACCGCACAAGACATCAGGACACTGGGCAACTCACAACTGTCACCGGTGCCAGGCTGTATGGGGTTCTGTTTTCTGTGTCATAAAATGAGTGTTTGTATTTGCCAGCCCTGAGCTCGTCTCTCCTGACCCGAGTCTCGGGCTCTCCCTGCCAATGCATTTACATCATTTCTGTGTGTGCCTTGTTTGACTGCCCCTTCCCTAGCGCGGCTGAGACGTCTGTGGGTGGTTTCCCTCTGCAGAACGACAAGGGCAAAGGTCAGAACTTCCATGATTCATTTCCTCTCTCCTGCACGCAGCAGTGAATAGCTTTCTAGATGAGTCACTCAGATGCCCAAATATGGGGGATGGGGGCTCCATTACCCAAGCCCTAAGTCTCTACTGTACCCTCAGTTTAAACAACAGAGTTCTTTAGAGCGCCTTTTCATTTAGTATTTTCCACCTGTGGTTGCGGAAGCCCATCTGGGCCCCCTTCTTTTGATTTGTGAAGGCAGCCTGCCTGCTTGGAGAACTTTCTTATTATCTTGTGTTGCCTCCTTGAATTCTGACTCCAGAATTGTCAAACATATAAAATATACCCCAGGTATGCTCTCGTATTAAAATGCTTCCCAGGGGCTAGAGGAGTAAGTAGCTCAGTCAAATGCATGTCACACAAGCAGGAGGACCTGACTTTAATCCCCAGAACCTACACTTAAAAGCCAGATATGGCTGGGTGATGGTGGCGCATGCCTTTAAAGCCAGCATTCAGGAGACAGAGTCAGGAGAACCTCTCTCTGAGTTCGAGGCCAGCCTGGTGTACAGAGCAAGTTCCAGGACAGACAGGGCAACACAGAAAAATCCTCGAACCCCACTTCCTGAAAGCCAGGTGTGCTGGCTGGCTCATGCTTGTAATCTAAGTGCCAAGAGACAGAGAAAGGGTGATCCCTACAGCTCGCTGGCCAGCCAGCCTAGTCTCTTCTGTAAGCTACAGGCTAGCGAGGGGGCTGGAGAGGAGGCTCTGTGCTTAAGACCATGCACTGTTCTCGCAGAGGACTTAAGTTTGGTTCTCAGCACCGACTTGGTTGTGGGGGGGCGGGGTTCACAATTGCCTGTAACTTCAGTTCCAGGGCATCTAATAGGCTATTCTGGTCTCCCCGGGTACCTGCCTCACATACGAACACACCTATGCTGAGATACACTCTCCCATAATTAAAAATAAATCTTAGAAAATAATAACAGCAAGGTAGTTGGCACCTGATACCTGAGGATGACTTTGGCTTTGACACACAAAGGTACACACGTGAACATGGAAACACATAGCTATGTACATAGATACACATAGACACACAAAATGAAGTAAAATATTCTCTAATATATTGTTTGGACTAGACTATTTAAGAGCAGTGTAGTCAAGGCTCCTCAAAAATCCACCTTCCAGAATACCAGTGCATGGGGGTGTGAGGGAGCAGACATCAGCTAAGGACAATGACATCTGGATACCTGGCGGTAAGATCTATGTCAAGATGTTATTTTCTCAACGACGGAAGCCGTTTTGTTTTTGTCTTTGAGAATTATGAAATCTAATATACAGACAGAAAGCACAAAAGCAAGAAATAATTACTAAGCGAACACCCTCCATCAAGAAATGAAACTGGGCCAGCCCAGAAGCCCCTCCCTTGTTTGCTGTCCAGACCACGTCCCTGCCAGCCCTGGAGGTATCCCTATCCTGGCTTCTGTGGCTCTAGCTTCCTTGCCTTTGTTATTATTTCTGGGTTCCTGGTGGTTATTGTTTTCAGAGCAATATCACCTCTTAACTTCCGCGAGCCACATAGGGCTAGCACTGTGTGTATGTGGAGCTCTTTCCTCATCTCAGAGCTGCACAGGACTGCTAACCCACGTCTCCAGCCTAAACTAATAGCACTCCTGCTAAGACGTATGTTTAGAATGCCGACAGCGAGGAGGCGGGAAGGGCATGAACCTTGCAATGGTTCAAGCCTGACACTCGTACTGTCCCTGTCGCGTGCTCTGCCGTTTCCAGGCTGCACAGGGAGGTAAATAACTCTTGGTAGGAAGGCTCAGACACCCCTTATTCTAGCTCTTCTCTTTAATGTCAGTGGGAAATAGCCCAGCTGTTTCTAAAACCTGCAGAACTCCATCATGAAAAGGGCCCATTTATCAGTTCTGGCTCCCCGCAACTTCCCAGTTGCTATTTCTGCGTATTTCTTCTTCACAGGAGCTGGCTGAAGGGGCTTTTAGGTCTGGCATATTCTCTGCTGGACTAGGAAGAGAGGGTAAGTGGGACGGGACACAGAACCTGATCCTTAGTCACTTTTGCTTCTGTGGCTTCCTTTATTTTATGGTTAACTAATGCAGATTTGTTAGGGAGAAGACAGCTCACAGTTTGTGTGTGCGTGTGTGTGGTTTTTCAAGACAGGGTTTCTCTGTAGCTTTGGAGCCTGTCCTGGAACTTTCTCTGTAGACCAGGCTGTCCTCGAACTCACAGAGATCCACCTGCCTCTGTCTCCCGAGTGCTGGAATTAAAGGCGTGCACCACCACCGCTCGGCTCGGCTTAGTGTTTTACAGATACCAACAACATTATGCGATTGCGGCTTGCCGTCTCTACGGTGTAAGTGAGGCCACTGCTGCTCAGGGAGCTTCAGAAGCAGACAGCAGGAAGGCAAAGGAGAGTTCAAAACCACCGTGGTTGCTCTTCGCTGTCATCTTTGCCACTGTAGTCGTCCTGGTGCCATCTTCCTCCCCTCCCCCTTCTTTCTTCCCACCCTCTCCTCCTTTTCAAGACAGGGTTTCTCTGTGTAGCCCTGGCTGTCCTGGAACTTGTTCTGTAGACCAGGCTGGCTTCTGCCTTCCAGTGCTGGGATTAAAGGTGCGTGCCACCACCACCTCGGGGAGCTAAATTCTTCTTAAGCCCCCTCTGTGGTCATCTGTCTGAGGACTCCAGAGTTCCTTCTTCTTTTTTAGAATTCTTACTTCTGTTTGACAGAAAATATGTTCTTGGGTTTGTGGGTAGAAATGGGTCCTAGGACCCCCGCGATTTTGTTCTCCAAACTCTGGCTTTGCCTTGGGAACCTCAGGATAAAGGGCCTCAGGGTACGGTCATTTCCTTTTCCCTCCTTGCCTGCAGGGGTGTGGTGGAGGGGCAGACCGGCCTTTGAAGCTCTAGCGTTTGATCACAGGCCAGTTTCTGTGTTTTCTGACAGGTCTGGCTGCCTCTGACCGGGCGCCCACAGCCCACGGTCCTTCTGTAGTCTTGCGTTTTGAGCAGAATGTAAGAAAATCTAACCAGAAAACAAGGACAGCAGTTTAAAGTGAGATCACTGTGGCAGCACCCCTTGGTGCTGTAACGTCGTTCTCTGTGGAGTTCAAGTTGGTCCAACACCTGTCCACTTCGGACCTTTTCATAGTGCGTGACTCAGTGTTAGACTGCCCGCTGCGTCATCTTGCCTGTAAGGCGGGGTCCATGTCCGTGTTCGTGTCCCCCACCCCCACCCCGCTCCACCACGCGGTCCCTGTGGCCAGTGTTTCCCCAGAGACGACGGCAGGGGAAAGGCTTTTGTGCAGCAGCTGCTTGGTGGAGGAGCAGGTGTTCAGAAAACAAATGAGGCGGAGATTTAGTTTTGGAGCGTGTCTGGAGGTGGTATTTATGGAGCACGTAGAACATATTTTCAGAGGCGATTACGAATCGCCCCAGTCTGTGTCTTTAAGTTTTGGAGAGTGACATCTGCGTCACACTAAATGTGGAACCTGGATGAGACTCAGCCTGTCACAAGGGCCAGCATCCTGGGCCAGCAGTTTTCATTCACCAAGTGAGATTGGCTGCTCAGCGCTAAAGGACGTTTTCAGAGGAGGAAGCTGGGGCGAGTGTTCTGTAGTGACCCTGCCAGCTAACCTCAGGGGCTCTGAGCCCACAGAGATGAGAGCGATTTTCTGTCTGCTCTTCACTCCATGCTGGCCTGCACAGTGTCTCTGAAGTGAGGAATTGACTATATTACTGTTATCTTCCCATGATATACTCCCCCAACCTGTCTTACTAAGAAAATAATTTCAGTGGTCATTCTTTAACAAATATTTCTTGAAGGTCACATTGGCAATATTCAACAATGCAAACCAATAATGGAATTTGTTTCATTTATGGAGACTTTTATTTTTTTAAAAAAAATTGTTTTATTTATTATTTCTCTCTGTGTGTCTCTGTCTCTCTGTCTTGTGTGTGTGAGTATAATACACATGCATGCATCCCATGGTTCACATGAGGAGGTCAGAGAACAGCTTTGGGGAGTCAGCTCTTTCCTCCCATATGGGTTCCAGGGATTGAAGTCAGGTCACCAGGCTTGTTGGCAAGCATCTTCACCTGCTGAGCCATCTTATCAGCCCTTTGTTTTTCTTTTGGGGGGGGGGAGGGGATCGAAACAGGGTTTCTCTGTAGCTTTGGAGCCTGTCCTGAAACTAGCTCTTGTAGACCAGGCTGACCTCAAACTCACAGAGATCCGCCTGCCTCTGCCTCCTGAGTGCTGGGATTAAAGGTGTGTGCCACCATCACCCAGCCATTTTTCTTTTTTTAATAAACTTTGAAAACACAATTATATAATTGTGAGTGCCATGAAAAAAACGTTGTCTGTGGTGGTCGTCGGTAGGAATGTTAATAATAGAATGATACATGTTTCGTAGAAAACGTGACAGTAGGAAAATACTGTGGATTTTACCGAGTGGTGAAGCCCAGCCTTAGAATACACACCATCATCTCCCTTGTTCTCACAGCTATATTGACAGTGGAAGCAAACTCTTGAATTAGCTTCTTAGGCTGTTAGTTTCATCTCCAAATCACTGGGGTAACCACTGCGTGCGGCTTTGTGTCTTGACTCAGCGTGAGCTCTGAGCTATTTCCTTAGATCCAAGATAGCACTGCCTCTTCCTTACAGACGGAAGCAGCCCCCAGTATCCATCTCAGAGGAAACCAAGCTCCAGATGAAGAGGTGATTGGTCTTAATGTTGCTACCTCATTACCAACAGAATTGCCCTCGATCTTTTTCTTCCAAAATGGAATTCCTGCCTCGCTTGTCTTCTCAACCTGTGTCAGTGAACGATCGTCCTTCAGTATGCCACATCCAATCTTTGACTCCAACACCTGTGTTTCTTTCACAGTTCTTCTGGCAATGCTGTGGTGCATGCTGGGAATCTGCAATAAGCAATGTGCTAAGGCTTTATCCAACAGTATATTTGAGGTCAAAATAGTGAAAATAAATAATTGTACTTCAGTATTTTGTTCCTTCAAAATATCCAGATATGTAGGCTTAGGGACTAAATTAAACTGAGCCCCACACTAAAGTCTTGTTTCTGACTGTATTTCCCAAATCCATAACTTCTCTATATGTTTTAAAGAGGCAGCATAGTTATCCTGACCAATACCCTGTATGCAAGTGGAAAGGCAGTGCCAACCCCGTCGCTGCTACAGAAAATCCTGAAAGCAGAACTGTAGGAATGGCTACCGTAAGAGAAAAAGAGGTCTCAAGAATCTAATACTAAACACACTTGGGGCTAAAGGCAAGGCCTACTTAGTGTCTTCTTTCTCCCTTGGCAGAGTCCAGCTCTCAGATAGCTTCAGGGCCTGGCACTAAGTCTGCAGCAGGCTGGAAATACCCACATTTGGGGGGGATTGCTTGCCAAAGGTGTGGCTAGGCAGGCTGTCAACAGGGCTCTATGCCCAAGCCCTCTTCCTTCTCAATGACTTCTGTGCCAGGCACCACACTAATGCCTTGATAGGAAGATGGCGATGGCGCGGCTCTCTGACTCCAGGAGACTCCCAATTTAGTCTGAGTGGAGATCTTGTGTGTGGCTTGGAGTTGGAGCCTGGACAAATGAAAATGGAAGCAAGATTGCTGTGGAAACAGCAATTCATTGCTCTCCCAGAATACTAGATAACAGAATTTACCCAGGTGTGACAGGCACTTTGATTTAGAGTGGGTTAAACAAGGTCCTTGGTGACTAATGGATCTCTTCTCTCCCATGGGTAGAGCTGTGGGCTGAAAGGGGAGAAAAGGGCTTTCTGCTCTGAATAATCCAGGCAGTCAGGAGCAAGGAGTGGAGGCTGAGGGTGTGCACTACTCAGAGTGCTACCTTTTCCAAATTTCTCTTCATGTGTCAGATTAAGAAGACCCCCAGAAAGCACATGGGCACCCTAGCATGAACGGAGGTGAAGAATTGTACCCGGCAGAGTGCTGCCATCACTAGGGTTGGGATCCCAGAGTTCTGCCTGAAATTGGTGGGACTGAGACGGGGACCTGGAGAGATGAGTGTCACAGCATACACCGTGGGGTGTAGGATATCCAAAGGCAAGGACTCATCATATGTCTAGGGCTTTCTAGAGAAAGAGCTTGTCCCCTGCTACCACCTTCCTTCTCTGCTTTAGCATTCTTCGTTTGGGAACGCTGTAACATAGGGTTTGAGACCAAATACAGAGAAGAATGCGGAAGAGGACAGGCACACAGAAAGCTCACAGCGTAGCCAGGTGAAAGGGGTCCCCAACCTACCACACCACCAAGTGACAGAAAGCTTTGCTTTACTCAAAATCAATGCATGGCCAAGAACACTGGTGCCTCTGATCTGTTAATAGCATTAGCATCTCAGGTCGTGTCCCCCCCCCCCCCGCCCACTGCCCAGTGTGTGCATCACCCTGCACTATGAGTGGAATCTCAGGAACTTCCCATGCAAAGAATGGGAAGGCCTCTGGCGGTGGAGACCACAAGAGGGAACACTGCCGTCACCCAGAGAAGGAAACAGTAGTTCCAAAGATAGGTGGACTCTTTCAGCAGGCAAAGATGAGGAGAGAGGGGAAAGGAGAGAGGGGGGAGAGGGGGGAGAGGAGGAGAGGGAGAGAGGAAAGGGGGTTTACTTACAGAAGCAGAAATGACTCAAAGACACCTGCATCACCAAATCATATCCCAGCAAGGGTGACAAAAATCTGGGGACCTGGAGCATACTCAAAGACCTGCAGGCAGCTCAATAAGTTGGAGAGTATCCTTTCAGGGGCTTACCTGGTCTGAACCCCTTACCGGCAACTCAGTGGCTGTTTACAACTTCCGGTGAGCTTGTCTGATAGCAACTCTCAGCAGCTTTTATTGTTTACTATGGGGTGGGGGAGGTGCCTAGTGAATCTGGTCAGTTTCAGGGACTTCCTGAAGCTTCTTGTTTTAAGGAGTTTCCCTGCAGGATGTGATGGAATGTTTCAATCTCAGAGGCAACTGCTACACAACCAATTTTTTAAAAGAGGATCATCTGAGATTGCCTAGATTACCTCATCAAACATGAAGTGGGCTCAGGTCTTGCTTCCTGCCATGTGGCTACAGAGTACATCCTCAGGAGGGTCAGTGCCACCCATAGTGACACTCAGTCATGAGCCACCAGAAGACTTTCCTTGTCTTCTTCATCCTTGCCTGGTCGTTGCTGGTCATGTGACCCTGAGCAGTCCTGACTGTCCAGGCTTGGGGTGGCCTCACCTCTCCAATGACTATACTATGCTTGTACCCCTGTGAAGCTGCTGTTAGGATTGAGCTGACGAGCTTGGAACAGCAAAATTGGAAACTCTTAGCTACCATCATTTTTTAAGACAGGGTCTCAGGTAGCCCAGACAGGCCTCCACCTCACTGTGAAGCTGACTCTAATCTTGACCCTCATCCGATCCTCCTGCTTCCTCCTCCTGTGCCGTGTGATTGTTGGTGTCACCACATCTGGTTTATGCCATACTGAGGCTTGAACTCGGCCCTTGATGCTTACTAGACACATTCTACCAGCTGAACTATTCTCTCCAGTTCCCCATCATTCTCATCTTTACTCAAATCTAGACTGGGTTGGACTTATACCAGTTCCTGAACTCTTCCCACCGTTAGTGCTTGATAGAAATTCGACTTGATTGGCTGTTAGGCCACCGCTACAGGTCCGAAACCGCTCACGTGAACAGGACAGAACATGGGGTATGTATGCTAAAAAGAATCTTTTTGTTAAAAAACGGCCATCTCTCGTTTCAAAAACCTTTCCACACATATTCTTAGCAATCCAAGTTTCCAGAATCTTTCCTGGGTTTCTGTTCTTCCCACCGGTGCTCCCTTTAAAAGCGACAGGAGAGTACACGCAGATATAGCCATGTGTCATGTGCGTCCATCTCTAAACCCCTGCAGTTGTTTTGAAACTGCCAGCCACCCAAACCTCTGATTTTCTGTCCGCCACGCTGGTTACTTCACTACCCTTTGTCATTCCATTGTCATCGCTGCACACCGCACGACTTCACCACGAGGTGAAAATAAAACGCCTGCTATAAATCTTCGAGGATCTTTGTTCCGTGTTTTCTTGCAAAGCCAAACCAGAAAGCCCCTGACGGCGGGGCCAGCTGTGCCTCGTATTTAAACACAAACTAAGAAATGTCAAGGGAGAGGGGAAGCGACTGAGCCAATGAAAACATTACACTTGGGGGGGCAGGAATCTGTTTTGGAGATTTATGAGCTGAGAGCGTGCCACACTTTAATGGCTCCTAAGTGAAACCCGTCCCATCTGTGGAAGTCAGGCTGCATTGTCTTCAGAGCGTCCCCGTGGGGGGGGGGGCATCTCTTCTGAGACTCGAGTTGTCGCCTCAAAATAATAGGCAGAGCAGCATGTTACAGTAAATCTGAGAGCTAGATTATATAAGGAAGCTTATATTATGGAAATCGTACCTCCCCTGAAAAAGTATCTGAGTTTTATTTATGGGGATATATTGCTAGTGAAAAGCAAAGTAAAAAAAAAAAAAAGCAGTATTTTTGGTTTCCGTTTACATTGTCCTCTGCTACAGTATTTATTTAAGCCTCTTGAAAACCATGTCGTGTCTGAATTTCGTCTTCTTAACAGATGTGAACAACGTCTTTCCCTGCTGCTTCCAGCACCTTCCCCCACATCCTCCTTCAATTTTGCCTGCCACGTTGAGTCCTCCCCCTGCTCCCACCTCCAAGTGTTACCGAAGATTACACTCTTAATGTATTCCATTGTGACAATGTCTGCATGTAAAGCCTTCTTACCCAGGGCAGAAGTTAGGCTCGGTGCATCTGGGGAAGCACACAGGGCGTGGGAGGAGCTGAGAGTGATGGTTGAGGAAAAGACAGCCTCCTATGCCAGGAGCACCTCTGTGCCCTCTCCCCCGTGCCCTGAGGATGTGCTGTGCAGAAGCCCACGGGGAAAGAGATAGTGGAGTTCTTCTCTCAGGATTTCTAAAGTCGTCCTAAAACACTAAATATGAACCTGTCTATCTGGTCTGGTCTGGTTTGGTATGTGTGTGAGAGAGAGATACAGAAGCAAGAGTGGAGAAGAGTCAAAGCAAGCCTGACCAGGCAGTGAATGGGGGGTGGTGGCATCTGTTAGGCATACTGCCTCAGGCATCTAAAGCACTGTCCCTCGGGAGGGGGTGTAGCCTCGAGCGGATTTCTCCGTTAGTGCCAAATCTAAACTGAGCAGAACTTGACTGGAGAGGTCTATTATTTTTATTTATTTATTTGACTGGCTGTGCTGAAGCTCACTCTGCAGACCAGACTGGCCTGGAACTCATCAGAATGAAGTTAACTCCCCAGTTAGACACTTCTGCAGTTTGGTTTGTGTTTGGGGTGGAGATGTACAAGGTTTCCTTTTTGTTTGCACAAAAGGATGGCCAAGGGCCATCAAGCCGTGGTGTCCAGGTGAGTCAGGTTGGGGTACCACGCCAGACAACTATTTGGTCTCTCATTTGGGAGTAGTAATTATGAGACAGGATGTACATGCAGGTGGATGGGAACAGGACCCACTTCCAGCTTGTTAGCTGATAACCAAGACCCAGCTATTTCTGGCATAGAGACTAGACTTGATAATGATGAATGAATGAATGAATGAATCTGTTGAATGAATGAATGAATGAATGAATGAATGAATATTTTCACACCTCCAGAGCTTCCATGTCTGCCTTTGTGTGCCATGGACTAAACCTCTGAAACTGTAATCAAGCCCCAATTAAATGCTTTCTTTTTTAAAGAGGTGCCTTGGTCATGGTGTCTCTTCACAGCAATGGAACACTGACTAAGACAGGGAAGATGGTGGTTCAAGCTAACTCCCGCTTTCTCCCTGCCATCTGGGGCCAGCCAGGTCTGTGGCATTACCTGTGGGAAACATGGCTGATACACTGACAAAGTATGGTGTCTTAGCCGGTGCTCTGTTGCTGGGAAGAGACACCATGGCCACAGCAACTCACATAAAGAAAAGCATTTAATTGGGGCTGACTTACCGTTTCAGAGGTTCAGTCCACTATTGTTACGGCAGGAAGCATGATTGGGACACAGACAGACATGGTGCTGGAGAGGAAGCTGTTCATTCTGGATCTGGGTCTTCAGGCAGCAGGAAGAGAGAGGCTTTCTCTGAGTGTGGACTGGGCTTCTGAAACCTCAAAACCCAACCCCAGTGACACAATTTCTCCAACAAGGCTGCACCTACTAAACCTTTCAAATAGCGCCATTTTCTAAGCATTCAAGAGTTTGAACCTGTGGGGGCCACTCTTATTCAAACCACCACAAATGCTGTTTCCTATGTGGGATTACTCTTTCTGAGAAAAACGCTAATGTCTATCGTTTTTAGGGGACCCTGAAAGATATACGAAAGGAGAACCAATAGGTAAAGTTGGTACCACAAACGTCTCATTGATAATGGCAAATCAGGTATTGAACTAGGTACCATAATTGGAGAGATGGCTCAGCAGTTAAAAATAATAGTTGCTCAGAGCTGAGGAGATGGCTCTGCAGTTAAGAGCACTGGCTGTTCTTCCAGAGGACCTGGGTTCAATTCTCAGTACCACATGGCAGCTCACAACTGTCTGTGATTCCGTTCAGGTGATCACAGATACGTCTGGTTTCCATAGACACCTGCTCTCATAAACACATAAAGACATGTAGCACGAATAATAAAAACCCAGAGACAGATATTGGGGTTCAAGCTGAAGTTCAGAAAAGCAAAGCAGCCAAGCCACTAGAGAGCTCTTACCTCTACCAAGGCTCAGAGAAACGAAGGGGAGAGCCTATTATCCTCAGTGTGACTGCAGACCGCAATGCTGTCCAACAAACCTCAGACTGCAGGCCGAGACCCTGAGCTCCTGTCTCCTCCCATCTTATATACTTCTCTAGTATTGAAGGTGTGTACCACCACCACCGGGCCTCTATGGCTAACTGGTGTGGCTGCTGGGATTAAAGGTGAGTGTGCCACCGCTGCCTGATCTGTAGGGTTGAGTAGTGTGGCTAGCTTTGCACTCTGATCTTCGGGCAAGCTTTATTTATTAAAACACAAATAATATACCACTATCAAAACATGCACACATATACATAGTTTTAAAAAGTAAATGTAAATTTTACAAAAATAAACACAATATATGTTATTTTCCCAATTCTTTCCTTCTTCCTAGAAATGAGAACACTGAGATTTACAGTGGTTAAATAACATAGTAAATTGTAAAGTCAGCATCAAAACCCAGGCCATTCTCTATGCACTTTTTAATACTATGAAATGCATGGGCATTCAAGGCTGTGCACTACAGTTATCTTGTGTAGTGTAGAAGGGCTAGCTCAGTGACAGGAACAGATATGTCCATAAAAAATAGTCCTGTGCTATTCCAGACAGCGGTTCTTCTAAACACAGTAAGAGCCGCCATGTTGGCGCCTTCCCTGTGTGCCAGTTACCACACTCAGGGTCATATTCAGCATCTCACTTCGTCCTTGCAAGAAGCTAGGTGCTGAACAACCCTGATGGCATGCAGGCTGTTGGGAGGAAGCCGTAAGTTAAATTGAAGACTTTCCCGCTCGCTGCTGAGTTTCAGCTGGGTGAGGTCTGCCTAACCATCTTTCCCTCCAAAAAACACAGCAGAGATTCTGGTTCCACACTGCAGGAGCACTGCCCACCCCCACATCCCCTCACCCCGCCCAGAACAGCAAGTATGTGGCCCAGGACCTTTCTTCCTCTAGAAGCAGATGAGTTAAGAGAGCAGATCCAGTTCATCGACAGTCAGTGTGGTCCATGGGACAGGGTGGGACTGTGGTTTTTGCAGGCTACCTCTTCCCCGGTTGCATTCTTCCTTGCAATAGGCAGTCCCAGTATTAGCTAATATTTGTTGAGCTGTTGCTAAGTGCTGGACTATTGTCCAGCCCAGTCACTGTGTGTGCGTTCGCCCACTTAGCCCATATAGCTCCCTTCTGAGCGTGGAACTGAGGCAGAAACACGGCATCTGTTTGCTCAAGGTCTCACGGTTAGCAGACTCTGACTCAAACCAAACGAGTTTTTAAATTATTATTTTTATTTTTGGGTAGAGGCAAATGCTGGGTAAAGAGGGCCACAACTGGGTGTCTTAATCACCCCACAAATCCTTGAGGACCATCTTGTCTTATTTACTTCCTGACACCCACACAAGATATAGTACGGCGATTTCATTGGTGTAAGGTGCGACCGGAGTGCTGTCTGGCCAGCTTGAATGGAGGCTGGGATTCCTTGCACCCTGTGTCTGACCTCTGTGTGGTCCCTTTGGTTGGTTAATACCCATTTTTATGGTGATTCACATTTCCATTTACCATGGAACATAACATCCCTGGCTTCCACTCACATGTTTTTTTGTTTTGTTTTGTTTTTGTTTTTAGAGACAGGGTTTCTCTGTGGCTTTGGAACCTGTCCTGGAACTAGCTCTTGTAGACCAGGCTGGACTCGAACTCACAGAGATCCGCCTGCCTCTGCCTCCCGAGTGCTGGGATTAAAGGCTTCACATGTTCCTTTTAACCAAGTCCATGTTAACAGCTGGCTCCCACCTCTTGCTCATGTGAATGAGATTTGATTTTCCACACAGGGCACTTGCTGGTCAAAGTGCCACCCACAATGCACCTGTGCTGAAGAGCCATAGTAGAGGAGCCTTTTTTCCTTCAAAAAGTATGTATTTTGATACACTTACTTCTTCTCAAAGTGCACTCTGTCCCCTCAAAGTGACGATGTCAGCTTCGTTAGTTTATAGGCCAGTGGTTCTCAGCTTATGGGTCATGACCCTTTTGACAAACCTCTGTCTCCAAAGATATTTACGTTATGATTCATAACAGTAGCAAAATTACGGTTATAAAGTAGCAATGAAATAATGTTTTGGTTGAGGGGTCACCACAACACGAGGAGCTGTATCATAAGATCATAAGGGCCACAGCATAAGGAAGGGTGAGAACCACGGGCATGGGTGTTTCCGCCCCCCCCCATCTGCTGCTGTGTGGTTGGCAGGTACCAGGTGTGTCCAGCAAACACACCGGCCCTAGGGGCCTGGGCTCTCTGAAGTGCAGCCCCAGAGTGTCACACTTCAAAGGAACCACAATGCAGCTGTCACCTGGCCATCCAGGGGAGGCCAGGGAGTTAATATACAACCCTGCAACCCGACCCTCCCACCTCCAGCTGACACCTGGGACTTGGGGGACACCTTTTTTCTGGTACAGAGAATTTGAACACTCCATCCAGTTCTGCCCGTATTGTTTCTAATTTGCCTCAGCAGGAGTTCAGGGCCTCCTGTCTTTAGATAAAGGAGAGTGTAGGCATCTCTCCCAAAATAAAGGAAGTAGAGACACCGAGGTTTTCTTCTCGGAATAAGAATTATTGAGTATTTACAGCTACTGTTAGCAGGAGTTCAATTATGGAACTAATTTGTTTTTTTAAAAAAAAAGTAGAGGGGCTATCTAACACGTGACACCTGTTATCTGAGGATTAAGATGGTTCACATGCAAATTAGCCAGTTCTCCTCCTGGTTGTGTTTGGTAGGCACCCAATTACTGTTTTATGTTGTCCTTGGGCATCCAGCACTCCGGTTATGGGGTGGGAAGTTAAAGTTTATTTATAAGTTGCAGCTGAATGGATGCAGATTAGATCTCAAAGAGGACTTCCTGGTTATGATGCTGTTGAGCGAGGTCCTGGGGGCGTGAGTTCTTTTAAAGAGTTGCATGAGAAGGACTTCTGCCACTCTGATGAAAAGCCATCCACCAACCACTTCTCAGAGAGCAAGCTGAGTATCCGACTTCACCAGAGATAGTAAAGCATCAAAGAAAAGAAAGAGAGGTTTGAAGCCAGTGGCTGGGGAGACCTGAGTTCTGTGAGATTCTGCTTAAAGAGCCTGGACTCTTTGAAGCCCATGGCAGGCAGCAGGCCAGTGTGCCTCAGCTCAAAGAGAGGCCACGAGCTTCATCTGGAGTAGCATTTGCTGCTGCCCTGTTCTTTTCAATTTTATCTTACTTATTGCTGTGTGTGTGCTGGTGTGTGCATGTGTGTGTGCACACATGTATTCGGAATACCAGGGTTCAGCCTTGTGTGTTGTTGCGCCGGCTTCTCTCATCTTTTTGTTTTTCTTTTGATGGGATCTTTCACTGGCTTACAGCTTGCCTACTAGGCTAGACTGATTGCCCCGCCAGTCTAAGAAATCTGCTTGCTCCGCCTTCCCAGTACGAGAACATCAGCAGATGCCACTTTGTAGGCTCTGAAGCTCGGGTGGTGGCCCGCGCCTTTAATCCCAGCATTTAGGAGGCAGAGGCAAGCAAACCTCTGTGAGTTCAAGGCCAGCCTGGTCTACAGTGTGAATTCCAGGACAGTAAGAGCTACACAGAGAAACCCTGTCACACTCAAAAATACTATGATCATAACACCACTTAGTCTTATTTTTTTTTATAAGAGTTTAAAATTTACTTCTATGTGCATTTGTGTTTTGCTTGTATGTATGTCAGTGTAAGGATGCCAGATCCCCAGAACTGGAGTTGCAATATGGGTTCTGGGAATTGAACCTGGGTCCTCGAGAAGAACAGCCAGTGCTCTCAACCACTGAGCCATCTCTCCAGCCCCACACAGTTAGTCTTGATTAACCATAGCCCAGAGACTGCTGGGGAAGGGTGTGTGTCTCTTCTGGATCCGTAGCATTTTCAATTAAATTATTATGGTGTTTCTTCAACTGTGGTTGGGTCTTATCAAAGATTTATGAACTCAATTTAATTGTCATCAACTACCCTAAGAAGGAAAAATATCTACATAAAAGGCAGATATTAAGGATAGTAATAAAAAGTATACAATAAATACTTCTATTATAGACATATGAATGTATATTTCACACACATACACACACACACACACACACATCTCCATACAAGCATATTGGATCACAATATGACATGTTTTGTTTTGAACACAGTCTAAAGCATAACAAAGAGGGCTGGGAATATGTGAGACTGTAGGCTTGATCCTTAACATTGAGTGTGTGTGAGAAGGTGAGGTGTATTTGTGGCTAAAACCCCATGACTGCCATGCCTAAAGGGTCATCTTTCAACATGGTGTCGTCTTTTAGAAATGGGAATAGCTGTAAATGCAGCCAACAGGGAAAGCTGTGTGTGATTTACAGGGCAAATAAGACAGAAATGATCAGGCAGAGTGTGGAAGTTATAAAAGCTCATTCTGGGCTTGGAGAGATGGCTCAGAGGTTAAGAACGTGAGCTCCTTTTGCAGAGGACCTGAGTTTAGTTGCCAGCACACACATTAGGCGGCTCCAAACCGCCTTTATGATGCCCCTTTCTTGACTCCAAGGGCTTCTGGATTCAAGTGTACATTCCCTTACATCACAGACACAAACACAGACACAAGCATGCACATGCATGCACACATACACACACACACTTAAAATTTTTAAAAAGCTTATTCTTTGCAAAATAGATAACAAGTGGGATGTTAATTGCTGTATGAAGAATACTTACAAATTATATGAACAACTAATCCACATAAAAAGTATGCAGTACACAGACATCAAACTATCCATAGCCCCAATGGCAATAAAGGATCACATAGAAAGAGGTAAGTTATTTATTCATCTATCATATTAGCAATTTTGTTTTATTGCAGTAGTCAACAAAGAGATGATTATAGGGAAATAAATACTTCCACTCAAGCCTAGTGGGAACAAAATTCGCTCTTTCTTTGAGGGAGCAATTTTATTTCGAAAGCCATAAAAATGTATCAATCCTTGGAGTTGAAATTCACCTCGGATGTTTACCCTAAGGCCATAAGAAAGCAGGTGCACAAACATTTAATAACCAGGCTGTTCACTGCAGGGCTGTTAGAGTAGGGAAATGGATAATATGGTTTTTGGGTTTTGTTTGTATTTCAGAGTGTTAGGGGGAAAAAAGGAACTGATAAAATTGAGTGAACGTAAGCAATGAGCTAAGAGACTGTCAGTAGAAATTACCCTGCAATCTGGTTCCTGAGAGAATTCCACTTTGAGGAAGGCCTCAGACCTCGCTCCTCAGGAGGCTTGCTCCCCTTGGCACCCGACCCCACTTAAGCGATCCGAAGACGTGGACCCTAAGTTTCACGCCATTGCCAAAGTGCAATAGATTAAATTGAAATGAAGGTGCTGATGAATGAGAATCTGGCTTTAAGTAATATAAGCTGTAGAAGAAATGACAGGTTGGTTAGTGGGTATGTGTGAGGAGCTAGATAGCCTTACCTGCCCTTCTGTTCCCCGTAAGAGCTCAAACCACACCCAGCTAAGCTTTGGCCTCCCTCTCAAGTCGCCTGATGTGACTGACGGTCAAGCGTGTCAGACTGTGTGCTGTCACGCCCATTGAGGAAATGTCCTTCCCTTGCCTCACCCAGGTATACCCAGGGCTATAAACGGGTCCCATCCGGACACTGTACTTCTGCAGACCCACAGCCAGCTGGGAGATGTGGAGCCATTTACCCTAGCCCCCCTCGAAACCCACAGGGTAAGGGGAGCTTCGGGTGCCCCTCTCCCCTAGTCTAGCTCACTGGTTAGAAGTAGACACAAGCTCCCATCCCTATGGCTTGCTGAAGTGCCATTTCGGCAAGGGAGAAAATCAACCACGACCCAGTGCCGTACACACTCTAGGAAAAATAATGTGTGCATGAGGTGCTTTGGTTTGGGTGTGGCTGTCCCCTGAGTTCATGGGCAGAAGTTTGGCTTTTAGTGCAGCGATGCTAAGAGACAGGGGACCTTTAAATGACGGAACCACTGGCTCAGGAATAAATGAATTTCTGCAGGGCTCCGGTTATTTCCTTTGAGAATGAGAATGAGTTGTTACAGAGTGAGCTCCACTCCTCCCCAGTCCCTGCCTTATCTCTCTCTGTCTCTGTCTCTTTCCTTCTCTCTTTCTTTCTCTTTCCTTCTCTCTCTCTCTCTTCTTCTCTCTCTCTCTCCTTTCATAAAATCACCCATGACTTCGGGTGTCCTGTTGTATGCTGACAATTTTTTCTTCCAGCACAGATGGTTTCATTAGTGATGTTTTCGGTTCATTCTTCGCTCTGTGACAACCTGATAATTTAGTCTGAAATAGACTGGCACTAGACAGATTGACAAGAGAAGGGGAAAATAAGAAAGAAATTTATTAATGTGCCCACTCATAGGATACCACACAGTCAATGTGCGCGCGTACACAAACACACACACACACAAGTATACACCACCTTACCCCTTCCCCCCATAAAGGAGGTCTAGACAGACAAGGCTTACAGAGAGCTAAGTGAATGGACAAAGGCTGGGGCTTCTGAGGGAAGATCCTGCAGCAGGCTGGGAAGGCAGCTGACAGAGGTACACAGTGAATTAGGGCCATTTTCTCACACAGATAATCTCCCGAGTAACAGCCACCTGTGGAGATCTCTGTGCCAACTCTCAGAGCTCCCAACTTTTTTTTTTCTGTGCAAGGATCTTTCCTAGGTAGAAAGTGTTTTCAGTTAGAAATGTCTTCTTGCACCTGGTGTCTATTCATTCACTAATATGAAAGATGAACATTGGTTCTGTGAATGAGCAGCCTTTGGAGTTGATTTTGTCATAGCCTGTTGGAACAGCCTGCTTGAAATATGCCAAAGGAATATTTTTGAGGTCCCAGAGTTTGTTTCTGTAGGCTCATTGTCCTGGCTGGTTCTGTGTCAACTTGATACAAGCTAGAGTCATGGGAGGAAGGAACTTCAGTTGAGCAAATGCCTTCATAACGTCGGGCTATAGGTAAGCCTGTAGGGCATTTTCTTAATCAGTGATTGATGGGGAAAGGCCCAGCCCATTGTATGTGGTGCCTCCTCTGGGCTGATGGTCCTGGGTTCTATAAGAAAGCAGGCTGAGCAAGCCATGAGGAGCCAGTAAGCAGCACCCTCCATGGCCTCTGCATCAGTCCTTGCCTCCAGGTTGCTGCCCTGGTTGAATTCCTGTTCTGACTTCCTTCAGTGATGAACTGCAGTATGGAAGTGTACACCAAATAAACTCCTTGTTCCCCAACATTTTTGGTCATGGTGTTTCATCAGAGCAATAGTAACACTAACTATGACATTCATGATGGCTGGCTGGCTAGCCCAGTATAAGTGCTAATCTTCATTGCCATTTTGAATGGACTTAGATTAGAATCTCTGTAGAAATATACCTTTAGGTGTACCTATAAGAGTACTTCTGGAAAGGTTTAGGTTGGGATGCAAGACCCACCTTGAATGACCTGGAATCTCCCATTTACTCAAGGCAGGGCAAGCCAATCTGCAGCATTCACCTTCCTGCTTCCTGACTGCGGATGCAGTGTGCCCAGCTGCCTTATGCTCCTGGCATCATGCCTTCTCTGCCAGGATGGCCTGTGCTCTCAAACTGTGAGCCCAAACAAACCCTTCCTTCCTCGAGCTGCCTTTGTTAGGCATTTCGTCTCAGCTGTGAGGAAAGTAACCAATACATTCTGTCAGTCTTCCCCTGGAGGGTGAGGTCATCATGAATGAGGCCAGTAGACTGGCCTCTGATAGTCACCCCATGTCTGACAAAGTGGGGAGAGTGTGGAATCCTTCCAGGAGCCATACCTGTCTATGAGGCCATCTGTCTAGGCAACTGGAGGAATACTGTTATATTTCTATCTTAGTTAGGGTTTCTATTGCTGTGAAGAGACAACATGACCATGACAAATCTTACAAGGAGAACATTTAATTGGGGTGGCTCACTTACAATTCAGAGGTTGAGCCTATTATTGTTATGGCAGGAAGCATGGTGGCAGCCTACAGGCAGACATGGTGCTGGAGCTGAGAGTCCTTACACCTTGAGGCAACAGGAAGTGAACTGTCTCACTGGGTGTGACTTGAGCATATCTGAGACCTCAAAGCCCGCCTCCACAATGACACACTTCCTCCAACAAGACCACACCCACTCCACCAAGGCCACACCTCCTACTAGTACCACTCTCTTTGGGAGCCATTTTCTTTCAAACCACATCATTCTCAAGAATGACAATTGATTTGGGGGTAAAATGCTGTCCTTCCCAATGAGCCAGAAATGAAAGTCATATGCAAAGGTAGCACCGAGTGCAGCTTTATTCAATGACATAATCACTTCTGTCACTATTGTTGGCTTCCCAAGTTTTGTGCATAACCTGGCTTTGTTCATTCAGTTAAGGCGAGGTTGCTTCTCCTTTCCTATCATTCCTCATGGAATTTTCTGAAGGATAAATCAGCTGACAACCGGTGGAGGGTCAGGAACATGCCAGTGATCAGTAAATGGCCTTCTGTGTCTGCATTCTCTGTTCCCCTGAGGCTTGCTTGCTGCGCTGGAGGTTTTCCCTTGGAGACTGGCTGCTAATTATATCAAGCCGGTGTGGGAATTTAGCTTGAGAGACTGGTTGATCAAACTTGGATGATTCTGAACGAGGGAGACAGGCTCTGCACCTCGTTAAGTGTCTTTGTCTTTCCTCCCGGTTACTCCGTGTCCACCCCCGTTAGACGCTGCTATTGTTTCACCTGCAGTTTTCATCATACCATGGGATTTGTGGGAACGGAATAAATCACTTCCAGATCTAACCAAAATAAGTTCTGGCCTCAAGCCTGAAAAGAGGTCACTGGGAACCCAATCAGAGTTGGGCAGGAAGCCCAGTGTAGGCTAATGAGACATTTACAAGCTAGGCCTATTTCTTTCTGTTCGATCCTCAAGGACTCATTCTTGAATGAGTTGAGTATGTACTCCAGGCACTAAAAACCAAACACATCCTCCCAATCGCCAGCCCCAATTACTTGTTGGCTCTTGCATTATTGATTTTCTTTTTTAGAAGGTGAACAGTTTCATATGAGCTAAGAGAGTAACCGTATTATTTATTTAATTTTGGGGTTTCAAAATTACATTTTTTTTACGCATGCACATTTGTGTGTGCAGAGCGTGCTTTAACCCAACTGAGCCATTTCCTAACCTCTCATTTTTATTTATTCTAAACTCGGCTTCAGGGGTATCAAGACAAGTAAACCCAAAATTTTAAATATGGGAAGAATATCGGGGCATGGTGATGCATGCCTGTAGTATCAACATGTGATTAATTTAAATGTAAGAGTTAGCTAATAAGAAGTCTGAGCTATTGGCTGAGCCTTTACAATTAGTATTAAGACTCTGAGTGTTAATTGGGAATTGGCAGGCTGGACAAGAAACTTCTGTCCACACCCTCTCCAGCACTGATCTAGGCCCCAAGCCCACTAGTTTGCATTTGACCTAAGTAATGTTTGTCACACACTCTCCTTTACAAATATGTGTAAATACCCACATCCCAGTTGCCCTTTGACCAGGGGACTATTGCTGCCTTCCCATCAACAGGGAGCTAAGGAGACATTCTGCATCCATAGGATCTGTGTTTGTTGCTGTTGTTCTTCAACAGTGAAACACCATCTTTGACTGCTGTGACGATTTCTCCCATTAACTCTTCCCTGACTGACTTTCCCTGCCGGACGCTGGGTAGAGTCACGACTTTACCATTTATGCCTGTGGAAGCCTCATGTAGAATCCTATCTATGTACTAAAAAACATTTGTAAACTAATAAAACCCCTTTCTGATGCAAATTAATATGCCAATCAGTCCCTTTTCTTAAAGAAAGTTAGCCTGAGATTTCTTCAACAATCAAGGATTTTTTAATGCATTGCTGTTAGCATCCTGGCATTATGCTGACCTTTCTCCCCATTCCCCCCAGCAGGATACATCCACCTGCATTAAGGCAAATACTTAGCCCAGGGGCCCTACAGCTGTGTGTCACTATGTCATGCATTGTGTAGGTGCGTAAGGCTCTGTATGCATGCGCAAAGTTTCTCTTTTCAGCAAGCTCTGCCCATCCAGTTCCTTATTTCCCTTTCTTTCTCAGTCAGTGGCCACAAGCACCCTTTCATAGCCTTTCTAATAAACTCCCACGTGGATTTGTTGTACTCTGTGTCTCATTCCTCACCACTGCCGCTGCCACCAAATAACTGCTACTCAAAGACCCTCCCTCCTTCCCTCCCTCCTTTCCTCATCCTTCTTGCTTTCTCTCGTTCGTTCTCATGGTGGCACTGGGTTTGAACCCAGGACCTTGTGACTTATAACCTGAGCAAGTACTTGCTGTTCTTATGGGAGAATGGACAAGGCAAGGGAAAATACCCAAGCCTTTAGAGTCAGGCTGGCATGGAGGTCAGCCACGTGGACTGAGAAGAAAAGGGGAGCTTCAAAGAAAGATTAGGGAAGCCCAAGATACCAGAAAAGAAACATCCTAAAGAAAGAGACAGAAAAGAAGAAAAAAAGGAAAAGCTACATCTTTCTAAATCAGGACTCCATGGGAGCTTGTTGGACTGCAGTGGAGACACGTGTTCTGCCAAGGGACTGCATATTATCTCAGTAAGGAGCCATTATTCCGCCTATCCCATTAGTGTGGCTTAAGGTGAGCTTGCCTTCCTCCTCTGGACGATCCCACCCTCCTGAAGGATGGTCCCTAAGCCACATCATTGACCTGTGGAACTGTAATGTTATAACGGTCTCCACCCAAGCCAGAGATTTCTTTCGTTCTCTTGACCAGAAGGAAATGGTTTCTTTTATGGGCCTTTATGGTCCCAGTGACAGTGGCAGCTGGAAACAGAGAGAAAGAGACACTAGCTTCTTCACAG
Organism: Chionomys nivalis; assembly: GCF_950005125.1. NCBI lineage: Eukaryota > Metazoa > Chordata > Mammalia > Rodentia > Cricetidae > Chionomys > Chionomys nivalis. The sequence goes on from NC_080110.1 coordinate 22,436,741, forward strand.
ACACTCCCTCGATGACCTAAACTTTTCTTAGGCCCCACACCCTAGGGGTTGTCACCACCTTCTAAAATGCCAAACCAAGGACTAAGCCTTTAGCACAGTGGTCTCTGGGGAAAACTTACCCAACCAGAGTTGCTTAAAGAATAGTGGGTTAGAATTTAGGCTAAAAATGTAAAACGTGATTTTACTGATCAATGAAAAAGTGACTTGAGTCTTAACTGTTAGAGGTTTCTCATATCATATCTATTTACGGTCACCTGAATTATAATTTGTAGCAACTTAAAATGGCTAAATATGTAAGTTCAGATTTACAAACGTGTCTTTACAAAAGCTAAAAGAAAATCCTCGATTGATTTTGTGTGCGTGTGTGTGCTTGTATGTGGGTGTAATGGTCTGCTCTGCCCCTTTAAGAGACAAGCCATGCTCACTCCCTTCCCCATCTGCTGAGGCAAGCTGATCTTCAGCTTCCAGTCTGAGTCCCTTCCTTTTCCATCTCCCTCTCAAAGAGGCAGCTTCTATCTCTCCCCACTTTTCCACTTTTCCCCTTCATATCTCTCTCTCTCTCTCTCTCTCTCTCTCTCTCTCTCTCTCTCTGTTTTTCTCTGTTCTTCCCTCTTTTCCCCTTACCCTCCTTCCCTTCCATAACATACTAAATAAATATCCAACCTCACTCTGCATGGTGTACCTATCCATATCTCTGTCTCTCGCCTGCCACATGGCTTCCTGCCAGGGACCAGCTGCCATCAGAGACCTGCTAGGTGGATTCATGGCAAGCCCATCTGTCTGTTTCTCCTTATGGGACTTGCTGCCCCTCATTGATGGAGGTAGGTCTTGTATTAATCTGTTGCTTTCATTGGTTAATTAATAAAGAAACTGCCTAGGCCCATTTGATAGGCCAACCCTTAGGTGGGTGGAGTAAACAGAACAAAATGCTGGGAAAAAGAAGCCAAATCAGACAGTCACCATGATTCTCCCACTCCAGACTGACGCAGGTTAAGATCTTTCCTGGTAAGCCAGCTCATGGTGCTACACAGAATATTAGAAATGGGTTAGATCAATATGTAAGAGTTAGCCAATAAGAGGCTGAAATTAATGGGCCAGACAGTGATTAAAAAAATACAATTCCGGTGTAATTATTTTGGGGCATAAGCTAGCCATGCGGGCGGCTGGGTGCCAGGGATGCAGCCCTGCCACTCATATTACAACACCTCATGGCCCACTGCAGCCACTTGGGGAACTGTGCCATCCCTGCCTGGGACTGGCTGCTCTTGGGACCCATTGCCCGCTACCTGCGGCGTGGATGGCCCACTACCCGCTGCAGACACTTGGGGATCCGCAGCATTTTTACTTTATCCATTACAGTGAGTGCATGGGATTTATGGCTAGAGTGAAGAGGTTGGAGGATAACTTTTGGGAGTTTGTTCTTTCTTTCCATCATGTGGGCTCTGGGGATCCAATTCAGGCCTCCAGGCCTGGCAGCAGGTAGCTTTACCAGCTGACCTATCTCACCAGCCCCACCAAACCATATATATCTTCTAATTGAAAACACATTTTATAAGTATTTTGCCTGCATATCTGTCTGTGCACCATATAAATGCCTGGCGTCCTTGAAAGCCAGATGTTGGAACCCCTAGAACTAGGGCTACAAGCAGTTTTGAGCTGCCATGTCTCTGGAAGGGCAGCCAGTGCTCTCAACCACTGAGCCATCTCTCCAGCCCTCCATACCGAAGTGTCTTTGATATTTGTCAGAAGTCCCTTAAAGATACCTTTGTTTCTCTTTAGACTACCAAGGATTCCTACACAAATGATATGAAAAGCCTTTGCTCTTAATAAAAGGTCATCAAGTCAGCAAACAGAGGTGGCTGTAAAATCACGGAAGCTGGTTCCCAGCACACCTACGCCCAGCTTCCGTGTCCTCCTCGTCTTCAGAGCACACAGGCCGCGCAGCAATTGATAATAGACAATTGTCCAACCTCTCCCTGGGCTTTCACGGCTGCTTATCGGGATGCTAGGGTGTTCAATGTTATCGGGGAGGCTGGATCCCTTTAAACAGGCAGTGTTTGCATAGTCCTTTACTGAGGGCTTCGCAGGCTGCTTTGATCTAGTCAGAAGTGGGAACAAGAAAACTGGTGGGGTATTAATTTTTTTTTTTTTACGGCTGTCAACTTGAAAAAAGATTATAGCAGCCGTATGTTTGTAGATGAATAAACGGAGTGAGAGGTCCGAGAAAGCTCGCTCCAGCGGTTAGGCTCTTCTTTCTATTATCCGGGAAACACTGCTCTCCGCCTTCAGCAGCTCTCCAGAGGGCTGGTCAGACAGATCGCTGAGAGCTCACTCATTATGTTGAACTGTCAGGAGAACTTAATCCCTTGAATGAACTGCTCTAGAGCTCATAGAGATTAGAAAAAGAATTATCGGTGCAGGATCAGTCTCCAGTAATATAGCTGTTAGAGTTTTTCATGACTCTTTATCTCGTGTTCCCAGGCTCATTTTTAAATTACTTTCCGTTATTCCTGAGCATTTATTTCCACTGTGCACGTGCCAGCAGGTTGGTGTCTTTTGCATGCGATAATCACACATGGGTCTTCGCAGCACACTTACGCCACGGCGAATGGATGGAGAAGACTTCTAAGAACAGAGGGTCTTCCTAGTACTCAGAATCTCATCACAAAATGCTGTCTTCTTTTTTTTTTTTTTTTTTTTCGGTTTTTCGAGACAGGGTTTCTCTGTGGTTTTGGAGCCTGTCCTGGAACTAGCTCTTGTAGACCAGGCTGGTCTCGAACTCACAGAGATCCGCCTGCCTCTGCCTCCCAAGTGCTGGGATTAAAGGCGTGCGCCACCACCGCCCGGCAAAATGCCGTCTTCTTTAGGTTCGCAAATGACCCGAGAAGCAGAATGGTGATGTTCCCATTTACAGAATAGTTTTCCTCGTGACACATGCAGAGGGTTGATTCAGCACAGAGACGGGAAAGGTACCCTGTTCTTTGGAGCTGTGGGTTTTATACTTTTCAGGAGAAGGGTTGAAGGATTTCTGCTTCCTCTGTAGTTCACTCTTCCTTGTGGCCTTCCCTTTTGTTCCCACCCTGTGGTATTGATCTTAGACATCAGTTCTTCTGAGAAGACCAACCCTCACTTCCTTCTTTCAACGCCGAATGAGGACCTGTTCCTGACTCCCAACCACCAGTGACAGCACTAGCACTTTGTCTCCTCCCCTGGACCACAACTCTAGGAGGACAGATTAACTCTGCTGATTCGTGTATCCGAGGTGCCCACCTAGCACATGCTAAGTGAGATATTGCTGGAGGCTGGAGGCTAGATGGAGACTTTTAGAGACAAACTCTATATGCAAAGGAGGACAGCTATCAATGCCCTAAAAGACTAACAATGTATTTTCAAATTTTTCCTTCTTCCTTCCTTCCCTCTATTTTTTTTTTTTTTTTTTGAGACAGGATCTCTTGTAGCCCAAGCTGGCCTCAAAGTCCTCAGGTAGGAGGGGATGACCTTGAACCTCTAACCCTCCTGTCTCCTGTCTCTACCTGCTGATGGCTTTAGAATATAGGCAGGTGCCACCACTTGTGATTTTTTTTGTCATTTTGTTGCTCAAACCAGGACTTTGTGCATGTTAGGTAAAGACTCTATCAACGGAGGAACTTCATTGGTCCCAACTAAAGTCTTTTTATTTCAGTTAAGGCTCTTTGGAGAAACTTACAAGAAACCAACCTGTGTAACAAAAGCTCCTCTCTTGACCTACAGAAAGCTTCACTCCTTTTGATGCTGAAATCTCTGTCCTAGGTTGTTTGTACCAGCCATCCATTTTGTGTGTGTGTGTGTGTGTGTCTTTGAGAGTGTATATGATTCTGAACCTCAGTTGGGCATGCTCAGGAATGCGCCCACTTCACAAGTGATAGCTGGACTTCTGTTCGTGTTTTCCCAATGACAGCTCCCGTGTTCTTTGTTCAAGAAGACATTGCAAGCCGGATATAGTGGCTTACACTGATGGTTCCAGTTTCTAGGAGGCCAAAGCCTGAGGATCTTGAGTTCAAGTACAACTTGGATATATAATGAGATCCTGTCTCAGAATCCGTGGGGTGGGGGTGGGGTATCAAAAGGGAGCACAGCACACTCTGCCTAACAGCTCCAGTGTTTCCAGTGTTCTCGCTCCTTGAGGCAAGCAGGACCCTCTTCACACTTGCTCTTTAACTCCTGAAAGATCAGTCAAGCTTCTTGTGTGGGGTCCAGGCAAGAAGACATTGAGAGGAATTGGTTCCTTACTTTGTTGGTGTGTGTGTGGGTGTGTGTGTGTTTGTACTGGCACACCATCCCAGAATACTACTGTATTTCTGTTGAACCCGAAGGTCAAGTCCCTGAGCAAAGCCCTCCTCTGTAGAAGAGCCTGTGACTTGTTTCTTTTTCCCATTTTCGGGTCTCTGGAAACCGCCTTTCTCCAAAGGTTTCTAGTTCTTGTCGCTTTCCAGAGAGAGTGGGGCTCAAGGTTCTCCAAGAACTCATAAAGCTGCCCCGAGTTGTTCAAGAGGTTCATGCTGTTCCCACTCTTCTCTGGCTCATGCCAACTGTACCTGAATTTGCCCTTCTCACTCCTCGTCTGCCCGTGCCTCCCCACTCAGGTCTCCTGTGGGAAAATGGCAAAGCTCTTTTGGCTGTTTTGTCAAAAGAAGGAGCCTAGCTGGCTGGCTATCTCGAGGCAGGCCCATGAGGAAGGTATGTGCTGTGTAATAATTATGGGACTTGATCTCTTTTAATTCTTGCTTTAGAGAGGAAGTGACTCACACTGCAGATAAACTGGACTTGAAAGGTCTGACTTATGCAAAGTCCTTATTTACATACCGGCCTCTCATTCAGGAGGAAATGGTTACTCAAGGACTTTGACTCTCCACTTCTCTTTTATTCCACTTCTTTGATAGGCTGTGGTGGTCACCCAGAGCCCTGGGAGGAAGGTCTCTGTCTAACAGGAGCTTCCCCTACCCCAGCTTCTCCTCCCACTAAAAACTGAAGCTCTGTGACTAATAACAGACACCCCCTGCCCCTTCCACTTCTAATTCCTTCCTCCCAGAGCCTCTGTTAGTGCAGCTTTATCTACAGCTTTCGGGTGTGTCTGGGTGGGGCTTGTTCACTCACTGCCGGCTCCTCACAGGGTTTGGTAAAGCACTATGGTGTAGAGAGGTTAGGGGACGGTGACTTAGTGTCAGCCAGCCCTGGCTCCTTTTCTTCTTAGCAATGTGGTCTCTCTGTTACCCTCTTCGCCTGCTTGCCCACCAAGGAATCAGGAGACCGGCACCTCAGACAGGACGCCCCAGCCCGTTTAGTCTGCGCTAAAGGGACTCAGGAGCAGGTGCTGCATGGGCTTTCTCTGCTTTGTCAAGTCCCACCCACTAAGGAAGAAAGCAATTACCAGTAGTCCCTCCCTGGGTTTTCATTAACTCCTATCACAGGAAGCGAGGCTGTCTGTCAACACACCTGGACGGACTTTGCCACACACGATTGGCATCTATATTTAGTCCCGTTCAATATTCCAAAGAGATTTATGCTTCACTGCCGCCCAGCCTCATTCCAACATGTTCTTTCCAAGTCCCTGAAGTCACCTAAAAACCATTTACCATTTCTCTAAAAATTGCCTACAGTTTCTGTTCTTCCCTTAAGAGGTAGCATGTTGAAATTTCTAAGGCCTATTGCGCCAGAGGTTAATTGTATTACGTGTGTGTCTTTTCTCCAACTAATTTGTCTTTGTTGGTTTATTCAAGTTAAGCCTTGAATGACAGAGAGGAAATTTCCTTCACTACTCTACATGTAAATGGGAATCGCAATAATATGAAGATCTCGGGGCTGCTGGATAGAGACAAGACAGTTTATGCAATGTATATGTTGTGGGGTATTCACCAGGGAACACTGCTCAGACATGGGTTTAAGCCAACAGAAAGTCTTTATTAGCTGGCCAGCGACTGAACTGGGTGTTCAAGATCCCAGTATGGTACCGAGCCTTCCTCAGGGTGAATTTTTTTAAGCACAAAGCCATGTTCTGAGTTGACATACTTCAGTTAACAAGAAAAGTTAGCCAGAAGCAGACCCACAGAAGCTAAAAATCAAGATTGGTACGTTTAGAGGCTTTCCCAGCACTGCGGACTTTGATGGATTAGGTCTTTGTTTTCCTTTGGCAGGTTGTGTTGTCTGTATGCTGAGTTTTGCAGCCTGAATGGTACTTCTATCATGGCATCAGTTGTGCTAAGGTCTGGGGCCCTGCTATAGTATATATAGCCCAGTGTCTGTCCAGTGATAAACTCACTTGAGATCTGAGGTTATCATTAATAAAATGTTTACCTGTAAAGTGACCTAGTGGGTCTTCTTTGGTTTTTAGAATTCCCTTTCTGGTCTTTCTAATCGTTTTTTGAACTTAAATGATAATTTACTAAGTTATGGGAAACTCATCTAGGTAGATAGTGGCGTTCCATTTGCTAGATGGTGTTGGGGGTGTATTTGTCAAATAAAGGAAACAGCAAAGACCGACAATGATTTATGTTTTCTGCAGCAGGATCCTACTCTTCTCAAAAGGTCAGTTTTGTTCAGTTTTGTCCTGAGCAGACAGACCAGTAACAGAGGGAGGAGTTCATTCTGTTCAGCTGCCTCTAACTGGGCTCCTTCAGTCAGGGTTTCCTGCCCTGCCCGCTGACTTCTGCACCAGAGACAACCAGAGGCCGATGCCATTTAAAATGTCCTCCACTCAGACCTGGTCAATCTTTTCAGCAAAACAGCACCCAGGTAGAATGCTAAGCAAACAGTCTCCCTTATTTTACTACTTTTATTTTGGTTTTGTCGAGACACATAGCCGTCTTGCTCTGTAGACCAGGCTGGCCTCGAACTCAGAGATCCTCCTGTCTCTATCTCCAGAGTACTAGGGTCAAGCGCGTGCGCCACTGCCACCCTCCACAAACAGTCGCTAGTTCTCCCAGCCCTTTGAGTATCTCTCAGACACTCAAAGCCAGTCACTAACCCAGTCAGGCTTGTACATTAGTTTAGGTCCCAAGGACTATTGAATGAAGTCCTTTGAGGACTTTTTTTTATTTTTTGTAGATTTTACCTGTATTCTTTTCTTTTGCTTTCTGAATCCTACTTTGCCACATGACCATGCATGTGTTTTCATGAAAGTTATGCATTCAGAAATTACCTGGAAAGGATGTCTGTCCAGAATACAGTACTAGATGGAAGATGTCTACTAACTAGTGCGTGTGTGTGCACATGTGTGTTCATGTGTGAGTGTGTGCATACACATTTATCTTTATGGAACCAATGATCGGTTCTCACAGTGTTATGGGGAACCCACCAGAGATGACCATTCGGACATAGCTTTTAGCTAATTGAAAGCCTTTATTTCAAAAACTGGGCATGGTGGCAACACCTTTAATCCCAGCACTTGGGAGACAGAGGAAGGCAGATCTCTAGTCAACAGAGTGAGTTCCAGAACATCCAGGGCTGCACAGAGAAACCTTATCTTGGAAAAAAAAAAAAGAAGAAAGAAGAAAAGAAAAAAAGCAAGTCTTTATCCCAGCCAGCTGGGACTACACTCAGGTTTTTGGGGACGCAAGGGTATCACTGAGTCTCCAAACATGGTGTTTTGAAGGCAAAAGTCATGTCCTGGCATCTTGCTTGGCAGCAGACTCTGTGTGTGTGTGTGTGTGTGTGCGTGCGATGTCAGTGGGTGCCCATGGGGCCTAGAGGTGCTGGACCCTTTGGAGCTATAGTTCCAGGCAGCTCAGCTGTCGGACACGGCTGGGCGCTGGGAATTGAACCTAAGAGCAGCACATGCCCCTTACTGCTGAGTCACCTCTCCAGCGCCATCGCTTTCCTCATCCCATTTGACTTTTATTTCCGTTCCTGGTACATCGTGGGTAGCCATTAGTATCAGCAGGGAACTCAGCAACGGTAAACAACTCTACCTGACCTTGCCATCTTGCAGAACCGAAAAGACTCAACTCCAGAGACTGTTTTTTTCTTTTTCTTTTTTTTTTTTTTTTTTGGTTTTTCGAGACAGGGTTTCTCTGTGGCTTTGGAGCCTGTCCTGGAACTAGCTCTGTAGACCAGGCTGGTCTCAAACTCCCAGAGATCCGCCTGCCTCTGCCTCCCGAGTGCTGGGATTAAAGGCGTGCGCCACCACCACCTGGCGAGACTGTTTTTTTCTAACTCCTGCTTCGCACCCTTCCAGATTTCTTACTCGTACTTCTGGGGTTCCCCCACCCTGACCTTCCCATCTACTCTGGGCATCCTAAGTTTCAGTTTTTCTCCAGTTTCCGTGCGAATCCCTTGCCCCTCGGCTGCCTTAGCCTCCAGATTCTTACCTTTGCCCCAGTGTGGCTTCCAGCAGTGCCACGTCATCAAGCCTTTTCTCTAAGTGCTGCTAGATAAAAGGTCATTCAACTTTGTCACAACTTTATTGGCTTTGATGTCGGCTAGTCTTTCATTAGTACCTCGTCATCTTTCATAGAACCGGAGATAAACCCCTTTCACTTTCTACAATCACCTTTTTTGTGTGTGTGGGGAAGGGCCTTAAATTTTTTTTTTTATTTTGGAAAAATTCAAACATACATAAAACCACAGGGAATAGGTTCGTAAACTTCCTTGTCTGGCTTTAGCCTGTGTCCTGTCTTGTTTCAGCTGTAATTTCTGCTTCACACCAATTATTTTAAAAGTAAACCCAGTGCATTGTATTATCTTACCTGTCAACGTTCTGCTCTGCGTGAATGATAGCAATGCTTAGTTGAGCAAGAGGTTAATAATCATCTCCCACTACCATTAGACAGGTAGCTTACGCTGCCTTTTGACTTTTTGCTTGAATCAGATCCATGCACGGTGACCGGCTGACATGTTTAGTAAACCTCTTCGGATGGAAATATTCCCCTTCCTTTTTCTTAGTACAGCCTGCTTCTCTGGGTCCAGCCAGAGAAGCAGGATTTGGGGGAGGAGTCCTGTCGTCCATCTGCCCTCTTATCTTTTAAAGCCATTAGTATCAATAACCATCATTCCCTCCCCTGCGGGTCTCCTAGCAACACCGTCTCTTCTCCCTCCTAAGGTAATTCTTCATCAGTCTCTCTTTGGTTCCCTCCTCAGTGAAGGGCCTCCTGTTTGCCGTCTTTTTCCAGTGTCCTTAGTGTCCTCCCTGACTGTTTTCCTCTCAGCATGTAAACACGTTCAAGGCTCGTCAACTGTAAAAACAAACCAAGCAGCCAAATAACACATACCAACTCCCAGACTTCTTTCAGGCCAGTGTTCCGTTTTGCTTTCATCTCCCACGTTCCTTTCAAAGTTCAGCTTCTGGGATGTTCTCTACCTTCCTTCTCCCCCAACTCCTCTAACCCACTGCTGGTCCCAGTTTCTTTCCCTTCTCAGTGTTTTGTTTTCCAAGGTCAACCTTCCCCACTCCCCCTCCCTCACTAAATGCCAAGGGTGTTGTTGAAGCCTATATCTCACTTCCTATCGCCTTGGCACACAGAGTGGTGGTAAGTCCGGGGCCAGGAGACAGGAGGTAAGCCCTCTGCCACTGAGACAGTCCCAGGGTTCCTGCTGCTTTGGGACCGTCTGCAGCTTTTATGAGTTGGTCTTTTCCTGGTTTTCCATCTTTCTTTTTAACTGGAACTTCAACTTCTTTGTCTTTACATTATTTATTTTTACAATATTTTGTTTTTACTTTATGTATATGAGTGTTTGCCTGCATGCATTTTAATGCCTCATGCCCTCAGAATTCAAAAGACAGAGTTGGATCCCCATGGAACTGCCATGACAGACAACTGTAAGCCCCATGGGGTTGCTGGGAACCAAACTCACATCTTCTTCGAGAACATCAAGAGTAAATGCCCGGCCATCTCCCCAGTCTTCGCTTTTACATTTAAATCCTTGGGGAGTTCTGCAGACCTCCCCGGACGATCTCATCCGTTTTCACCCATCTCTGGCTCTGAAACCTCTCTTCTGAGATCTAGACCAATGCTAACTGAACACCTATCACACGGGTGCTTTGCTCCTCAGATGATGTACTTGATGGACATCTCGGCATGTAAACATCCTGTGCTTTTCACGCCCCCTATCTCCGTGACCATCTCTTCCTGAATGGCTGGGGCATACTTGGTACCTTCCCTTCCTTCCCTGTTCCCTTTCCTTTAACAAATGACCAAGTGACAGGCACCTTCCCACCCCAAGCAATGCTGCTATGACAGGGGCTAGACAGGGCAGAGGTCCCTCCATCTTGTATTCTTGCCAAGGCCATTCCAGGTTTAACTAGAATCGGATCTCCTTGATGGAGAATTCCAACTACCCAGCTCTAGTCTAGGAACTAAGGTCAGGATCTCCTAGCTAACTTAGCATTGCCTTTGTTAAAACCATTTGTTTGTGCTGAACCCCCCTCCAACCAATCCTTTGTCTTAGCTGTGTGTTTGAACCTGAAATGTTCTCTGCTGAGTAGTTAACCACTTACCTTAGTTTCTGTTTAAACTGCTTGCTTGAAACTGATTACTCAGCGAAGCCTCCCTACCCCCAGCAGTGGCCAATGAGATGCCCAGATGAGGTCTCTGCCTTAAAATACCCCATGTTCTTGACACTCTCGGGTCACAATACCCGGGTGTGGTCCCAGCCGGCTGGAATAAATACTTTCAATAAGCCCTATAGTGTGTGCGAGTGGTCATCTCTGGCGAACTCGGGAACTGCCATAGCTGCACAGGTCATTCCGGCCCTCATCCAGCACCCACTGAGTCTTCCCCACACTGCCAACCACAGAGCCATTAACGCTGTAACTTGGCATAACTCTGTTCCTCCAGGAAAATAAAGGGACTTGGTGCTATGGAGAAATCTGTGTTGGGGAGGGGTTCCGCCTTCCATGCTTCTTCTTTCTATTATTCCTACCTCACTCCACCCTCTAATGTCCAGGATTTCGATGAAAAAAAAATTTCAAACCTCTAAATGTATGTAGATGCTGTTCTTTTCAATGAGAATATCCTTCTTTCTTTCTCTTTAAGTCAATACACGAGCCTCAGGTCAGGGTCACCTCTTCTAGGAAGTCTCCTGACCTACAGCCCCCCCCCCCCCCACACACACACACAATGGGCCACACACATTCTTCACAATAGGCTATGCTCGCCTTTTTACCCACTTTCTGCTGATCCGAGATAACCTGAGTCATGGCGTCCCAGGTCATGGAGACACCAGCCGGAAGGGCACACCGGCTTTTCATCTTGCAGGTGAAGATTTGCCTGCAGTTTCCTGTTTAGCAATGCAAAACACAGCTTACCATAGACAGGCAAGCAAGAGACAATGTTGAGGCGTCTTCCGGTAAAAAGGGAACCCATCCCCATGTTAACTAGGGGGGTGGAGGGAGTCAGATACCTGTGTGAATAACTAGGAAACAGTCAACAAAGAAGCAGTTGGTAGCACAAGAGAGCCCGGGAATAAACTCTGTGAGACTTGAGGGCTTGATTAAGGGCTCTGGTGCCACCAATGGGGGCAAGGAATGTTCCAGGTAGGACTAACATGTGAGTTCAGCCTTGAACTTTGGAGGGCAGCGAATAGATATGGAGCAAGGGTATATGGGGCAAAGTGGCCAGCGAGAGAGGAAGGTGGAGACTTTAAATTGAAAACCCGGAGCATAATTACTTGCCAGTCAGCAGGCCTTTGCAGAGCCAGTTTGTAAAGTCCAGAAACTGCACAGTATCAACTCACAGGTGTTTTGCAATGGCAAAGGCATTTCTATGGCAGAGATGCATTATCCCGCGACACCACGTTGTCTTTACTGGCTGCTATTTCCTACCATTCGGAGAACCAGAAGTTTGGGAACAATTCTCTTTTTCAGCATACCATGATGGAATCTCAGGGCTGTCTGTGTGCCATACCATGTAGGACAATCAGTCAGACAATCCGTCGCTTCCGAGAAATCAGTGTCACGGGTGTGGTAAGGTCATAAAGATGAGAGGACAAGGTAACAAATAGCAGGCAGATGAGAAGACAGGAATGTCCCAGGAAGCCCTAACCTTTGGCTTGGCATAGAGCTAACCATCAAAGAAAGTATGACAGCTTCAGAGGGACCAGGGCACACGGTGTCCTGGAGATAGAGACAGCTTCTATGGGAGAGTGGCAGGGAAGGAGGCTTTTGTAATTTTGCGGATTTGCAACTGGGCATCTGCAATATTTTGTCCATGGATCTTTACAGTTTTACAGAGATAGGTCAAGGGGGGCGAGAAATAGAACAGGCAAGGTACAGGCCCGACTGCACGGATCCAAAGGGGCGATTCATGCACCTTGAAACTAACTGACGGATGTTATTTAATGTCTCTGGGTGGCTGCCAGTTTGAACCTGAGCCAGGCGACTTTTAAAACCTCTGGTGGCTCAAATGACCTAAGATCCAGTTTCCTCCCTGACTATGAAGTATGTGTATGGATGGATGTCCGACCAATATCTTTCCTTCAGTATTTGCCAAGAAGCGACAAAACTCATTTTTAGACATCCCCCACCATGGCTGAGTGGCGTTAGGTTTTCATCCAATGGCAGTGGCTGGTTCTGTGCTACTTTCTTTAGCGAAGGGGAAGGATTGCTTTCCCTTTTTCTTTTTTTTTTTAAAATGTTCCGACACCTCTCCTTGCTTCAGTGTTGGTACTGCTCACAGAGCCCATGAAGCCATGATAAGAACCGAAATTACTCATTGACATTATCACGGGGCTATTTTGAAAACATTATCTCATATCGTTTCCTAGAACATCATCGAGTCTCTGCAGCATCAGTTTATTTAAAGAGAAGGGCTATTTCTGTTCTAACCGAAGCCAAAATATGAGAGGGAATTTTGCCTTCAGTCTTGCCAGCTCCCTTCCCTGACGTTGTGGCTCACAGTGGCACTCTTAGCAAACTCTCTCGTCGCAGAATTGGAGTACCAAAATTTGAAGTCAGCCGCAGCCCTGATACTTTGTGTAGATTAGCAGCGCTGCCTACTGCCTTCAGCAGATTTCAAATCCTGCATGCCATTTCTTTCATCCTTATCTGTGGACTCATGATCTTTCTTCATTTCCAGCCCCACCCTGCTCGGATAGTGGTAGATAGAGCCTTGTGTGATAGTTGAATCTGCTTCATGAATTCCCATCTGAGAGTTTGGCTGGCCTTGCTCCTAATCCTGCTCTCTGTCTCCTCCCGAATCCTTATTCTGCAGGCCCATGTTCATTTGCATTTCTGTGAACCGAGAATTTTAAACATTTGACAAGTTCCAATTTTTTAAAATCTACTGACAAATTCGTGATTCATTTAGTCCCTTTTATATTGTTGACCGAACTGCTAGGGAGAAAGCTAATTGCAGGCACCGTCCTCCCAACCCACTCACAGCGGTTAGTGCAGGAGGAAGGGAGGCAGGCACAGCGTTTTATGAGGAACAGCAGAGACTTGGGAAGACTTTGGGGCCCCTGGGAGATCCCGGGTCTCCATGGCTCGCATTTCGTAAGAACTTGATTCAGCATGGGGCCTGCTTCCATCAAATGAGTCAGCAGCCTTAAACTAGGCAATCCCGTCAGTCAGATGCAATAGAAAAGGCCTATGGGGGGAAAGTATGAGGCGGCCCTTTCACATACGTCAGTGTGACTCCTCGGTTTGAGTCTTCTAGGCCTCCTAAGGACTTTTCTAGTGAGTTGTTGTATATATGACTAAACCCGTGTTACAATGTTCAGACCATTACTAGCTTATGAACCAAATTCCTGTAAGGCAGATTGAGACATACCAGCTAGAGAACGGATTTACTTAAAGGATTATGTGGGAGGTTACATCCTTGTACTTAGAAAGAAGCAATTCTTCTGGGTCATTTGTTTTCCTGAGACGGAGTCTTGCTACATTGTAGCGGGCCTAGTCCCGTGCTTGCTATGTAGCCCCAGCTTGAAGTGATCCTCCTGCCTCTCTGTCCTGAGTGTGGGGGTTACAGGCGCACGTCCCCATATCTAGTTAGGAACAAACAGTTCGGTCCTTTTCCAGTCTTCTCAACGATAGCTTTTCTTGGGTTTCTTTGAAGTTATATCTAATTAGAATCCAGCTACAATCATTTTACTTGTCATTTAAGATTTTGTACAGGCCTGTCGTGCATAAACTGTGCTTTTGGAAACTTCTGCATAGATTATGTTTTGAACCCCCTAACCTTCTCTGTAGATTTCTAGATCATCCCCTGAGTAGAGGCCTTCAGTGAATGGTGCCTTTAAAATCAATCAATCAATCAATCAATCAATCATCAATCAATCTATCTGTCTGTCTATCTATCTGGATGTTAGAAATCTCCGCTCGGTCTCGCTCCTCCCATTCCAGGCCCTGCCCCTCAGAAAGCCCGTCAAGGGTCAGCTCCTCCCCCTGGAGCTGATCAAGACCAAGTCTATAGGGTATTTAGCACCTGGTCACCTGACCTACTCCATGCTGTCCCTCCAGCCTTCCTGAGAGTCACCCGGGAGTTGCTTCACTCTGTTTATTAAATCTGGATTTATTAATTTGGTCTGACTTGACTTACAGCATCAGTGGAGGATAGCCAGTAAGCAGGGATCCAATATTTATCACGGGGCACGGTGGCGTGCCGTTGTAATCACAGCACCCGGCTGCAGAGCCAACAGGATCAGCATACATTTGAGAACACAAGTTCCAGTCCAGCCAGGTTCATTTAGCAAAATACTGTCTCAAAATAGAATGAAATAAAGCAAATTTTAATCGATACATAAACATTTATGCCATATCCGAGTGTACCCAAACACACAAATACACACACACATACACACATATACTATGTAATGAGGGGATATTTAAAAATGTTTTGTATCCTATATTTTGGGAGGAACAGACTTTCTATGGATTTTTCTTCTGCACTTCAGCCTCCATTTTCTGGATGTGGAGGTTACAAACTGGCTGCTAACCTGGCAATGGAGGTGGGGGGTGGGGAAATTTTATGGGATACCTGAAGAGAGAAACTCCAAGGTGTCTGAATAAGTAGAATGAGGTTTTTATTAACCACCGATGGGGCTGTCCCAAGCAGGTTAGGGTGGTTAATTGGCCTTGACCTCTGGATGGTCCTGGTTTTTAAGGACAAAAACTCAATTGGGATACCTACATAGCTCAGGGTCCTATTGTATAGGAATTTAGAGTTGGTCTAAGTGACCAGAGACCAGTTTTACCCAAGACAGTTTTCACACTTGAAATATTCTTAGGAATATGAGATGGCATAACTATATTCAGTAGCCTGCTGAAAAGGAGGGTTTGGTGTCTCTAATGTGTTGAGCTCAGTTGCTACGCTTGAGGTTGGCTTCCTGGGACTCTTGTAGCCTCCTGTCCCATGTCAGCTTTTAGACCAGTGACTCTCAACCTCTAAATTATGACCCCTTTGGGGGCTGAATGACCCTTTCACAGGTGTCGTCTGAGACCGTCTGCATATCAGACGTTTACATTATGAGTCATAACAGTAGCAATATGACAGTTATGAAGCAACAATGAAAATAATTTTACGGTTGGGGATCATAGCAACATGAGGAACTGTGTTAAAGGGTCACGGCGTTAGAAAGGTTGAGAAACACTGTTTTAGACAATCTTGTTTTTCATTGGAACCCTGACGCACCGGAGACAGGATAAGCACTCACTCATCTGGGACTCACTTGACTAGGATCTAGTCAGGGAAAGGTGGATTCTGAGGAGCAAGGATGACCATCAACAATCGACTCCAGGTAAAAAACTGGCAGGTGATGAACTAGAGATCAGAGTTGAAGAGGAGCAAAGACTAGAGGTGTAACTTACGGCCCAGGGTTAGCTGCGTAGTGAGTAAAGCTATGTTGGACTGTGTGTGTGTGTGTGTGTGTGTGGATGTGTGCGTATGCGCACGCACGCGTGCGTACAATGCTGAAGGTTGAAGCATGCCAAGAGAGGCCATTTCTCCATCTAATCAAGTCATTTGTCCTTAGTTCTAGCTTCATGTTGCTGTGTGGACTTAATGTTACCGTCTTTTCAGTTTTCAAAAGAAGTAATTCATTTGATGCTTTATAGAAACTACATGGCCAATTTCAAAGGTAGTACTGCATTTAGAAATTGTGTGAGCTAAACCAACTGTTGGTTCCCTCTATTCAAAGCTGATTTCAGAATTTCATGCTGCATGCTGATTTGTGCTACTTACTACCTGGGTGTGTTAGGTTCAAAGGAAACTTCACGCCTCCAAATTCCGGCACGCAGGTTTCCCTACTACTGAAAGAGCCATTTCCTCATTTCTGTCAGAAGGGACAAACGGCTCTCTGTGGTGCCTACCAGCTTAGCTAAACATATGCTGGCCTCCAGGCCCCCTCAGTATCTATGACTCTTCTCAGCTCTTCTCACCCCACCCCTATCCTAAAGTTTTCCAGCTCAGGGCTTCCCTTCCTGCAACTTCTCATTCCTATACTCCTTGCCATTTCAACCACAAGCTTTCTTGGTCCCTCTCTTTTGGTCATTTCTTTTGGCTTCCTGTCTTGGTCCCCTCTCTCTTGGTCCTGTCTTTGTCTTCCTCTTTTACACCCCACCCCCATGGCCAAGTGCAGTCTGCTGGTCGTGTTCGTTCAGTCTACTGCTTTCTCTCCCCGCTCTGGACTCTCCCAGATGCCTCTGACTGTTCTCTCTCACATCTATGACAAAGACCTTCCCTTCAACTTGGAGCAGTCATGTCCACAATCAGTGCCCCACATAGTGGGCAACTGTTAAATCTGTGTTTAGATAAAGGCTTGAAGAAGATTTAGTAAGTAGCTGTGTGTGTGTGTTGAAAGTTAAGGTAAGTTCTAGTTCGCTTCTTTGTTTCTGTGAAAGAAAACTACCACTACCACCATCACCTCCACCATCACCTCCGCCATCACCTCCACCATCACCACCAACACCATCACCACCATCACCTCCACCATCACCACCAACACCATCACCACCATCACCACCAACACCATCACCACCAACACCATCACCTCCACCACCACCATCACTACCACCTCCACCACTACCACCATCACCACCACCACTACCACCATCACCTCCACCATCACCTCCACCACCACCATCACTACCACCTCCACCACCACCACCATCACCACCACCACTACCACCATCACCTCCGCCACCACCTCCACCATCACCACCACCACCATCACCACCATCACCTCCACCACCACCACCATCACTACCACCTCTACCACTACCATCATCACCTCCACCACCACCTCCACCATCACCTCCACCATCACCTCCGTCACCTCCGCCACCACCTCCACCATCACCACCACCACCATCACCACCATCACCTCCACCACCACCACCATCACTACCACCTCCACCACTACCACCATCACCTCCACCATCACCTCCACCACCACCTCCAGCACCACCACTACCACCACCACCACCATCACCACCAACACCAACACCACCACCATCACCTCCACCACCACCACCATCACTACCACCTCCACCACTACCACCATCACCACCACCACCACCACCACCACCACCACCACCACCACCACCATCACCACCACCATCACCCTCACCCCCACCACCACAAAAAACCAAACCAAAACAACAACAATAACAAAGCAACTCTGACCAAAAGCAGCACAGAGAAGATAGTGTCTATTTGATTTACACTTCCAGGTCACACCCTATTATTGATGGAAGTCGAGGCAGGAACCTGGAGGTCAGGACCTGGAGCAGAAAGCATGGAGGAATGCTGCTTTCTGGTTTGCTCTCTGGCTGTTTTGCTCAAGCTTAAGCATACCAGGACTGCCTACTTGAGGATGGTACTGCTCACAGTGAGCTGGTCCATTCTGCATCAATTAATAATCAAGACAACCCCCACAGATATTCCCACAGGCCAATCTGATATAGTCAACTCCCCAAACAGGGATTTCTTCTCAGATGGCCCTAGTCTGTAACAGCTTGATGGTTAAAGCTAACTAAAATGAGATAATTGCAGGACCAGGGTTGTAGCCCAGTTGGCAGAGTATTTGCCAAGCACGCAGAAGACCCTGGGAACTATCTCTAACATAGCATAAACCAGGAGTGGCGGGCACATTCGTAACTCCAGCACTTGGAAGGCAGACCTGAAAAGTTCAAGGTCACTCTTTGCTTCGTTACTGATTTTCAAGCCAGCCTGAGCTAGGTGAGACCCTGCCTCAAAATAACAATTCAAAACACAGAACCAAAGCCTAGAGCTAAAATTGTTTCTGTAAAAGCCAGCATCGTCAGTGTTGGTAGGCAGAGCCTGACTCAGCAGCCTCATCTAGTACAGAGCTCTGGACTGGTCCTTCCTGACCTTGGCAAGCTTAGGGGGGATGAATGGCAATGTTTGGTAGATGGTTTAACAGTGTCTTCCTTCCCCAAGTCCCTTTAGAGATTCATCTTTGAGAAAGCTATAGACAGTTTTCTATGAAATACAAGAAAACGTTCCAAACTCTAGGGTCAAACAAACATGGACACAGGGATGATTGCACAGACCCTGAACTTTCTCCTTTTGCTTTTTGCCTCTGCCCCTCCAGCCCATTTTTAATATTTAGTTTCACTCATTTGTGCATGCGTATGTTATAGCGTATGTGTGCAAATCAGAGGAAAATTTGGGCAAACTAGTTCTCTTCTTCCACCACTCACATCCCAGGATTAAACTCAGGTCATCGGGATTGGCAGCAAGTACCTTTGCCCACTGACTATCTTGCCAGAACCACTGCCCCACATCCGGTCCTGCTGGACACTTATGCCTAGAGCTTGCTTTCAGCCATCGACCAGAGACTGTAGATAATTCGTTTTCTGAGTAAGACTCAATGGAAACCCAATTTTCTTGAAAAGTCAGAGGTGATAAATAACACATGGTCTTTAGGGGGACATTTCCAGTATAAGCTGTACAAAGATATTGATAATAGATTTCGTTCTCTGTTTTCATAGTTATCTAGCGTAGAGATTCTTCACGTGTCATTCCCCCAGCATCTCTGCTCTCTCAAAGCAGTGATTCTCAAGGAGAGTATGTCTGAGTCTGATTCCTGTGGGTTAGGTGGCAGGAACCTGTGGCCTTTGAGACCGTGCCTTTTGGAGACTTTATAACATTGCATGTGACCTCCCGGACCTGGAGTTTGCTAAACCATTGGTTTTCACCCTTGAGTCATGACAAACTTAGGATTTGCAAGGGCCTAAAAGGATTTTTAGAAGATGGTCCCAATCTCCTGGCCAAGGAAGAGCTTGTGTGTGTGTGCACGTGCGTGTACAGCATAGAACTGTGAGGGAGAAGAATGCTTACAATGTAACCATGGATTCAGACACAGTTTTATCATCCCTTTTAAAGTTTTGTTTTTAGTTTTAATTATGTGCATGCATGGGAGTGCATTTAATTGTGTGTATGGAGGTACATGTGGAATTGGAGTTACAGGAAGTTGTGAGCCTCCTGATGTAGGTGCTGGGAACTGAACTCAGGTCCTCTGCAAGGACAGTATGTGCTCTTAACCGCTGAGCCATCTCTTGACCTCACTTCCTCCTTCTGATGTGAATCTCAGTGGTTCCCATCTGATCCCCAGGCCATCAACAGCAGTCTGGGACATGTTTCTGCCCTCTGTGTCGTTAAGGATGGAAAGATTGGGCTGGGAAGGAAGAAGTAAATAGAGTTGACTAAGCATCTGACATGGGCTCGAAATGTAGAGGATTTCAAAGAGATGGCATCAGATTTTAAACCCAGCAGCTCTACAAACAGGTGAGAGGTGCTGGGGAGGAAGAGGAAAAGAATGTGCAGCATACTCCTCATAGTAAAGGGGTCTCAGCTAGTTATCTTCACAGATATCTATGTCTATGAAACTAGGGAACACTAGGCGCTTGTCTTAGTGTTTTGTTGCCTGAAGAGACTCCGTGACCATGGAAGCTCTTACGAAAGAAAGCATTCGTCTGGGGCTGGTTTACAGTTTCAGAGGTTCAGTCCATTTTAATCATGGCAGGGCACATGGCAGCACATAGGCAGACATGGTGCTCGAGAAGGAGCTGGGGATTCTACATCTGGATCTGCAGGCAGCAGGAAGAGAGAGCCACTGGGCTTGACTTGAGCTTTTGAAGATCTCAAAGCCCACCCTCGGTGACACACTTCCTCCAACAAGGCCACACCTTGTGATTCTTTCAAATAATGCTCTTCCCTGGTGACCAAGCATTCAAATCTGCGAGACTGTTGGGGTCGTTCTTACTCAAACCTCCACTGTGCTGACAGGAAATTAGAAGAGGGTGTACTTTAAAAAAACAAAACAAAAACAAATCCTTAGTTAGATCAGTTTTAGGTTTACAGGAAAATTAAGTGAGAAGTGCAGAGATTTTACACACACTCCCTGCCTGCCCCACATGTAACCCTCACCCAGTTTGACTTGGGAGGAGTCACAGGCTGCAGGTGTTGGGACGTCGCTGACCTGCCCTTTCCTTCCTTGTTCAGCAAGTGAGAGTCACATGTAGGAGTGAGCACAGATCTACCCAGCCACACTTAATCCTTGGGATGGCTGATGAACCTGCTTCTTCCTTCCTAGCTCAATACCTGCACCCTTAATGCATTATGTAGACGTGAAAGGGTATTTGAAAAGCCGTAAGGAGAAAGCATCTGGGGCTGGAGAGATGGCTCAGTGGTTAAGAGCATTGCCTGCTTTTCCAAAGGTCCTGAGTTCAATTCCCGGCAACCACATGGTGGCTCACAACCATCTGTCATGAGGTCTGGTGCCCTCTTCTGGTCTGTAGACATGCACACGGACAGAATATTGTATGCATAATAAATAAATAAATATTTTTTTTTTTAAAAAAGGAGAAAGCATCTGAGTTTAAGTGAGTCAGAGTCTGATGAGTTCCAGACTTAGAGCTTTCTCTCTTCCTCCTGTTTTCTTCCTTTTCCCTTTTCTCTTGCTTTCATTCTCATTCCTCCCTCCTTTCCTTCCACCGTTTTCCCTTCCCTTAGTCCCTTCCTTCCTTCCTTCCTTCCTTCCTTCCTTCCTTCCTTCCTTCCTTCCTTCCTTCCTTCCTTCCACCTTCCTTCCTCTCTTGGTATGGTCCAGTGCATGCTAGCTAGAACTTCCCTGCTGAGCTATATTCTGAGCTTATTGTATACATTTCTGGTATACTATATGATGTTTCTATTCTAATGAGAGCCATTATTAAATACTAAAGAGAGAACTTCATGTGTTTTAAATTTTTTTTTTTGTTTGTATGTGTATAAGTGCTTTCCTACATGCATGTATGTGTGCCTTGTGCGTGCTTGGTTCCCATAGAGATTAGATAAGGGATTGTGATGCCCTGGAACTGGAGTTGTAGACAATTGTGAGCTGCCATGTGGGCACTGGGAACTGAACCCAGGTTCTCTGCAGGAGCATCAAGTACTCTTAATCTCTGAGCCATCTCTCTGGACTAGGTTTTGGCTTTCTTCCTTCCTTCCTTCCTTCCTTCCTTCCTTCCTTCCTTCCTTCCTTCCTTCCTTTCTTTCTTTCTTGTCTTTCTGTCTTTCTTCCTTTCTTTTTTAAATAGATATAATTTAAAGCAGGATTTTGAAACTAACCTTATATTGTCAACCCCCTAAAGGAACATTTGGACAGAAAACAGTAAAGGCGGGTGTGTTTTGTAAAATTTCTGAGTTGCCTATCTCTGTGAGTGTATATTTGGGTGTGATGTGAAATGCATTTTTTTTTTACTGTGCTAAAAGAGTTTGAAGATATTGGTGTCGTGTCTAATGCTTTCGTGGTTCCATTTAAATGCCGTATGCTGTCTTTACTCACCCAGTTACCCTTTCGATTAGTCTCCATTTCTGTGGGAACTATTGTACTAGAATAGAAATTAGAAGTTTAAATAAATATTTGCCCTGGGTGTACAAAAACCGAGGCAGCAATATACTTAATTATACAATAAACTCTCCACTCCTCCAAACCATCTTTTAGTCCATCGTTTTCTGTAGCCGTCCCCAGATTAATTTGAAAATCCTTTAGGCGTACATCAGAAAGGGGTGGGGACATTCTAAAATTGTTGATGGGGATGGAAGGCACTTTTACACACCTAAGACATCTCTAGAGCAAACAAGGTCTTCTGTGGATCAGCGTGTCGGGATGTACAGGTTTGTGCGTGATTCCCCTAGAAGATGCTACCTCGGATGTCGGTGAGGGCACCTGGGGTACAACCAACACAGGGCAAGGTTTCCTCTGATTTCACCTTTTTTAAAATTCCCAGTTCTCCAGAACACATAGCTGGAACCCTTCCTCAGACATTCTATCTACCAGAGGCGACTGAAGCACATAGCAGGAAGGAGACCAAAGTTGACATCACAGCCGGAGGCCGTATGACATTTGTCCCAGCCTAAATGTCTTTAGGGTTCATTTATCTCCCCTAAATATGATTTGCTTTATCTTTAAAATTGTATCTTCATTGCTCCTAAACCTCCCCAGTTACCCAAGAGTGAGCAGGCGACACCCCTCCGTGTATAATAAATGTGTACTTCTCTTGTTGATGAATATATTATCAGTTCTTTCCTGAGACTCATTATGGAGTTCAAAGCAGAGGGGAGGTGTTGCTTCTCCCCAGCATACAATTGACGGCATAGTGCAAGCCTGCTGCCCATTTCCTCTACTCACCTCTCAGCCACTCAGCTGGCGTGATGCAGGGCACAGGCTGGCTGATTACTGGACAGGCTTATCTGGAGGCTGGTTATCTCCATGGGGTCCCTCTGGAGCTCCTAGAACTTGTGGAGTGGGGTTGTGTCATAGGGGACACATGCTCGGCTGCCACCTGCAGCCGGAGAGGGAGGGTGTGAAGGTGTCTGGCTGGGCCGAGAAGCCTGCTCAGGCTGCTGCTTGGGCACCAGAGGCTGATGGCAAGGCTGTAAGAGCTCCATTGTCCCTTTTGGCTTTCAAGCACACCAAGCCCTGATTTGATGACTAGTTAGTCTAAGATAAAACGTCAAGGAAATCAATGGTTCGTTGACCCTTTTTTAAGAGCTCAAAACAAAGCAAAATGAGAACCCCCAAGACATTAAGCTACATGCCTTCCCACTCCTAGGTGAAGCTGATTTTGCCCGGAAATGTTATTTGCATGGAGTCTGAGATTTAGAAAGCTCCCTTGTAACTCAAGGACCCCCCTGTAGGTCAGTGGGTAAAGCTAGTTTTAATTTTTATTCCGGTCAAGGTCACTTGCTTTCTCTGACTGCACCATGGCTCCCCAGATTCAGGAATCAGCATACGGTTGAGGAAGACACATGGTTGTCCCATTTGGGAACTGACCTTTTTTGTTTATTTTTGTCCTTGTCGCCTCTCTTTCTCTGTTCCCAATTTATTATTTGACATGACAGGGACAAAGAAGTGCCAGAAGGAAGGGCACAGCTTCTTGTTAACCTCATCCACCTCCAGCAAGCCTGGGGATACCTCCGTACATTTATTCGAGACTCTTTGACTATACCCTCTGCCCTCCTAGCTTCTCTGTTGTGTGCAGATCTGACAAGGGCTGTGAGCTGACAGTCACAACTAGAGGGAAAATTTACCTAACATTGGACTTCAGGGAACGAGTGCCTGTCATCAGGGAACGAGGGCACGAGTGCCCGTGGGTGCGTCCTGCCTTCTTTCCTTAGCAATTCAGAGATAGCTCGTGACCTTTGAGCTCTCAGTGTTGGTGAGGGAGAGTAAGCAAGAAAGAAAAAAGGAGCCGGTCACGTGAGGTAGATGGGCTCATTCCCCCCCCCCCCGTTTTTTTCCAGATGCAGTAGCTGGCAGGGAGGAGGGCTGCCTCTGTGATGTCTCAGCTGCTAACCTGATGGAATGTCTCAGCCTCTTCATTTCCTGTCATCTTTCTATTTAATCATTAACCCAGCGGCCCAGGAGCTGGCAGGGCAAGGAGACAGGACTGAAACAAGCGAGCGTGTCCCCGGGATAGTAGACAGGCATGGCTTGACAGGATAATGTCCTCACTTGATAAACGGAGGGGCTCACTGCCAGCTGCCTGCGTCCTGCCTGCCGTTCTGTGGCAGCCATCTGACTTCTTAGAGCCCGTGAGCGGCTAAGCATTTCCGAACCTCCAGTTGCTGAGGGTAGCTGAGAGTTCATTGCATGCCTGCTTATAATTTTGCCTACTTCTTAGTCGAAAAGTTGTTCATGCTCCAGACTTGGACCCTAGAGGTAGCAACCACGGGGAATGGTGGAGATGCTAGGGAAATCCCTGTACCCCTGTTCTTACCACCCGATCACATCACACTATTGTTCAGTTTGTCTGAAAACTGCTTAATGCTTTCCAGAGGGAGGTTTTTGTTTTGTTCTGTTTTTGTTTTTTTTTCCTTTATAGTGGTAAATATATCATGTATTTTTTTCTAACAAAACTTTATCATATTTATGCTAGGTCTCAATACCAGGACAAATGGCTTAGGTACTATTAGCATATCAAAGGGACTGGCTGCTCTCTGCCTAACTGCTGTCTTCCTAGGCACAGCCAGTACCTTGCCCCCTTCTCTAAGCTTCTCCAGCCCAGGGAAGCGGGCTTGGCTGTCCTTCCAGAGCTGCTCTTCCCTATATAACCCAGCCATTTTGGCTACAAGGCTCTTCTGGCCCTCTTTTGGCCCCTTGCCCTCTTGGCCACTGCCCCTGATTCTCCTCTTTCCTGCTCTCTCCCTCTCTCCTCCTGTCACGTGGCTGGTTCAGTTGGCAGGTCACGTTCAGTCCTGACCCTTCCGGAGGCCTGGCTATGCTCTCCTTTTATCTACAATAAACCTAGGAGTAGTCATGGCCTCCCCTTTCTTTTTTTTTTCTTTCAATTTATAATGTACTTTAGTGGATTGTTAGGTATATAGGACAATAAACTGTTAGCTAACTCATAACTAAATAGCTGTTAACTAACTATACTTCAGCATAAATTATTTTAGGATTTTTGTTCCTTTAAAAAGGATATAAATGTATAAACCACACACACACACACACACACACACAAATGCCGGAAGTATAAAATAACATTAGAAAATTCTAGAGCCCCAGTGAGTTGTTTGTAAATGGAAATATTATTGTTTTAAGTTCAGGTGATAGGGGCGTGTGAATTAAACTAACAAAAGACCAGTTACTGGGGGAAAGGGGATGCAGTTCATATTTTTTTGCATGGCAGTTCATAGAGAAGAAGAGAAATTCAAAGAGAGGTTGAGATTTATATGAGGGAAAGGAAAGGGTTTGCGGTCAAAGGAAGGACACACTGTAGGAAAATGACTAGGTGCTGTGAGCAGGGACCATGGGACAAGAACAGCTGTTCATCAAGGCCTACTTTCTGTCAGTTCCGATCTTCGGTGAGATTTTTAGGCAGATGAGGAGGAAGCTAAGATGTGTCCCAAATATTTCCCCTTCCTTTTCCCTACATATTTTGACTCTATGTTGTAATCAACTCAAAATAACCCCTTTGCCGAAATGGTGCTTTGAGGCAGCTGTTGAGAAGCTACTATGTGATGGGGGGTTGTGCTGTAGCTGAGAGAAAGATCTTCCATGAAAGGCTAGACAGGCAAAATTTTCTAGATAACGGTCTGATCAGAGGAGGCATACCATCCCCTTTAGCCTCCCTCTACCCCAGCAACCCTGTGTGGTGTCTTCCTTTAACAGTGGGTAGCCTCATGATTGGCCACCATGAAACACAGTTCTCAGTCAGGGCTGCTATCATAGAATGGCTAAGGGGAGGTTCGTTAGGCACTCGCCGGAGAGTCCAGTTCCCTGTCTCCTGCCCCCAAGTTGCATGTGGCCTTAGGAGTGAAGCTAGAATATTTAGGAAGTGGGAGGTGACCTAGGGTTGGGCCTCTGCAGTGGTCCAGCTTTCGTGGGGAGGCACTCAGTGATGCTGTAGCCTGTGAGACACCCATCCCTGTAGCAGGCTTTACGTCTCTCCAGGAAAAGTAATACAGCAAATTAGCAGCTAAACCTGGACTCTTCCAAATGGGCCCTGCTATGGACAATTGTGCAGGCAACCGAGGCTGAGGCATTTCAGGGTGAGGCGTCTGAGAAACCTGTTTCTTCGTGCTTCATGGGATGAAATGCATCCTTGCTGTGGTAACAGTGCATGGCCTTTGCTCTGGGCGGTGAGGTAGGCAACAGGGGCCGAGTAGTCTGCCAGGTGGGAACTGGCGGGGAGGCACCTTCCAGGCTAACCTTTGACTTGACAGTAAAAGTGGGTATTAGGGAGGATGAGATTGAGTTTGTCATGTCTCGTGGCCTCTGGGGAGCATAGGGAAGAGTCAGTACAAATTATAACTGCACTAAATAGGTCCTCAGTTCTGAGTGAGAAGCATGGGATATAGACGAGGGGAAGAACAAGGTTCAACTGAGAGTGAATGGATGGGCGTCAAAGAGTCTATGTTTAAGGCCCAGGCCACAGGCCAGATTCTGCTCACCTAACAGTCAAAGGAAAGGTCAGCGGGGGCTGGAGAAATGGTTCAGCGGTTAAGAACACTTACTGCTATTCCAGAGGACTTGGGTTCAATTCTCAGCACCCACAGGGCAGCTAACGACCGTCTCTAACGCCAAGGTCTGATACCCTCACACAGACATGCATGGAGGCAAAATACTAATTCAAATGAAGTACAAAGTAAATAAATTATATATAAAAAGAATAAGGTAGTTCACTGGGGACCAGTCCTGCTCAACAGATCTTCACAGGGGAGCACGATCTTTGCAAAACAGGAGCTCTGATGGATCTGAGTCAGATCTGTGTGTAGATCCAGTTTGTCGAGAGTGAGTGGGAAAAGGGAAAGTAGGTGATAGTTTGGGTCTCTCAGATGCTAACGTGGCAAGGTTTGTGTTGAGCCAGAGTTCCTAAGGAAGCCATCGACAATACCCAGATTCTGTGCTGTGAGCCTGGAGCCTTTAGAGCCTGCACAGCATTTTACAGGAAAGGTGAGCAACAGCGGTGTGCAGGCCATCTCTGCAGCTCCTGCTGCGGAGGCAGGAGACCTCCTGGGGCAGAATTGTCCCAGGCGGTCCCCTGTAGGGTAGCCAAGGTTGCCTTCTGACAAGGCATTGTTTCGAGTGCCCGAATATAAGAGCAGGTGTAGCCTCCACTCTCAGGAAACTGTGATAAGCCGACTTTTTGAAGGTCTTTCTTGATCACTAGCTTGAGGTGGGAGTGTGACTCTGCCAATTTATAGAAATATTTCTCTTTCAGTTTAGCTGTTGACCTGACCTGTCAGGAGAAAGCTCTTTCAAAAGATACATCTATGAAATTCCATTTCTGGGAGGGGGGCAAGATTCTGGATTTGCATGGAACATAGTAAGTGTCAACTGCCCGGCTCCCATTGCTGGCTTGAATGGCCATCACAGTCTATCCCCTCCCCCCCACCACCAAGTTCATTGCATTGACCCTTCCAGCACAGGTGGGGATTCTGTTTTGTAATACTTGAAGTCACACCCCTCTTATCTGTCTTCCTTCCCCTTTCTGCCGTGAACACTTCCCACTTTTCAAGGCTGTGCTGAAATGCCAACCCCTTCCCTTGTTTTTTTTTTTTTTGGATGCTCTGAGTCAGTCTTTCTGTGGCTGGTCCCTGGAAGGTCTGAGATCCCCGGAAGGCAAGATGAGAGCAGGTGGCAAAAGGGGACCGGGTAGAGAGAGCATCTCTAACGGGTTCCTTTTCATACAACTGGAAATTGACACTAAGAACCAAGGAAACAAAATAATTCCCAATGAAGGTTAGCACCGTGTCTTCAGGACCTAGACACAGTGGGTATCAAGTAGATCTGTATTGGAGGATGCGCTCAGCAAGTTACCCATAGTGACATTTTGACCCTTTTAGGTCCCTTTTTTATCAAGAGCGGTTGGCAATTTTCTCTTGAGGAAGGGGCCAGGAGAGGAATGAAGGAGGAAGGCTGGGCTCGGGTTCCCTGGCTGTGGCCGATGTGTCTTTCTTCCAGCTGCAGAGCGCTTTGGGAGTGATGAATGATACAGAAACATGCCTCCAGCAGCCAGCTGGCCCCACACCAGGTCTTTGTGAATACCAGCCAGAGGCAGCGTTGGTCACCTGCCAGGCCGGGGCCTGGGGACCGTAGGGGCATGTCTCAGGTTCTCAGCCCTCACATGGAGCTCTTCCCAACTCACAGCTGTGGCAGCCCCAGACCAGGGTTGGTCCCTTCTTTGTCATGTTCCTCAGAGGAGCTTCGTAGGCAGTGTGGACTCCGTTCCCTCTGCCTGTGTGTTTGTTTTGGCAAGCGTCAGGTATTCCCTCCTCTCTCCTCTGCTCCCAGTCTTTGATCCCAGTCTCCCCCCCCCCCCCCCCCCCCCCCCCCGCTGCTTGCTTCTCGTCCCTGGAGGTGCAGAATACATGCTTGCTTTGCCGGGCGATGGTGGCGCACGCCTTTAATCCCAGCACTTGGGAGGCAGAGGCAGGCGGATCTCTGTGAGTTCAAGACCAGCCTGGTCTACAGAGCTAGTTCCAGGACAGGCTCCAAAGCCACAGAGAAACCCTGTCTCGAAAAACCAAAAAAAAAAAAAAAAAAAGAAACACCTGGAGGCTGTGTTAGGTTACTTAATGGGGGTCTGGATGAATTGAGCTGTGTGTCTTAAAATCTCTTGTCCTTTTTTCCTCAGCTATCTTCCACTGAACCAGTCTGGGAAAGACAACTGGCAGGAATTAGAAGCTTGGGGCAGTGACATAGAGGGGTGTCACTGTGTTGCCCTGATTCTGGCGATGTCTGTGTTTTCATAGTTTACTCAGTATTGAAGAGTAGTGTTTTCTTATCATTCACACACAGCATGCATGGATAGACTTTTTTTTTTTCTTGAGAAAAAGTTTTGCTACGTAGCTAAGGCTGGCTTCAAACTCAGGACCCCACTTCAGCCTCCCAAGTGCTGGGATTATGGGTATGTTACCATACCCATCTAATCACCTGTGGTTTCTCTGTCATTCTCATTCTCTCTCTCTCTCTTGGAGTGTCTCACGTAGCCCAGGTAGGCTCCAAACTCACGAACTAGTTGAAGGTGACCTTGAATGCTCAGTGGATAACTCAGAGATGGCGGGTATAACCCAGAACCCCATGCCTGCTAAGCCAGTAAGCCACATTCTTACTCTGGTTTTTCGTTTTTGGTAGTGGGGAAAATATCAATTTCTTCCAGTAGATGGAATATTAGGTTTGATGAAATACAGAAAATATCTCCATTTATTTCCCCAGGGTTTTGATTTTAGTGCTTTATTTTGGGGGTTGCGGGGTGGGAGGTGCTTGGTATTGACCATGCAGATGAATCTATGAGAAAAATTTTTCTTTAATTTTTTTTTTAAATTTCATTTTTTGGTATGTGTGTGGAAAGTGTGCATGCGTAGAAGTCATGGGGCAACTTGCAGGAAGTCGGTTATTGCGCTGTGTACCTGTGATGGTGAGTATCTGGGTTCTTTTCTAGTTTCATCCTGTTGTGAGCAAAACAAAACAAAACTCTAACTTGGGGATGAAAAACTTATTTGGCTTATAGTTCCATCTATAGTTTAGAGGGAAGACAGGAAAGGAATTCAAAGCTGAAGCTTCATGGAGAAACTAGGAAGGGCTTCTGCTTATGGCTTGCTCTCCTACACGCTCCTAGGCACTTCCTTATCTAGCTTCCTCAAACAGCCCAAGACTGCCTGCTGACGGTACTGCTCCCCGTGGGCTGGGCCCTCCTACATCAATTAACAATGAAGCCCCAAAGACTTGCTTACCAGCCATTTTGATATAGGCAATTTCTCAGATGAGGGTTCCTCTCTCAAGGAGACTCCATGCCGTTGCAAGTTGACAATAAAAAGTAACAAGCACAAATTGTCAACTTCACAGGATCTGGAATCACTTAAATAAACCTCTGGATGTTTCTGTGAGAGAGTTCCTAGGTCGAGATCAGGGAAAATATGCCTTAAGTGTGGGTGGCACCCTTGCATGGGCTGGGGTCCTGGGCTGAATATAGAGGAGAGAGGGGGTTAAGCACCTCTCTCTGTCTCTGTCTCTGTCTCTGTCTCTGTCTCTCTCCCCTTCCTGGCCGTGGGTGCGATGGGGACCAGATGCCCCACATTCCTGCAGCCATGACTTTTCTACAACGGTGGATTCTACCCTTGTTTAAGTAAGTTCTTTTCATGCTGTGGCAACAGGAAACACAAAACCTAGTACAGTAGAGAATGAAGCACATACATAGCAGGAACATTGCTGTTTCCCTACAAGCAGCATGAAGGCAGGCTCCCAGCACACTCACCAAGCAAGGACTTGGAAGTCTTTGCGTGTGCTGAAGCTAAGCCGCATCAAGGTGCTGGCCAAAGGTTATACAAACAGCGAAGGAAGCCACTGGGTTTAACCCAGGATGTCTAAAGACTCATGGTTTATTTTGTACCACGATGTGGTATTGCTAACCGACATAATGGCTCGTTGGTCTCTATATATGTGATAGCAAAAGCTTTCCATTCATCCGTGTCTCTGTCGTCTTCAGTATTTCTGCTCACAGTCTAGCCTCGATTAGGAAGATAGAAAGTAGACTTTTTCTACTTCCCAGCAGTCTAGCTTCTAATACAAACACGTCAAGTGGTCTTATGTCATTTGTAGGAAACAGACTTAGTCAAAGTGCTCTGGCCAATCAGAAAACAGTATTTCTTTTCTGATGATGATGCCATGAAGCCCTGGATGAGGCACCCTGGGGGGCTTTGTCTCTGGAAATGCAAGATGTATAGCAAGGGTTGTTCATCTTCCTGGCTGGAGCATCCATCTTTTGCAGGTGTGAGGTTGTATCAGTTAGTGGGGCTTAGGCCTGTCTGCAACTTTGTTTACAGCTGGAAAGAGAGTAGAGGATTGCAAAAGGGGAAGTCGCTACAGCATGCTGTAGGCTCCCTAGCCCTCATGTGCTCATCCTGCTCGCTCCTCCCCATCAGCACCAGAGTCTTTACCGAACATTCTTTCTGGCCCTTCCCATTTTTTAAAAAAACAACCCTAAAATTATGTGCAATTTAGTTTCTATGACAAACACATGAATTGAGCCTCTCCCCCTTTTCCCTTCCCCCATCCTCTACAGATGTAGAAACAGGTATCACAGTGTTATGGTTGAAAGCATGAGAGGGTGGGGCTATGGGATGGCTTCCTATGGTTAGGCTTCTGGTTCTCCGTAGATTTGTGAACTCAGGTCATTAATTTGATCTTAATTTTTTTTCTCATTTGTAAAATGAACATCATAATAGTTCCCTTTCTTGTAGGGCAACTGTGATGATTGAATGATTTAATGGTGGTAGCATAATGGTTTAACCCCGCGCAGACTTCAGTGCATGTTTGCTGGGTGTATTAAGCGTCAGATGTTTCTGAGCTGTCCTCGGATGTATTGTCCGTCCCAGCCCCAGGATGGGAAGTTCTCACATGTTCCATAAGGCCACCAGAACTAAGTTCACCCTTGCATCTCATGTTTCTTCCTTTTCCTGAGGAAGAGGCCCCATATCAATCCCCAAAAATCTTTCTGCTTTCTAGGCTGAGCTCAAAGGTTCTCCTGGGATCACAGAATCAGTCCTGGTCCCTAACTCCAGAGTCCATTTTAGTGATGCTTTCTCTATCCTCTCTCTCTAAAGGAGGGAACTTGGAGCCGTCTTCTCTTGGATCCAAGACTTTCCATCTTTCCTATGTGAGCCTAGAGAACTGTTTATACTAATGTGTTGACAAGGACATTTCAGAGAATCATCAGTGAGCCTATCTTCTTTTACACAAGTCCCTTTAACTTGCTGGAACAATTTGTTCTCTCTCTGGTAAAGATTCTGCCATAGTTTTTCAAATGTCACAACAAATGAACACAGGTAGCAATAGTCTCTTGTGTTTTAGGAAGAAAAATCTTGTGAGAAAATGATCAAAGAAGCAGAAATTTTATTGGTTTCCATAGACTTTCATGTTATTTTAATGGAGGAGTCATGGAAAATATAAATAAAAATATTGTTTTAAATATATTTGTGAGGGTTGTGATTGTTCTGTAGTTGTGAAGATACTTTAATTTCCGCGAAGGTGATTGGTTTAGAGAAGTCCACGTGACACAGTTCCACCCAATGAGATGTGAAAGAAGCTTGCCTGTAGTGTTTCTGGGAATGATATCCTTGCTGACGAAAATAGGTCTTTTGAATAACTTCTTCCACTCAATGAGTCAAGCAGTAACGTCGCGGTCTGTCACAGATCTTCACTTCTGAGGGGGCCACTTGGACATCATGGAGGACACAGCTGAAAGAAGGACATAACCAGGATCTTTGGTAATGACGAGCCATGGGCTTCACCACCGGAAGTCAGTCTGCCCCAGGACTTCTTGCTACCTGAGACGCGCGTTCTTTGTGGTGGAAGCCATACCGAGGCAGGATTTTCTGCTGCTCAGAGCTGAAAATAGCCGAGTTTATCTGCCCAGAATAACATCTGGATTATGAATCCCGGAAATATAACCACTGTCACTTCGTGTCCTTGCACTGTGTTAAGCTCTACCACGGGTTTTCCAAGTTGAGAGCCACGTGTGAGTCAGCAGGTTCTAATTCGTCCTCCTCTTTATCACGGGCTGCATAAAGTTGCGGGTAAACTGCCTTAGCCTAACTCAAACTAGTCGTTTGCTGCAGAGGTTGTCTATACAGGTGTATGAGGAAGAGATGTTTTAAAACAGAGCGTGGTGATGCGCCCCTTTAATCCCAGCACTGAATGCAGAAATGGGTGGATCTCTGAGTTCAAGGCCAGCCTAGTCTACAGAGCTAATTTCAGGGTTACACAGGGAAACTGTGTCTTGAAAAACAACAACAACAACAACAACAAAACGAAACAAAAAAAGAAACTCATTTTTCTGTGGTTGCTTTTGTTTGTCGAGACAGGGTTTCTTTATGTAACCCTGGCTGTCCTGGAACTCACTCTGTAGACCAGGCTGGCCTCAAACTCACAGAGATCTGTTGTAATAAGGAGCGGCAGGGCTGCGTCCCCGGCACCCAGCCACCCGCATGGCTAGCTTATGTCCCGAAATAATTACACGGAAACTGTATTTTCGGGGCATAAGCAAGCCATGCCGGCGGCTGGATGCCGGGGACACAGCTCCACCGCTCATATTACAACAGAGATCTGCCTGCCTATGCCTCCTGGGTGCTGGGATTAAAGGCGTTCGCCGCCAAAGCCCCACAAGAAACTCATTTTTATTTTATAAAAATGATTTATTTAGTGAGTATGTGTGTTTACATCTGTATAAGAGTATGCTATGTGATGTGTGTGTGTGTGTGTGTGTGTAGGATGGGTTCATGCACAACATGGTCGGGATGTGTAGGCCCAGGGACAACTTGAAGTCATTGGGACTTTTTCCCTACCATGTGTATCCAGGAGATCTAACTCAGGTTAGGTCTACCTTAGGTTAGATTAACCAGTCTTGCCAGTGGGCACCTTTACCTATTGAACCATCATGCCAGCCCTAATTTATCTGAAATAACTTGGTAAAGTTATCTCAGCACATTCTTTGATTTATTTATTTTGAATTTTCTACACAGGGTTTCTCTGTATAGGTTTGGAGCCTGGAACTCACTCTGTAGAAAACGCACAGAGATTCATCTGCCTCTGCCTCCCAAGTGCTGGGATTAAAGACGTACACCACCACCGCCTGGCTTAAATTGAGATGGTTTACCATATATCTGGCTTTTGAGGAGAGCATTTAAGCCAAAGGGAGACTGGTATGGTTCACAGATGCACCTGTCCCTGTGCAGTTGAAAGATCAGTCCTGTGCAATTCTTTCCTTTCAAGATTATTCTATAGCGTGAATGAACCTTTCTCAGAAATGGCAGCTCTTCCCTTTGTAATCCTTCATTGCTTCCTCGGCTGACTGAAATGGCTGCTCACGGTCTTTTCCAACCACTTCTAAGGGATGTTAAGCAAACAAGTGTTGCAGAAAGAGGTGACTAAAGATCCTGATCATGCCTGTTAAGAGAGAACGCCACTGTCCTTGGGACTCCCTTGAGTGGGTTCAGGATCTTCCCTCTTCCTGGAGCAGAACTGACCCATTCTCTCAGCGCTGTGTGAAAAATCAGGTCAGCTCCCATGGAGTGAGCCCTGCCGTCAGTGCCCTACAGCCATCTCTGGTCTCCTTCATCCAGACGGGCAAAATGCTAACGGCCCAGACAAGAGGATTTGTTGATTCCTTCTGCCCAATGCAAACTTGTTTCAGACTAGGTAACAAGAGTTACCTGGGGTCAGAAGGTTCAGAACATTGAAATAACATGTATAAGGTGACTTGGTTGGAGCCTGCAGAAGTGATGTCTTGTTTGGGGAAGTGGCAAAGAAATAGAGCCACACGTTTGTCAGGAAGTAGAAGGAGAGATTTTCACGCGATTATAGTTTGCACACCATATCTCATTATCTGTCCAAATGCTGTGATATGATCCAGATGACTTTTCAATAACTAAAGTATGAAAGCAATTTAAGTAGTTGCTGTATTTCATTGTGCAGGCAGCAATGACAAGCAAAATCACCGTGCTCACTACAGATGTGATTCTATTTTCAGTTTCAATTTATGCTTGGCTACACTCGTAGATGAGAAACCCTCAGAGATGAGGGGCCTAGCATAGTTGGCTTTTTTTTTTTTTTCTAAGTGGGCTGATTTTCCTTTGGCTGCAACGGAACTGGACCCCTACCTGGAACCATAAGTTTTGGGAAAATGGTAGTCCCATGGTCTCTAGGAATAAGGGTAGGGGGAAGATGGACAGAGTAAATTTGATTCAGCTCTTTCTTGGGTTATAAATGTTCAGCTGTTTAGCTACCTTCCTAGGATTCCTTACCTGTGTTAATAGTTGTCTAAGCATAAAGAAGAAAGTAAAGGGAAGCCTGAGTTTAGTTTTAGCCACTACTGAATGTGCTTTCTCTGAGAGCCCTGAGTCTTTCCACGTCAGTGTACCTGGGCTTGGTGGTTGTGGCAGTGTATGTAATGAGTCTTTCTCTGTCCCTGTAGGCAGCTCCCAAATAATGACACTGAGACTTCTTATTAATTGTGAAAGCTTGGCCTATAGCTTAGACTTGTTCCTAACTAGCTCTTATAACTTAAATAAACCCATTTAAATTAATCTGTGTTCTATCACATGGCATTACCTCTCTTCCATCTTGCACCTCGGGTTTTCTCTCTGTGTCCCCTGGCGTCTCTTGTGTGCCTAGATTCTCTTCCTTTCTTTCCCTGGAAATCCTGCCTAGACCTCCTGCCTAACTATTGACCATTCATTTTCATTACGCCAATCACAATAATGTACCTTCACACAGTGTACAAATATCCCACAAGTGTGTGCGCACATGCGTATGCGTGCATGATGAGTGTGGGGAGAGCACTGTTATCCACAGTGCTGTGTGTGTACACACTGAGTGTGTACAGTGGCCTCCATTTTGCTCTCCAAGTGGCTCTGCGGGCAGCAATGTCATTCCTCCTCTAGCCCCATAATGAGGAGAGAGCCTTGTGTTAGCTTTTCAGGGTTGCTATAAGATAAAGTACATAAAGCCGGGTGTTCACAGCAATGGGAATTTATTTTCACACAGTCCTGGAAGCTTAGAAATCTGAGACCAGCTTGGAGATGGCTGTTTTTTTTCCACAATGTCTTTGCATGGTCTTCCTTCGTGACAAATACAAGTCATATTGGCTAGGCCCTACTTTAGTGATCTTATCTAACTGTTGCTGTCTCATTAGAGGTCTTCTCTTCACACGCAGTCACAGCTTCAGCATCCCAACTTAAAGAGGCCGTATCTCAGCCCATAAGAAGACAAGGTCCTTATTGGCTTTCAGTTATTCTGTGTTTCAAGGAGGATGGAGGTATGAGATAGATTATAGATAGATACAAATTATAGAGAAGAACAGCCAGAGGTGTTGGGGGTATTTCACTAGGAAGCTGATGCAACAGGGCTCCATGTAGCTGGTTCAAACAGAACAACCATGCTTTCTTACACTGTGGTTAAGAAAAAGAATTCTCATACACAAGAGGAAGATTGTATGCAGAAATCATAGTACCCTGGTCATGCTATTATGTTGCTGTGGCAGTTAGGACACAGGCAATTTAAAAAAAAATTAGAGAGAAGTAAATAAGAAAAGTCAAGTAGGCCCAGAGTTCTTTTTAGTTCAGTGACAGCTGAGAGGTGAAAGAAAGCGCTGGACTATTGCTTGTCCGATAATGTGAGCAGAGGGAGAACTAATTTTTTTATGGCTATCAAAGGTTTCTTTGGGTGTTGGAGGCCAGAGAAGTGGATCTGTTCCTCCTTGACTAAGGGTCCGAGAGTTCAAGCCTATGCTTTGTGACTGTGCAATAGTCTCCATTTAGCCCTTGAAGGTCTTTGACTGGCAGGTGTAACAGAAACATCTGCACCTGTATCCAGAAGACCAGAAAAGCTAATGGTGGACTTCGAGTCTTACATCCAAGCCCAGCAGACAGATAAAAGGCTCAAGCCTAAAGTCACAAGCAGGGGACCATCGGCTGAGGCTGGAGGGATACAACTACTGTTTTCCTCTGCTCCAGCTTTCAACTTGTCGATGCCCTGGGGTTTAGAGTCCAAACCAGGGGCACTTTGCTATACGAAGCAATGCCGTCTCAAGCATCATTTCTCTTCTTTTAGTGACCTGTAAGAAGGCTTTAGAAAGGTTATTTAAATATGTAGCATAAAATATAGCTGGAGTAGTATATGAACTACAGGAAGGTGCAATTTGAACCTAATGATTTAAAATATTGACCTGTATGTAATTAAAAGTGTACATGAGTTCCATAAGGTTTAAAAATCTAAGCATTTTAAAAAACGGTGATTAAAACGAAGCTATGAACATATGCCAATTGATTCAATGTCCTCTTGATAGAAATGTTCAAAGGAAAAAACCCATTATGATTCAACTGCCTAGGGAAGCTCATACAATTCCTTCCTTATAACAGCTACCTGATTTTCTAGCATGGAATCAGAAATCATTGGGTATTTTATTGCAAAAGTACCTCCTGTTGTCTCCTTGATGGGTACTATTTTGAGAGCATCTTATGACAAGAAGAAAATCATGCAAAGAATCAGAATTTAAGCTGCAGGAAGAAAGCTTTTGTGCCATGAACTGTTGTCAGTTTCAATAATTAGCTATATTCCCATCCCTTTCAAATCTTTTTTTTCTTTTTTTAATTGATTTTTATTAAGCTCTACATTTTTCTCTGTTCGCCTCCCCTCCCTGCCTTTCCCCTCCCCTTCAACCTTCTCCCAAGGTCTTCATGCTCCCAATTTACTCAGGAGATCTTGTATTTTCTACTTCCCATGTAGATTGGATCTATATATGTCTCTCTTAGGGTCCTCATTTTTGTCTAGGTTCTCTGGGATTGTGATTTGTGAGCTGGTTTTCTTTGCTTTATGTTTAAAAACCACTTATGAGTGAGTACATGTGATAATTGTCTTTCTGTGTCTGGGTTCTTCACTCAAAATGATGTTTTCTAGTTCCATCCATTTGCCTGCAAAATTCAAGATGTTGTTTTTTTTTTCTGCTGTGTAGTACTCCATTGTATAAATGTACCACATTTTCCTTATCCATTCTTTGGTCGAGGGGCATTTAGGTTGTTTCCAGGTTCTGGCTATGACAAACAAAGCTGCTATGAACATAGTTGAGCACATGCCCTTGTGGCACGATTGAGCATCCTTTGGATATATATCCAAAAGTGGTATTACTGGGTCTTGAGGAAGATTGTTTCCTAATTTTCTGAGAAATTGCCACACTGACATCCAAAGGGGCTGTACCAGCTTGCACTCTCACCAGCAATGCAGGAGTGTTCCCTTTACCCTACAGCCTCTCCAGTGTAAGTTATCATCAGTGTTTTTGATTGTGGCCATTCTTTCAATTGTAAGATGGAATCTCAGAGTTGTTTTGATTTGCATTTCTCTGATGACTAAGGATGTTTAGCATTTCCTTAAGTGTCTTTCAGCCATATTAGATTCCTCTGTTGAGAGTTCTCCGTTTAGGTCTGTACTCCATTTTTTATATGATTATTTGTTCTTTTGATGACCATTTTCTTGAGTTCTTTGTATATTTTGGAGATCAGACCTCTGCCTGGTGTGGGTTTACTGAAAATCTTTTCCCATTCTGTAGGCTACCGTTTTGTCTTGTTGACTGTGTCCTTTGCTTTACAGAAGCTTTTCAGTTTCCGGAGGTTCCATTTTTTAATTGTTGCTCTCTGTGCTACTGGGGTTATATTTAGGAAGTAGTCACCTGTGTCAGTGTGTTCAAGTGTACTTCCCACTTTGTCTTCTATGAGGTTCAGTGTGGCTGGCTTTCTGTTGAGGTCTTTGATCCATTTGGACTCGAGTTTTGTGCATGGTGATAGATATGGATCTATTTTCATTCTTCTACGTGTTGATATCCAGTTATGCCAGCACCATTTGTTAAATATGCTTTCTTTTTTCCATTTGATATTATTTGATTCTTTGTCAAAAATCAGGTGTTCGAAGGTGTGTGGATTAATATCCAGGTCTTTGATTTGGTTCCATTGATCTTCCTGTCTGTTCTTATGCCAGTACCAGGCTGTTTTCAGTACTGTAGCTTTGTAGTAGAGTTTAAAGTCAGGGATTGTGATGCCTCCAGAAGTTCTTTTATTGTACAGGATTGTTTTGGCTATCTGGGTTTTTTGCTTTTCAATATGAAGTTGAGTACTGTTCTTTCAAGGTCTGTGAAGAATTTTACTGGGGATTTTGACGGGCACCCTCTCAAATCTTAATGTTGGACAATATACTCTGTGAACTGTTGCATGTCAAAATATAGAGGGCTATTCTATAGTTATGGAATCTATTCTATAGGTATGGAATCTGAAAATATATACTCACATGCTTATATAATCTTATTTTTGAACTATAATGCAATAAGTAAGTTTATTGATTTAGACGTAAGAGGTATTTTGAAGGCATATACTCATATAGTATTTGCTGAGGTCTGAGAATCCCCCACTTTCCCACCTTAAAAATGATAGAATAAAAGCCAGACCCTTAAAAATGGTATTCTGACTTTGACAAAGCCTAACCTCTTAGCGCCTGAGTTTCATTTCCTTTCTCTCTCTCTCTCTCTCTCTCTCTCTCTCTCTCTCTCTCTCTCTCTCTCTCTCTCTCGTTGTTTTCCTGTGTAGTCCTGGTTGTCCTGGAACTCACTCTGTAGTCCAGGCTGGCCTCAAACTCACAGAGATCCACCTGCCTCTGCCTCCTGAGTGCTGGGATTAAAGGCGTGCGCCACCACTGACTGCTTGGCTTGAGTTTTCTTTTCATTGTGTTCTTTATAAGGTGACTAGAGTCTGATGGTTTTACTCCTTTTTTGTGTTTGTGTTGGTGCTGGAACAGAACTTCATTCCTTGCACACTCCAGACAAGCACTGTACCGTCTACCTATGCCCCTATCCCCCTTTTATTTCTTCCAATCACTTAGTTGGACCATCATGACTATTTTTTTTCCTTTGTTTTTTGAGACAGTGTTTCTTTGGGTAACCCTGCCTGTCCTGGAACTCACTCTGTAGACCATGCTGGCCTTGAACTCATAGAAATCTACCCGTTTCTCTTCCCGAGTGCTGGGATTAAAGGTGTGCACCACCGCCACCACCCTAGCTTCCACCAGAGCTTCTTTAATTATTTGGGAAAGGAGTTTTTTGCTTCTCTCTTGCTTTCTTCCTCCCCAAGTCTCTCTCACTTCCTCCTCTGTCAATCTGTTGTTGTTTTTGTTTTTTTTTTATACCCGATCTCCTGTAGCTCAGGCTATCCTTGATCTTACTTTGTAGTTGAGGATGACCTTGAACTTCTGATTCTTCTGCCTCCACCTCCTGAATACTTGGGACACAGGGCACGTACTACTATTTATGGTTTTAGGCAGTGCCCTGATTTGTGTGTCAGGCAATCATCGCGATGATTCGGCCACATCACCAGCCCAGCCGCTCTGTTCTCTAGTGAGGAAGATGGGAGCCTTGAAATTCTGAGTTCAGATTTAACCAAGGCTCTGTTGTTTTGAATGTGTTGGCAAGTGTGAGGTCAAACGACAAAGTTCCTCTTTGTCACTTTGTTTTCTCTGTGCAATGAGTTTTCCTTGCAGAGAGGCCAAAGAGAGGAGATCTGGCCAGTCTGGGTTCTCATCACCTCGCAAGCTGATGGTTGGTTTGCAGAGAACAGAAAGAGAATGCTGACTGGAATTTGGGCAGTTGAATAGTGGGATTAAGGCAAGCAATGGCCTCCCTCAGCTCCTCCTGAAGTATTCTTCCAAAGCGAGGACTCACGCTGGAGTAGGGGCTTTGAGGGACTCAGCCTGTGCTTCAGGGGTTGGTTTATTTATTGTTGTCTGTGATAGTGAGTTTTGAAGTTATTATTCCAGTTCGGTTTTTTTTTTTTTTGTAAGCCTTCCTAGAATTCCGAATTCATAAACAAAAAAGGAATTAAATATGCTAACCTCAGGAGAGGCCATTTATTCATTTACTCATTGACACGCAGAGCGCTGTGTAGGCATTGTCTGAGATGTGAGAAACAGTGGGATGAAATTTCAGCCTTTACAAAGCCCGCATCCTGGTAAGGGAAGGAGAAAGCAAGCAGATCTCATGGTAAGAACGGTTGGAGATAAAATCGAAAGAGGCTGGGAACGGTGCTACTGGGCATGCGCAGTAATACGCTGTCGGAAGAGCCCCTGAGAGAAGCGTGAGGCAGAGCAGAGGGTCCCCGCTCTTTCTTCTGATTGAGGCTAGGATGGAAGCATTTATGAATAATTGGATGAATGTTAACATTGTCGAGATCTTTAGTGTTTGAGACCTTTCAGGTTTAGTTTTCCTCTGAATCCACCAAGATTTTAAATGCCAGGCCAAGCCCTTTGATCAACAGCTGTCAGACTTTTCACACACAGACCCCCCCGCCCCACACACACACATCTGGCTGCCTTAATCAGGAAGCTTTCTGTCAAG
Source organism: Chionomys nivalis (assembly GCF_950005125.1). NCBI lineage: Eukaryota > Metazoa > Chordata > Mammalia > Rodentia > Cricetidae > Chionomys > Chionomys nivalis. Next base: position 22,477,587 of record NC_080110.1, read on the forward strand.
CAGTTCCTTTCTTGGGCCGTTGAGGCTATGCTTGGTGGAAGTGGAGATTACATAAATATGCCACGTCCCTCTGCTGGTACATGCGTAGATAGATTACTTTTCAGTGTTTTGGGGGTCATCTCTGAAGGTGTCGCTGTGGTAGTCTACCCTATACCTTGGGCTCCAGCATTAGGCACCCCCAATAAAGCCTATTCCTAAGCGTTTTTTCCCCCCAGCTCCAGCTCCAGCTTCACCTAGCTACAGTGCAAAGGCGACCGAAGAGATCCAAGGAGCAGCCGGAGGTGGCAACTGGAGCCCTGGCCCCTGGAAGAGGCCCGCAGAGCTTCCATGGGTTCAGAACCGTGGGTCTGTGGGTGAGAAATCCCGGAAAGAAGCTGTGTCTGCAGAGATGGATTGACTGGCTAGAACTGCAGACTATTCCAGGTCTGGAGGCTAGTGACCTTATATGGGGCTAGTTCTAGCCTTCCGAAATGGCCGTTTCTTGCTCATCTCTGTGTCAGAACTAACATCTTGTGACTAATAGGTAAAAAGCTTTTGGAATCTATTGCCCTTTTGTTCCCATGACAGCATCATCAGATAGCATCATCAGATAGCATCGAGGGCCTTTCTCAAAAACATCCCCCATCCTGCTGTGACCCCCTGTTTGATGTACCCATCAATGTGTTTTAAACTTGCCTCAATTTATGATTCTCCTTGCTCTGTGAAACAGTAGCACGTCATGAAACTGCTTCCACATTGGAACATGGAATTTGGGATAATCTAAGTCTGTGCTCTTGTGCCATGGTCACTCAGAATGACTCCAGAATAAACCATCTCTTATTCTCTTTAACATGAGAGATGTTTTTTTGGTATCAACGGGTTCTAACACCTGAAACTTGGGAGCCGCAGTCCTGCCTGCTGGATGATTAATGGTTGATGGGCTGCAGGCTCTCAAAGTCTTGGGTCAAAAGCTTCTCATCTGTAAAGGGGGTGCTAGGTCTTTTGCTTTTAAAACTTAGAGCAATACTCTAGTTCTCATGGCCCAGAATCATAAGCCTCTGGCTTTGAAAACCCAAAGTATGCTCTGGGCGGAACACCTACAGAGGTATAGGTCTTTGGCTTTTAAAACCTGGAGACACAGGTGTCAATCAATTCTCAGGGCTGAGAGCTATTAGTGATTGGGTTTAACACTCAAGCCCAGAGCCTCTGTTGTTCAAGAACTGACATGCCCAAGACAGCTGTCCCTTGCCTGTTGGCGATTTCTTCACAAATGCAGCGAAAGGCCTCTTAGCCAGCTCTTTGTGGAGAGATGACCTGGAAGAAGTATGGGTATGCAGCATGGATACCGGGGAGAGGATCTGCGTGAACGAGACCAGGAGTGTGCTTGCCCTACTGGGGAGCCGAAGAACGCTGGTTATGCTGAGTCATAATGACTGGAGGGGATGGTGTTGTAGAAGATGAAAGAATGACAGAGCCCTGGGGTGGAGCAGGAAGGGTCTTGTAGAGTCTTGTAAGGAATTCTGGTTGACTCTGAGTAAGAAAGAAAGCAAGTGACATAATTTGGCGTTTAAAAGGCCCACCTCTGATGACTAAGTGGGAGAACAGCTTTGGAGAAGCTTCGGGGGAAAGAAGGGGTACCCAGTTGGGAGGCAACCATATTGATGTGACCAGAGGTGACAAAGTCTTGTACCAGGGTGGTCATGGGAGAGATGGAAGACGTTCTGGAAGTCTGTCTCCATCTGAACACACAAGGAAAGAGAAGCAGATGAACTACGATGTAGACAGAGAGGGGGAGGGGGAGGATGATGGCGACCATGGGGTTTGAGACGGCCTCTCACTGAGATGGACAGAGACTCAGGAGCAGATTTGGGTTGAACTTTGGACACGAGTCTGACGTGATAACTAGGGACAAGCAGAAGAACAGGCGCTTGTTGGGCCTCAGAGACACCCAGACCAATGGCTAACTGAGGTGACTATTCAACATAGCAAAGCAGACACTAGCTGCCGGTCTCTCCCTACTTAGGAGTGCCTCCTAGAGTCATCCTGACTGGTCTGCCCTGTCCCCTACCCTAAACAGCCCTGAGCTTTGTTCCCCGCCCCCCCTCCAGCTTCTCTTTCCTCTATAACCTCAGCTATTTTGCCTGTGTGCCCTCTTGGTTCCTATACAACCTCTTGGCTCCTGCCTTCTCTCTTGGCCTCCTCCTCTCTCTTCCTCTGCTGGCTTGGTTCAGTCTGGACCCTTCCAGATCCCTCTATCTCTGCTCTCCCTCCTAGCTACAATACAACCCCTTTCTTCAACCATTCCTACGGGCGGGTCCTTGAAAGGGGGGGGGGCAAACACTGTTTAAGTCTCTTCAGGGAAGGAATTCTCTCAACATGAGGAAGCAGTAGATTGGTATCTGTAGATTAAAGGTTCTGTCTGCAGTTGGGGAGCAAAGTCAACAGCAGGTAAAGAAAAGCCATGCCCTCATTTTCCACTCTGTGTTCATACGGCCTAGAGCGGTGTGGACTTCAGGGGAGATGCTGGGGCTGGTGAGCTTCACTTGAGAGCTATGGTAAATCATCACAACACTTAGGTGATCGATGTCCATGTGGCTGCTTTGGGGTCTCCTATGCTTTTGTAAGTATTCCCACACACGTGGGCTGTAGGCTGTCAACCTAATAAACTCATTGGTTCCTCAGGAGGGACTTAATGGAATTATATTCTTGGCTGTTGCTGGGTCCTTGGCATGAGTGGGTAGGGCATAGTTTAAGGGGTACAGGGGAGAGACCAGGGCACTTTGCGATAGCAAGGTGGGACTGAAGAAAGCCCTTTAGGCAAAGCAACTGCCATCTTCATTGCATCACCTGTGACTGGCAATAAATGACCATCCAGAGGAGGGATTCTCAACCCGTGGGTATCAGATATACTGCGTGTTAGATATTTCTGCTATGATTCATAGCAGTAGCAAAATTATAGTTATGAAGCAGCAATGAAATAATTTTATGCTTGGGGTCAGCCCAACGTGAGGAACTGTATTAAAGGGTCGCAGCATTAAGAAGGCCGAGAACCACCGATGTAGAGGCAGCCTGTTGGCTAGAGATGTTCCTCCAGAGAAGATGGTTCTGCCGGAGATTCTAGTTGTTCCTGCTTGCTCCTCCAAGCCATCTGCAAGCAATTCTGCTCTAATTGCACACGACCTTAGGGTCTCGGGAGCTGGAGGGTTTATGAGCTGGACCAGGTTAACCGTTGGGAGGGAACGCCAGCTCTGTGGCTGTAATGGCATTGTTGTCCGCGCTGGGGGAAAGCTTTCCTGCTTTGGGACCCGCTGTGCTTCTGTAAGTATCTCCGCGCATGTGTGCTGTAGGTTGTAAGCCTAATAAACTCATTGGTTCCTCAGGATAGAAGTATACTCTTGGCTGTTGCTGGGCCTTTGAAAGGAGTGGGCAGACACTGTTTAAGTCTCTTCAGGGAAGGAATCCTCACAACACGAGGAAGTAATAGATTGGTATCTATAGATCAAAGCTTCTATCTGCAGTTGGGGAGCAAGGTCAACAGCAGTTGCTGACTCAAGAGTACAGATGAGGAGAGGCAATCAGGCCCATATATGGAGATCAGGTGATCAGGGACAGCCTGTGAAGGCTCAGACCAAACATGGTGATTTTTCTCCAAAACGTGTGCCTGCTTTTGGAGGCGGGCGTGGAATGATTAGGGGATCATTAGGGTATGGATTTCACTGCTCTGAGCTACCAAGCTTCTTGTGGTTTGTGTGGTCAGCCCCAGCTCTAGCTATCACAGGCTCCTTCATCTTTCAGTTTTTGAGACAAGGTCTTGTTACCTAGCTCTGGATGGCCTCGAACTCACTACACACATAAGCTGGTATTGGATTCTCGGCAACCATTCTGTCTCAGCCCCCTGATTTCTGAGATTACTGGTGTGAGCCACTGCTCTCAGTCTACTGCAAAGATTTTTTTCTCTCTCCCTCCCTCACTCCCCCTCTCTCTTTCTCTCCTTTTCCCTCCCTCCTTTCCTTTCCCTTCCCTTCCTTCCTTTTTTGTTTTTTTTTTTTCAAGACAGAGTTTCTCTGTACAGCCCTGGCTGTCCTGGAACTTGCTTTCTACAGGCTGGTCTGGAGTTTAGAGGTCTGTCTGGCTCTGTCTTGCTGGGATGAAAGGTATGCACCACCATATCAGGCTTATTGCAAGCTTCTTCATCTCATTTTGTGTAAAAAAAAAAAAAAAGAAAAGAAAACCTTAATTTTATGTGCATTGGTATTTGACTGTATGTGTTTTGGGTGTTGGATCCCCTGGAACTGGAGTTACAGACAGTCATTAAGTTGCCGTGTGAATGCTGGGAATCGAACCCGGGTCCTCTTGAGGAATAGCCAGTATTCTTAACCACTGACCCATCTCTCCAGTCTCATATTATAAGCTTATTAAGAAAAAATTTCACATATTTTTTTCTCTCCCTTTCCCTTCCTCGTACTCCTCTTACATTGCCATCTTTTCCATCTTTCTTCCCCCTCTTCCTCTCTTTCCTTTGACTGGGGCTCAAACCTGGGACCTTGTCTATACTAGGCAAGCGTTTTACCACTGAGCTAAATCCTGAGGCTTCATTATATACTGTTCAAGAGGTTAAGAACAGAAAGCATTTGTAATTGTTAAGTGTTCAGCAAATATTGCATTCAATAAACACAGTATTTGTTAAATGAACAAATTAAAACAATCATATAAAGCTCAGAAATCTGTAGGTACTTAAACAGGACACTAGTCGGTTTTTTGCTGTATGTTAATGTAGAATTGCTTAGATGATGACGATGATGTTGGTAATAATAAATACATGCTTAAATTGAGTTTCCAAGTAGGTGCTTGAAAAAACAGGCAATTACTTACTTGTCCAAGGGAGCTAATTGCATGCACAGATGGGTTCCTGAGTCACCATTCCTCGTGGCACTTATGATGACCTGTTTGCAAGAATTCAAAAAATCCTGGGGAATTCTTAGGCACAAGGAAAGGTTTTAAGCATCTGCAGACATATCCTTGCCTGAGGAGGAGGCCAGAGGGAAATCATGGCAAAATAGAAAAGCTCATTCCAAACGCTACCCAGGGACGTTTTCTGAGCTTTTGGTTGTTGAAGGTACAGTTCACTTCATTATCTTGCTCAAATCGTTTCTGTCAACTCAAAACAAGAATGGAAAGGGAGACAGCACTTAAAAAAATTGAAACTATGGTGTCTTTATTTTGTTCTTCTTGTGGCTTTGTTAATGGTGGTTTTTGAAGACAGTTTCGAGTTTTACTTCTTCCCTTTTATTTTTTAATTTTTAACCCCTGAAAGATTTGTTTAACTTTCAGTTCTTTGTGAAATAATTTAAACCATAGACTGGAAAACTGGATTAAAAAAAAAAATGTCCTGCCCTCAAGACTATGGTGAAATGAGGAGGCCGTTTTTAGAGGTGGCTAGCGTAACAACCCAGAGCTGTGCTAAGCCAACAGTGGCGGTGAGCGGAACAGGACAGAGAGCTGTCTCCTCGGGAGGAAGAAAAAACTGGCTTGAAGGAATCTTTCTGTTCAAAGTGATTATGAACTAATCGTAGACAGCCCCAAATGGATGCTTTGCAACAGCCTTTGTTTTGTAAGTCAGTTCTTCGATTGAATAGGGGATGCATCTGTCTGTGGAACCTCCATCACAGAGAAGCGAGGTGATATTAAATTTCCAGTGTGCTTTGCATGATAGTTATTTTCAGCTTTTCAAGACATGGCTTCTCTGTAGCCCGGGCTGTCCTGGGATTTGCTTGTAGACCAGGGTGGCCTCCAGCCCAGAGATCCACCTGCCTTCACCGCTTGAATGCTGAGGTTAAAGGCCCAGGGACTTTGCATGGTTTTTAAATTAGAAATTTCTAGACCTATGCCGGGCGGTGGTGGTGCACGCCTTTAATCCCAGCACTCGGGAGGCAGAGGCAGGCGGATCTCTGTGAGTTCGAGACCAGCCTGGTCTACAAGAGCTAGTTCCAGGACAGGCTCCAAAAACCACAGAGAAACCCTGTCTCGAAAAAAACCAAAAAAAAAAAAAAAAAAAAAGAGAAAGAAATTTCTAGACCTATTCTATTTTATGGGTCTGAGTGCTTTGCCTGCCTGAATGTGTGAATGTGTACCCACCTTCATGCCTGGAGTTTGTGAAGGTCGGAAGAGAGCATTGGATCCCCCCAGAACTGGAGTGCAGATGGTTGTGGGTTCTGGGAACTCGGCAGTATTTCTAAGCAAGAGCAACGGGGCCTCTTAACCATGTGGCTGTGGTGCCAGTCCATGGTTTTTACATTTTGTCCTGGAAGTTAAATACAGGGTTCAAAACATTTTGCACAAGGAAATTCTGGAGGAAGCTGTAGTATGGAAACATTGTTGTCAGAAGGACCATGGCTTGAAAGGGCATAGCTTTTGAAGGTCTTTGCCTTGAGATTACAGTTTAGGAATAAGGAGCTGAGGAACCAGGGCAGCTAGACCAAAAGTATCAGAGAGCCTGTTCTAGAATTGACTTTTAGGAGATTTCCAGTGAAGGGCAGCGCTTGGAGTCTGTTGTGGTAGTCCATGGGTGTGTATTCCTTTAGTCAGGATAGGTTAGGTAATGCTACAATAATAACCTATCCAAGGCCTTAGCAGCTTAAAGAACAAAGCTGTCCTGTTTTTGTGCTGTGTGTGGTTTTGCATGTACCCACAGCTGGGGCATGGGTTCTGTTTGCATATACATTCTGGGGCATCGGTAGATGGGATGCTCTCCATTCCTGACACCTATGGTCTCCATGTCACAGTAGCTAAGAATGGTCTCAAATGTCTTGCAGCTACCTTAAAAAAAAATCATGCACATGCTGTTTTGGACACCATATTTAACTACCAGAACAAAATGTAAAAATCGTCATGAATCTCATGTTGAAAGTGACCTATTTCCTTTCAGCTCACAATTGCCATCCACAGCCAGTCATCTGGTTCTAGACAACTGTTAAGGGGACAGAAAAAAACAACTCAATCCTTTGCCTGGAAGTACCAAGCGGTAGAAATATTTGGCAGACGGCACTAATACATATCACATATGACTTTGGATTTTATGCTAGCTCCCGATTGGTTCCAGGAACTGCAGAACGGTCGTGGGCTAGTTGGACTGTGGTCTCACGCTGTCACTCTGTAGCCCAGGGTCTCCTTTGGTAGGACTGCATCTGGGGGACTGACTACTTGGAACCCACGTAAAGTGATTCCGTAGGTAAAGATGCTTGTTCCCAAGTCTGGTGAGTTCCATCCTGCCACCTATATGACGAAAGGAGGGAGCATATTCCTGTGTGTTGTTCTCTGATCTCCGTACTCTCCCTAAACCCCGCCACAATGAATAGTTTTTTTTAAATTAAAAAGTTAACTCCTAAGTTAGATAGAACATTTAGTACATTTTGTACTTGTTTTGTTGCTGTTCCTGAGACAGGGTTTCTTTGTGTAGCTCTGGCAGTCCTGGAACTCACTTTGTAAATCAGGCTGGCCTTGAACTCAGAGATCCACCTCTGCCTCTTGAATGTGCAGCTTGAATTCTAATTGATCTCAACAATAAAAACTCGGAGTCAGCTATCAGGATGAAAGCTGAAGGATCAGAGAAGCAGAGTGGCCAGCCACTAGAGTTCTTACCTCTACCAATGCTCAGACCAAAGGGTTGATCCTGTTCCTGTGAATCCCCAGACTGCATCTCTCTCCAGGAAGCTTCAGACTGCATCTGAGCTCCGGTCTCCTCTTGTTTTCTTTTCCTCTCTCCACCAATTCATATCACTCCTGTTTCCACCTCCCTAGTGCTGGGATTAAAGGCGTGACTCCCAAGTGCTGGGACCACCTTTGTGTGAACTCTGTTTCTCTTTTAGACAAATTTAATCTGGTGGTAGCCCAGGGTGGCCCTGAACTCACAATGCTCTGTTTGTCTCTGGGATTAAAGGTAAGTCCCACCACTGCCTGGCCTCTAGTGGCTTAGCTCTTCAGTCTGATCTTCAGGCAAGCTTTGTTAGATCACAAACAAAATATCAGTGCATGAGTGCTTGGAATAAGTACGTTTGGCATCATTATCAGCTAGGATGACCTTTTAAAGAATTTCTTTGATATTTGAGTAAAAATTTACCTGTACTTTGAATTGTATATAAAATTATCAGAATTATTACCTACTTGCCTGTTAAAACATTCAAAACCACACCTTCCTTTGGAATATTTGGGTTGTTTTTCTTTGGCAGGTGGCATCTTTTCCCAGTTTATCCTGGTTTTTAAACATCTAGGAGTTTTGTTTTGGAAGATGCCCGCAGGAAGAAACTCAGTCTGAAGACTCGAGAGAATTGACTTGCTCACTTTGTCAGACAGATGGACAGACTCGGAAAGACAGACTGACTCATCAAGCAGATGAACAGGAGGAATAAAAAGAGAGTGATGGATGGCTTCTTGGATTCTAACAGTGTGTCCACACCTTGGTCATCAGGTGGCCAGATAATAGTGTGAAAAGAGAAGACTCTCGTTCCATTACCTGTCTGCATGGCTGTCTCTGTCTCAAAAGACTTCTTCCTTGTTACTTATTATTCCTTTTTATCCAGATCAGGAAGTCAGTTTCTGATTAGATGGACGTCTTTGCTATTCTTAGTTTTTGCTTTTATTTTTTTAATTAAGAAAAAAATGTAAACTTTGTGTGTGTGTGTGTATGTGTGGTGTGTGTGTGAGAGAGAGAGAGAGAGACAGACAGACAGAGAAGAGAGAGAGAGATAGACAGAGAAGAGAGAGAGACAGAGAGAGAGTGTGAGTGTGTGTGTGTGTGTGTGTGTGTTTAGGTCATAGGGCAGTCTACCAGAGTTGGTTCTTCTATCCTGTGGGTTCCAGGGATGGAACTCAGGTCATTAGACTTGCTTGGTAGCAAGTACCATTACCTCCTGAGCCATCTCTCTGACCCACTTAAGAATTTCTTTAAATGCATTCCCCCTCCCCCCGAGACAGGGTTTCTCTGTGTATCTCTGGCTGTCCTAGAATTCGTACTATAGAATAGGCTGGCCTCGAACTCAGAGATCCGCCTGCCTCTACCTCCTGAGTGCTGAGATTATAGGTGTGTGCCACCACAGCCCAGCCCAGCTTTTTCCTGGTATCTCCCCCCCCCCCCCCCCAATGAGAGTTCTGACTGTCTGGGAAGCCCTGCAGGTCTATATTCTAGTCTGAACTCAGGTTTAACCTTCACTGTGGCAACTGCTTGCTCTTTGGAGTTTATTTTCTATGTTCCAGGGAATTGCTGTTTCTTCCTGTGTCAGGGATAACAGATAGTAGGTGTTTATACACCATCCTCCCTTTTCGTAGGAAGAGTCATTTCCCACAGAGCTGGATACTTTCCTATTGGCTCTAGATGGAACTGTTACTGCCTTCTGGTGTCAGTTGTTGGACGTGGAGTTGTCTAATTACTTATTGGCTTCAGTTTGCATTAAGAAAAAAAATCCTGTTTATATCCATGCTGTTTAATGGTTATATCATATTGGAAGAACTGCTAGGATTTTCCTTTTGCAAACTCTTGAACTCAATCTTTAAAAAAAAATAAAACTTGGGGGATTCCCTTGTGCTAAAAAATAATCTTTATGGTACCATCCATGAATAGATGCCTGGCAAAGTCATATTTTTGATGGTGGAAGCAGTTATATTAAACCATTATGGGCAACTTTTCCTGTGTTGTACAGTGGTCTGCTGTAGCGCGCCACGGCGCTCTGCGCACCACGGAGCTGTCAGCTGTCATGTTCCGATGTAGCGCGCGCCACGGCGCTCTGCGCGCCAGGCGCTTTGCGCACCTCGGCGCTGTCAGCTGTCATGTTCACAGGGTCTGGCACTAAGCCCGTTGCCGCCATTTGCTAGTGTCCCTAGTAGCAAACAACTTCTGCGCACGCTCGCTACCGGCCCAAGAGTGGTTTGAATCCACCTATCAATTGCTCACACGTCTTGCTCACGCAATTGCATCAGTGTGGGCCGAGCCAATCAAGCAATGACACATCATAGGCGGACCAGGCACTGTATATATTCCCCGCGCGGTCGGGCTCGGGGTCTTTTCGCCTCCATCTTATCTTCAGTCTTCTGCGCTTCAATAAAGTACGTTCCGAGAAGAATCCTGTTGTGGTCGTCTTCTCTGCTGGCAGAGTTGCGCACCGCAGTCTGCAACAGTGAACACATGTGCTGTAGGACATTGATTCTGTCGTCATGGCTTTAGTCACAGAAAATCATAGGAACCAAGAATTTGGAAGGACAGAGATTTTTTCTTCAGAATTATAAAGCTATGAAACCTGGTCTCCATGGAAAAAATAGGTGGAAATCTGGCTGTAAATGTAAGAATGGTCCTGCGGTGATTGACATGGGGTGGGTGGAATGGTGTCTTAGAGACCCCGTCTTCTCCATATGTACACTATAAACCCCGTGTTGCATGGCACACCCGGAGAAGGTGTATGACCCCCCCCCCCCCCCCATCTTGGAAGAGCCAATTGTATCCCTGGGTCATTTGCCCTCTTTCTCCCTCTTTTAATATACTTTGTGCCAAGACGTTATCTGGCTGCTGAAAGTGAAGAATGTGGGCTGTAAAAACAAGGCAAGGGCCAGCCTGATAATGCAGTCCACTCCACACAGTGAGCTTCCGGTTCCCTGGGAGCTATGGTTACCTTTCTTTTGATTATGACCCGCTGTGAAATTGATCAGGATTATGCGGGAACACATCTACAGTGCTTTCTGACTCAGAAAAAACTTATCTCAGTCCGTGGAAGGAAAAGGAGGAGACAAAAAGCATAGAGAATAAAAATACAAAGCAAGCAAGCAATAACCCCACTAAACCCAACACATGAAACCCGAGTCTGCTAATGCATTTTAGAAACTCCTAGAATAGAGAAGATTATGTATATTCTGATTTACACACAAATCAAAATTTTGTATGCTGCGAGTGCACTATGCACCACAGAACCTTTCTGTAATTATATTCATGTCTTGTAGTGCAGGCAAATCTCTTAGGTTTTGAGTTGGTGTGAGGCAGGAAAATATCACCAACCTAGCCACAAAACATTGAAAAAAATACCCTCAAATTTCTTTTGAAAATGGTTCATTTAATTATATAGTTTTCATGTAACAACAGTTTTCAAAGTCTCAGTAAAATCACCGGGTAAGCCAGGAGTGGTGGCACATGAGTCCTAGCACTCATATGGGAGGCAGAGATAGGAGGTTCTCCGTGAAGCTGAGGCAAGCATGGCCTGGTCTACAGAGCAAGTTCCAGGCCAACCAGAGTTACATAATGAGACTGTGGTAGTTTGAAAGAAAATGACCCCAGAGGAGCTCAGGGAGTGGTACTGTTAGGAGGTGTGGCTTTGTTGGAGGAAGTATGTCACTGGGGGTGGGCTTTGAGGTGTCAGGAGCTCAAGCCAGGCCCAGTATCTCTCTCTCTTCCTGCTGCCTATGTGGCTGTAGAACTCTCAGCCACCTCTCTAGACATCTTGTCTGCCTGCGTGCCGCCATGCTTCCTGCCAAGGTGATAATGGACTAAACCTCTGAACTGTAAGCCAGGCCAGCCCCAGTGAAATGTTTTCCTTTATAAGAGTGGTGGTGGTCATGGTGTCTCTTCACAGGAATAGAAATCCTAACTAAGACAGAGACCCTGTCTCAAAATTGCTTGGTTAAAAAAAAAATATGTGCAGGTGAGACGATGCTGTAAAGAAAAGCCATTTAATCATCCTCTTGGTTTTATTGATAGTTAATGGGACTGGGTGCTTTCCCTTGCTTCTTAAAATTGATAAACTATGGAGAATAGATTTTAATGTCATCTCTTCCTTTTTCTTTCATTTAGATCATTTATTACCTTATTTCTTGACATAGTATCTCATCTTCCAGGCTGGCCTTGAATTCACTATGTAGCTGGGAAGGTGGGGATGACATTGGATTCCACTTCCTCCCCTCTCCCAAGATAGGCTCTCATTATATACCTTTGGCTGTCTTAGAACTCACTCTGTAGATCAGGCTGGCCTCAAACTCATAGAGATCCTCCTGCCTCTGCCTTCCAAGTGCAAGGATTAAAAGCATGCACTACTAAGCCAGGTTTAGCAATCTAACTTCTAAGCTAAATGGGGGGGGGGAATCAATCTGGTTGTCAGCCATGGCCAAAATCACATGTTGTCTATGTTACTCTATATGTTTCTTTCTCAATGCCACTAGGGCCTTGTTGCTTTGAAATACCAGTGCCATTGCTGAAACTCTGGTAGATTCATCCTTTGTGGGTTGGGGTGGGTTAGTAATCAATGGGAAAATTAAATTGCTTCTGAAATTGATACTTCTGGAAAGTCTTATTGGCTTCGGGATCTATAGTTCTAATTAAATGTTCATATTCCACATACAACTGATATGGTGAGCTTTGGGTAACACACAGCTATGAGAGGCATCATGAATAAGCCAAAGTACCATCCACTTCCTTATTCTACTCCCCTTGCTTGTATTTGCTTTCATAGTCTGAAATGTCCCCTAGCAGAAGAGCACCGTGCCCTGGTCACATGGGTATTTGAGAAGAATGTTTTATTGTAAGGGGCTCCAAGATCTTTTCATGCTTATTCTGGGCAGTTTATACATTTGAATTCTTCCTTTACCCAGGACCTTGAAGATAAGACAGTAAATTAAAAAGGGGGGAAACAACGCTGTGCCCCTATACTTCATATTCTGGGAAAGAAGACTGACAATAAGTATCTTTTTTTCATTGACCTTAAGCATACGAGGGAATTACGTAGAATGTTGAAGGAGGTTGGAAAATTGGAAGGGGAAAAGACACATAAAGAGTGGGGTATTGTTATTTTTTAATGTATGTATGTATGTGTACGTATGTATGTATCATCTACCTATCAATAATTTATGTAATTTTTTGAGGCAGTGTTTCTTGTCTAGCAGTCTGGCATTGAACTTGATATGCAGCTGAGGATGACCTGGAACTTCTGATCCTACTGTTCTCGCCAGAGTGCCACGATTATAGGCATGTGCCAGCACACCTGGTGTGTATGGTGCTGGGGATAAACCCGGGTTTTGTACATGCTGGTTGAGCACTCCACCAAATGAGCTCCATTCTGAGCTGTGGATTTTAAGTGGCCAGCAAGGCCACACTGGACAGTTGCATTTGAATAAAACTGGAGGGAAGTGAGGACACCTGCCATGCAGAGCATAAGATATCAAATCTCCCAAACTGAGCAGGTTTGGTGGCCGGCGGACTAGGAATTTGTGATGGCTCTGGTACTCATGTTTGGCTTTTAGACTTTTGGCCTGTGTGTCCTAGCATCTTCCTGGTGGCAGGGGGTGTGATGAAGTGGAGGGAGGCATCTTGTAAGTTAAGTGACTTGAACCCATTTTTGTTGTCATGCTGAGAAGGAACTGAAAGGCTGGAGGAAGGGAAATCGGCTCTACTGTTGAACAGATTCAGGTGAAGGATGACCGCAAATGGCGTTAGGCTGAGAGCATGTTTTGTAATGTATTTGCAGAGTACAACTGAGAGATTTAAGGTGACATGTGAAAAGAAAGGGGAAAGAAGGATGACCCCCAAGGTTTTGACACAAACCATAGAAAGGTGACCACTTTTCCCTGAGGTGAGGATGATGGGATTGTAGTTTGGTAAGAAACTTCAGTTGTTCCATGTCTTGGTTAGGGTTTCTATTGCTGTGAAGAGACACCTTGACCGCAGCAACTCTTACAAAGGAAAACATTTAATTGGGGTGACTCACAGTTTCAGAGGTCTAGTCCATTGTCATTATGGCGGGGAGCACGGCGGTGTGCAGGCAGACATGGTGCTGGTTATATCTTGATCAGAAGGCAACAGGAAATGGACTGAGTGTCGCAGGGTGGGATGGAAGTTTGAGCAAAAGAAACCTCAAAACCCTGCCACCACAGGGACACACTTCCTCCAACAAGGGCACACCCACTTCAATAAGGCCACACCTCCCGATAGTGCTGCTCCCTATGATCTTATGGGGGGCCAATTGCATTCAAACTCCCACATTCTTTTGGATTTGTGAAACTGGAGATTCTATTAGACATCAAGTAGAAGGACACGGAGGTGACAGTAAATCAGCTACTTCAATGAAGCTACAACTTCAAGTCTTGCCTTACAGACGTACTGTAGAAATTCTAAATAATAATTAAGTGTAATTTCATTCTCAGGCGATTAAAGGAAAGATGTGATAAAAGGAAAGAAAAAAAGATCTTTTCAACGTTCAGAAACCTTGAAAGGAGGCCAATGTTAATAACCTTCCATTTAACATTAGATTCTTCTATTATTAATGTGAATTTTAAAAGTCATTATAAAACTAAATAGTCATTAGAAATCACCTTGGGCTGAGTGCTGAGAGAATTTTTTTTACTTCAATAGATTTTAAATAAATATTTAATGATGATAATAGAGAGACACAGAAAGTCGGTGGGAAATTTGCATGGATCACAAAGAAGCCATGGAGAATTTAAAAAATCTGATTGGAACCTTTTGTAATAAAAGTTCTTTGTGTTTTTCTCAGAGTTTTGAAGTCAAAGCATTTCCTAGAAATAATCTCATTCAGCTGTAGTGAGACTAGGCAGAACACACAATATTATTCCTAATTTATAGATCTGGCAGGGGAGAGAGGAAGAATTCACAATAGAGTTGCTTTGTTCTTGGGGACTTGCTGGCTAAACAAGGTTTTTGAGCCTGCAGTTTTCTATTTCAGATGTGTTGTTTTCCAGAATAACAAGATTGTTGTGATTGTTTTCTCTACTCTAAGAAGCAAAAAGAATCCTTGTGCTCCCTCTTCTGTCTCCCATTTTAGCTCTAAATGGCCATTTGCAAAAACATTCATATTAAAGAGAGGTCCTCACTCTCATTCAGGAGAGCTGCTTCTCATAATCTAGATTTCCAGCTTGGGGGTGGGGGCTTCTCTTAAGATGTTTGTGAAAGACAGGTCTTCCAAGAGTGAGATATCAGAAGTGGAATTATTCCTGTGGCCAAATTGCAGGGTACAGTTTCCATAATCAAGTATTGATATATGGGATTTGTGCGTATGCAACTTTTTAAAAATAACATATTTATTATGTGTATCAGTGTGAAGGTGTCATCAGATCACCTGGAACTGGAGCTATAGACAGGTGTGAGCTGCCATGTGGGTGCTGGGGAATTGAACCTGGGTCCTCTGGGAGAGCACTCGAGCCCCATAACCATTGAGCCATCTCTCCAGCCCCTTGTGTGTATGCAACTTTTATTTCCATTAAAGCAGCAGTTCTCAACCTGAGGGTCATGACCCCTTTGGGGGCTGAATGACCCTTTCACAGTGGTTGCCAAAAAACCATTTGAAAACACAGACATTTCCATTATGATTTCCTAACAGTAGCAAATCATAGTTACGAAATAGCAATGAAAATAATTTTATGCTTTGGGGTCACCACATCATGAGATTTTAACATGTGTTAAAAGGTCGCAGTGGGAACACTCAGACATCCTTATCTTTGCTGCTTTTGTCTTTTCTTGAAGCCTGCTGAAAACATCACTCGCCAGCCAGGACACCTACGACAAGGGAGAATTTAATGAAGAAGAATGCATTTTAACTTGGGCCCCAGCTACTGAGGGGCTCACCAGAGACATGGCTACAAAATCAAGTGTTTCTTTAGCCATAGACTTCAAGCCACCAGCTCCTCCGACGCCAGCTTCTCAGGATACCAACCCCTGGGTATCCAAGCTGAAGCTCCACCCGCTCCTGCCAGCCATCCTGCCTCCTTTTAGTGAGGTATCCTGGACCGCTCTTCAGGAATGGTGTCGCTGTCATAACTTGAGGACGGATGGCAAGAAAGTTAATCTTCTTGAATCTCCAGAAAAACTCTTATTTGAAACAAACATGTCATATTCCCCAAACATTTCTTGAAGCCAAAATGAAGCCAGTTCTGAAGAAAGCCAAATGGTCATCAAAGGACCTGGGCAAAGTTTGAAGAGGAAGAGAGAGGAGGATGATATCGTTGAAGTTAGAGCTTCAGAAAGGGAAGAATGGTCTTGGGAGCGGCTCAGCCTAGGGCTGTGAATGGCGAGCCTCTTCCCTCGGATATCATGACCTTTCTGCTGCCAGTCACTGGACGCAGGTGGTGCAGCGTCCGTGGCAGACAGTTCTCTGCAGATGCGCGCAGGCCATACCTGGGTTCCAGACAGTCTCCCAAAGGATGGCACCTCTCTTCCGGTTGCCAGGCTGTGTTCTCCCATGCCCAGGAGTGGAAGATAATATGCTGTGTCCTGAATGTGTCCACAGCCATAGGAAGATGAGGAAAAATTTTGAAAGAGACAAATGCTCTGAAAGGAAATACAAAATGGCTACCTCCAAACCTGCCACCTTAAACTGACGGTAAGGTTTCCTCAGGCGAATGGGCACGTCCTATCATGGCTACCCTGTGTTGGACTTGCTCAATGCTCTTTTGTTCACAGAGTCTAGAGAACAATTGGGGTGGATAGATGTCTTATAACAAAATAAAATGTTTGTTTTCAAGCAACTTAGTTAAAGAAAGTGCCTAACTGAACTTGAGAGTACAGGAAAGCAGTTCCTCAAAGAGATGGTCCATTATAAATAGGTGGGGTTTTGTTGTTGTTGTTATAAGAAACAGCATAATTTAAAGCCGGCTAGTCTGTTCTGAACTACAGCACTGGCCATCTGTATTGACTTAAATTTCTGGGTTATAATCTGAATTAAAGGTGTGTAGATGTTTTCTTAAAAAGGTTGCAGTGTTAGGAAGGTTAGATTGAGAACCACTGCTTTAGAGGTTATGCATGTGCAATGCAAGAGATTCAGTCATCAAAGTATCGTTTTTAGCACTTGCTGGATGGAAAATTCCATTGAGGGAATGAGCTTTGATAGAGGTAAGCACAATGTGTCTTAGGACTGCATAAGAGTTCCGCTTTGGAGAATATGGTTGTAAATGACCCATTTCTTAGAGGAACTCAGGGCAAGGATTGGTTAAGCTTGTACTAGTTCCTCAGTTCTTGGACTAGTCGCTGTCGGAAAGACCAAACCTTGTTGGATCTAGGTAATGTGGTTGGAGTAATAGGATTGGAAAAGCTACAGGACCACAGAGGCTGGGCAAGGAGAGAGAAGCCCCCAAAGCAAAGAAAGACTATTGAGGAGGGAAGGGATACAAAAAAAAAAAAAAAAAAAAAAAAAAGAGCCACACTGATCCTTAGTTGTTAGCATGTGTGCCTAGGCAGTATCCCCAAGAAGGACTTTCAAGTGGTCAAAATGGTTTCCTAGAGGTGCTTAATAATCAGCCTGTGACATTGGACTAGTCTTGTCTACTAGTTTAATTGTGAGTAGTTTTAAAAATGTGTCTGAGTCCTAAAGACAGATTCTGTGTTTTCCTGCTGTCTATGCATCTATTTCTTATAGACACAGGGGAGGCTTGGATGGTTCAGGCGATGAGAGCCATGTCTAAGGAGGGGCAAATATAAGAATAAAAAGAAAGTTACCTAGCCAGAGAAAATTGAGGTTGGCTGGAGAAGAAGTTATGGTGATCAAAATAGCAAGAGATAAAACGCTTTGTGTTTGTTGTATGTGAGAGAGCCTCTCCTGCCGGTTTAACTCAGCTAATTTTTATCAAGTACTCCTCAGTGCCAGTGATATTCCATGCTTTTCACATGTATTAGTCCGTTTAACCCTCCCACCCCAATCTGTGAGACAAGCAAGGGCAATTTCAAGAATTGGAAAATTGCTGGGTGCTCATGACTGATGAGCATCAGAATCGATGCCAGACACCCGGGGTTGCTTCCCATCCCTGTGCACCGGTAATTACTGGTCTGCATGGGTCTTGCTTGTTCACTGCCATTGTAGTAGGCTATCGTACAGTGCTGTAACTCTGGCAAGCATGCATGGTGTAGTGTTGGAAATGGGTTTCAAACCAAAGGCACCTAGACCGTAGGCCTGTGGAGGAGGAAGAGCAAATCCGTTCTTTAGAAGAAGAACATGAGTGAATGCAAGACCCACAAAGGCAGCTGCTGCGTTCATTTGTTATGATATTCCTTGCACCCCTCCTGAAACTCAAAAATATATATTAAATGAATGATTAGACACCTTATTTCATATTGGAGAAAGGCAAAAAGGCTGAGTCTTTAGATAAGAAAAAAGAACAAAGGTTTAAAGTAAGAAAATCGTGTTAAGGGCACCAAGGGATGGGATTTGAGAAATATTAACGTGTGTACAGTTGTGTGCCAGGTTCTTTTGACAGTGGAGGCGGCATTGCCATTTGCTGGGGCAGCAAATACGACGAGGACGGGCAGCCAGCACTGGCTATGGCAAAGGCTAAGAGCTCCTCTTGCCAATGCGGAATCTGTCTGTACTTGCCAGGGAGGCAATCAGACCTAGAATCCAAGGTGATGTAGGCCAGTGTGAGTAATCGGGGCTTAGTGGAAGTGAAAGGCATGAGGAGAGACAAACTCATCCAGAAAGAGCACCGAGAGATGAAAGACAGCGGAATGAACCAGGGGCAGGCGAGCGAAGAGCCGTAGTAAGGAAAATGAGAAAGAATAACCAGAGAAGGAGAAGAAACCATGAACACTGTTGGAATGTGTAAGGGCCTCAGAATGTGTGGTTCTCTGATCTTCTCTTAGGAGCAGTGTGAAAAAGTAGACAGGAAGCAGGAGTGAATTAAGACTGTTGGATTTTTCTGGATAATAGTGGCTGGTCATATAGCATCACACGGAAAGACTCGGGGTCAGGGTAGACGGGACAGGAAGTGAGCCTAGGAGGGACGTAATTAGAAGTTGGTTAAGGATGGGAGGTCTCTGTGAGTCAAGGATGGGGTGTGGTGGGTGTCAAGGACTCAATCGCTGCAGGGTTAGGAAGGCCTGGTCAGAATGGGGTGATGAAGTTTGGACGTAATTGATAACAAGGTCCAAAGGTGTGGATAGGTGTGAGCCACGAATGTATTAGTCAGTGGTTGCCGAAGGAAAATCATCAATGGGTGTTATTACCATAGAGATTGGTGTTATCGTTAATTGGCTCATTATTTCATGTAGGAAATACCAAGCTTTGTCTGATGAGTCGGCAAGCTGGAGACCCAGGAAAGCCAGTGCCCATAGCTCTGGTTTGAAGGCTGGCAGGTTTGAGATCTAGAAATATTCAATAAGCGAATGACGTTTGAGGCTCTTGGCGTGGAGTATCAGCTTCAGATCTGTGCGGTTCACAAGAGTGGCAGCTGTCTCTGAAAGACCCCAACCCTAGTCCCCAACTTAAGATGTTTTCATGATCATCTAGGCCAGGGCAAAACAGGATATCTATGAGCGGCAGAAACAGCCTTGAGACCAGCTGCACCTGCCAAGGGGGCAAAGCAGGATATTTGTGGGTGGCAGGAGCAGTCTTGAGAAAAACACCCAGTCCTTTGTGTATCGAAACCGAGGGGGCAGAAACTGGCTAAAACTGGCTTAAGCTAGACTTGTTTTTGTCCTGATGTTGACTCACCCCATATATTAATTTGAATTAACCAATGATGTTGCTGTTGCTATGCTTCCCCGTTATGTAACCCCAAGACCCTATAAATGCTTGCTGGAAAAATACACAGGGGGCTCAGTCTCACTGGAGTATTGAGTCCCCCGTTGGCGCCTTCGACATTAAAGAATCCTCTTGTTTGCATTCATTGGCGTGGCTTATTGAGTCTGGGGGATCCTTCCCTGAGCCCTAGAAATTAGTGTCTTTCAGTCTCATCTCATGGTACGGGTGGGAAAGAGTGTCTGTCTGGAGAGGAAACAGGAAGAATAACCTCACCTGCCTCCTCCATTGTCTTCTCCTAGGGAAAGGGTTCAACATTTCAAATACTCTCTCTACTCCTTGGAGACACAAAAGAGGTGACCTCCTTAACACCACGTTACCATGAAAACAGACAGCTTTCTCGTTAGTCATGCTATTCTTGGGAGGCAACAGGAATCCCGTTTACTCATGATCCCGTCACGACCATGAACCCTACAGCCTATCTAACATCACTGCCATTCACACTCCTCTGCCCAGGAAGAAAGATTCATTGTAACCTCTTCTCTGGGCAGCCCCTTCCAGTGGAGCGTGTCCAACAATCCTCCTTTCGCACTGAGAACAGTTGAGTTCACAGTTGGGTGGATTAGTGGTCTGTGATCTGTTCCATTCGCGGTACCTAAGGGATGACACAAAGCCAGTACCTGCGACCTTAGATCCTTAGATGATCCAAGGAACCAGCTTTGGTTATTTGTTTCCCACCTGCAGGAATCTATATTGGACAAAGACAAAACGATTCTGTCTGTACTTCTAGTGCCCCAGCTCCAGGAGGGATCAAAGCTGCGTACATATGCTGGTCGTCAGCCATTGGCTGATGGATGTTACTGTCAGTGGGGTTGGGTCTACATTGCTCCTCTGAGTGAGATGCTTGTCTCTTCCCCAGACATATGCCTTCACAGGCATACTCAGAAACAACATTTGGCAGTTACCTGGGCATTCCTTACCCAGCCAAATTGATACCTAAAATTAACATGTCTTCCGAATAGATGGTGGTGTGCTTAGCAGACCACACATGCTCAGTAGGGTCTAGCCGCCATCTTTATTTTGCTTTTCTCTAATTCTGTCAGGTTCTCTTTACAGGCACACAGGTGGATCTCTCGCTATTGACTCACTAGCAATGTTCACCTAACTCTGAATCATGCTTTATTTCCTATGGGTGACTTTCATACGGGAAAGTGGAAACAGGAACATCCTGATTTTCATAGCCTGCCTGAGTAACATAACTTCACTTGACCGCGTGTGTTTAAGGGGAGCAGAGTTAAGGAAGGAATACTTGGAATGTAAATCAGAGTTCCTGACCTGCGGTTGTCAGCTTTGAACTGTGCAGGAAGTCATTGATTACGTTACCGACCCTGATGAACTTTCTGGATCTGACTCATCTCAGATGATGCCATAAGAATACCGGGGGCCAGGAAAATGGACCTACAATTTGTTTCTTGGATTTAATAGTGTACAAGTTGGGATTCTCTGAGTATTAGTACCCCTCCAAGGACACTTCCTGACTGCAAGTTATTTAGTCTGTCTGTGGTTCGAGAGCTTGAATGTTTAGATATTGAGATGTTTCGCAAGCTGGACTGCTCGTGCTCCGAGAATGTCTGCTGAATCCTCTGCTCTAGTTCAGATTGCACACAAGCTTGGGCAATACTGAAGAAGGTATTGAACAACAAGCCGTGAATCACAGAGTAGGGGCAGTGCTGCCGCGGGTTATCCAGTCACTAACCAACATTAACCAAACATATACTGCGTGCCGATCACTGGGCTCTGTCCCGAGGACACACACACACACACACACACACACACACACACACACGAAAGGGTGTGACAGCATTCCTGCTTCCTAAAAGGGAGGCCTTTGGTGGTGGCGAGTCTGGGTAAGAGCGTAAGAGCAGAAAGGAACCATTTATCCATCCATCCATCCATCCATCCATCCATCCATCCATCCAATAAACAATTTTAAAACATTTATATGAGCTCGGCAAGGGACACAATACAGACTCACCCTGTCCTTATGTTACAATTCATAGAAGAGATAAACAGCGAAACACAAATTCATAGTATATGGCAATAAATGGAAGGTAGTGAACCATTTGTAGAACGCGGTGAAAAATACAAGAGGGGACACGTTTGTAGGATCCGTGATATGCATACAGCAATGGAGAACCCTCCCTGCTCCCAACTGGCAAGTTCTGGAACTTTATCAGAACATGGTCCCATTCATAAGAAGGCCTGTAAGAGATTTGGGCCTTCAGATGCTGCTTTGGCTATATAGGTTTGTAAAAGAAAGCAATTAGGGTATAGGGAGACCAAGTACTAGAAAAAAAATGACTTACATAGAAGAAAATTGTGTGTTAAACACTGGACTTTGAGTGACTGTCTACAATTAAAGACAAAACAAATGTGTATCCCTCCCAATAAGCGGACAAGGATGGTTGTTGGGGCTGTGGACCCCCAGATCCCGAATTTCCTGTAAACAACTTGTCATGCTTGCAGCTGCTCTGTACAAAACAACTTGTTTTCCTGTGTTTTGCAGTTGCTCTGAGCACGAGACCCTGAGGAGTTCTGACGGCAGGGGAGTGGTTTCTGGTGGGTTTGGCTGGGGCGTGGCTAGAAGTTAAGGATCCCTATATAAGCTGCTCCTGAACACAATAAAGGGGGCATTCTTGGCATTTTTGGGGAATTCAAGGATGATCCGTGTCCCCCTGTCTTTGTCTATGTGTGTGTGTCAGTCTCCAGGCCCTTGCCCAGCTCGCGAACGGTAGGATAGGGTCAGTAGTGTAGGCGGTATACTGAGGCATAGTACCATAGCACACATAGCGCAGGAGCTACAGGACCGTAGTACGCGCAGTAGCACAGATGTTACTGATGGTGTTTTCAGTTGCAGCCCTTGGGAAGCTCTGATGTTGTAATATGAGCAGCAGGGTTGCGTCCCCGCATGGCTTTACCAGAAATAATTACACGGAAACTGTATTCTTTTAATCATTGCCTGGCCCATTAGCTCCAGCCTCTTATTGGCTAGCTCTTACATATTGATCTAACCCATTTCTAATATTCTGTGTAGCACCACGAGCTGGCTTACCAGGAAAGATCTTAACCTGCGTCTGTCTGGAGTGGGAGAATCATGGCGACTCCTCACTCGGCTTCTTTCTCCCAACATTCTGTTCTGTTTACTCCACCCACCTAAGGGTTGGCCTATCAAACGGGCCTAGGCAGTTTCTTTATTAATTAACCAATGAAAGCAACAGATTAATACAAGTCCCACCTCCATCACTCTGATAGGAGGATCATGAGTTCTAGACTAACCTGGGTGACATGACAAAACCTTGTCTCTACACATACGTGCATGCATGCACAAACAGTGCACACACAATGCACAGTCACACACACCACACAGCACATATGCATTGACAGCACAAAACAACCATAAAGATCTGCATAAATGAAAATAGTAAAAAGAGCATGCAGTTAAAGGTTAAGGCTGGAGAGATGGCTCCATGGTTAAGAGTATTGACTGTTCTTCCAGAGGAACCTGGTTCAGTTCCCGGCACCCACATGGTAGCTCACAACTGCCTGTAATTCCAGGTCCAAGGGACCCGATACCTTCACACAGGCATACATGCAGGCAAATGAACATAAAAATAAATTAAAAAAAAAAGATGAGAACAGTTTTTTTTGTAAGCGCCCCTGCCTAAAGGCTCAGTGTCTTAAAGAGGTGCCAGCTGTACCTGTGACCTCTTTTATTTTACTTTAAATATTCCTATTTATAGTAACTGTAGGTAATATGAATCTATTTAATTCACCACAAGCAGCTCTGTTTTCTGAAACATTGTCTCAGTTTTCTTAACAAATAAAAACCCCTTCTTTCTCCTACTGATAGGAAATATTTGAGAAATGGAACCAGCCAAGGCTATTGCCCTATTTCCTAAGCTAATACCCAATAAAATCCCTTGCATTGGAGGGGCATAGCATAAGGCTCCAGATGCTGAGATTGTCTATAAAATCAGAGTCTCACAAATATATCTGTGTATCAAAAACATCCAGAGAGCCTTTGGTATTGTTTCTTTTGCGAGGAGGGCTCATGTAGCTCAGGTTAGCCTTGAACTTGCTATATGGCCAAGAATAATCTTAAACTCCTGATTCTCCAGCTCCATTCTCCCAGGTGCGAGACTACAGGTGTGTGGTGGGTTTATAACACTGGTTCTCAGCCTCTCTAATGCTGTGACCCGTTAATATAGGGTTGTTGTGTGGTGACCCCCAACCATAAAATTACTTTGTTTTTGCTACTGTTAAGAACCATAAGGTAAATATCTGTGTCTCCCAACAGTATTAGGCAGCAGCCCCGAAAAGGTCGCGACCCACAGGTTGAGAACTGCTGACTGAGCTGAAGCTGGGGACTCAACAGAGGGCTTCAAACACAAAAGCAGACGTACACCAATGGCAACTTAAGCTTTTTAGTTTCATTCTCTGTTCCATACTCTTTTCCTTTTCCACTTTTTTTTTCCTTTTCACAGGATCCTAAAGTTTGTAGCTTTCCTGGCTTTCTTGTCCAAACCCTGTTTTTAGATGCGAGATGATAAGCAAACCATTTAGAGAAACCAATTTCTTAGCTCAGTGTCTTTTGCCGGAAAGGTCTTAGTGTTGTGACAATCCTAAAGCAGACCTGCCTTGTTAGGAGCTGTGTGGCCCTAAGGGGCAGAGGCCCGTGATTGGCAGTCCCCTGAGTTCAGCACACTGGCTGTGGCGACCCCACCTTCCTACTTCCGTAGGCTCTTTCAGGATGTCACACCCTGTCTCCGTTCCGTGACTCAGCTTTGGTGACCTAGGGACTTTCTCACCGTGGCTCTTCGGAATTCGGGTTGCACCTTTCTTTTTTGGATAGAATGCTGTGGTTGGAATTCACCTGCCAGCCTCCTCTTCCAGCTGTTGGTGCTTTCCTCATGCTTCTACAGACAAATGACCTCTGGGAATGGCAGTACCCAGGAAGTTGTTTTCGGTTGTTTGATAGCTTGAAGCATTCCATCTTTGTGTCTGGTTGAGGATTGCTCATCATAAATCCTTTTACCCAGCCCAGGGAGGGCCAGTATCCCTAGAGAATTGATTCTGTGCATTTCAGCTTCTCCTCAGCCATGAACAAGCGCATGAATGAGCGTAAAGCACCATGCACGGCACCTGACACCATCTTGGTTGAATCCACAGCGAGCAGGGGTGGGCTTATTTTTCTGTTAAGTTGGTAACTTATTTTTCTGTTAAGTTGGTAACTATTTCATGCAATGGAGGTAATAGGAGTTGAGAGAGGGGTGCTGCCCTGTCTGTCTTACTACTGGGTAGGGGCACATTTCCCCTTACCTCCTTTTCATCCTCCCAACCGCCCTCTGCCAACACCACAGCCAAATCGCCAACTCTCTATTCACTTTCCATGACCGCCACCTCCACGTTCTCCCTTCTTTATTTGTTGTGACTGAGTTCCACTTTCCCTCGTCAAATTGTGTGTTGTGGCAGTACCCAGTTTGCCTCTTTATTTTCTATAGAAATTTCTCACTGTGCCATAACCTGTCTATGGTAGAGAGCGGTGGTTACGCAAGCTCTTACAGGTGCTTGCTTTGCCCACACCACAGCTTGCAGAGTTTCATTTCCCTTCGGGCTTTTTTTTCCCCCCCACTGGGGTTGAATTCCCCTCCCTGGGATGCATCATATAGAGAAAGTGTGGTGAACAGGTTTCCTTGGAAATATTTTCAGCGTGATGTAATACCCTTTGTTGTCAGGAGGCCCTGTGCTAAGTGTGCAGAGGAACCACTGCAGTCTTGACAAGAATCAAAGTCAAGAGGAGAGGTTGAGTGGTTGATAAGATTGCTAAAACTAGACACCAGCAAGTCAGTCCCTTCTCGCCTTCTCTCTCTCTCTCCCCCACTCTCGTGTGAGAAAACCACACACACACACACACACATATATATATATATGTGTGTGTGTGTGTGTGTGTGTGTGTGTGTGGTTATTGGGTTATTGTTAGAGATACTTCCTACCGTGAGCTCTCTGCTGATGCAAATTCCCAATCAAGCCAAATTAAAAAATATCCAGGTTTAATGGGAGTTCTGCGTTCTCGGGTGGCTCCGAGGGGGAACCAGGAAGCCACACAAAGCGACCACCAGGAGGAAGAAAAAGAGACCACATGTTCCTCTTTTGGGAGTTCATTTAAATACTTTTGGAAGTGGTCCTGATCTTCCCCCCCTCCAGGGAGGGCTCATGATCTGGCCTGCTGGGATTTGGAGTCCAGACCAATACAAACTCTTAGGCCTGGAGGCTGGGATAGATGCAAGGGGCTGGAGTCTACGCTCCCGACTTAACAGTTATACCATACATTCTACACACATGCACACACAAACATCCATATATATTCTATATCATACTTTGAATGTATGGATAATCTTTTGCTAAGGTGTAGTGTTTTCTTGTCATAAATTCCTTATTTGGAGCCCTCATTTGTCTGTTAAACACCCCTTTTGTGTATCAATTACAACGTCCAGTTTTAGTTTCTTTAAAGTAGACCAAGATCTTAAAAACAACCTAGGAAGTAAATTAAATATAGTAGCTGGCTAAAATAGAATTTTAATACTTTTCTTCCATTCTTTGTAGTTGTCTTGCCCCGCCCCCCCCGGAGTAATTTTGTGTATTTATATCACCATATAACCCTGGGTAACCTGGAACTTGCTATATAGACCAGGCTGGAATCAGACTCATAGAGATCCACCTGACTCTGCCTTCCTCATTCTGGGATTAAAGGCATGTGCCACTCCAGCACGAATCTCATTGATCTTAATAATAAAAACCTGGAGTCAGATATTAGGGGGTAAAAGCTGAAAGATCAGAGAAATAAAGCAGCCAGCCACTAAAGTGCTTGCCTCTACGAAATCCTCAGGCAGAGCCGAGCGCCTGTCTCTGCTTGCCTTATGTTCCTCTCTCTGCCCAGTCATAGCACTTCCTGTCTCCTGTCTATTCAGACCTCCAGACCTCTATGGTTCATTAAGGGCTAACTCCTCCTTCGGATCTTCAGGCAAGCTTTATTTGTTAGAGTATAAACAAAACATCACCACGTACCATCTTGCCCTGCTCCGGTGGGAGTTTGAAAGCAGCTCCAACCTTTTCAGTTGAGTTTTTATAGCCTTTAAACATTTATATCACCTTGGCTTGCATAATATGGGGCATAATCAAATTATTCTGATCGTGAATAACAGGCTACAATGGGCATAAGCAGGCCTAAAGACAGTGATTTCTTTATATCGTACATTCTAGCAGTGGGTAGCCGGTAGAAGACTGTGGGAAAAGGTCAACCTTGTTCTTGACCAGTGGTCTTTAAAGAACATGAAAGTGTGAACTGTAACCACAATAGACAGCTCCTATCTATTATATTATCTCAATTATGGAGAGCATCCTTTTACCTCTGTACGTAAATGCTGAGAGAGCGATACTATCATTAGGTAGCAATATGTATTCCATTTAGTAGGACTAAGTGGTAGAAAGCTGGTTAAAGAGGTTACTATTGAATTGGTTCAAAAGTTTACCTTGATCAACCTAACAATGTCGATAGGTATCTGCCAACTGGTTGATTTTGAAATTAAAATTGTTTGGGAGCCAGAGTTATTGGTGAGGGTAGGGACAGGACCAGAGAACTAAGCAAGCAGGTAGCTACCTAGCAGGTAGGGGATTTCCCAGAGAAGAAATGCTAGTGCTGTGTGGCTTCTAGAAAGCTCTCAGAAGACTCCCTCCATGTCTTCTCCTTCAGCTGGAACGAGACACAGTTAATGCCCTCAAGAGTCCTCAGCCCAGCTTTGACTAACCAGGTTGCCATCTTTCTGTGGGGTGTGTGTCTGAAGGATGGCACAATAGTTAATTAAAAAGGAAGACACAATCAGAGCCTCTCTTTAGTCATGGACTATGTTCCCATGGCAACGTTGCCAGGTCTGGGTCTCTTCAAAAACTTTGCCCATTTCCCAGGAGCCACTTTCCCGAGCATGTCTTCCCTTTGTCCTTCCTTCCCTTGGCTCTCTGTTCACACTGCCTCTTCCTCTTCAGACTGAGAATCTATAAGGGGACTCTGACGACTGATGTGTTCTGGGTTGTAGCATACCATACATAGTTCCACCCAGCTGTAGCAGTCTGGGGGGGGGGGCTCTCAGAGCACCCCCGTCCTTTCTCTCTGCTCTTCGTCCCCCACACTCTTGCTGAGCTCTTGTTCCTGGGTCTAGAGAGCTACTTCAAACCCCCCACCTCTGGATTGGCCTTGATAAGAGTCGGAGCTCGAAGCTGGCTTTGGGGTGGTCTGTGGAGTGACACGCTTGCAGGGAGATGGGAGGTTGTTACCTGGGACGGGCTTTTCAACCCCTTGGCTCGGTTTCAGCTCAGTTACTTAACATTTGGCATGGTCTCAGTGACAGAGCGAGGTACATGGATTGGATGACTGCTGTAACCTGATGTCACGACCCTGAACTAACAGTGTGCATATGTGTACATGCAAATGTACATGGAGATATTCAGTCTAGAAAGGGTATAAAAATGTTTAAAAACTCACGCAGGCAATAAGTATAGGGAAGCAATTTTCAACCTGTGGATTGTGACCCCTTTTGGGGGGTTGCATATCAGATATTTATATTATGATTCATAACAGTAGCAAAATTGTGGTTATGAAGTAACAATGAAATAATTTTATGATTGGGAGTCACGGCAACATGAGGAGCTGTATTAAAGGGCCGCAGCATTAGGAAGGTTGAGAACCACTGCTGTAGGGACTTATGGTCACTCAGGCAGTAAGTTGGATCTAGGATTTGAACCCCATTCCTTTCATTTGACTTTCTTGGCATCTGAGCAGGTTTGGCATTCTTCTTCTATGAAGGTTGCTATTTAAAGACTTTAAGTAAAGGGATTAGTTCTGTAGTTTGCAGACGTTTAAAAACATCACGAAACCTGCTATTTAAACGAAATCTTGTGAAGTTGCCAAAAATGCAGAACGGGCTAAGTACAAAGCTGGTTAAAGCAGGTGGGTGGAGGGTGCTTACAATCATCTCCATTACTCTGTGTCTCATCCTACGGCCCCTCAAGGCCTGCGGAGAAACACGGTTCAGTGACATGGATTAGTGTAATTACACATATCCATCTAATTCACATGCCTCACAAAGGGTGTGTCCTGAGAGGTCATTGTCCTTCCCATATGGCCAACATAGGCTCCTCTTCCTGAAGAATCCTCTTCTGGTGAATCCATCCACCCACCCATTTGTACACTCATCCATCCATCCATCCATCCATCCATCCATCCACCTACCCATCCATCCACTCAACCACCCACCCATCCATATACTCATCCACCCATGCATCCATGCATCCATCCATCCATCCATCCATCCATCCATCCATCCATCCATCCACTCAACCACTCACCCATCCATATACTCATCCACCCATGCACCCACCTATCAATCCATCCATCCATCCATCCATCCATCCATCCATCCATCCATCCATCCATCCTTGTACCCACCCACTCATCCATCCACCCAACGACCAACCCACCTATCCACCCACTCATCCCCCAGTCCATCCATCCATCTATCCTCTATATTCATTCCTTTTGAATCCATTTGGTTGAACATTTGATATAATTTATATTTATGATCACACTAGCTTATCTCATTACTGCAATGGAACATCTGACATTAAAATCCAGGGAGACTTTTATTTTAGCATGAAGTTTTAGAAATTTGAGTCAGTAATCCTCTGCTGTGCTGATGATGGGCCGGTGGCAGGCAGAACATCATGGCAACAGATACATGTGGCAGAATGAATCAGGGAAGAATACAGCCATTAAGAACATGTTTCCAATGACTTCCTCCTAGAAGATGTCCCTGCCCTTACTTTTTGATACTTTCCAATAATGCCATTGTATTGTGAATCCATCAAGGGATGAGAACTTTGATTAGGTCAGCATCTTCAGGACCCATCACCCTCAAAACCCAATCAGCTAACACACCCCCAATACGCATGCCTGTCGGGGAGACTTCATATTTAAACAATGCTGCTTAAGATACTTAAAATTTATTCTCTGATGATTTCATATCTCTTTATAATGTATCTTGATCATATCCAGCCCATGTCCCTCTTCCACTCTCCTTTGGCTTCCTAGTGATTCCTCCTCCTGCCTTCCTCTCCTCCGTCTTTTATAGCCAACTGAGTCCCATTCGTGCAGCTTGCGTGTGCATGGGTGTGGATCCACCCACCAGAGCACGGACAATTACCAACAGCCACATCCCCGCCCCAAATGATTCCTCCTCCCTTGGCAGCCATCCCTTGCCAATTACTCCTCAGTTGGGGGTGGTACCTCATGAGCCTTTCTTCTATCCATGTGAACTGTTAACTAGTTGTGTTATCCGGCGGTGTGATTGAGACAAAACAACAAACCAAATCCATGGTCTTTTGAGTTGCTGCGGTTGCTGCCGGCTCTAAAACATTGGAAGCATCCTTTCCACCCTCTGAGCTCAAGATTCTTCATTTCATTGACTGGATAGAGATGAACCTATCTTCCCCACAATATCAACATGAAAGTCCTTGGCAAATTATAAGTATATATTACATGATAAATGCAAGTCATATTCTTTTTAAGCTCATCAATCAAATTTTGTTTAACAAATACTCCCTGTCCGCCCCCCCCTTTTGAGACATGGTTTATCTGTGTAGCCCTGGCTATTTTGAAACTCCCTCTGTAGACCAGGCCTTGAACTCAGAGATCTATCTACCTGCCTCTGTTCCTTGAGTGCTGGGGTTAAAGGTATGTGTTACCATACCCAGCTAATAAAATATTCTTATTAATTAAGTTAGCAATATTTGAAGAATAAAGAATGTTTATTAGAAATAGGTGTACAGACATGAGGAAACTTTCCATGTGATGGGAATCTCTATTTTGATCTGAATGGTGGTAACATGGATATTAAAGGTGTAAATATTATTTTATGCTTGGGAGTAGTGTATTTTATAAAATGTGATAATTCTATACATAAAATGGTACTGAAAACAGCAGAATTATGTCAATCAGTTAAAAAAAATTTTAAGGACAGTGAGGGCTCAGGATCATAGCCACCCACTGTCATTGTGTCTTCACAGGGTAGAAATAGCATTGATTAAGGAGAAGTATTAGTTTTTTTTCTTTTTTTCTTTTCTGGTTGTGTGTGAGACTATGGTATATATATGTGTGTGTGTGTGTGTGTGTGTACATGTGTTCATGTGCAGTGTGTGGCACACATGTGCCTGTGTGCCTGTGTGTGGAGGCCTGAGGTTGGCATCAGAACTCTTTGACTCTTCCTCGATAACCTTTTCAGCATATGCTTTTGACACTGGGTCCCACCACATAGCCCTTGATGTCTGAAACTCTACATTGGTAGCTTTGAACTCACAAAGAACTTCTTGCCTCTGCCTCCTGATTCTAGTATTTGAGATATGCACCACTAAGCCTGGCTTCTGCTTTGTTCTAAGGTTCTCAGTCAAAGCCAGAGCATGCCCAAACAGCTAATCTCACTAGCCTGCTCTCCCTAGGGATTCTCTTTCTCTGTCTTCCATAAATGGAATTACAGGAGAGCTGCCATATCCTGCCTTTACATGGGTTTGAGGAGTCTAAGTTCTGGTTGTTTTCTGTGTAGGCAAGGTGTTAATCGCCGAGCCATCCTCCCAGCCCTAGTTAATCTTTTTGCTGCTCTAACAGTGTATCTGACTAAGGCAGCTTAAGGAACAAGGGTTTATTTTGATTTATGGTTTCAGGACATTGTAATTCTGAAGTCATGGAGGAAGGAGTGTGAGGTAGCTGGTTAGATTGTATCTTCAGACAGGAAGAGAGATGAACACTTAGGCTGAAACCCTTCTCCCCTTTAAATTCAGTTAAATATAAAATCCAAAATAGGTTTTTTACCTTGTTATTAATATTTGGATTTCCAGGGGTCTCAGCTAATCAAAAGTATATTAGCTTTGTGTTACGATAATGAAATACCGGAGGTAGTTAACTTAGAATGGAAAAAGGATTGTTTTGACCCGGTTCTAAGGTCCCAGCACCATCAAGTGTCCTGATTGATTTGGGACTCTGGCGGGGACAGTACATGAACAGTTATGGAGGGACACGTGGCAGTGAAACACCTGTTTATATCATGAGCCAGGAGGCAAAGAGAGAAGGGAAGAGTCACACGTTCACATTTGAGGGCTGTCTTGGTTAGTTTTCTGCTGCGGGGAAAAGGCGCCATGACCAAGAGGACTTATAAAAAGAAGACTTTAGATTGGGAGCTCATAGTGCTAGAGAGCTAGAGTCTATGGGCATCGGGGCAGGGAGAGCATGGCAGCAGTCAGGCAGACATGATATGGGAGTGATAGCTCAGAGCTTACATCTTGATCTACAGTCCTGAAGCAGAAAGAGAGCTAACTGAAAAGCCCACCGCAGTGATAAACCACTGTAAAGGACGTTTTCTGTCCTGACTGCCCAATCCCAGATAACAAACTCAGAGGTTGAAATTATTTAAAAATGCTGGTCCAATAGCTCAGGCTCAATACTACCAGCTCTTGTATTTTAACTTAACCCATATTGCTTATTTCTGCTCTGCCATGTGGCAGTACATTTATTAGCATGGCACACTCATCTGCTCCCTCTGCATCTGGCTGGCGACTCCTGACTCTGCCCTTCTCCTTAGTTTGGTCTCCCTGCCTGTACTTCCTGCCTGGCTACTGGTCAATCAATGTTTTATTAAACTAATTCAAGTGTCAAAATCTTTGCAGTGTACAAGAGGAATATTCCACAGCATACCACTTCCAACAAGGATACACTTCCTGATCTTTCCAAAGAGTTCTACCAACTGCAGACCACACACTGAAGTATGAGCCACTGGGGACCATTTTTATTCAAACTGCTACAGAGAGAAACACTCCAAATTACCTAAGAACTTCCGATCAGGCCTCGCCTTCTTCAGGTTCACCATCTCACAGTAAGGTCACTTTACCACAGGATGTTAGGGAAATAGTTAAATCTCAACTACAGCATTAAAACTTTACAACAATGTAGATATTAGCTAATATTTCAGTTTGAGGGAAGGAGCCAAAGTCTACACTCCATGGGAACAATGGGCTTATCAATTACTCCAGAAAATGAATTAGCAAAAGACTTTGGTCACAGCAGCGATAACATAGCATTCATTCATAGACCTCTGGTGACATCACTTAGGACAAAGCACTTGGCCTCAAAAGGAGAACAAATACTGGCCTTTTGAAACTAATTTGTGTATTGAATTATATATTATGATCTCTGTCTGTCTCTCTGTGTTTCTGGCATCCCACGTGAAGGAAATGTTACCATCTATTTCCAGAAACAATTTGGCTGACTTCTTGGAAACCCTTCCCCTGTGTTTGTACTTTGCTATCTGTCTATTATTTTCTACCCACAGACTGGCCATAAGGACAATGGGAGCCTGTCAAGCTCTAAGATTGAGCAGCCTCCTATTTTTACATGTCTGGGCACATGAGGAATCCTATTGAGGGGGAATGTGGGGTCATGGAGAAAGACCCAAAGAGTGTGGAATAACTGAGGAGCAAACCACCAGCATCAGTACCTCCTCCTCAACATCTCTCCTTCCCTGTTACTGCCACCATTTCCATGACTCTCTCTCCATCTACATTTCCTGTACATCTTCTTTTTCTGCTGCTACCACCTCTTCCACCACCACCACCACCACCACCACCACCACCACCACCACCACCACCACCACCACCACCACCACCACCACCGTACTGCCACCTCTTCCACCACCTCCTCCACCTCCATCACCGTTTCTTCTACTTGTACGTCTATCATTACCTTCATGTACAAATTTTACATAATTTAACCAGCCATATCTAAACCAGCCATATCTAAACCAGCCATATCTAAACCAGCCATATCTAAACCAGTCATGTCTAAACCAGCCATGTCTAAACCAGCTATATCTAAGCCAAGCCATTGACTTAACCCTCCAAAATTATCTTGGCATGACCATTGGAGAAATACGAGTTATATGCTTGCATTGAACTGTAAGAAAATAAATTCTTGACTGTCAGAGCTATGAACTATAGTAGAGATTAGCCATAATCTAAGTTGAAAATCAAGAATTAGCTGAGTAAACATTCTATTGTGATATATGGAGGCAAGCCGGTTGTGAGAATCAAAAGTAATTGCCTTCAGGAAATAGGAAGTAAGACCACAACTTTGATAGTTGAAATTAAGTTAAACATTAACCAAAATGTCTCCTAAGTCATTTTAGCCAAATAAGTCTTTAAAATTAAAGCTTAAAAAATTTTAAACAGCAAGGTAGACAGCCAGTAGATAAGAGTTTTCACTGAGAATGAATATCAAATCTCAGAATTCTTTCATCAGTAATGAATAAAAGACCTTAACGCACCCTTCTCAGAAGGGACTCTGCTAGAAATAGATGATCTGCAAATAGACCTTGTCATCCATGTTCCTCTTCTTCTAGGGGACGGTAAGAATTTCAGGAAGTGCCTCTCTCAATCTGGATAGCTTATGAATATATATATCATAGTCCAACATGTTGGCAAGACACTTAATCCTGTGGCTTTGATCCCACTTCAATGCCTGCACTGAACCATAGCCACACATATCTGACACCTCCTCCCAGTGTGTCAATCTCAGTTACAGGGTGTGAGTATGCCCCTCACTTTTTGTTTCTGCCAACATCTTAATGTTTGTAACATAACAGAAATTGTATGGAAATCACAGCAGGACCTGACCTCTTATTTTTACATAAAGGTTGTCTTTTCCTTCCTCATGCCCAGGAGCCAGTAGTTGAGTTGCTGTCATAGTAACAGGAGAGAGGTTGTGGAAGTTGGAAGAGGTGGGTATGCTGCTATTGTCGTTTCGTGTGCCAACCACACACCATCCAATGTAGTGGCAGCAAGAGTAGTTTAGCCGCAGCAAAGGATAGGATGTGCAGATGCGCTTAGCTCTGAGAAGAATGTTTTGAATATAAAAATGTTATGTTCATTGGTCATACCCTCAGTCTCCACGTCCCATGCTTCCTTTCAGTCTGAGTCTGACATGGAGGCATCGGCATCGACAGCTGAAATCTTAGTCTGCTGGGAAATTTTTCTTTGCCAACCTGCCTCACGACTAAACGATCCTCTCATTTGGAAGCCTTCTCTCTGCTAGCAGAACCCGTCAACCTGTACCCTTGGTCAGTCAGTTTCATCATCAGTTGGAGGCTACCAGACGCTCCCAGGTTAATCCCAGCCCTTCCAATTCCATCGTCATGCAAAGATGAAGTAACAGTGGGAGAATCCGTGTGTTTGGTAACACGGCCAGCTTTCATTTGCCTCCCTGCTACTTAAATCCGTTCAGTTTCTCATAGACAGTTTGGATGTTCACCTTCCTAGACCTGGATGGAGTGGGGAGGACCTTGGACTTTCCACAGGGCAGGGAACCCTGACTGCTCTTGGGGCTGGAGAGGGAGGAGAAGAGGAGTGGGGGGAGGGGGAGAGGGGTGGGAGGAGGGGGAGGGAAATGGGAGGCGGGGAGGAGGCGGAAAATTTTTTTTTTCAATTAAAAAAAAAAAAAAATCCGTTCAGTTTTTCCAAAGCTGTCTGGCACATTGTAAGTGAGGAAACTGGAAAAATTCACATGCCTCAGATTGATCACCACTACCGTCCGGCTGTGATTGACTTTCCTAAAACCCATCGGTCACTTTGTAGTGGTGGCTCGCACTTTTCATCCCCACACTTGGGAGGCAGAGGCAGGTGAATCTCTGTGATTCTGAGGCCAGCCTGGTCTACAAAGTGAATTCCGGGGCAGCCAGTGCTACACAGAGAAACTGTCTCAAAAGACCAACCAACCAACTAAATAAAAACCAAAATTCATTAATCAGTCACTACTAGTGTCAGAGACACAGTGCTAACATTGGCAAGTTCCAACAAACAGTTCCTTTGCAACGCCTGGATTTTGATCAGGAGTCACCTTCAAATCTTTAGCTTTTTCCTGCTATAGAGAAAAACACTTCTAAATCCCTTGCTTGATTTTTTGCAGCCAGTTGCCTATCATCCTTGTCTGTACTTCCTCAGGCTTTAGGTCATGACTAGGTTCCCAAACAGGGTGCTTGCCTTTTCTGAATGAACTTATGTTTTAGGAATCATAACCAGATGCTAGGAGGCAACCAGTCTTTGTTTGGTGGGCACTGACCTGGTGTGACAACTTATACAGCGACCTGTGACCTTGACGCCATTTTGTTTATTTCCTCTTCCCTGCCACTCATGGCTTGTTCTCTCTGTCTCTGTTTTGTTCCTGTTCCTTATATTCATGAGAACAGCTTCTACTCTTGTCCTTTTCTTCTTATTTGCAATGTTCTTCACTGGTGTTAACACCATTCAACTTGTCGTCAGCCCTCTTGTGAAGAGCCTCAGGCATTGCTTCAATGTCAGTGTTCCTTCTGTCTCTCCAAATGCCTGCGCAAAATTTTGGGTACTTGTGCACACATTGTGGAAAAGCCTGCTCCAGGCCTTGATTCTGATTCTTTCTTTTACTATGCAACCATCAAATAGGTTTTTAATTATCGACTTAGTTTTTCTTTTCAACTGTATGATGAGAATGATACCCCTTATTGCACAGGTTATGAGGAATAAACCTGATAGTATATATGAAACGATGGGAAGAGGAGAAGCACTGTCATAGGCACTCAACAGCTGCAAGCTTTTCCTACTGTTAGGTTTTGTTTATCACTGGCCACTGTTGTTTCTAATGCACTATCCACTTTGTAGCTTCTAAGAAAGAAATGTGTAGTAGAGGAAATTTGGAATAAGAGAGGAAAAGCCAGCCACTGTAAATGGAGATATTGTTTCCTTTCCCCAGCTGCTCAGACCTGAATAATCACATAGAAATTATATTAATTACAACACTGTTTGGCCAATGGCTCAGGCATATTCCTAGATAGCTCTTACATCTTAAATTAACCAATTTCTATGAATCTATATATTGCCACAGGGCTGTGGCTTACCAGTAATGTTCTGGCATCCATGGCTGGCTTTTAACTCACAGAGATCCACCTGCCTCTACCTTATGAGTACAAGGATTAAACATGTGCACCATCATACCTAGCAAATGAAATACCTTTATTCAGAGTTTATGAAAAATATTATATGCATTTATTTAATTTGAGCATAAGACTTAAACCTAAAAAATATTTGTTTTGCTTTTTTTATGGTTTTTGAGACATAGTTTTTCTGCGTAGCTTTGGAGCCTGTCCTAGAACTCACTCTGTAGACCAGGCTGGCCTCAAACTCACAGACATCCACTTGCTTCTACCTCCCAAGATAAAAATAATTTTTGAAAGCCCGCCTTTCCCTATCACAGAAGAGGAGGGGAAGAGGGAGAGCGAGAGATACCCTGGTGGCAGTTATGCTGAAAAGTCCATTTGTTTTGGCAATTCACTTAATCTATTAATTTTGGTCATGGCCACTCTACTGAACTCAACTACGATTCACAGATCTTCTGTGACTTTTATAAACTTTCCATGATCTGTGGCATGGGCTCAGTGTAATAGGAGAGGAATGGTATCTATGTGTGTGTGCGCGTGCGTGTGTGCTTGTGTCTGTGTGCGTGTGCATGTAATCAGGGACAGGACTTGGAAGACAGATAAACCGAATCTGTGGGCTCAATCAGATCTGAAGCTTCACTGACATGCGCATTTCTTCATACAGTGTGGCTGCTCTTGTAGCTGGGGATGAAAGTGTCTGTCCTACACGGCTGAGCATATTCAATCTCTGGTGCACGAAAAAGTACTGTTGTTGCGTCAGGAGTCATATGAGCTTTCGGGCGCATACAGCAGATGATGCAAATTAGGTCAAGGGCTAAGTGGACTCCCGAAGCTCTTCTTTGTATCTACAGCAACCGACATCTTGGGGTTGCTGGGTAGCAGACTGGTTTTGTGCAGATAAAATCATTGCCATTCATTTATTTGTGGTGCTTTACAGTAGGCTGGTAGTCATATCATCCTATGGTGTTTAAAATTTTTACTTACATTTATTAAGTAAGTGTTCGTATGTATGTATGTATGTATGTAATGTGCATACACATGCCACAGCATCTCTGTGGAGTTCAGAGGACAGTTTTCAGGGATTCATTCCTTCCTTCCACATCAGGGGACCCAGGAATTGAACTGAGGTCATTAGCCTTGGGGGCAAGTGCTTTTGCCTACTGAGCCATCTTACCAGCATTGCACATGGTGCTTGATGCAGAGTGGACTCGTACCATCTGGGGAAATGAGCAATCACCCTTGCTGGCCTCGCAGGACCAAGCAAAAGAATCTGAAAATCAGTCTCCTTTTCCTGCAGGATGAGGCGCAGCTATTTCAGGACGGCCTGATGGGTGAGAGTACTCATGATTCACGGAAAGGGTAGATAGTAGAATATAAGATTATTTATAATTATGAAAATAGACATTGTAAAATTTAAAAAGTTAAAAAAGGTACCTCCGTGCCTATATTGCCCCAGCTCTTAGGGGCAGGAGTTGCAGAGCCGTGGATAAGGAAGGCTATGGTGGTCTAGCACCCTGCATAGCTGGGCTGGACATCTGTCAGACTAGCAGTTGGTATATCACATGTTTCCCAGTCTGTTTCCTCACTTAGAAAGTATCAATGATAATACAACTATTATTGTGAGTTTAGAGACAGAGATGCAACTTTATTAGAATGGTGTGCTCACTATTTACTTACTTATTTACCTATTTTCTTGAGATTGGGGTCTCACCATGTAGGCCTCAACCTCTGTTTATAGCTCTTGACTGGCTTTGAACTCATGATCCTTTCAGCCCTGTGTCCCGGGCGCTGGGGTTACAAACGTGTACCTTCATGCCAAACTGGTATTTATATTTCCTTCTCTGAAAAGCCAGTCAATTCCACAAGAATCTTAATGTCTTAGACTTATTTCTCAGAACTCCTCCTTAATTTGCCCAGGGTGTCACAGACATGAGATCCTTGGCTAGCTCGTACGAAAATGCTTCCCTGATTACAGAGAGACGTGTTTGCTACAGCAACGGGAGTCCTGGTGGCACAGGTACCCTGCAATTATTTAAGCTAGCTACTCATATCCTGCCAGCGTTGTCTTTCTGCAGAGGACATGTGAGTCATCGAGGGAATGGGACGGTCTGTGCAGCTGAACCATGACCAATGGCTTGCCAGTCACAAGAATGGGTTTCTGTCTTTGCTCAGTGCAAGTTTTTACCTGCTTTATTGTTCTCCGTACTTGAGCTTGTCTTTGGTTCCTTCATCTGGAAAAAAAACAGCTCTGGCAGCAGTTATTAAAGCTGCGGCTCCAGTTGGCGTGGAACTATCTCCTTCTGACTCAGACCGTTTTGTGGCGGCTGCCTCCATGTGGGGCAGAACCCTGACATTTCTACACCTGTGTGTCAGTCACTAGGTCTCGCTTAGGTTATCATCCATCTGCTCCTTTCACTGAAGGAACAAGTATTAGGATGCAGAAGCTCTCAGCCCCACCTTAGTTGAGCCAAACAATTGTTTGGGAGGAGGAAATTCCCACAACAGACTCATAATAGGGGATTTGCCATCCATCCATCCATCCATCTATCCATCCATCCATCAATCCATCCATCCATCATCCATTCATCCATTCATTTTTCCATCCACCCACCCACCCATCATTCATCCATCCATCCATCCATCCATCCATCCATCCATCCATCCATCCATCCATCATCCACCCACCCATCATCCATCTATCCATCCATCATCCATCCATCCATCCATCCATCCATCCATCCATCCATTTATCCATCCACCCACCCACCCACCCATCATCCATCCATCCATCCCATCCATCCATCCATCATCCACCCACCCATCATCCATCTATCCATCCATCCATCATTCATCTATTCATCCAAAGAGAAGTTTGGGGATTGTGTTACCTTTTATTAATATCAAAATTCATACATAACAATTACAAGATAGAATGAGGAATCCAGATTGCATCACCAGCTGCTGTGCTGTTCCCACTGAGGGACCAGCTCTCCGCTGCTCTCATCATAACCTAATTCCCAAATGACGACAGGGAAGCTCCAAGCCGTGGCTCTGCCAGCTTTTAGGCCATGTCCAAGAGCTTGTGCGGGAGCCCTTATGTCGTGTGTTGTCCACTCCCCACCCCACCATTCTTATTGGGTCATATGTATCCCCAAGGAAGACCATGCCCATTGGGCCAAACCGTCCCAATACAGTTGTCTATCATATGGAATTCCCACAACAATCCATACACTGTGTCGTAAAATAATATTGGATTTTGCTTCTAGATTTCCCTGAAATTCCCATTAATCATTCACACATCCTTTTCCAACCTCGTTTTTCCTTATTTGTTAAATGGGAATAAAAGTCTCTTAGCTAATTATCGCTATCTCTTTGGACTAATGTACCGCCACCCCCAGCCCTCTTCTGCAGATACCTTCAACACAGTGTGCATGTGTTTGCGTAGGCAGAAATGCCTGAGGTTCTGTTGATGATTGCAGGCTGTGAGGTTCTATCAGATCATATAGAAGCAAACACAAGCACAGCACAGGCAACTTCTTGGAGTCCTGTATCTAGATTCCAAAGACTATCGAGGTTCAAGGACACAGAATTCCAGTCTAGACACTTAACATTTGTGGTACTCTGAGTATATAATAGCATCTGACTTCCCAAATCTCACCTCTTCATCATTAACAAGATGATAATTGACCCTAGGTTATTAGAGGGCTATAAGAAAGTATGAGGCTACAGGGATAGCTGTGACAATCATAACAACATTCAAGTAGAAATAATAAATCTCAGTGAAATTTCTTAATTTGGTTTTAGTTTTTATCCATGGTTCAGGATACTCGTCTAAGTGTTAATAAGATAGAGCTCTTGATTCTGGTTTATAATCAAGCGCACACATATACAACTCTTTACACAGCTATCATATGCTTCCAGACTGGCTTTTTGGGAATGACATAATGGAGTCACATGGGCAGCCTCACAGCGGCAAAGTGATTTGCTGTTATTTTGATTTGAGTTCTCTCCAGCTCAGGGTGGTCACTGCAGTTTGCTCAACCCACTAAGGAAGTACTTAAAGGTTTAAAGACGTCACATTAGCTCCGCGAGGTGAACGAATCAGCTGGGGAGAAGTGAGAGCGGCAGCTATAACGGGCTGGGCGGTGGGCCTGCCTGTCTCATGTGTGCCCTGCAGCCAAGTACAAACAGGGAAAAGCCACAGGCAAGGCAGGGAAGACCTCAGTTCTCCTGGAGGGGTGCTCCCTTCTCCTGCAGGCTCTTCCTTGGTAGCCTCGCTGTAAAGGGGGTCAGTTACTCAGATCACCCAGATGTTTGCCCCAGGTCTTAATTAACTTTGCAGTGTGAGTGTTGGGGATGGGGTTGGGGTGGGAGTAGGTGGGAGGGATGGGAAAGACAGAAGATCCCTGTGGGTACCACTATTTCCCTGCCACTCTCTTTCCCTGTCACACTTTCCCACCACATTTTCCAGGCTACCCTTTCCCTTGATCCTCGAATCCAGGGAAACTCGAGGGAGCGAGGAGAAGGCATCAGGAAGCATCTGTAAGAGATCCTTGGTTTTTCCAGGGCTTGCTTCCCTAGGCACAGAAGAGAAAATTCCCAGGTCATGAGCCGCAGGAAACAAACGAGTTAACATCGTCACTGTCACTGAACACGTCATTGTGTAGCATTGGTTTCAAGCCTGTGGTGTGAAGTTCCGAGGTCAGCAGGGCATTTCGAAAAACAGGGAGAGAGAAAGAATACCTAGAG
This sequence comes from Chionomys nivalis, assembly GCF_950005125.1. NCBI lineage: Eukaryota > Metazoa > Chordata > Mammalia > Rodentia > Cricetidae > Chionomys > Chionomys nivalis. The sequence continues at coordinate 22,518,916 of NC_080110.1, forward strand.
AACGTGGCACTCGGAGATGCGAACGAGGCCAAGCAAGCTTGATGACCTTGAATGAAGATGACCTGAAAGGTAGGGAATGCGCCTGGTGGCAGTGACCAGGAGACTCCCTGGTTGTTAAACATCCCCAGGACTTGACATGGTTGCCATAGCATATCCTAACTTGTCCTGACTGACAGATACAGGAACAGAAACGTAACATTCGTGACTTCACAAGGTGTGTTCGTACAGGGGAAGAGAAAAGAACGAAGCTGCAACCTATTGGGGGCAAGAAGCAATGCAGACTCATGACAAGACACCTCTTGTTTTCACTAAGCCAGAGAACAAAGTCTCTTAAGTTCTGAGTTGTGCCTCTGTTTTGGGAAGAAAGGATCATCAATGTCTATTGTGTTAGAATGTTGGAGCCGCCATAGCAAAGGACCAGAGTCTGTGTGACTTAAACAATAGAAACTCTGTTAATAAAGGGAAATTTTCTCTTGAGTCTGGATGCTGCATGCCCAAGATCCCAACTGGGTTGGTGACTTCATTGGTCCTTTTCCTTGATATATTAATGTCTGTCTGTCTTCATCAGGTGTTCTGCTTTGTCTCATAAGAACTCCAAAGCTACAGAGAAACCCTGCCTCGAAAAACAAAAACAAACAAACAAACAAAAAAAACTCCAGTGATGCTGAATGAAGGCCCATCACAATGACCTTTTTAACCTTCATTACCTCTCTAAAGTTTTTCCCCATCTGAGCATGTTCTGAGATACTAGAAGACAGGATTTTACATATGATTTTGGGAAGATTTTGTTCAGTTTATAACAACCAAGGAATCATGCCTACTGTACCGTATATGTTAATAATGATTTTTTAAAATGTATTTTTCCTCACTGAGATGCTGCTTCTATGTTATGTCAGGACTGAAGTCTAAGACTCTGATCAAATAGTCTAGCATTCTAGGCATTTCCCTCTTTAGATAGAGCCACATGATGATGTCATCTACAAAGTTGAAGCTTGAGAACTGTGCAATAAGGTTAGAAAGAAAACAGCACCCCTGACATTGTGTGTGAGTTGATAACCTTGTGTGGGGCTGTATTCATAGCTATCCTTGGCCCTCTGTAGCCACCTAAAGCCCATGGGATGCAGCTTGGACACTCCTGGATCAGATGAATGGTGCCGTGTTTCACTATTCACGAATCTCACCAACAGAACTTGGGTGGGAAAGATCCCCCCAAAATCTCATGATTGTGAGGAGGATTGCACCCCAGCTTCATTTTAATAGCTGAGAAAAGAAAGCTTGGAGCTCGTCTGTGGCAGAGTGACATGCACTGGGCCGCCCAGGGAATGCATGTCAGAACGGAGAACTCTGTCTCCACACTCATAGCCTTTGTCCTCGTCACCTTTCCATGAGGCCAGAGCCACTGCAATTTCTCAGAGAAGAGTTTGGGGGTTAGATGGATGAGCACTAGTTCTCAGAAGACTTGCAGAGTTGGAGATGGGTTTTTATCACTGTGAAGAGACACCATGACCATAGAAACTCTTATATATATAAAGATTGGGGTGACTTACATTTTCAGAGGTTCAGTCCATTACCATCATGATGGGGCATGGCGGTCTGTGGGCAGACATGGTGCTGCTTACATCTTGATATGTAGGCAACAGGAAGTGGTCTGTCTCACTGGGAGTGGCTTGAGCATGTATGAGCCCTCAAAGCCCTCCTCTATAATGACACACTTCCTCCAACAAGACCACACCTACTCCAACAAGGCCACACCTCCTAATAGTGCCACTTTCCTTAGGGGCCCTTTCCTTTCAAACCACCACAAGAGGTATTCCAGGAGAGAGGAGGAACATGGATGTCAAAGTGCTTAGCTGTCCACAGCCCTGTCTGCTCACTGGAATATACAACTTCTCATGATGAGGCTTGGTTGATGGGACTTCTCTAAATAATCCAGGAAGTACTGAAGCATCTCTACTATGTCATCAACTTATTTATTGGCTTCTTGGGAATGACAGAATGGATTCTCTTGGGCGGCCTCACAGTGGCAAAGTGATTTACTATTATTTTGCTTTGAGTTCTCTCCAGCTCAGGGTGGTCACTGCAGTTTGCTCAACTCACTAAGGAAATACTTAAAGGTTTAAAGACGTCAGGTTAGCTCAGAAGCGCTCAGGGCAAGATAGAGATTAAAAACTAGAATCTTCAGAGGAGCGCCTCTGTTTTGCTTTGTGGCCTGACCTCTTCCCCCCCGCCCCAATCGGCAGGATGCTGGGAACAGCACAATGAAGGGGATTCCATGATAAGCATCAAGCATGACATTTTCTATAACAATTTACTGAAAATGCAAGTCATCAAATTAGAAGAAAGGCATGGTGGGGAAAGCAGGGAGGCCAATACTGCACGCCAGGGTTTTCAGGCAAAGGTCTTGGATCGGGTTCTATGTAGCACATTTGTATTGACAGCCATGAAAGGATTCAGCGTGGTGAATGGGCCAGCTGCCTATACAGAGGCGGGTTTTTCTCCCCCTTATGAGCTGACAAGTTAGTCAGGAACAAAGCATGTTTGTAGGAAGTAGATTGCTGCCAGTTTTAATCTGAGCCTCTCATTCAGCTGGAGCTGGAGACAGTTGAGATTGAAATGTTCCTTGCGAAGTTCCTGTTTTGGGATTTTGATCAGAAAGGAACCTGGGGTTTGGTTTGGCCTTACATGCTCCATTCTCAAAATGTCACCCAGATGAACAAAAACAAAAGCGATGCTGGTTGTTTTCATTTTCTGCTGATCATAACTTTCCCAACAGACAGAGTGGACAAGTAAAGAAGGAGCTCATAGGAAGGAGACAAACAGCTGACGTGTCAGAATTCGGAGATGATTTCCAGACAACACTAAGATGTTAAAGTAAATGATGATTCCGAGAGAGATTTTCTGGGATCTGGAGAAGCTCAGGGGAATTGACTCCCGTCATCTGGATGAGAGTGAAGAAGAAGCCTTGGATCTGGTTGCTTTGGAAATGGAGATGCTTCTTTTCAGAAAAAGAATTCAGATAACAAAATCAAATCTTGTTTAGAAACACAAAAATGAAAAATGATTCTGTTGAGAACCACTTCTCAATGTGTTTCACCCGTCCTCCCTTGTCCTGATATCCCAGGGACATTGCCTCTACCGGCTCCCATCCCTGCGTTTGCAGACACCCACGTGGGGACCACTCACTGGAGCCTGCTGAGTGAGTAAATGATGGTTAGGGACCTCCAGGGAGCTCGGTATTTTCCTTCTAGACTACGAATGGACTTCTTTAATTAGCATCTCAAGAATAAGAAGGAGAACACGAGCCACCCAAATCCTGCTGTGAAAATGATGGATGTATTTACTATACTAACGACATGAACATTTCGGGTGGCCAGCTACTTTGAGGGCCAACATCTTAGCACAGGAAAGCTGTTGCTGGGACCTCATGGAACCTGTTGCCTGGTGTCCCCATGGTTTCCTTCTGTGCACGGAGCAAAGGCCTCAGATGCTGCTACTGTATTTGTTTAGTGTCTAGTTCTTGTCATGCAGCTCAGAATAGTACAATGCAAACTTGAAAAACTAGAACCTAGCTGCTCTTCAGACTGCCTTTGTCAAGGGATGTTTGTTTAAGGACTCTGTGCAGACTGTATGCATTCTCCTCGAGGGGTTCACCTTCAGAGTGAGCCTTCATCTAGGTTTCCTGAACACATACTTCATAACCTTACCGCCTAGGGGTTCTCTAGTCATGTGCAAGTCCCATTGACACAGGCTTGTGATCTAACTGGCTTTAATTGTCTTACCACTTCCATAAAGGGGTAAGTGTTGTCTCTACCTTCAGTTTGAGGCAGAAAAAAAAAACCAAAAAAACAGAATTGTGGCTGAAGCCATTAGAAAGACTTTTACATATGAAAAAAAAAGATCAACACAGTGTCTTTTTTTCCTGAAGCTCTACCTTCCCTTTCATGGTGCGGCTCCATTGATGAAGATGCTTGCCTTCTTGAATCCTCACTCGTTTGAGGCATGCGGACTTTCTCTCTTCCTCAGGAATCTCCTGGGATCTGTCCGTCCTTCCGTCCGTCCCTGCCTTCCTTCCGCCCTCCCTTCCTTCCCTCCCCTTGCCTTCTTTCCTTCCTCTTTCCCTTCCTTCCTTTGCTTCTCCCCATCCTCTGTCCTTCCCATGACACTGAGTTGGAAAATGGATGGCGAATTTGGCAATCTGTTCACCTAACTTGGATTTGCCCGAGTTTCATCTGGAGAGTGGTTGACAGTTCAGGATTATCCTGTGGCCCACATGGCGTGGCTTCTGAGGTCTAGAGACCATCTGCTTTTTCTTTGCCTTCCCTCTCTTCTTCCAGCCAACTTGGATAACAAGAGCTGGCAGCTTTACCGGGATGATTGGGTAGATTCTGGCTCTGTTGTCACTGGCATTGAAGACATTCATCAGCTTCCAAATGATGTGAAATTTAGAAAATTTAAATGTTAAGGGTTGAGTTCTATGGCTTGAAAGAATTACTAGCTGCTCAGTGACTTGCCTTTTACCCATGGTGACAGTTGCCATGGGCACATCACAGACACAGAGACTCTTATTTTGGTAAAGAATTGTCTTGACGAATAGCGGGGTCTGTTTTACCTATAGAATTGTCAATCTCCCACAGGAACTGCTTTTTCACAATAGAAGGCAACAGAGCATGCTTAATGCACTGTTCAGTTCTTGTTGCTTAGTTAATCGTAAATTATACTTAATAAGATTTTTCTCTCCTTGATCATAATTTATAAAAGTATACTAAATACACATTGTTAGTTTTAATTCATTAATGTGTTTGCATGTGTATGATGTGTGAATGTAGGCACGTGCATGCGTGGAGGTCAGAAGACAACTTTTGGGGTTTCTCTCCCACTGGGGATTGCTGGGATCAAAGTCAAGTTATCAGGCTTATATGGCGAGTGCTTTTCACTAGCCTCCCTTTATTATTTTTATCCCTTCTTTCGCAACTTCATACCTCTTCTTGTTGATAAGTAGTTTCTTCCTATTGACTAAATACAAAAGAAAAACAATGAAAAAGGTCTCTGATCTTCATAACCCATCTTTGAGCTAACCCCAGAGTCCATCTCTCAGTTCTACTGCCTGTCAAATCACTTTTCTGTTTCTCTAATCCTTTTCCTGACAGACTTGATGAAGACATAAAGATTTGTGAGTTCACAGGCTGACAGGACATAGCCCAACCGTTTCTACAAACATAGTATGTTAGTTTGTAATTTGTTTTTTTACCTCTAACACAAAAGACTAGGGAAATTGGGAGCTAAAGAGATGACTCAATGGCTAAGAACACTTGTTCTAGAAGAAGGCATGGGTTTGATCTCCAGTACCCATGTGGTGGTTCACAACCATCCATATCCTCACTTCCTGTATATCCAGTGCCTTCTTCTGACCTCCACAGACACAAAGCATGCATGTGATGATACAAATACACACATGCAGACAAAATACTCCCACATAAAATAGGAGTGAATCTGATAAATGTTTTCAATTAAGGGGTTTGGATATATCCCTAAAATTTCCGTTTTATGCACTGGAGAACCAGGACCACTGGGTCTGTATTCTCACATGACAGTGGTGTCTGACCTCCTGTCTTGAGAAAGGTCATGCTTTCTCCAGTTCAGCCCATCTCTCCCTACTGTCTGAAAGTGTCAGCTGCCATTTATCATTGCCTTGCGGTCTTATTTCTGGAAAGGCTTTATTTTTGTCAAAGGTCGGGTGGGAAGTTTGGGTTCATAGGGCTAAATGTTCTTAGACCAATGCCTGATTAATTCCTGTATGTTGCTTCTGGCCCCCTTCCATGTGAGTTTGCAACTCCTTCCTTGTTCCTTCACTTCGTCACCTGTCACCTTGGCTCCCTTCATTTGTCAGTTTCCATGTGGGTGGTGGGAACTGAACCCTGCTCCTCTGAAAGAGCAGCCAGTGTTCTTAACCAGTGAGCCATCTCTCCAGATCCTCCCAGCTCTCATTGCTTCTTTATACCCCATGATCTGTTAGTTTATTTCCTTCTGTGCAGCTCTTTTCCAGTCTGTTTTATGTGCTGCTTGCTGCTCAGTTAATCTATTGTAAATATGCATTCTTCGATTCACCGATTCATTTAGTAAGCACTTAAAGACTGACTGTCAAAAAAGTCTGTCGTTTCTTTCAATTAAGAAGTCTTCAGGAGCTGTGAGATAGCTCAGCGGTTAAGAGCGCTTGTTGCTCTTTCAGAGGACCTGGGTTCAATCCCCAGCACCCACATGGTAGCTCACAACTGTCTGTAACTTCAGTTCTGGGGGATCTGATACCTTCACACCAATGTAAACCAATGTAAATAAAATAAAATTAAATAAATTGAAGAAGAAGAGGAAGGAGAAGGAGGAGGAGGAGGAGGAGAAGGAGAAGGAGAAGGAGAAGAAGAAGAAGAAGAAGAAGAAGAAGAAGAAGAAGAAGAAGAAGAAGAAGAAGAAGAAGAAGAAGAAGAAGAAGAAAAGAAGAAGAAAAGTCTTCATTTACTTTTCAAGGCTGACAGGACCGAGGTTAGAGTCCCTATCCTGGTTTGGGGGTCCTTGACTACTCAGCCCCAGCTAATCTTTCTTGTCTCCTTCTCCAAGGTCCCTTGTTTCTTGAACAACATCACCTGGGTGTGGTGGCTCACATCTGTAATCTGATCACTTGATTACAGGAGGCTAAGGCAAAAAGATCCACACTGGAGCCTATTTTGGACTTCATAGTGAAACCCAGTCTCAAAATAGTCTCCGTGACAACTTCGAGCTTAAGCACCAAGGCTTGGAGTACTTCAGTTAGCATCAGCTTCACCATGGATATCCTCTGTGTGACCTTGAACATGTCTTTAGCTCTCTGGCTTGACTTCCTTATCTGTGCCTTCAGGAGGACTGTTTGGAAAAGGTCACGTGATATGATGGTTGGCGCTGGGCAAAGGTTAGAATGAGAGATAACACCAGTCAAGCTGCAGTTTGCCCTCAGTCTCATTACGTTTCCAGTTTTGAAAACTACACATTTGTTTGTTTAAATGCATTTATGTCAGGCTGGCACGCATGGCAGTGCACACGTGGAGGTCAGGCGACCACCTGATGGAGTTGGTTCTCTCCTTCCACCGTGTGCTCCCAGGCCTGAACTAAGGTTGCCAGATTCAACAGCAGAGCCATCTCCCCAGCCTTTGTTATTTATTTATTATTTATTTGTCTTGGTGAGACTGTCTGTGTCTGGCTATTTGACGTCTAAATCTCTCTCGTTTAAGGTATAGGACAGATAGTATGGCGTCTATGAAACTTCTAGCAAGAGCAGGGAGAAAGCCCTCATTCTTGCAGTTTCAATATTACACTTGCAAGAGTGTAAAGATAGCCAATCTCATTGATCTTTTACACAGTAAACTCGGACTCTTCCGATCTAAGTATATCTTTGCCAGCAATGTTACACAAGGTATCTTGTGTGAAGTGGATGCTTATTAAGTATTTACTGAAGAGTTTATTTCCTCATTTGATGATAGTGAGGAACTCGTCAGTGACTTGGAAGGTGCAGCCTGTCGCTCAGTAATGTTTCCCTTTGCTCTATATGCTATCTTATCACAGGTTTTTTTTTTAAATAATTTTTATTGATGACCAGATCAATTTATTATTATTTTTTGTTATTGTTACGAAATCACCTGTTCTGAAAGCAGTATATAAAAAAACCCCATCAACTAACAGAAGTCTCTTGAGGAACTAATGTAAGTTATTGGTTTACTTGGAATTTATACCCACCTTTGTTCCAAAGGATTTGAGAGAGCATGCGACATCAAACCTCATGTGAAGTAGGTCGATTATTGCTAAGAACAGAGACCGTCTCTAAAGAAGGAGGGAGCAGATGCCACCGGGCGCCTGGGATGAGCTAATCACTCGACTTGGTAGCTGAATTTGGCTCCGCGTTTCTTGGCAGCTAAGGCTGAGAGGAAACACATTGGGTTATTCATTCAGCAAACATTTGCTGGATATCTTTGATAAATGGGGCCCTGTGTTCACACTGGGGATGCGGAAGAGAGTAAGCTTGGGTCCCTGGCTTTAGTTCTCAGCTAGAAGACAGGTGGGAGGGGGGTGGTGCCAGCGAAATTAAGAGCCCAGGGAAAGGCCAGCCGCCATTTGTAAGAGGGGACTGGGCAAAGCTTATGAAAACTGTCATGCGCTAGCCAGACTGATTAGCAGGGAAGTGGCCTTCCTGCCGCAAGGGACAGCATATACAGAGACAGGGGTGGCGTGTGTCGGGGGGTTGTTTTCTAAGGGAAGGTGAGGGAACGCAGAAGGTGAGACGGGAGAGGTTGGTAGGAGCCAGTATATACTGGGCTTTATATGCCCTGCAAATACCTCGTTTGCTACCTACATCAGGAGCCACCAGTAGCTTGCTTGCCGAGGCAGAATCCCTGGGGGAGAAGCTGGGAAATCTTTATTTGTTGCGTCTACAGGCCAGTGTATGTTCGGGTGTGAGTGCAGAGGCAGAGGGCAGCCTTGGGTGTTGTTCCTCGGGAGCCATCTACTCTTGTGTTTTGAGCCAGTTTCTCACTGGGACTCGAGGCTCACTTAGGGTGGCTGGCCTGCAAGCCCCGGGGATATGCTGGGCCCCAACCTCCCTTGTCCCCCACCATACCTTTTTATGTGAGGGCTGGGGACCAGACACAGGATCGTAGGCTTGTGGAGCAAGTTCTGCACTGACTGAGCCATTTCCCCCAGCCCAGGCATCTGTGTTTCCAAAGATCATCTGAGTTGATTTTCCTACGGCCAAGCTTGGCATCAGCCCTGGATCAGGCTTGCGAGTCACTATGGCGTGGGTGGGGAAGAGTTTAAGCGGAAGATTAAAAACCGCTGGAGACGTGGATTTTAAAACCCACCCGTGGTCTGGGAACAGGAGGGTGAAGCAGGATGGGTGTGTGGTTGGAGAAGGGAACAGATGTGGATTTATTAATTAAGCTCACTGTTTGAAGACTGGGCGTAAGGAGCGCTCAAACAGTGATGCTATCACCTGTAAAAGCTGCTTTTTATTTACAGAGGTTCTGCCGTTTCCAGGACCTGACATGTGCCTGAGTCTGAACACGGAATAGGGACAAACACCTACGGAGTCAAATATGCCATCAACAAATGTCCCTGTGTGTCTTTAAACTTCCCAGAGTCCCACTTTCCCGACCTCAGAGTCCGGAACAATCTCCGGAGGATTTTGATGGTTAAATAAGATAGTGTAGACAGGAGGGTTCAGTCTCTTTTCAGAGCATCCGGAGACAGGCAGGAAGCCTTTCACCGGCTCAGTAATTCGGAATGTAAAACAGGAGCCCCATCTTATTGCATTGCCAGAGGTGGGGGCTGACTGGGATGGATTTGTCTTATGGCCTCTGGGGTCTTATGGGATGGTTAAGAACAAGGGGTGGAGACTGCAATGGCAGGACATGGGACTATCTAGAGTACCTGGCGGGGATGTCCTGAAGGCCAAATTCAGAGAGGACTGCCCACCGCACTACCCACGTCTGACCTTCTTCACAGGTGGCTTGGGCTTCTTCCTGATGAATTCCAGCCGGGTGGTGGGACAGGGGTTTGAAGAGCATGTGGACCTAGCAGGAAGGCATAGGTTGCATGGTCTTTCCTGAGTTAGTGTCCCAAGCCCCACATCCTCACTTCTGCTATGTTCTACCTAGATTAAGCAGTTGTCGTGTGGCACATAATCAAAATGACAAGGCACATACCTTATCTTTTTATCGGAGTAACTGATTATCACAGATTATACAGGTATGGCTTAAAAGCACAACCTTGAGCATATCTTCAAGTGCTTAATCAATGGTATTATTGTTTTAGTTGGTATTTTTGTTCACAGAAAACAAGTACAATATTTTAAAAATTAATTATTTTTAAATTAATTAATTTTTATTATGTTTTATATTGTTTAATTATTGTTTAATATTGGAAAATAAAAAATCTCATTGTATTTATTCCTATCTTGAAATTTATGTATACTGTGAATTGCCTTGAGATAATTACCATACTTGTTATCATGTGTGCATATGCCTGTATACTTGTATGTGTGTGTGTGTGTGCATGTATATATGTGAGTGTATTTGTGTGTGTGAATGTTTGTATACTTATGTGTGGGTATATTTGTGCATGTGTGTTGGGGGTGGGGGACATTTAAAATTGACCCACTGATTTCTAGGAATATCAAACACTGATTAACTGTAGTTGCTATGTTGTACAGGTGTACTCTTGGATCTATTCTTCCTAGTCTGTGGTCAGTATTTCCCCAGCTCCTCCCCTAATCCGATCTCCGATAACCAGAATTCTGCTCTCTACTTCTGTGAGTATAGTATTTTTAGATTTGTATGCAAGTGTGGCATGAACTAATGGCCTATTTGTCTTTATGTGTTTGGCCTATTTCAATGTTATGTTTTCCTCCAGGCTCCTTCACGTGGTGTCAGATGCAGACTTTCCCTTTTTAATGGCTAAATAGTATTTCAGTGTGTGTGTGTGTGTGTATTGGCATGTTGATTGGAATGTCAAGCTCCTGTAAAACTGCATGTAAGGTTTCTTTTAGGCGTCTTCTCCCTGTGTACTTCTGATTGTACTGTCCTGGAACTAGTTATGTAGACCAGGCTGAACTTGAACTCACAAAGGTCTGCCTGCCTCTGTCTCCCAAGGGTTGGGATTAAAGCGGGGCACCACCCTGTCTCCACCTTAGCAGGTCTTAAAGACATTAAAAACAGAGTCACCATATGATCTAGTCATTCCACTCATGGGTACATATCCAAAGGAAATAAACCAGTATGTCGAAGATGTTTGCACCCTCATGCCTTCTGCAGGATGATGCAAACCAAGATAGGAATCAACCTCAGCACCCTCTTCCTTGACTTCATTCATTCTAGCTTTTCTTCTTTCTCTCAAGCATATTAAAATATTTTTTGATTTTCTTAAATTTTATGTGTACTAATGTTTTACCTGCATATAAATGTGTGTACCACATGCATGCCTGGTGCCCTCAGAGGCCAGAAGGAAGTGGGAACTGGGGTTACAATGGTTGTAAGACAACATGTGGGTGTTGGGAATCAAACTCAGGTCCTCCTCTGCAAGAGCAGTAAGTGCTCTTAACCACTGAACCATCTTGCCAGCTTCCATAAGCGTATGTAAAATTTTTATTTTGTGTGGTATACCTGTATATGTATAATCAAAGGGAGGCCTGAGGTTAGTATTAAGCATTTTCCTCGTTCATTTTTTACCTTGTCTTTTGAGATGGGGTCTGTGTCTCCGCTAGGGTTTCTATTGCTGTGATGAAAACACCATTGACTAAAAGCAAGGTGGGGAGGAAAGGTTATATCTGGCTTACACTTCGAGGTCATCATTCATCATTGGAGGAAGTCAGAATAGGAATTCAAGCAGGGATGGAACCCTGAGTCAGGAGCTGATGCAGAGGCCATGGAGGGGTGCTGCTTACTGGCTTGCTTCCTCTGGCTTGCTTAACCAGCTTTCTTTCTTTGTTTTTTAAAATTATATTGATTTTTATTGAGCTCTACATTTTTCTCTGCTCTCCTCCCTGCCTTTTCTCTCCCCCTCAACCCTCTCCCATGGTCCCCATGCTCCCAATTTATTCAGGAGATCTTGTCTTTTTCTACTTCCCATGTAGATTAGATCTATGTATGTCTCTCTTAAGGTCCTCATTATTGTCTAGGTTCTCTGGGATTGTGATTTGTAGGCTTGTTTTCTTTGCTTTATGTTTAAAAGCCACTTACGAGTGAGTATATGTGATAATTGTCTTTCTGGGTCTGGGTTACCTCACTCAAAATAATGTTTTCTAGCTCCATCCATATTCCTGCAAAATTCAAGATGTCATTATTTTTTTTCTGCTGTGTAGTACTCCATTGTGTAAATGTACCACATTTTCCTTATCCATTCTTTGGTTGAGGAGCATTTAGGTTGTTCCCAGGTTCTGGCTATGACAAACAATGCTGTAATGAACATAGTTTTGCACATGTCCTTGTGGCGCGATTGAGCATCCTTTGGATATATACTTAAAAGTGGTATTACTGGGTCTTGAGGAAGATTGTTTCCTAATTTTCTAAGAAATCGCCATACTGACATCCAAAGAGGTTGTACCAGCTTGCATTCCCACCAGCAATGCAGAAGTGTTCCCTTTTCCCTACAACCTCTCCAGCATAAGCTGTCATCAGTGTTTTTTATCTTGGCCATTCTTACAGGTGTAAGATGAAATCTCAGAGTTGTTTTGATTTGCATTTCTCTGATGACTAAGGATGTTTAGCATTTCCTTAAGTGTCTTTCCGCCCTTTTAGATTCCTTTGTTGAAAGTTCTCTGTTTAGGTCTGTACTCTATTTTTTTAAAATTGGATTATTTGTTCTTGAATTCTTTGTATATTTTGGAGATCAGACCTCTGTGTGATTGGGGGTTAGGGAAAATCTTCCCATTCTGTAGGCTGTCGTTTGTCTTGCTGACCGTGTCTTTCAGCCATTTTAGATTCCTCTGTTAAGAGTTCTTTGTTTGGGTCTGTACTCCATTTTTTTTTATTGGATTATTTTCGACCAGCTTTCTTATAGAATCCAGGACCACCAGACCCCACCCACCATGGGCTGTGCCCTCCCCCATTGATCACTAATTGAGAAAATGCCTTACAGCTGGCTCTCATGGAGGCATTTCCTCCTCTCTGACGACTCTAGTTTGTGTGAAGCTGACACACAAAACCAGCCAGTCCAGTCTCTCTCTGGATTTCACTGATTGGGCTAGACAGACTGGCCAGCAAAGCCCAGGGTTTTCACCTCCCCAGGCAGGGCTGGGGTTATGGGCATATGTTGCAGTGGCAGTCTGGTATGTGAGTTTGGGGATCCCATCTCTGCTCCCGTTTACCAACTGAGTCGTCTCCCCAGCCATGTTGCACGAGGTACAATTTATAAACCCTTCACTCCTGGAATTCCTTAGGAGAATTAAAACATTGTTAAGGGAATTAACGTTTATCCAAAGGAAATGAGTTTGCCCCTCCTGGTATTTAGCAGCTGCTGTGGCGAGAAGGCCTGGGCTTCCTTCAGCCTCAGTTTTTCCAAGCACTGGAGAGAGGGTTGGAGATAAAATGGGAGAATCATTGTTTCTGGTTGGCGCTTACCACAGAAAAATGGTGCATAGTTAATGACCTCTTGTGACAACCTTATTTTTACAATCTATTGGGGCCATATGTGGCCTGTGGTGACAGATGGTCCCAATCTGCTGCTGCCAGATAATGGCTTGTTTAGAGGCTCAGGATGACTGTGACAAGTCTCAGCTGGACCAGCTGTTGGCCCTGTAACTAAGGCCTGGTCGGCCTTGAATGAATGCCCTCAAAGGAGTGTAAAAGACATGTCTCTGCTGCAATGGGAGGATCCACATTTCTGTCTGGAGTAGTAATACATATTATTTTTGAAAAACAATTCCTTCTCCCTTTTGGTCTTATGAAGAGGTAACCTGGATACCAGTCTCATTCTGTTGGCTACCGAGTGTAAAACTAGAGAGAGGTCACAAAAAACTTTTGAACTCTTATTCCCAATATAGATCCTGATTGAATCATTTTGCCATTTTTGTTTTATTATTGTTGTGGTTTTAGAGTTGTTTATATCCAAATTGTGGGCCAGAAAACATGGTATGAAAATGATGAATGTTCATGAACATACTGAGCATTGAGTTCTATGCCAAGCTTATCATCTTCCCTCTGAACAAAAACAAGCACCAAGGTGTTGGTATCATTATCCACCCTTTCAAACATGGGAATGCAAGTCATAGAATCATGGTCACTTTCCTAAAGTTAACAGCTGGGACAAGGCAAAAGGTGGGATTTGAACCTTCACAGCCTCATACGATGCTGTCTCCCTACGTGAACTGGAGATTCAGAGATGGACATGAAACTCCAGGTGTAAACACAGTTAATGTAGGGAAACTTCTGTCTCTTCTTCTGGCATACTTTGTCAGGGTGCCTGTATTTGTGGTACCTCCAGGTACCACCCTAATCTATGGCAGGGTCTCACTACTCCTATAGGGACCTGTCTCTTCTGGAGCAAGCACTGGGGAACCAGGCTCTTGGAACGCCCATGATGTGGGTTTGGAAAAGCCCACTGCTGTGGAGCAACAGGGCAAACTTGGGCCCAAGGACGCATTCTCTTGTGGGAGAATCCCTGTGGACGGTTCACATCTCTGGGGCTTAAACCACATGAACAGATTTATCATCTTAAGTTCCTTTATTTAGTTCCCGTTTCTGAAACCTCTTATTATGTGGGCCTGTGTTTCCTGGTCATATGAGTTTTGAGACACTGATCCCTTTCTGTGAAGAATGACCTCATTCTCCTCATGGAAAAATGACTTTGGCATTTGAGCAAATAGGAATTAAATTGAAACCCAAGCCATTTCTCCGATTGTGGTAACCTTCTCCACCCTGCGGCTCTCCGGTGTTTTCCTGTGGACACTGAGTTACATTTTTTTCCCTTCTAGGCTCAGGCTTAGTTTAAGAATATAATATAAATATTGTTTAGATGGACCCCTCTCTGCCAAGCACAGGATAAAACCTTTTGATCATGCAGTAAAACAAAGACTAGAGATCTAGTTGACCTTGAAGTTTCTGTAGAGGCCCTTTACCAGCTAAATTTTCTACTGGGATTTGAGTCTCAAGAAGTTTTTTTTTTTTTTTTCTAATAAAAGAAAGCTTGTGGGGATATTCAAATGCTGCCATTGTTGGGTCCAGGGAAGAAGGAGTTTTATGATTCCCATATGATGTTGCCAGCTTCTTTGTACATTTGTTGATCATGTTACTTTGATCCCCCTTTCAACCATCTGGCCCTAATCGCTTGTCCCCTCCTGTGCCTGGCGTGAGGAGGAGTGAAGACTCCTTTGGGGCCTGTGGCGGATTGGATTTAATTAGCAGTGAGATCTATAGACCCCTAGTCAGTGTTACCAAAGCCTGCTTGCAGCCCAGGGGCGAGCGGGCCGGAGCTGGAGACCACGTGAACTGGAGAAGAGAAAACTGGGTCCACAGGCAAGGCAGAGGCCTCCATTTAATGAGGTCTGACAAAGTTCGGCAAGGACCGGTGTTTATTAACCTGACATTATAAATTTAGAAAATGATTTTCTGCGGCCTCAGCATGGGCAGCTCTGCAGATGAGGGACGCATATCACCGCCCAGGCCACCTATGCACTGTTCACAGCATTTAGAAGTTACAGTATAGGTTCATCAGATCCATGGGCCAGACCAGGCCAATAAAGTGGCTCTGCCACCCACACGGTTGTAGAATAAGATTCGGGTGGTGTCCCTGTCCTTCCGTCATGACCTCAGGGTGTCTGGATCTGACCTGTCTTGACAATTTTGGTCACTAAAGTTTTCTGTGGGGAGATGCCCTGTCCATTACGTGTGCCTGTTTGTCTGGTGGCGCCCTGGCTGCCGCATGCGCCATGGATGTCAGATAACACGCCAGCTGTTATCTGGGAAGTGCACTTGTCCTCTTCCCCACTCGAGAGCCACTGTCTCCCATTGTCACTGAACCAGAAGACAAAAGTGAATGAGTTTATGGTGCGTTTATACAAATGCCTGTACCTGTGTAAGCATGCCACTGTGGTTTGAAGGTTTGTGTTCTCTCAAATTCTTATGCTGAAGAGAGATCACCAGTATCATAGCTTAGGGTGATAGGACTTTGGGCGAGGTGGTTTTGGAGAACATTCTACCTTAATGTGTGGGGGTACAGCCCTTCCGAAAAAGACCCAAAGATGTGCATTTGTAGCCATGTCATATAAAGACCCAGTAAGAAAGTGCTGTCTACGAACCAGGAAGTGTTCCTTCACAAGACAGCCACTCTCCAGCACCTTCATCTGGGACTTTAAGAACTGTGGGAAAGGAATTGCTGTCACTTGTGAACTTCCCAGTTCCTGGATTCTGTTATAGAATGGATGAAGACAAGTTTTCTCCTTTCCCCCGAGATGTGAGACACACAGCGGTCTTTTACAGACCGTGAGCTTCTTGTGAATAGATGACCAGCTCGGTTAACGTTGGCTTCATAGAGTGATTCTCCTTTCCCTCTGCTAGAAAAGCTGATTCATCCCGAAGAATGGGGTGACAGCAGACCTGATCTCAGGTAGATTAGAGCGGAGTGGGAGAGAGGCTGTCAAACCGGATCTGCCAGGCTCCCTTCTGTTGAGTGAGGCCATTCAGAGTGAAACTGGAGATGGCACTGTAAACACTTGGCCTTAGCCTGGCACCCCCAGGGCACTCAGCAAAGCTGTCCCTGCATCGTTAAAGGACCCGGAGAGAAATTCATGAATTGACTCATTTCCTTTTATTGACTTTCTCTCTTCTGGTAAAATCCATAGGGGAATTGAGGACGGCAGAACGACATCCTTGGGGATGTTCAAGGGACAGTGACACAGATGCCTGTGTCATCAAAATCATAAAAGCCTTAGATGAGTCAGGTTATCTGTGTCCCCAGCCTACTGCAGTGGAGAATTGGGGTACTGAGACTATGGTCTGACCAACTGCGATCTGATTCCTCTCTTCTTGAGCAGAGTTTGACACAGTCGATCAGTTTTCCTCTTGTGACACTCTTGTCTAGGCGTCTTCTTTGTCATACTATACCACAAGGGCCTCCCGTTTGTCTCTTGTGTAGGCTTCCCTCTATGTGGCTCTGGGCAGTGGAGTTTTCGAGAGTTCTCTTCCTGTTCTCTGATGGCTCCTTCACTGACTTCACAAGTCCCAGTGATGCTCAAATCTGTACTTTTAATTCAACGCTCGTCTTTCAGCCAGACTCACATGTCAGTTGCGTCATTAACATTTCCTCCTAGATGTCTCGCAGAGACCTCCAACTGAACATGGCCCAGAGTGGGGCAGCTCTGCCCCCACCCCCCGAGTCCAACCTGTTGTGCTGGCCCTTGGCCTCATCGATTCTCTTTTGCTCTCTGTACTGAGTGTCTTTTCATAGACTTGGGAATGACGCCATGAAGATTGTACCAAGCCATTTTTTAGTCCTGTCCTTGAATGGCCTTGCATTTGACGAAGAATAAAATCCCGTCTCCTTTACATCGCTCACACGACTTCAAATACCCCGTTCCTGGCTCTTTCGGCTTTGCCCCTGGAATTCTTCCTCATTTCTGTCTCTCCCTCACAGCCACTTCAGGGCCGCTGTGCATCTCCTACAAGAGTGACCTCACCAGAGCTTCTATTGCTGCCACCTCCCAACGCTCAGCTCTGAGGCGTTTCCCATCTTCCGAAGCCATTTCTTTTCCTCATAGTTCTCATCAGCATCATAGACTGTGTGTGTTGCACACTTTATGAGACTTCCTCAGGAAAAGAAGGAAAGCTTGCGGAGAAGCTGTCTTCTAGGTGCCTGGCTAATAGTAGGTGTGTAATGAGCACACATATATCACCCAGCAGGTATTGCTACAATGTAGGAGACTCGTCATATCCTGACCTCAAGCCCTCAAGCTCAGCTGGCTGAAGAGAGGAAAGTAGTCCAGCCCAGAAAAGGTTCATTCACACAGCTCAGAGGTGTGGTCAGGGAAACAGTTTGTCTGAACTCCTGGGTGACCCTTAAGCAATTTGCCTTTGACCTCTGAGGGAAGGAGCCATACTCAAGTTGGGCAGACGCATTAGATGGTTTTTCAGGCATTTGTGTAACCCG
Organism: Chionomys nivalis; assembly: GCF_950005125.1. NCBI lineage: Eukaryota > Metazoa > Chordata > Mammalia > Rodentia > Cricetidae > Chionomys > Chionomys nivalis. The sequence goes on from NC_080110.1 coordinate 22,536,568, forward strand.
TTCTAGAATTTCAAGTTGTTTGTTTTCCCCGTTGTTGCAAATAAAAGTCAAGCCTCATTGTCTAGATTTTCAGGCCAGACCTTTTCATCCTGCATTTGAGAAACACGAGAACAAAGCAAAGGGGAAAGCAGAGGGGGACCACATTTATCTCTTTTTCAAACATCTTCTGTCTCACCAGGACTGTTACACTCTCATTAGGGTATCTAAGAGCAGGCAGTCTTTGCTGGCTGCCCCAAGGCAAGTTGTCCGCTTTGGGCAATGGCTGTGATCATCCCAAAATGCCTGTCACTGGAGGATAAAGCTGCACGATAGGGCAACGCACACTGCCAGCTCACCGAAGCTAGAGAGCCAGGGCACAGGCTCTAACTCCACGCCAGTCAGTTATAGATGGGTCACAGTCTAGAGACTGCTAGAACAGGCTCAGGTCTGTGTGTCTGCTGCTCCTGGGCTTGGGCAGGGAAGCATGACACTATTTATGGTCTCCTTAAAGGTCCTGCAAAGCGACTGACTTAGTCTAATACCCTCTCGGTGGGAAATGCAAAATAATAATTCATATAGTATTTCAAGTTCCCCTGTGCTGCCAAACTTTTGGCCACAAGAGCAAACTACCAGCCCATTTTGTGCACTGGTGGCGGATACTCCAGGGAGGTTGCAGAGAGTTGGGGAAAAGATCATGAGTCCTGAAATCAGTAAGACATGGTACCAGTGTCCAATCTGACCCCTGACAAACAGTTCTATGCACGTGTGATCACCACAGGAGGACCTCCCCCCCCCCGCAATGGCTGGCATTTGCACAATGTGTCAGAGCTCAGTTGGCAGAGTGCTTGCCTGCCTACCCCGTAAAAGAGACCGAACCACACAAATGGGTTGTGGTAGCAAACACCCGCAACCCTAACACTCGGGGATGAATGCAAGAGAAAATGAAGTTCAAGGTTACCCTCTGGTACATTGAGTCAAAAAGGAGAAAAGGGAAAGTGAGCATTTGAGGAAGAAGAAGGCAGGATTACGAGGGGAGGAAATCCCATATCATAGACCAGCAAAAGCAATTCAGAGGGTTGACTGAGGAGTCAGGTTGGGTCAGGTCCCCAAATTTCAGATGTACTTTAAGCCTGGCTCACTAAGCACCAAGTCTTGCAGTAGCCCTGTGCAATTCTAAGAAGCATGCTGGGGGTTACTGGCTTGCTGTTTAGGTTTCTGTCAGCTTGACATGAGCTGGAGTCTTCTGGGAGGAGGGAGCTTCAACTGAGAGAAGGCTGCCATCAGACTGGCCTGTAGGCAAGTCTGCGGGACGTTTTCCTGATGGTTGATGAGGAGGGTCCAGCACGCTGTCAGCAGTGACAACCTTGGACAGGTGGTCTACCACTGAAATATCTTCTCAGGGCAATCCATTTCTAACAGTTTCTAGGCCACCCCGGGTCTCTGAAATGATGCTTCTTGTCCATCATGCTTGTGTACCCGCCATGCCGTTGCTGGGCATCCTGCCTCTTCCTCAGCAAATGAGAGGCACAAGAGAAAGCGCCAACGCTGTAGAGACATTGCAGGGACTTGGGGTGATTCCATGTTGCTTAGGACGGTTGAAATGACAAGGGCAAGCAAGACTCCTGTGAAAAATGAAGGCAGGAGTTGCTTTGTTAGGGCTTTTCTGGGAACAGGGATTCCGATAACTCCGTGGCCTAAAATGAACTGAGCCCAGTGTTTTTATCTTACTTCCTCTCTGATAACAACTGCTATCTCCCAAGCCTGGTGTAGAGAGCCAGGCTCAGCAGGGTTTTAGGAACTCTACACAGCCCTGGTGTGCTGCTCCTGACATGCTTCCCCTCTGGAAAGAGAAAATGTAGGGTTGTTGGTAGGAGTGTGGAACGTGAGCCACGTCGGCCAACTTAGTCCATGGCCTTTGGCCTCAGCCTCGTTCCGGTTTTTAGAGTGAAAGTAGCAAGGTTTTATTTTATTTTAATTTTATATTGGGCAAAATGTAACACGAATGGCCTCTAGCCGAGTTCCTAATGAAGTTCCTTTCCTTCTGAAACCTAGTAGGCAGTCTTTACTGTCTACCTTCCCGTCAGAATTCTGGTCTTCAGTCACCCATTAACCTCAGTTTGCAGTATCCTGGGGCTTCTCTATCTGAAGTAATATGATTCACATGCTTTCCACAAACCAGTCACAAAGCCCTAAGACCCACACGGTCGGGTTTATCTCAGCAACTGCCCTACTTCTTAGTGCCAGCCTTCTACGTTCTTATTTTAGTTATATGACCCGTGGAGAATGTGTGGCGGTCAAATGACAACTTGTGGGAGTCACTTCTCCCCGACCATGCAGGTCCTGGAGATCAAATTCAGATTGTCTGTCTTGGCAGCAAGAGCCTTTACCCGCTGAGCTGTCTCATGGGTGCTTAGTTTCGTTTCTTGCTACTTTAATAAAAGACCTGATGCACATAATTTAAGGCCTTGGTTCTCAACCTGTGGGTCATGACCCCTTGGGGTCGGATGACCTTTTCACCGGGGTCACATTATCACATACTCTGCATAGTAGGTATTTGCACGATGGTTCATAACAGTAGCAAAATTATAGCTATGAAGTCACAATGAAAATTACTTCAGGGTTGGGGGTCACCCCAGCATGAGGAACTGTATTAAAGGGTTGCAGCGTTAGGAAGGTTGAGAACCACTGATTTAAAGAAGGAGGATTTCTTTTGGTTCAGGGTTTAAGAGGTTCACTGTGGTAGGAGCATGGGACAGCAGTTGGGAAGCAGATGAGATGAATGCTGGGATCTTCTCCCTTTTAAACTCTGTTGTGGAGTATTACCTTAATTGTGTAAAGATGTGGTACAGTTGCTTATGCTATGTTTGAAGCTTAATGATGTAAGGATGGGTTGCTTTGCCTGCCTAAAGCATCTGATTGGTCTGATAAAAAGCGGAATGGCCAATAGCTAGGTAGTAGAGGGATAGGGATGAAGAAAGGTAGATGTCCCCCTCCCCCAGGGCCAGGCAGCCAGGCAGGAAAAGTAGGACATGCAGAATGAAAAAAAAAAAAAAAGGTAAAAAGCCCTCAGGCAAAACGTAGATGAAGAGAAACAGATTAAATTAAGTTATAAGAGCTGGTGGGACCAGTCTAAACTAAGGCCGAGCATTCATAACTGAAGTCGCCATGTTTTAACTTGGGAGCTGGTTGGTCCAAGAAAGTATTCTAGAAAGCCAGTCCATGGGATGGTGCTATCCATATTCAGGGTACATCATCCTTCCTTAAACATCTCTGAAAATCCCTGAGGATACATCCAGAGGGGTGTCTCCTAGGAGGGTCTGGCTGACAATGAGAATAACCATGGCAGCCAGTGTGCATTGTTTTATACTCATGAGACATTTGATGCCCTTATGAGTGAAGTTTAATGATTTCTAAAATCTACTGCTGTTAATGACATTTAAGAAGACCTCCTTCTTTGCTTGTTTAAAGATATTTTACAATGTGCCCCAAAGATGCCAAACTAAATCAAATAAGTGTATAGAGACAATACAAATGAGGAATCAGTAAAACTGTTTACAGGCTGGGGGAGAGATTATTTTATTGTTTTATTGGATTAAAATATTTAAAGCTCAGAGGCAGGCACATCTCTGTGAGTTTGAGGCCAGTCTGGTCTATGGAGTGAATTCTAGGACAATTAGTGCTGTCACACAGAGAAACCGTGTCTTGAAAAACTTGAAAGATATGAAATCTAGTTGTTTCACCAGTATATACTTCAATTCCTTCTGTTCAGAAGTGGAAATGATAAAAAACATTCTTACAGCCGGGCGGTGGTGGCGCACGCCTTTAATCCCAGCACTCGGGAGGCAGAGGCAGGCGGATCTCTGTGAGTTCGAGACCAGCCTGGTCTACAAGAGCTAGTTCCAGAACAGGCTCCAAAACCACAGAGAAACCCTGTCTTGAAAAACCAAAAAAAAAAAAAAAAAAAAAAAAAAAAATTCTTACATAGCCGTTAGAATAATAAGTTGTTCGAAAAATGCTTGGTGCGGCAAACTCAGACCACTAACTGATATCATTACAATGAATAGCTTAAAGATATTAAGAAGTGACAGTGTGGGGGTTGGAGAGATGGCTAAGAGGTTAAGAGCATGGACTGTTCTTCCAAAGGTCCTGAATTTGATTCCCAGCAACCACATGGTGGCTCATAGTCATCTATAGTGAGATCTGGTACCCTCTTCTGGCATGCAAGCATACATGGAAGGAATGTTGTATACATAATAAATAAAGTTAAAAAAAAAGTGTGGTGGTCTGAATGAAAATGGCCCCCGTAGACTCATAGGGAGTGGCATTATTGGAGATATGGCCTTGTTGGAATAGGTGTGGCCTTGTTGAGGAAGCACGTCACTGGGAGATGGGAGGTGAGGGAGGGCTTTGAGGTTTCAGACACTCAAGCCAGGCCTAGTGGCTTGAGTTCTTCCAACCAGCCACGGCTCAAAGATACTTAAAAATGATTGTTTCTATATTGAACATGTGTAAACATTTTTCTCATCTTTATTCTGTGAGAAATAAAAGATAGCCACGGTTTGCATAGCATTTACGTCACATTAGATATTATAAGTAATTGGGTGATTTAGTAAAAGATATAGCTTATATTATGTTATGTTATTATATTATGGTACACCTTCTGTGCCATTTTAAATGATAGACTTAAGCATTTGTGAATGTTGGCGTGTTGGGAGGGAGGCTGTCCTGGAAGTCAGTCCTCTGTGGAGATTGAGTGATGGACTATTTATCGATTGTGTGTTTACAGAAAATGTGTGCTATTGAGCTCACTGATGTAAGAGAACAAAATTGTCAGTAGTGGTAGATACAGCATATGGTAAATGAAAATAAGGAAAGAGTAGGATAAGTGAAAATAAGGAAGTGTGCTTTGAATATATACCTTTGTGTCTGGGAATGGTGGTGGACGCCTGCAATCCCAGCATCCTGGAAGCTGAGACATCAGTATTGTTATTTCAAGGCCAGTGCGGGCCACATAGCAAGACCCTTTCTCAAAAACCAAAACAGAAAGCGAATATGAAATATATTTTATGCCTGGCATAGGATAAGTACACAGTAAAAATCCAAATTAGAAACACAGAATTTAAGTTTCAAAAAAACAATTAGCACCTCAAACCTAAAGATGTACTTTTTAAATTTTAGACACAGCGCTCCATTGAGTAGCATTTATGGGCATGTTTGTCATTGCCTTAATGTCTTTGAAGGAAAGAGTCCCCATGTAACTTAACTGTTCCAATTTCTGTGACTTAAGTCTTTTTGGTTTTTCAAGACAGGTTTCTCTGTGGCTTTGGAGCCTGTCCTGGAACTAGCTCTTGTAGACCAGGCTGGTCTCGAACTCACAGAGATTCACCTGCCTCTGCCTCCCAAGTGCTGGGATTAAAGGCGTGCGCCACCACCACCCGGCTGTGACTTAAGTCTTGCTTAACCATAGACCTAAGTCCTGTTGCCCTGGTCCTGACTGTGAGCAATGACCGAAGTCTGCCTGCTTGATTTGGCTTGGGGAAGGCCAAGCCCAGAGGGCATGGCTTGCTGTTACCCGTCAATGGGGTTGATTCAAATGTCTGGACTGCCGGATAATGAGATGACTAAATGGCTGAGGTGCCCCACACAAGGCGCTCTTGTGTTCTCCTGATATCAAAGCTGACCTTTTCTACTAGGTCTCTTCTCTATGAGGCCAGTGAGTGCCTCATTCTCAGTGGGAATTGGAGTGGAAGGAAACATATCTTTGATTGCTTCCTGGATCGCAGATCACATTCTTATGCTGGGACAGCAAGCACCGCAGGGACTGGACTCCATTCTGTGAGCTCTTCGGATGAATGCCCAGAGCTGTTTGTGCTTTGTCACCTACCTGTGGGCTCCTGTGAAATGCTGGTCCTGGTGAAAGGTGCCCTTCAGTTTGTGTGGAAACTGAAGTTGGAGCACTCAGGTCTCATGCCCAGCCATTCCACCCTCTACCAGGGTGCCCAGTGCACTCAGATCCCATCTGAGCCATTCCACCCTCTACCAGGGTGGCCAGTGCTTAGCTGTTTTTCTGTTGATACCAGTTGTCAACCATAGTGTCCATAGACAATAGTGTGCCATGATCACCTGTGAACTACTTCACAACAAACTGATTTGTAATGGAATCTAAATAATGAACTTCTTAAGTAGATCCACTGAAAATGCCTGTCCTAGTTAGGGTTTACTGTTGCTGTGAGGAGATACCATGACTACAGCCACTCTTAGAAAGAGAACATTTAACTGAGGGGGCTTACTTATAGTTCAGAGGGTCAGTCCATCATGGCGGGGAGCATGATGGCTCCAGGTAGATAAGATGCTGGAGAAATAGCTAAGTGTCCTACATCTTGCAATAGGAAGTTGACTTACTGGCATGCTGAATGAAGCTTGAGAAAAAGATCTCAAAGCCCGCCCACACATTGACACACTTCCTCCAACAAGGCCACACCTTCTCCAACAAAGCCACACCTCCTGATAGGCCCAATCTCTTGTGTGCCATTTCCTTTCAAACCACTGCAACATCTAATTAAAGCATTTTTAAATATTTCTTTCTGATATTCTTTTACTTTAAAAAAAAACCAGCTTTGTTGAATATAATTGATATCATGTAAGATCGTTACCGCAACCAAGAAAAAGAAATGTACCCAATACTGCTCAGTGTCGTCCTGTGCTCCATTCATAAATCCCTTTCCTAGTTCTCCATCCCTTCTGCTTTCCAATCACCTCTGATCTGCTGTTGTGTATATTAGGGTTTCCCACTGCCACCCCTTTCCCCTCTGAACAAGTTTTACAATACTCTGGACACACACACACGTATATATATGAGGCATATAAGTCAAATAATAAGCAATGAGGTAATTTAAAGCAAGTTTTTGGTGTGTGTAAAGTTTTGCTACTTACCAAAGACAAAGAGAAAACTTGCATACTAATGAGATGGTCACAGTTGTTTATTTTTTGCAAAGAGGTCTTGGCTGACTATGTGACACTGGAGGACATTGTAGAACGTCTTTGGTGCTTCACAGAGTTGATTGACGGTTGGACTTTAAAATCATCAATGCTGAAAACACTGCCTGAACAGTAGAACAAAACTACAGAAGAATGTTTAGAGCCATTTCAGAAATTATCAGAAATTTTGTTCAAATCCCAAGCCCAAGCCCAGGGAATGGTTTATGAAACCCATCAGCAACCCAAACACCAGGATTTAGAACCGAACATTCTGCCATGATACAATCCCCAAATGTACTAATTTGATACTTAGGAATGATACAGAAGAACATTTAAGGTCTGTTTCCCATAATCAAGACAGTTTGTCTCTATAAGAACGGACAATTTTGTATGTGCACCAACAACACGGCAGTTTCTTTTCTTTTTTTTTTTTTTAAGATTTATTTATTATGTATAGTGTTCTATCTGCATATATGTCTGCAGGCCAGAAGAGGATGCCAGATCTCATTACCAGTGGTTGTGAGCCACCATGTGGTTGCTGGGAATTGAACTCAGGACCTCTGGAACTGCAGCCAGTGCCCTTAGCCTCTGAGCCATCTTTCCAGCCCCAACACGGCAGTTTCTAACATGCATCTAGAAATCAGTCTTTAATCTGAATAAGGTGTTCCAGGTGGGGTTCATGGTGGGTGGTGTGCACAGTACAAAGAATGCTTGTGTGTTCACACCAAGGCTGTACAGGTGAGCGCTGGCAGAAACACCTTGGATTCACTATGCATTTGATTTCAAATCAACCTTTTACTTCTTGGATATTTTTTGCATGATTATGATGCATTTTTATGTCTATTAAATGATTTAATTTTAGTGAGAACATTAGAATCTATGTTTATGATATTTGAATATAGTTTTGATTTTCAGTGTCTTTATTTGGTAAGGCATTTTATGAAGTATGTACATGATAATTCTGGCCTCATAGAACAAATTGGGGAGCATTCTGACTATTCAGTTTTTTCCCCCAAATATTTTTTTAAAGAATATGGGGGTGGGGGAAGCAGAGACCATGAAGGGACTTTCGGGGGGCGGGGAGCAGTTTAAATATACTGGGGGAGTGGTCAAGGGCCTCCTTGGGGGAGGGGTGGGCTGCTTTGCCCCTCCCTCCTCGGGGGATGGTCAAGGTTTTGGCAGGCTGCCTTGATACTCCTCCTGGGAGAGGCCAAGGCTTGGGCAGTGCCTTGACACTCCTCTGGGGTTTCCCCAAGTTTTTATACAGGAGGAAACTCATAAAAATATTAGAAAATTAAGAAATTTTATCAAGGCTGTAGAAATCAAGTTTAATACAGAAAAGTTAATTTTTATTTCTATGTGAAATATTACCACTATTCCTTAAATATTTGGAAGATTTTGCTAGTCCAACCACATGGGCCTGGAACCTTCTCTGTGGTACAGTTGTGAGCTTCAAAATCAGTTTCTGTAGTAGATGTGTGGCAGACCACAGCATTTCTTCACGTGAGCTTTGGTAATTTGTGTTGTCAAGGAATTTTGCTATCTCATTTGCGAGAGCATTGCTATAAAGTTCTCATAACGTTATCCTCATTCTTTCAGAAATCTGAGTCAGCCGTGTCAACCTCTCTTGTTCCTGAGATTGGCCATCGACATCTCCTCCCTCTTTTGTCTCTTTTGATTGGTCTGTCAAGCTAAGGTATATTTTATTTATGGTTTTTACCAAGAGCCGATATTTGATATGACTTCTTTTTTTTTTTATTTTTCTGTTTCATTGACTTCTTTTCTGGCCTTTATCATTTGCTTTTTTTCCCATTTTGGTTGTTTTATACTTTGCAGACCTAGTTTATTTATTAAAAATGTAATTAACTTCGCTGATTTTTGACCTTTTCTGATATGTTAAACCAGTGCAAATTTTTCACTAAGTCAGGCTTCAAGAATACCACACAGTAGACATAATGTTTTCCTTTTTATTCGTTTTATGATATTTTGCAATTTCTTCCATACTTTTCTTGAGCCCAAAGATTATAGGGCAATATGAGAAATGGAGGGAATAGCCTAGGGTTGACTAGAGGATTAGTTTTAGATATGAAAAAGGATATGGCTAAGAGACTGGGTAGGAAGAAGGTAAGAAAAGGGGCGATGAAGATGCGGCTTGTGGGTGGAAGCAGGAGAGGTGAGGGATTCCTACTCCTACTTCCAGTTGGTAAGGACAAGAGTTAGGTTCTACTGTGATGTGTGTTCTACAGGATGGGTGAGTTCTGTGTGTGTGCTGAGGATTTGAAACGGGACTTATGGAGAGCAATGCTGTGAACCCCGTGGTTACACTGCAATCGTCCAGGCAATATCTATGGTGAAGGTCATGGGTTTGTAAGTTCGCCTTGTGCAGCTTTCCTCCTACGTGACCTGCCTGCTCAAGTGAGACATCAGAGGGAAGAGCCAGGTTAGGAATTTTTCAAGTCAAGGATTTTGACACAGATTCATCAAGAAGATGAATCTAACTGATAAGAGACTGAAGAGAACATTTAGGCTAAAGAACCAGAAGCAGCCTGACAGGTCAGCGTGCGGATGCAGAGAACAGTGGGTCAGAGGATTAGCAGTTTCAGGAGGTTGAAAAACAGGTTTGGAGGATTAACAGAGAGAACCAGAAGCTTAGGTGGGTTTCGTGGTCGTCTGTGGGATAGTGGGGATTAGGTTTCCATCAGTGAGACAGTTCTACCGAGTGACCAGTTTCAGGGTGTGGTTATGCACATGGGTGGCAGAATTGAAATAAAACTGGGGTTCTTGGCATGAGGAGGCAAGGTAAGACATTTTATGGGGCACCCACATGAACTCTGAAATCACCCAGCAGGATCCTATGACTAAGGTGTGGCGAGAATGTGAATCAGAAGTTGCTTCCGACTTGGGGGGGGGGTGAATGGGAGGAGTTGGGCAATACAATGAGAGAAAGATATTTAGGGTTGATTGTACAGTACAAGCACATATTGTGGGTTAGGCTTTGTCAGTTAAGAATGATTAAATAAAATATCAAAAGACTAGCTGAGCACTGGGTTACCTCCAAGTCCCTTGATAAGTGAGACATGCAATGATTCAGGGTATCATTTATAAATTAAAAAAAAAAATTACTCCCTTGGCTTATGATGACCGCTGAGATCAGGTAATTTTTTTTTGGCGGGGGGTGCATTTCAAGCCCCTGGAGCCAAACTGCACCCCTGTGGTCTTGCTCAGTTTTCAGGGGCACAATGAGAAATACACATAAGTAAGGCAATTTTCCCAGAAACTGGGGAGACACACTCAGAGCAGTTGGCTGATTATTCAGCAAGAGCCAGCGATTAGGATCTAATGAGATAATCAAGGCTGTGCCGAGGGAGATCGCGCCTGGTTTGTGCTGTCGGGGGGTGGGGGTGGGGGGGGAGCGCTGAACGTCAGAGATTTCACACCACCGCATGTTCCCTGATTCAGGCACATCAAAATTCATTTAGATAGCAGTGAGTGGAGGCACCCCGCTGGCTCCCTTAATTACAACACTAGGGCACTCTATAAAATCACCAGAGGAATGCTATGTCTGGTAACTCATAAATCATGTGACTTCATATCTCCTCTTGGGTGGACATTTGATTGCAGACCAGGGCAGAATTTTTTGCTGGACGTGCAAACTTCATTTATTTAATCACTAGGCATAAAAAAAAAAGCACTGTTACTTGGGATGATTATTATTTTTATTCACATTCACCCAGTATTCTACTTTTTCCCAGGCTGAAGTACCCCCGTTTCTAACCACCTTGCAGCAATGTAGCTCTGAGCTGGCTCCCCTGAGTTTTGGATGGGGCCTTGGAGGAGGTAGAGTTCTATCCATTTCTAGTACAAGTGAAAAGAAAACAAACAAAAACCAAAAGCATCCACAGGGCTTCGAGAAGTTTTTATTATTATTATTAACTTTCCTGATATTACGTGGCTAGATAATAAAAGGTTAACATAGGAAAGATTAAAGCTGAAGGCTGTACTGTGGTGAGGAGAGCCAGCCGGGCTGACTTTGGAAACCCACGTGGCAATTTGGGGCATGGAAGAATTACTTACTGGTTTCCATCATGTGCTTTGCAGACTGGATAATGAAGTTGGTTCCTTTGCCTGGTGTCTAGTGGGGGCTGCTAACTGAATAAGATGTTTTACATATCTGGCTCTAAGTGTTGTGTCATATTTTTAAATGCAAAGCAAGACATTTGCTCTTTTTTTTTTTTTTTAATCCATATTTCTAGCTCAACTCACTGCTGTTTACTGACCACTACGGCTCAAACCAGTTTCAGAACCGGTCTGGGCTGTGGCCACAGTTCATCCCAGTGAGACATGCTTTCACTGGGACAGGTGCAGGAAGCTACCAAGAGCGCCCCCACCCCCCAGTTCGTGTCCAGCTCCTACCTTCAGCCTGCCTCTGCTCTGAACCACCACCACAGCTCTTGCTCGATGCTAATGCCGTGGCCCTTTAATACAGTTCCTCATGTAGTGGTGACCCCCCCCCCCCCGAACCAAAAAACTTACTTGGTTGCTACTTCATAACTGTAATTTTGCTACTGTTATGAATCATAATGTAAATATCTGATATGCAGGGTATTGATAGCGACTCCCAAAGATGTCTGGACCCACAGATTGAGAACCGCTGCTCTAGAGTCTTTGGTTGGAGCCGTAGCCCTGATTCAGCTTGTTTTGGTCTCGAAGAAGGGTCTCCCTAGAATACCGCCGCTGTTACATAGTAGCAGCCAAACCCAGTATGCCCAACTCTCCATCCCGTGCCTTCAATTTTCTACTTACGCAGAAATTTCAGGCCCAAGAAGAAGCAGGCACCTGAAGTTGATCAAGACATGTGGAGTTCATGATCACAGTCACCCATAGACCATTACAGTAATGTACTGTGTATTTTGCATGACTATGAATGGGTTAAGGCTCTTAACAGATTGGTGATTAAGTCTCTCTCTGCCTTTAAGGGTGATTCTTGGAGTGCACCTTGCTTGATTTTCCAGATTAGACTGTCTTGACCTCACACATGGCTTAGACTTGGAGAACGAGCCTCCTCTATATGCTCTTCCCCCCGACTTTTTGAACTTGAGTTTAAACTAGTGGCTGTTGAGATAAAAGCACATTTTTGTACCTTTTTGTTCTGTAGACTTTGAGATTTGATGTACGTTCTCTTAGACAGCAAGTTTCTGCTACAAAATAATTTTTGTTCAGTAAATATACAAGACAGAAAATATAGAGTTTGCAAAGCCACTATGTTTCCACTTGTATCAAAAGATATAATTTTTTTTTACTAAATTTCACTTTACTCAAAATGGTAATCATTTCTAAAAATATTTATCTCCATCCCTCCCCTTCCTTTTTTTTTCTCCCAAGACAGGGTTTCTCTGTGTAACTGACTGTCCTGTTACTCTTTTTGTAGACAAGGCTGGCCTCGAACTCACAGAGAGTCACCTGTCTTGCCTCCTGAGTGCTGGGATTAAAGGGCATGTGCTATCATGCCTGACTCCTAAAAAGCTTTCTTTATTAATTATTTTTATGTGTGTTTATGGGGATTGATGTGCGCTATGTTTATGCAGGATCCTGCAGAGACCAGAAAGGGGTGTCGGAACCTCTAAAACAGAAGTTACAGGAAGATGTGGCCTTGCTAATGTGGGTGCTGGGAACTGAACCTGGGCCCTCTGAAATAGCAATAAGTGCTTTTAACCACTGAGCCATCTCTCCGTCCCCAAATTGGCAATAGTTTTATCAAATTCTATCGTGGGAGTTGTAGCAACTGAAGACACATACTTTGTTGAACAGAAGAAAGCTGGTCTGAACCTTTAACATTGTCCTTAGAACATGAATGTTAACCTCTTAGCTTTCATGGTCGGCTCTGTTGCTTAGGCTGAGCCCCTTGTGTCAAAGGCTCCAGGTTGCCTGTTGTTCATAGAGACTCAGCTTTCCCTTCCTTGCTGGGACTAAGCTGTTCTGGCAAAATTCCCCCGAGTCACTATCTTACAAAAGGGGTCGTGCAGATATATGACATTATTAAATAAGTTCAGGGGATGAATTGAGTTAGAAGATTTCTAAACATCATCGTAATCCGTGTCCTCCTTCAATCCCGGATGTCCCTGGATGCTTCCTCCTCCCTCTCTTCCTCCCGCAGTAAGGAAAAGAGGCCATGAATGTGAAGGAGAAACATGGAGGGTCATGTGGGAGTGTTTCAGACAAGGAGCGGGAAGGGAGAAATGTAATAATAAACTCTAAAACAAAAGAAAGTAAATACAGATGGGGTGGGGAAGAAGTATCTAAACTGATACTTTGGCTTGTAAGCCAGCACCGGCTGGGGACAGTCAGGAAAGCAGCAAGTTGCAGCTGTTTTCATAGAGTGGCCAAACATATAAGAGCAAAAGACAGCCACATATTCTCCTGATTTCGATTGGTTTATAATCACACAAGGTTCACGAGCACATTGTTTAAACTTGCTTTCCCAGAACCCCATTAATCTTTGCTCTTGCCTCGTCTCCTGTTTCCAAATATGACCTCACCCCGAGGTCTGCCCAGTGGCGAACAGCTGTGCAGTGTCTTCATTGCTCCGTCCGAGAGGATCAGTACGGGAGAGCCCTGGGCTGGGGCTTGTTTCAGGGCTTTTCAGAACGAAGCACTGGAGCGTGGGGATTTGGTGTGGATTACTAGCCAAGGAGTTATCTGAACATATTCAGTGTCGGGACTGAGGGCTCTGGAATGGAGCCCTGGAACACGATCTCATTGCAGGACAGGATGAGAGTTATGGATCCTGGCTCTCTCTTGAACTCTTTTGTGTGTCTCTCTCCCCAGTTGACCTCCCTATTATTTCAAAGGTGATTTGGGGGAAAGATTCAAAACGATCAACTAGGGAGTGAATTCAGAGCCATATTTTTCAATAGAGGGTCTAAATTCCTTGCTTTATTCCCCAACGACCCACCTGTCTTTTCTTTAACCCCCTCAAATAACAAGAATATTGGTTTGCTCCCATTGGCCAAGTTTCTCACCCCTCGTTGCTTCTAGACCATGTGTTGTAAGTTATATTGCTGATACACATTTCCAAACAACGAGTGTCTCTCTCTCTCTCTTTTTTTTTTTTTTTTTTTTTTTGGATTTTTTGAGACAGGGTTTCTTTGTAGCTTTTGGTTCCTGTCCTGGAACTAGCTCTTGTAGACCAGGCTGGCCTCGAACTCACAGAGATCCACCTGCCTCTGCCTCCCAAGTGCTGGGATTAAAGGCGTGTGCCACCACCGCCCAGCTACGATTGTCTCTTATTTTTTTTTGGAGAAAGATGCTGCTTTTGGTTTTATGATGATCTTTTTCTTACTTTCTCACTATTTCAGCTAATTGAGTCCCCAGCCGATAGCCTTTGTTAGACTGGTGATGGAGCACCATGCTAGGTATCCCCCATGTCGGAATGCCCCAGAGGCACTAATAATGAGACCTTTTCAAATTCTGAGAATGTTTAGTTCATCTAGCTGAATTTATCAGCCGAACTGAGGGCTAATAGAGAGTGCTCAGCTAGAACAAACAAGAGTATTTCTCCAGAAGTTCTCGAGAGAAGAGCAAAGGGAGCAGTCAGTTCAAAATGAGGTTAGTCGGGAAACCAGTAGGAAGACAGGGAACGGGTAAGGAACTTGCAGGAAGTGAATCAGTGATACTGAGTTTCATTCTGCGTTTGTATGTAGCTGGTCCTTTTCAGCTGTGCCAGTGGCTCTAAAATTAAGCAAAGGGACAATCCCTCTGACAGAAGGAAAAGGAGAGGGAACAAGGATAGACACCTCCCTCTTCTCCGTCCCGCGACGCTAACTGGATGTGTAATATGATGGGAATGGCAGGTTGTTTTTCTTTCTGGGGACCCATGTTTCATGTATTACAAGCTTTATTTCACCCTTTCCACAATCCTATAAGGCAGACACATAAAGATCCCATTGTAAAGACTCTAAAACTGAGGACTGAAGGAAATGATTGTCCAAGGTTATATGACGGGGACACAGAGCTGTTCTGCCCGATTCCAGTCCACGTGCTCAGAGGCACATCTGTATTCTTGTCTCAAGGTGTCAGTCCTGTGTCCCTTTGAAAAAACGGTGCCCTGTTCAGCTATTATTGCAAAGCAATGAGGTAGCTTTAGGTCAACAAGGAGAGCAGGAGGTTACCTCTGAAACACAGCACTCACGGCTCCGCTTCCTCTCACAGGGCCCAGGAAGCAGACATTTTTCAAAATAGGATTCTAGTCTTTTCAAGACGAATTACTTGAAAAATGTTTGGTAATATGATATGGCATACTGAAGGCTGTACAGGGTACACACGATGCCCAAGGTAGTGTTTGAAGACACAAGGAGGGTCTTAACAAAGAGCTTACAACTTCAGTGGTGGGAGAGAAAAGAATTTCCAGTCAAGGGACATTTATATGAGTATTATAATTCTAAATGATAATTATACCCAGGGAAGGACAAGGCTTGACTGGGCCTCTACTGTGCTATTTGAAGAATGCAGATCTACTGGGTGTTAGAGAACAGAAAGAAGTTAGACAGTAGAAGAGACAGAAACACCATGGAGAACAGCTATTGTCACGTACAGCATCCTGGCCACCTACCCAGGGGCGAGTCAGGTACACAGGGAAGTCCTGGGAACACCTGCAAAGACCCATCACTGGTGGCATTTACTACGCATGCACAAAGCGATGTGTGGCCCATCAGTTCGTCGTCATCTATAGCCACATCAGGATGAAAGGGTGTGTCCAGTGTGGTTTCAGATGGCACCAGCAAATGCTTGCTTTAAAAATCTGAGTAATGTCTAGCTTGTTAATCCCTCGTATTATAGAGGCATGCGATGGAGGCTTCTTGAGCCAAACACAATTGGAGAGTAGAGTGAGCCCGGGTCTCTGCTGATTTAGCAAGGCCGCACACATCTGCAGACGCTCCCTCTCCAGCACAGAAAGTAGATGAGGGATTTTAGAGTCTGTGTGAAGTTCTACTCAGTCCCATTAATTCTCTGTTCCATGTGCTCTTGTGTGTGTGTTTGTTGGTGTGTATGTGTGTGTGTATACACATTTTTTTTTAGAGTGGTGGTTGCCATCTCTCATCATCCAGAAAGCAAGAAACCCCAGGTGGTGGTGCACACCTTTAATCACAGCACTCGGGAGGCAGAGGCAGGCAGATGTTTGTGAGTTCAAGGCCAGCCTGGCCTACAAGAGCTAGTTCTAGGACAGGCTTCAAAACTAAAAAAAAAAAAATAAAATAAAAAAATAAAGTTTTCAGTGTCTTGCATGACTTACGCTCAGATGTCATGCACTACCATCTATAAATATCACAGTTGTCAAGGAAACTAAGGGTTTGTTTTCAAAGATGTGAGAGAAATGAAATACCTCCCATCACATGGTGACAGTTGTCAACATCTGTCTTATTTCCCTTGTTACGGTGACAAAATGAATGCCTGACTAGAGCAAACTAAAGGAGAATTCATTCTGGTTCATATAGAGTCACCACCATGGGGAAGTCACAGCGGCGAGAGCTTGTCATACCTGGTCATATTACATCCACTGTCGGGGTCAGAGAATGACGGATGCTTATGCTTAGCTCACTTTATCCTTTTTATACAGGCGAGAATCTCAGCCTAGTGAATGGTGCCACCCACAATGGGAGTGTCTTCCCATCTTAGTTAACTTAAGCAAAATGTCATCCCTTGGGCATGCCTGCGACCATCGCCAATGTGATTCTGGATCTTATTAAGTTGACAATTGAGCTTAACTGTCCCAGCATCAGGTTGTAAGATGATCATGCAGGATAATCTGTCTTCTGATATTTAGAAAGTCTACTACAATATTGACACCATGAAGCTATGCACAGTTTTAAATACTCAGTGTTTCTCCTCCTCCTCCTCCTCTTCTTCTTCTTCTTCCTCCTCCTCCTCCTCCTCCTCCTCTTTCTCCTCTTCCTCCTCCTCCTCCTGTTTTGGTCTTTTGAGACAGGATTTCTCTGTGCTGTCCTGGCCAACCTAGAACTCACTCTGTAGACCAGGCTGGCCTGGAACTGACAGAGAGCTCCCTGCTTCTGCCTCCCAGGTGCTGGGATTAAAGGGCGTGTTCCACCATCAATGGACTCACTCAATGTGTCTTAAAGAATAAATCTCTATATATTTTAATTTGGTTAGAACTTGAAGTTATAGTTCAATGATTGTTGAAAGTGTTAATTTGAGGGTGTATTGTCTGCCCTGACTTCATATTTGCATATTAGACCCCTTGAATTGGAAGAATTTAAGTATTTATTTTTTACCTTGAAACCATCCCAAATTTCTACAAAATTTAAGAGTACAAAGATTCACCTCTATTCATCTTTCTAGATCAGCAGTTTTCAACGTGTGGGTTTTGACCTCTTTGGGGGTCGCATATTAGAAATCCTGCATATTATATATTTACAGTATGATTCATAACAGTAACAAAATTACAGATGAGATAGCAATGAAACAAATTTATGGCTGGGGTCACCACAATACGAGGAACTGTATTAAAGGGTCACAGCATTAGGAAGGTTGGGAACCCCTGCTCTAGATGCATCTGTTTTTAACATTTTGTTTTATTTTCTTTTATGTCTGCCTCTCATTTAACTCTTCTAGACCCTTAGCATCATCATCAAATTCACGAAAGTTAAAATAGATACAGCGCTACTACTTAATATATAGATAGTATTTGATTTTCATAAATTGTGCTACCAATGTTTTCATTTTGATTTTCTTTCTCCTTAAACCAGCATCCAGTCTGGGATTCCAGGTTGCATTTAGTTGTTATATATCTCGCTGTATAGCCCGGGCTGGCCTGGATCTAGCTACATAGCTCAGTCTGGCCTTATTAAGTTCACCATTCTACTGCTTCTACCAGCAAAGTGTTAAGACCGCAAAAGCAAGCTATGTTTCTAGCCTCAGGGTACTTCTTGTTTAAGATAGTCTTTGTACGATTTTATTTCTGCCCTCCGCGAATCACAAAGCAATAGAATATAGGCCACAGTACTGTGCTTACTGGATATGGGAGGTTGTGTTGAACATTGAGCCAAGAGGTTCAGCATGGGTGGGGCATCACTTCTGAAAAAGCTGACCAGCACCCACAAACAAGGAACCCCATGTTGAAATAGTGTTTATACCATCTGGACATTACCAGTCCTAAAACTTATGATATCTCAAGTCTAGCATGGCTTTGGCAGTTGTTTGAGGTTCTTGGCTCCAGCCCCACTTCAAGGAGTCTGGTCCATCTGTGAGGGGTCAGATTTCCTCACTTCACGTGGACCCTGGATAATTCTTGTCAGTTCTAGGACTTTTCATGACTTAGTCTTTTAGTTCTTAGGATGGGGAACTAGGAAGGACACAGGGAATCCTGACCTTGACCCTTTCTAATTACATCTCTTTTGATGATTCTAGCTGACCGACTGTATCCCCGAGTCCTTTATGGTCTCGATCTCAGTTTTCTGATTTGTAATATAAGGGGTTGGGATTGAATTACATCTACTGGTTTTTATGTTTTGGGGAAAACCTCCTTAGCCTAAATCTTGAAAGTGTGAATTAAACTGCAGATCAAGATAAATTACCCGAGGGGCTGGGTGCCTTTCAGAAGGAAGATGCTCAGAGCCCCAGAAAGCCTGCTTCTTGGCGCATGCTTTCTTTTTACAGCTGTGAAGAGAGCCATCAGCACACAAGTTATAACTTCATATGACTAATGGTAACCATGGCGACCACTAAATATTCCCTTCTAGACCTTGCATCTGCACAGCTCACTGGAGCAGAGGAAATAAACGTGGCTGCTTTGAAAAATGATAAAAATAATCCCAACTAGCTACAGGCTGGGAAAGAAAGGAGCAATCCTACACCTGAAGGTCAAGCAACTTCATCTTGTTTTCTGCTCAGAGCTTTCATGAACCTCAGGAAGGTTGGTACCCACTGAATGGAGAAGTCTCTGGCCTGAGGCTAAAAAATTACACCTGAGTAATTTTTTAAAGAGGATTCTGGGGTCCTGACAATACATGGCACGTTAGTGCGATGGCCCTTTTGTTGAAGATAGGAAGATGAACGTGAGAACACTCACACTCCCGCAGGCATCCAGCAGCTCAGAATGTCAGGTTGTGTTACTGGTGTAAGGAAAGAATATCTAGAAGACTGGCCAAGGTCAAGTGGGGGCCTGACAAAGAGACAAAGAATGAGGAGGTTTGCCTGCGACAGCAGGCCAGGGAAAACACAGGGGCGGAGACAGAAACCTGCACAGCTGGGCATATAAAATCTGTGAATGAGGATGGAGAACGGGTTGATAACATCTTAGGTATACTCCAGGGCACCAGTTAGGAATCCTAAAACCCACTAGAATAGCCTGGGGCAGCCACACAGGAAAAGGAATGAACCCCTCCGTCACTGGTGAGGGGGTATGCTACAGCCTGCCTCAAGACATCAGCTCATCATTAGCAGGAGAGAGGGTATGTCTGGAACGCTCCCATTTTGACACAAGCAATAACTTTGGATTTGTTTACATATGAAATTTCTTAATTTTTAATACCGATAGGATATGGCTTGACATTTTGCAACCTCTGCAGGTATGGGCGGGTGACCTTTTGAGAATGAAGGTAGAAAATGCTAAAGAAGCAAAAGCTCTCTACACAATGACCACGAGACTGCAAAGCCTACAGGTTCAGTCCGATGGATGCTGGTGGCTACCATGGTCTCTGGAACCATGTTCTTCAGTGGTTACTTTGTGTGTGGTTTGGAGCAAGCTGTCAATAGAAAGGAGACCGTTGATGTGGCAGATTTGAACGTGGGGCACAGAGGACTATACACCACAGTCTGTCTCCAGTACACCTGGTCTGTCTCCCACAGCTCCCTTTTCCTCAACTACGTCCGACCCGAGTGACAATAGACACTAGAATATAGAACTGAACGTTGAGCCGGTCACTTGCTTTAGAGGATTCTGGGTTCCATAGACAAATGGAAAACTCCCGACAGGAGTGAAAGCAAGCAGCATGGGCAACAGGACCACCAGTCTATGAAAGGCAAAAGCCAGCTCACAGACTTGACCCCAGAGGTGACTGGGTACTGCCCAACAGAACTGAGCATCTGGGCTCCTATAGGAAGCAGGGGATCATCACAGTTGCCCTCTAGATCACTGAATCACTAAAAGGAAATCTGAAAAATGTAGAGAGGAGTGATTTGAGATCCTAAGTCCAGATAGAGCCGAAGAGAATTTTACAGAGTGAGGTCAGCCCATGAAATGCTGTCTTATGGGGAACTGCTTTGATGCAATGTGCAAGGCAAAGAGAATTCCTCTCTCCTTTTATGAAGGATTGGGGCTTTAAATGGGATGAAATAAATTGGGAATAGACAAATTAACTCGAGAAAAGACATAGAAGCTTATTAACATGAATTAGTACATGGGATATTCATAAAATATGGAATTCAAGGAAAAGCCAGATGGTGGCGGCTTCAATAAGGTCTTCATAGGGGAGACAGAATGGTGTGTGTGTGTGTGTGTGTGCGTGTGCACATGTGCATGTGTAGGTATATTTAGAGGTAGAGCTAATGTATTTTAGCACAGATGAGTGGGCCTGGCTTAATTTGGTTTTAGAGTGTCTTCCACGAGTGCTAAATCCTTGCTCTTCAGGTTCGTGTTACTGGGAGGTATGTGAAATCTAAGAGTTGGCAACTCTTGGTGGCCTGCTTGTCATTGCTGCTGTGCCTTTAGAGGAGATTTCAGAATATGGACCATGAAGTGAAGGGTTTTGCTGTGCACGTGCTCCTGGCATGATGTGCTGGGCCGTTCAGTAACAAACAGAAACACGGATAGACACTGTAGAGGTCCCGGCAAGCAAAGGCACTCTAAAGAGAGGCGCTTCAATTCTCCGTTGGACAATCAGGCTATTGATGCAATAGATTCTAGTGAAAGACCCCCAGTGTGGGGAGACTCTCACTCAAGTCTCGGGATAACACGACCCCCCACCCCCCAAGTAATTCACGAGAGACCATCCTTGCTGCAATCACGTAAGGTTTATTCGACAAGACAGGAACCAGTGCATTGGGGCTGAGACTCATAACCCACGCGGGGGAGGAGTTCGACCCTGAGTAACTGGGAGAAGGGGTTTTTAAAGGAAGAAATCACAGCCCAGTAATCTGAAAGGGGTAGGGAGGGCATCACAGAAAATTCTGAAAATACCAGTGATGATCACAACGGGGCAACTCACTGTTTCTCAAGATTATACTCAAGATTACAATCTAACTTTATCTCCAGCTAGTTCCTAAAACTGAACCAGCTAATCCTAGATTTCTGATTCTTCTCTCCCTGCTTAGATTTTTGGCTCTATTTTTTTTTTCCTGCGGGGCGGGGGAGGGTCTGGATTTATCTAGGTCTTTCATTAGAAACTTGGGATTTTCCCCAGGAATCTTACTCTGGGAGAAGGACAAGGCTGAAGCCTGGTGCCAGCCAGGAGCTTTTTTTCTGTAAGGACATTTCACCAAGTTTTGACAATTTATTAGACCTCCTCCATAGCCAAGACAGTGACAGGTCAGTAATGGGCAGGACCACACCTTGACCTGCTTAGTTACAGATCTCAGTTTCTCTACTTAAATCTAAATCTCACAGCAGGCCCTAAGGATGGACTTGATTGCCATCATTGGACATCCATATTAGGCACTTTATTAATTACTTTCTTGTTGCCATGGTAAAACACCTTGACCAATAGCAACTTAGGGATGTATGGTTCCAAAGGTTAAGAGTCCATCATGGTGAGGAGGCATAGCAGGCTTAGGCACGGCAGCAGGAACAGGAAACTGAGAGTTCTCTTCTCAACCGTGACCACGGAGCAAACTTGACATAGAGTGAGGCTTTAAAAGCTCTCAGAACCTGTCCCTAGTGACACACTTCCTCCAGTAAGGCTTTGCCTCCTAAACCTCCCCAAACAGTGCCGCAGCTGGAGACTGTTTAAATAAAAGAGCCTGTGGGGGGACATTTGTTATTTAAACTAAGCGACTCACATGGATTAATTGTCCATCACTGCCTTTTAGTATTCTTTGTCTCTTTAATGATGAATGGCTAAGCAAAGGTTGCTCTAACTGCCAGGGCTCAAACCCTGACCTTGACAAGTTTGGTAACAAAACATTTAAAACTGAGTCCCCTGTAAGACTTTTCTCTTCCTAAGTCGGTTTGTCTCAGGGGTTTGTTTCAGTCGTGGAGAGCTGACTGACTCCAGCCTGAATAATAGACATTGGATGGTGTTAGATGAAGTTCCTCAGGGCTGTGGCAGTGATAGACGACTTTCAGGCTCCTCTGTAGTGTGAATTTCATCTTCCTTTGTTATTGAAATTTCTGCAAGCTGATTGAAGGCAGTCATAGACTTCCTTGATGCTTCAGTCTGTAGGCAAATGAGAGAGCTTTACAGAGAACCCATTCCTGTGTTGCAAAAGAGAAGTAGGTTTGAGAGAACAGGTAGGGAAAGACCTCGAGTCTGTGCCTTTAGTTAAGCATTCAAACACCATGCATTGGGTCATCATTTGCCGAACCCCAATACCATGGTAGCTTGCATCTACTATGGCAGTTGTGGGTTTTTTGTTGTTGTTTTTTGTTTTTTTTTTTTTTTTTCCCAGAAGACTCACAGGGTGAACCATGCTGGGCTTATATGGTTCATTTGCATGAAGTTAGAATGAGAAACAAGGAGGAAGAACAAAACTCAGGGCAGGGTAAGACAAAACTCAAGTGGAAAGACAACACGCTAACCATTGGAATAGGGAATGCCCTCCACATGCTTGTGGTTTGGAAACTTGGTTCTTAGTAGGTGGTGCTCAGGTAGGCTGTGGAGGTTGGTGGAGGGGGACCTGACTGGAGAAAGGAGATAGATCACTAGAAGCATGTCTTTGAAGGGTCTACTTACTAAAGCCTGGCCTGCTCTGATGTCACCCAACCCTTGCTTGATGGGAAGTGAAGAATTTTCTCTGCTACTTACTTCTGCTTCAATCATATTTTTCCAAGCCTGTGGGCCCACAGAACCCACAGACTGAAATCTTTGAAAGCATGAGACGAAGTAAATGCTCCCTGCTTTAAGTCGTGTGTGGTTCCAGTTGCACAAGTCTCACAATCAGCACATTACCCAAGCCTCGTGTTCCGCATCATCTGTATGCTGTCCTTCAGCTGCGTCTGGTTCCCTCCTGGATATAAGGGCCAGAATGATGGACCAGCAGGAGCATCCCAAAGATGGAAGATGCCAGGAGCTAGGACACATTTCCTCTTTGAAGAAGGTGTGTGGGCAGGTGTATCTGGACATGGCTTCAGCTCAGATTTACCTGATGAGCACTTGTGTGTGTATTTGCTTTTCTATGTAGTGTTTACATGGGATATTAGGTATGTGCAGATGATTTAGGGATGGCTTGGCCTTTGACTCGTAAGTGCTATGCCTTGCATAATGATTAATTGTACAGTTTTCAGGCTGTTGACCCTAGTGGGCAGTATGTTCTGGGCAAGCTGGCACTGGTAGTGGTACACTTTAGTTCTTTCTCGCAACTTCTGCAGTGACAGCCAGGAATAGAGGCTCCGCTGTCTTGCTGGAATGAATCCATATAGAAAACTAGTCAAGGTCAGATAGGTCTAGGTCTGGTTCTCAATCTTCCCAGTGCTGCGCCCCTTTAACACAGCTCCTCATCTTGTGCTGACCTCCAACCATAAAATCATAAGTGACTTCATAACTGTAATTTTGCTACTATTATGAATCATAATGTAAATATCTGATATGCAGGATATCTGATGTACAGCTCACGTGAAAGGGTTGTTCATCCCTGAGGGTGTCATTACCCACATGATGAGAACCACCTGTCTAGTAGGAGTCCCCTTTCTTAATAAGTAAGTCATCTTCCTATAGGCTTTAGACCCATAAGTGCCCTGGACATGCAAATATATAGTAAAGATGAACTGACGAGAGAAATGAATGGCACATTCATATGGAAGGGCAGAGAGAGCAGGCCGACTCATGAGGGAGGGAGATGCACAGTCAGGAAACTAGAAGGATCAGAAGATGCTGTGTAGAAGGTGCTATGTCCCACAAGTCCTCGCTGAACTGAGAGAAGCAGCTAGGGACCACCGTCAGACAGTCTAAACAGATGCACCTACCTAGAGGGAGATTGATGGAGGCAAAGCAAGGCCACTGCTGGCGTTTCTGGCTGTGTCGTCTAGTCTGCGGTGTGTTCACTGTCCACCGCAAAGAGCAAGGGTGTGAGGGAGGCCAACACGAGGCTTCTAAGTCCAGATCGCAGCTCGCCAGATCTGGGACTAATAGCACCCCGCTACCTGCCCCTCTTCCCTCGGCTTGCCTGTGTGCACTTTCATTTTCAGACGTCTAATTCTGACTCCTAAAATTGCTGGTTTCAACTCCTTTGCCAGATGGCTGAGGAAAGAGTAATTGACTGTTAGTGCTAAATGTCTGTGTCACAGCCCGAAGCAGCCGACTCCAATTAGCATAAAAAGAGCGGCTCTCCTAATGGAAGCCGTGGAATATGAAAGGGTGGGATTGTAAGATGATGGGATGTAAAGAGGGGAGACCCTTGTCTCAGATGCCTGCCTCACGGGTGGGGTGTTGGGGGGTCTAAGGAATGAGAGGGGAATATCAATCAGTCTCTAGGAGAGACTTTACTCCTCGGAAGACCCCCTTGCCCTTGGTGTTGTTCTGCTTCGCTGAGCAGACACGTCTGGGAGTCACATGGCAGACATGTTTTGTTTGTTTGGGTGGATTGAGCCCGCCATGGAGGCTTCAGGGTGCTCAGATGAGAGGCAGTTCATGGGAGAGGTACTGATCTTTTAAACAGATGGAAAAGACTCCCCATTTTTCAAAGCTATTTTTATAGGTATTCTTTGAGATCAAAATTTTAAAAAGTCTTGACAGAAGGTTAGTCTATCCTTCTTTCCTTCTACTGTTCCTTTCTTCCCGTGAGTAATCGTTTTAATTGGTTCTATTTTTCACAATGCTTGCATAAGCGAACATCTGGTACAACCCATGATCTCATGACAGCACGGGTCCTGAACACAACATACACATTTTACATTACACGTGGCCGTAGAAACTGTTAAATGAATTTGGTGTTGGGATTAGGACAAAATTTCTAACAAAGCAGGCCTCCCTAACTCAGTTTTTGCTACGTGGTGTGGTATTCTCAGCTTGACAGTTGTAAAACCCAAATAGCAACGAATTCTCAACAATGCTGGAGATGGTCTGTGTCTTCTAGTATCATGTATTTGCCAGGCTGTAGTTCATGTTGTAGCAATAAGCTGTCATTTTCACCTTATTGGTTTGCAAATTTACACTCCATCTTTAACTAGTGGCAGCATTATATATATATATACACACACACATATATAATATATATACATACACACATATGTATATTGTTTTAAAATAAATCACTTTAAGATTTGTTACATTTTGGTTTGTGTACCTATAAACCCAGAGAGTGCTGTAGAACTCCTTGGGCTAAGAACAGATTGTAAGTGGAAAAAGTTTCACAACCCTGCTCTGGTGGATGTCTTGATACTTACAGCCTAGGCTACATCTGCAATAGAAACTGCAGAGTACATTCCCAGCGGAGGCGTTTTGTGACACATGACATGTGCTATTGAAATTGCTTGTCACTCCTATCCTCCATTAATCTGCCTTTTGCTAACAGAAATTGGTCCCAGCAAAGAACCCGCAAGGCCTGAGAAGAGGAATTAAGTTTTTCTCATCTTTGATTTTATAGCACAGTCGATCTTAATACAAGGAGATGATCCTGTGTCATCCAGTGGGGCAGTTTGTCCCCCAGGAACCCTTAAAAGTAAGGTGCCTTCTCTGGCTTGTGGTTAATGGGGCTGAAGGGGCAAAAACATGCTTTTATCTAGCATTTTTATAACAAAATACCCAAGTAAGGTGAATTTTATTAATAAAAGTTTATTTGACTCTCAGTCCCGTGGTTCAAGGACAGAGCACTTGTCTGGATTCAAGTCCATTTTATTGTGTCACAATGTGAACATATGTATGAACTAGAAATTGAATGTGTGTGAGCCAGAGATTAAATGTCTGTAAACCAGAGAGAGATAAGCGTGTGTAAGCCAACAATTAAACATCTATGAGCTAGGGAGATTAAACATGTGTAAATCAGAGATTAAACACCTATGAGCTAGAGAGCTTAAATGTGTGTGAGCCAGAGATTAAATGTCTGTGAGCTAAAGAGATTAAATGTGTGTGAGCTAGAGAGAAATTAAACGTGTGTGAACTAGAGATTACCCTTGGGAAGGAGAAACCACAGACAGACACTAGGTCCCCACATCTCCTCCGAGTTTTTTCCACCCTGGCGTAGTCCTGTTACTCCCACCCTAATCCTGTTGCTTTGGGGACTAAAGTTTCAGCACACAAAGGTTGAGGCGGATATAGTTAAACCTATCCAAACCGTAGCCAACAGACTGATACGAAGCATGCAGTGTATTGACCTACCGTTGTTAAAGTTGAAGAGGGAGAGTGAAGACGGCCAAAGAATTGGAATGGCTTTTCAGAGCTGAAGCAGACCCCAGCCGACAGCTAGCGAGGGACCAGGGACGTGGGTCTGTGAGTGCAAGGACACGAGTCTGACCCGTAGGCAGAATGAGTTTGGAAGGGAATGCTCGCTACAGCCTTCAGTTAATACGTCTGGTTCAGCTACACTTTGGTTTCAGTGTTGTAAGATCCTAAAGAGAGAACCAAGTGAAACCCATTTGGATTTCTGACCTGCAGAAATAGGAAATGCTAGTGGTTGTCATCCCAAGTCCCAGTTCCTGAACTTGTGATTTCTTATGTTTTGTTTTTGCAGGAATAGAGAACTAAACACAGTCATTATTAGGTCCTGGGGTTGTGCAAATAATGGGGACCAGAACACTGAAGTCAGATAACAAGAAGCATGCTTTATTCCATCACCATGGGGTACCAGAGTTTCTAATTAGTTAGGACCACAGGTAGTCTGGGATTCAACACTGTGACCCCAAATAGAGGGAGTAGGTTATTTGTCAAGCAAAAGCCACAAGATGGTGGGGCTCAGAGGGTCAAGATCAGGGGTGATAAAAGAAAAAGAATTTTTGTGATTTGAGATTAAGTCCTCGGTGAAGGTATATTCCAGGAATTTACAACTTGTGGTAACATTTTACAACTAGGTGCTTGTACAAGCTTAACAGGGGGGTTGCTTATACGAGTCTGTGGTTCTCTTAACATAGCTCTTGACACAGCTGGGGGGGTCTTCATTTTTATCCAACTGTTCTCTCTGTGACTGAGAATACAGGGCAAGCATCAAGCAATAGAAGAAGCTGGGTAGGTGGGCTAGCGTACAGACTTCCTCTGGGCCCTTCAGTCACCGGTCACATTTTTCAGAACGTGCGTTTTCTTTTTCTTTTATTTTTTTATTTTATTTTTTTGGTTTTTCGAGACAGGGTTTCTCTGTGGCTTTGGAGCCTGTCCTGGAACTAGCTCTGTAGACCAGGCTGGCCTTGAACTCACAGAGATCCGCCTGCCTCTGCCTCCCAAGTGCTGGGATTAAAGGCGTGCGCCACCACCGCCCGGCCGTGCGTTTTCTTGATTCTAATTTGCGCACTTCTCTGCTGTGCTCGAGACCAAGGACATGGTCTCAGCTCCTCTCTCTCTTCATTTTCAGCAGGCACAGGACCCTGGGACCTCAATGTACTTTGTTCTTTCTATTTGTTCCTCAGCAGAACTGGAGCTGTGGTTTTGCTGACCGGACAGGTCTCTGAGAGCCCGTTTCCGCTACTCTACTACACTGCATGGTCGTAGGAAGTGGAGACAGAGGTTCCGCATCCTAACTAGACCGTGGGAAACTTTCCGTCCTACCTTAAGGTGCTTAGTTTATTTAAGACAGGGTCTCACACCATCCAGGCTGGTCTTCAAGTCTGTGTAATTTAGGTGACCTTGTCCCTTCTGTGCTAAGATAATGAGTGCCACTCCTTCCAGCTCCTTGGGTCACCTGTTCTGATATCTTACTCAATCGTCCTAACGCCCCACCTCCCACAGAAGCAGACATTGGACACTGGATAACTGGACTTGTTTCTGCAGTGTGCTATCTTTGTCCTGACTGGACACCTGACCTTGTCATATCGTTTTTGTGATTGTCACATCTAGTGGGTGATGAGTCCATGAAAGTAGTAATCTTATTTCAACATTTTTGGGAAATTTCAGTATATATGTATGGTAAGTAGTAAATCAACACTGGAATACAAATGATATATTCACATAGCAGCAAAAATAGCAAATAACTGTTCACAGAAGGATATGAGTCATACCAGAGACATAATATGATCTCTTAATCAGAAAAGAGCTTAAAGATCTCATAATCAGAAAAACGTCACTAATGGAAATGTGTGAGAACAGAAATTCCAACTTCCTCTTTGGCGGACAAAGTTCTTCTGGTATTTTGTTCAATTAACAATATCTTCAAAGTTCTATGGCTTCAGAAATCACAAGAGCAGCACTCGTTCTATGTTAGAAATCAGTATGGGGCTGGAGAGATAAGAGCACTTACTGGTCTTGCAGAGAACCCATGCTCAGTTATGAGCACCCACATGGCAGTTCATAACCACCTGTAACTCCAGTTCTAGGGCATCTGACACGCTCCTCTGGCCTCTGCAGCCTCCTTCACACAGAGGGTGCACATAAGCGTGTTCAAGCTTACACACATACGCATAAATAATAAATAAATAATGAATCTTTAAAACAAACAAAAGAAACCAATATGCAATGCTGGGATAACCATAATAGCTTTCAGGAGACACTGTATAATTTTTATTGTCTTCAATTAAGTAAATTTAGTTGTTATATTTTCTCTTCTCCAATAACCAAAAATACTTTTAAAAATATACATATTTAAAATATATATCATATATAGTATATAAACATATATTATTACTAAGGTCAATCAAATTAACATATCTATAATCATAAATATAAGATTTTTTGTGTATATGGCAGAAGAGCCTAAGAGTTACTTTCTTAGTAAATTTCTACTATTCAATAAAACCTGTAGTTTTATGATATACCTTAAATCTCTAGTCTTATTCATTCAAGATATCTGATACTTTGGCCCTTTTGATCACTAGTCCCTTCCCATAACTTCTTTCTACTTCTGTGTATTCAAGGTATTTTAGTTTCAATTTCCAAATATAAGTGAGATCATGCAACATTTTTTTTTCTTCTGTGCCCGACTCAGTTTAATTGAAACTATACAAGTCCAAGAAAAAAGCAGAGGGAAATTCCCGATTTAACTCTGGTAAGGCTTTTATTACCTCATCAGAAGCACATGTAACAAGAGCCAAGGTATCAAAGAAAAAAAAGTAGATAGCACAGGAGACAATCAAAAGTTGGTAAGGCAGCCAATGGATTAGGACAAAGATGTTGGGGAACCATGCATTAGATAAGGTTTCATAGCCAGAACTCATAAGGGACTCCCACAGCAGTACCCCAACTCCAGATCACCCAGTTAGTGGGCAAAGCACTTGAATGGAAATTTATTTAAAGAATGAAGATGGCCAACACATATGTGAAGAGGTGATCATGAAGCAAAGAGGCAGAAGACACTAAGTGTTCTGAAGCTGTGGAGGACAGGAGACCAGAGCACATTTTTGATGGGAATGTAGGTCAGTACAACTATTATGAAGGCAGGATGGCAGTCATTATTATTATTATTATTTCTTGACAATTTGATGCACACACACACAACGCTATTGATCATTCTCTCATGTCTCAACATGTTTTATTTCTATTACACCCCCATCAGCCCACCCTCTTGTCTGCAAATCTCTGTCTTAAAAAATTCTGGAATAGAACTGTTGTATGATTCAACAATATCCCTTCATAATTTTCTCCTTTTAAAAGTGCCTGTCAGTTAAAGGGATGTGGGAACTCTGGAGACACCGATATTTATTTTTGTTGATCAAAAAAGGTTAGGGGGAGGAATTTGTGGGGCAAGCGCTGAAGCCCTGGAGGTGGAGTCCAAAGAGACAGGAGATTAGGATCGGAACAGAGACAAAAGTATACCCTGAGTTCCAGTTTAAAGAGTGAGAATCAGGCAGGAGTAAGGGCTGTGAGTGGCAAAGGGATTCTTCTTACGCGTTGAGGAGAATGAGTGCTCAGTCTGGACACCGGGCACATACCTGACTCAAGTTCAAGTCCCAAATATGTATCAGCTCCTACCATGTGCTGCAGCTGGGGACATGGGCATGTGTTGCATGGACCACGGGAGACAGCCCTTCATGGGACTGTGTTTACTCAGATTGAAAAGTTTAGGAAATCATTTGAATGAGAATACAAATTATTTTAAGACTCCTTGACTTTGTTTTGTAATAGTGAATTTTACTGCATAGAAATAATTTATTCTGCCAGGCAGTGGTGGTGCACGCCTTTAATCCCAGCACTCAGGAGGCAGAGGCAGGCAGATCTCTGTGAATTCGAGGCCAGCCTGGTCTACAAGAGCTAGTTCCAGGACAGGAACCAAAAGCTATGGAGAAACCCTGTCTCGAAAAAAAAAAATTGTTCTTTATAAACTTTGGAGCTAGAAGAATTTTTTTAAACACCAGGGCTATTTTATCTATGAAAAGGACAAATGGTCTTTGGTGGAATCAGCAGTTTAACCCATGGGCCAAGTCACAAAAATGATGCAAATGTTAGCGCCTAAGTGCCTAGCTGGTAGACTGTTTCCATTGCTTGTTCAGTGTTCAGAGATATCTGTTGCCCCTACATTCTTCTGCAATGCTCAAAGATCTAGTGCTGTGCTCTCTAATGCTACTGGCTCTCTTTGTGTCAAATGTAGTCCTCATACCTGCTCTGTTTCAAAGCATATATGTTGGAGGGGAAAATCCACTGACCTGCCCAACTCTGCTGTCTCTGTTTTGGCTCAGTTTTCCCTTAAAATATTGTTGTGGCTGAATCTAAGTCTTGGTTGCTCTGAAGAAATGGTGTACTGGTAGATAAACTATTCAGATTTGGATGAAACTTGTAAGCCTTGAAAGAATTGTGGTTCTGTTCAGAAGTCATTAGCTTGAGGTTTTAGAATCATCTTGGAAGTCCCCATAGGCCCTAAACTATTTCCATAAAGGAGGGAAGGAGGTTTATGTTGTTTTTGCTTTTGTTGTATTTTTATTTCTCTAAAAAATTGGGCAAAGGTGCTCATGGCGGCACATACCTTTTAATTCTAGTGCTTAGGAGGCAGAGGCAGTTGGATCTTTTTGAGTTCAAAGCCACCCTGGTCTACATGTTGAGTCCTAGGTCAGTTAGAGTTATATAGTAAGATCCTGTCTCAAAAAATAAAAAAAAAAATGGGCAGAGAGTTATTTTTTGGTCTTTCTTGCTCATGTTCATGGTCTCCCCACGGCAGCACCTTCATCACCATCAATGGTTGACTGGGGTGAGTATGTGGATGTGATCTCACAGACCAGCTGTCCTGAGCAGGGTTTCACTTTGGTTCCTCAGCTGCTGACGTAATTTGCTGCTGGCATTTTCTATGTTATCAAGGCTTTGGATTATCAGAAGCAAGATACAAGTGGAAAGAACCAAAGCTTCCCAGAAATGGTAAAGCACCTTTATCACAAATAATTGTCCTTGTCACCCCAGGGAACCACCCTTGGTCTTATCAGACACTTGAACTGAAGAGGAGGATTGCTGAGGACAAGTCAATGCTTACACAGTGGGTGGCTATAAGAATCACTGGGCAATCTTATCACCATTGTCCCCTGTACCTCAACTGGAATTACTTGACTGTTTTTCTAAAAAGGTGGTGGTACGGAGAACGCCATTCATTTGCTCTTTGATTTGGTCAATAACTCTTCCTATGACCATCAGCAGTGGAAACAAATCTCATGACATTTATGTGGCACTTGAGAATGATGGTGATTAAGGAATAAGAACTGTTAGGATTGCCATGGGGATCCCCAGGGAGGAAGGGGGTGGATGCCTTTGAGTAATATAAATAAGGCACAGCTCTGTCTGACCAACTGGAAACCTTACCTTTGCTATCTGATTTGCTTTTGAGTTCCTCCTCCTGTCCCCAGGCAAGTGTTATCTATCACAGGAGGGATTAAGAAGACAAATTGCAGAGCTTTCGCTGCTGCAACAGTTATCTATCCTCCCTTCCCTTTGCTAGTGATGAAATTAGGGCTCAGGGAAGCGGCCTAACTTGCTCTGGGTTTTAGAGCTGGTTACCCCCGGTTACAGGTAGTGTTCATTGTGAGGGTTACCTACCGGTGAGTGGAACACCAGTAGCCTTTGAATTGGTAGAGCCCCAGCTGGATGTTCCTGGTCTCACATGTGATGGACATGGGCATCACCCAGGTTCTCCAGACTCCAAAAGTTACCTTCCATTTAGAACTTGGTGAAAGCTCCCATTCCAGTCCTTAATCGGCACAAGTGTAGCGCTCATTGGCCTTCTCTTACCCCCTCTTAGCCTAGCTACTGCCCTAGGCTTTTTATGAATGGGTTGCAACAACTTCAGAAATACCAGATTGGCTTACATTGTTTATTTCTGACTGTGGGAACAGCTCCTTTTCCAAGTATTTTTAAGACCAATCAATGTAGTTAACAAAACAGTAGCAAAGGTTTGAAGAGAGCAAATGGGAATTGCTCCAGGAAGGGGCAATGGACCTGTGTATGAATTCTGGCTAGAGTTCCCTGGTGGAGCCCTTACAAGGGGGTTCTTGGTGTCAGTCTTTCTCTTCTAAACTTTTACTAAGATCACTCGGGTACAAGGACCAGTCAAACACATGATGACGTTTGACGGTGTTCCTGCTACCTCAGTGTTGACTCTGAGGTCTTCATCGGCTTAGAATGTTAAAAAACCTTCCTTTCGCCAGGAAGACTCTTTGTTAGGAGTTAAAGGTCACCATGGCCAAGTCCTTCAGAGCAATTTCCCCTTCGTAGTCTCGGGTTTTCCATTTTAGATTTCAACTTGGACTTTGTTTTTACGTAATCCAAATGTTTCACATAAGAAGACTGTTTGTTGTCTTTACTACAACAACAAGCTGGCTTCTTCTCCTCCCATATCCACTAGTCAGCCATCAACATTTAAGTTCTTACTGGACCAAGTGTCTGAATGTCTCCTTCTATGCTAATCTAGAGCTATTCCCCCACTTTTTTTTTTTAAAATTATTATTATAAGGTACTTTCCATTGCCATCTTCAGATCTTGTTTCAAACCAAATCTTTCCTGGAAATATGACTTTACTTCCGTCTAACCAACACTTTATCTTCAACGCTTATGTCATGAATTTGAATGGTCTCTTGCCATATTCCGTCATCTCTGTATATTCCCCTCCGACTTAGAATGTACTTTAGAGGCACTTCCACCGTTCCTTCCGTCACTGTTGCCTCTGTCCATGTTGCTTCGTTAGACAAATATATTCTCGGCAGACAAAGTCAGTGTTTATCCCCCAGATATTACCCTGTGGGTTATCCTTACTATTTTGCCTTTTTTTTTTATTGATAATTCCTTTGTTTGATCTTTTGGCTTATATGTTCAAGTTTTGTAACGTTGCTTGTCTTGTAGACTTGAGTATGAAATTTGAAGGTGAAGTTCCCATCTGAGGACATTAGATCTTGTTTGACATGAGAAAAACTTCAACTGCCTGGCTTATGGAGTGGTGAGGGCTGTTGGGCATCAGAAGAAGGGAACTGTAATTGGAGTCTGAAATCCATGAGAGAGATGTGGAGGCAAAGAGGTCTTGCAACTAAATGGTCTCACTGAGAGCAAAAGATGAACTAAGGGAGAGAAGTCGGGAAGGCCTGGGCCTCCATTCCTGCAAGGCCAGACTAAAAACACATGAATATGAGCAAGGGGGGATTGATGAGAGCAAGGAAAAAAGACTGAATTTTTCAAATGTTAGCTGAGCTGAACTGGGTTACTTAAAAAAAAAAAGTTAGGATAGTAAAAATCAGATATGAACATACCCAATATATATTTTCATGGATGGTCCTTATGACAAACCTTAGCCTACCATTCTTTTAATTCTTAATAACAAGTGAAATTAGTAGAACTTTGATGTTTCAGGCTTTGAAACATCAAAACAGGTACCTGGTGTCTTAGTACTTTTTGGTTTCTTTTTCTTTCTTTCTTTTCTTCTATATTTTTCGAGACAGGGTTTCTCTGTAGCTTTGGAGCCCGTCCTGGTCCTAGCTCTTATAGATGAGGCAGACTTCGAACTCACAGAGATCCGCCTGCCTCTGCCTCTCGAGTGCTGGGATTAAAGGTGTGAGCCACTACTGCCTTGCTTTGGTTTCTTACCTAACTTAATTGTCTTTTTCTCAGTGAGAGGAAAAACATCTCCAGTCTGATAAATTAACAAAATTAACCCATAAAAGAAATCTAGAACCTTTCTATCTCATATCAAGCCACATCTCTGGGTATGGAAACATGACCATATCCATGCAGGGCTGACACAATTGACAGTATAGGATGACCAAGGTCAGTGCTGGATGACCTTGGAGTCAAAGAATGTGGGTCCCCGTCCAACTTCTACTCATAGTTGTATGATCTGGCCAAGTGACAAGGTGCTTTTTTGAGTCTGTTTTCCCATCTGTTAAGTGAGGGTTGGTGATAATAGTATTTGTATTGAGAATTTTGAATAAATAAGTACATGTAAAACTTATGGAGGAATGTCTGGTGCACAATGCTAGAGAGGTTCCAGTTATTATTATGATTATATTTCCGGTCATCTGCTCGCTATAGATTCATGTTAAATGGTGTTTAAGGT
Source organism: Chionomys nivalis (assembly GCF_950005125.1). NCBI lineage: Eukaryota > Metazoa > Chordata > Mammalia > Rodentia > Cricetidae > Chionomys > Chionomys nivalis. Next base: position 22,571,284 of record NC_080110.1, read on the forward strand.
GAGGGGGGGCTGAAGATTTTATTGTTGATCAGTTTGGCAAATATTAAAAGTTGGATTTTAATTGTGAAGAATTGTGTGTGTGCATCTATACGTATTATGTTCACATACACATGTCTACAGTGGTTTTTATGGTGTGCTTATTAATTTCTTTATTACGCAAGAGTAGATTGAATGTTCTTTTTCAATAATGCTGAAAATACTCTGCTCATGGGGCAGGTTCTTTCTCATCTTAATAAACAGGATTAGAATATTACCCATATGTGGGAGGAATTTCAGTGAGCATGTGGGCCCTTGGCATTCCCTTTATATCAGGGCTAAAGGAACATTTTAATTTTCTCTTTGTTATGTTCCAGGCGCATGTCGAACTGTATTGGGAATATCGCTATGAAATAAAGGGGTTCTTGCAATTCAGCACCTCCTACACACAGCTAATTAAACAGAACGAGAGGCAAGGAGCAGACAAGAACAGAGCTCATAAATATTACACATTTTTATTAATAACACACAAATGAACTTAATTAAAACTACATTTTCCATAAGTTACAGTCTCACAAATTTGTTCCCTTGTCTGAAGGCTCCAGCAGGAGTGGAAATGTCCTGGAATTTTAATACAAGGAGATTCCCTGTTGCCTTAACGCATTCTTTCATTAGTTTGTCAGATCTCACTCAAACCTCTCGAGTCTTATGGATCCAAGTGTTTATACCTTCTGTTTAGCTGGGACTTAGGCATTAGCATCTACACGTTGTCCCCGTGCTCGTCGGAACTCCAGAGGAGCCTGTGGTCATAGTGACACAACACATTTTAAAGATTTACATCAGAGGCTGAGGAGAGAGAGAGCTCAATCAGTGGTTACGGCACCGGGGCTCCTCAGTGCCCACATGAAAAAGGGGTAGCATGGCGGGGTATATCCAAAGCCTTAACCCTGGGAGGTGAATAGGAGGATGCCTTGAGCTTGATGACTGGCTAGTCTTCCTAAATTGTGGACTCCAGGTTCAGTGAGAGAGCCTCTCTCAAACACAGAGGCAGAGAGTAAAAGAAAAAGACATTTGCGATCACCCCCGACCCCATTGGCACATCCCCACTGCCCCCTGCTCGCCCCAGTAACCCCCACCGTGTTTCCATATATATTCATGGATATGCGAATACAAATTCAGGTACTACCCCCTTCCCTAAAGAATTCAGATCAAACCCATATGCTACAATGTGGATGTGGTTTGTTGCCTAGTGGTTCAAGTGTTGGAGGCTGGGTCCTCAGTGTCGCCATGGCAGATCCTATTAAGAAGTCCTTTAGGCTACTGGGAGCTCTCTGGGGATCCTGTTTTTGTGAGAGTGTTATCTTAACAATCTCTGAATCACCATCTGGCTTCCTGTCTGGCAACGTGATTCCTTGCTCCTGCTTGTGCTTCAGCATCATGTAATGCTGCCTCCCTTGAGGTTCTTGTCAGAGCTGATAGTGCCTGCACCGTGCCCTGTGCTTCCAGTACTGTGCGCTAAATCAGCTTCTCCTCTTTATTAGGTGACCCAGTGTATTAGTTACTTCCCGGTTGCTATGGTAAAGTACTCCAACAAAAACAACTCGGGCAAGAAAGTTTACTATGGACTCAGGGTTTCATAGTGATAGAGTCTGTCATGGCAGGGAAGGCATCGAAGTGGGAGCAGGAAGCTGGGTGATCATATTTTCACGGGAGAGAGAGGAGGGGGATGGAGGAAGAAAGGGAGAAAACATGAACTGGGGTAAGCCATAAAACTTCAAAGCCAAGCTGGGAGTGGTGGCGCATGTCTTTAATCCCAGCACTCAGGAGGCAGAGGAAGATGGATCTCTGTGAGTTCGAGACCAGCTCGGTCTACAATGCTCGTTCCAGGACTGCCAGGGCTGTTTATACAGTGAAACCGAACAACCAACTAACCAAACAAACAAACAAAGAAGCAAAAAACCCCAAACCCTCAAAGTCATTCCCAGTGATGGTGATGTACTTCCTCCGGGAAGGCTCAGCCTCCTAAGAATTACATAATCTCCCTAAATGTACAGCCAACTGGGGAACATGTATTTGATACTTGAGCCTATGGGGACGTTTCTCATTCAAACGACCACGCTCAGCTTCTGATATTTCATTATAGCAACGAAAAATGGATTACTATGCTATTTAATCTCCACAGTCTAAATTAGTTCTTTAGGTTGTCCACTGCCGTTGGTTTTTTTCATTGCACATAACCAGCTTGTGAGCATGTTTTTCTTGTGATTATTTTGTCAAAGTTTATCTTTTAATATACAAGTTCTTGAAACCAAGGACTGTGACTGCCTTGTTCATCTTCCGTTCTTAGAGCTAAGCATCCCTCCAACAAATAGTGTGCTCTTCAGAACATGGGTTATAACCTAGGGCATTGTGGAAGTGTTGAGTTTTATGAATAGTTGATTAAGTTGGAAATAACAATTGTAACATAATTTATAGTTTGGAGTCTGTTTTTAAATGTTGGTAAAGATTTGTGATTTTTTGTTATAAAGGTGGATTCATGAAGTTTTGTTATAAAGTCAAGATAAAGAACTGCTAAATTACACTACTTCCCCAAATTTCCTCAAGCTCCCCTGGCCTCATTTCCTATTTCGCATTCACTCGTATCTCCTCGCAACCACTAGTGTAGTGCACAGTCTTTTCCTAGAGGGCTTCCCTTCCTAGAAGGTTATACACTGACATCATGATAGTGGGTAGTCTTTGTGTCTGAGTTTCTTAGCAGTATGCTGTCTCTATAGGCATATAGTGCTATACACATCAAGAATGTGTTTTTCGCTCTCAACAGAGGAATCTAAAATGGCTGAAAGATACTTAAGGAAATACTCAACATCCTTAGTCATCAGAGAAATGCAAATCAAAACAACTCTGAGATTATTTTACACTTGTAAGAATGGCCAATATCAAAAACACTGATGACAACTTATGCTGGAGAGGTTGTGGGGAAAAGGGAACACTTCTGCATTGCTGGTGGGAGTGCAAGCTGGCACAGCCCCTTTGGATGTCAGTGTGGTGATTTCTCAGAAAATTAGGAAACAATCTTCCTCAAGACCCAACAATACCACTTTTAGGTATATAACCAAAGGATGCTCAATCGTACCACAAGGACATGTGCTCAACTATGTTCACAGCAGCATTGCTTGTCATAGGCAGAATCTGGAAACAACCTAAATGCCCCTTGACTGAAAAATGGATAAGGAAAATGTGATACATTTACACAATGGAGTACTACACAGCAGAAAAAATAATGACATCTTGAATTTTGCAGGAAAATGAATGGAGCTAGAAAATATCCTATTGAGTGAGGTAACCCAGACCCAGAAAGATAATTATCATATGTATTCACTCATAAGTGATTTTTAAACATAAAGCAAAGAAAACCAGCCTACAAATCACAATCCCAGAGAACCTAGACAACAATGAGGACCCTAAGAGAGACATACATAGATCTAATCTACATGGGAAGTAGAAAAAGACAAGATCTCCCGAGTAAATTGGGAGCATGGTGATCATGGGAGAGGGCAGGAGGGGAGGCAGTGAGGAAGAGAGGGGAGCAGAGAAAAATGTATAGGTCAATAAAAAGAATAAAAAAGAAGGAAAAAAAGAGAATGTTCTCCAGTTGGAGAGGTTGCTCAGTGTGAAAGAACACTTGCTGTATAATTATGAAGGCCTGTGTTCAAATCCCAGGAATCTATGTAAAAAGCCAAGCGTGGTTGTAGGCATACCTACAACTGCAGCACTTGGAGGGAAGTAGAGATTGGAAGAAAAAGGTTGGTGACTGAGCAGTACACTGATGCTATCCTATGGCCTCCGTGCACCACCCCCCAACATGCTCAGAAACCGCACACACACACACACACACACACACTCACACACAGAGACGCTTTGCAGATATACACGTGAAATATAAAAGTAGTGTTCCTTTTTTATTGCTGAGAATTAGAGTTTTCAATTTGTTGAAAATACAAAAAAGGAATATAATCCTGGAAGAACATATAGACTCAGGGTGCTTTCAGAATATCACTCAATTCTCAAGGATATGACACTTTTGCTCAGAATTTGAAGATGAAGATTCCGTCTAGGGTTACAGGACTAATAAGTGGAAGAAGCAGAATTTTAAAAAAGTGTCCTTGACATGAAATTCCATATTATTTCTGCATCACCCCGTTTCTCAAGCTTACATCTCTAGTCCACATTCCCTGATGATCATTTTGCTAATAGATTCAATGACACTCATTCATTTTCATTTCCTTTGAACACTTTAGCACGTCAGGGGCCTTTCTTGACTCTTTGAAATGCAAAGGAACACTTCTTTGTCTCACAGTTGTGGAATAATCGGCAGATAGAAACGACTGGTGTGGCACAGGCAGAGAGAGTGGTTTGTGTGACTGGCGAGGAAAAATGAGGAAAGCGGTTTGGAACCTGGGTGGGCTGAGGGCCGAGTTCACCGCGGCTTTGAGAGGAAGGTGGAGGAAAGGAATTGAGGCCCTTGAGCAAACCAAATCCAATTAGTTCAAAGAGAAGGAAATGACTTTCCAGATTAATAGGGATGAGGTGGCATAAGCACCTCTTTTCAACTGACGGTTTGTCATTTTCTCAAGGCTGTGGGCCATGGGCGTATATCTTAAAAGGTGATTTCGTAGCCGCGAGTGCTTGTAATGAGCTGGCTGGCATTTTCTGGTGCGAATTTAAAGCTATAGGGCTATGTCTCAGAAGTCTAAGTTTAACTTATCCCTTGTCAAAAACAGAGAGCAGGGTGCAGAAGGGGTACCCTGGAGAATTGGACGTCCTGATTCAGAGATCTTTAGAGCTGTTGGCTTTATGACTCAGCTCACATCTATTCCTCAGGGCAGCCTTTCAGGAGAGAGGACTCAAGAGAACTTGGGCTGTCCTGAATTAGCTTTGCATTCTGAATTTTTATCAGATTGCTTTGTGTTGGTCCATCTTCCTTTCGGTGTGACTTCAAGATTATCGGACTCAGGCCTGTCTGAGGAGAGACTTGCGTCTCATTCAGTCTATGTTGGGGCAGCTTTTCTTGGGGAGGGATTTGTGTCAAGTAGGTATTCGAACTGTTTCAGGAGTGAGGGAGCAACTGGAGTTTATCAATGAGACGTGGATTCATAGATTATGCCTCCCTTTTCCCACCTTTTCTCAATCTACTGCTTTATTTGGAAGTGGAATTAAAGTGGCAATAATTCAGTATATATAAAGATAAAGAATTAAAAAAAAATACTTGAAAATCCATGTGTCACCATAATTAAAACAACACCCCCCCCAAAAAAAACGATAAACTACACTGTGTAGTTTACAGGTGTTGTGGCACACACCTGTAATCTCTACTCAGAAGGCTGGTGCTAGAAGAAGGTCACATCAAACAATAATAATGACGATGACGACAGCAACCTGTAACATAATAAGAGAATAAATAAGAAAGGCAATGTCGTATGTAAATCAGCTTTTCGCCTGTATTGTCTACTGCTGTCCTAACCGTTGGGTTTATCCTTCAGCGGGTGGTTTTATGTCAGAAACAGTTGTGCTCGGTGTTATGATAAAAGAATTTCCTCGTTCGTAGAGAAGGAAAACTACTATTAATTGCTTTTCTGCAACAGTAACCATTACTGACAGAGTGTAAGTCCCAAATTGAGTTAATGTAAGATTAAACAGGCTGGTTCAATTAAAAAATACATTTGAAATTAAATAGGAATTCTTCGGGGTGGATGAAGTTCCTAGTGTGCCCATTTGTTTTCCTGTGTGGCTCTCAGTGGCCGGATACCTGTTGCCACCTACAAGTATGGACCCACAGCCTGGGGAAGCACGCACAAGTTTCTGAATTTCAGTGTTCCATCCCTGTGGGTTTGTTTAAGGCAACAGCATCACCACCCTGCAAACCTGGAAGGCTTGGCACATCATAGGTGTTCCCTCCCGCGTGAAGGGTGGGATTTACAGTCTCTTCACAGAGCGGTGATGAGGGGTGAGGTCCAAAGTTCTCTCCTCCAAGAGCCCGACTGACTTCCCAGGAGAAGGAGCTCTGTCCTTGTTGCTCTTTCCTGTGGGGTTGCCTCTCTTACTTTTTCATACCCCCTTGTTGAAGCATAGACCAAGCTTCTCTTTGCTTACTAAGGATGCATAAAAGCAATTTCTCAAATACTCTTAAGATGAGCCAACTTGTTGTAAGAGGCCCTTATGTATTTGTGTTGCTTTCATTGGTTATCAAAGAAACTGCCTTGGCCTAGTTGATAGGGTGGAACTCGGGTAGGCAGGGAAGACAGAACAGAATTCTGGGAGCAAGAAAGCAGAGACAGGCAGATGCCATGAAGCTCTGGCCCGAGACAGACATAGGTTAGAATGTTTCCTGGTAAGCCACGACCTCATGGTGCTACACAGATTATTAGAAATGGGTTAGATCAAGATATGAGAGTTAGCCAATAAGAGGCTAGAGCTAATGGGCCAGGCAGTAATTAAATTAATAAATTTTTTTTATGGTTATTTTGGAGGTTAAGCTAGCTGGGCAGTGGGAGGCAGCTCTCTCCTCTCACTACAGAATGGCACTCAATGTGGTTGACTAACTTTATGTAAAACCTGAGAGGGCTTCAAAGGGGATTCTAGACACAAATATAGAGTTTAACACAGCTTTTTGTTCTTTGCTGGTGGCGTGTGGCAGAATTTCCTGACTCAGCAGCCACAACAGTAAAAATGCCGTGGCGGTTTTAAAATTCTGGCTTTCTGCAAACACACTCTCTGGCTCCTGTGGGAGACAGAGCATTTTGGTGGGGGTTATGAGTAAAGTGCTATGGTTCATTTGATGGCCACTGGATTCACTGTATGCCTGAAGGGGGAGCATTGTGTGCGTGGCTCAAAGGCACAAGCAGCTCCGCCATGCTATTGGTGCTCACGGCTCAGAGGCACAAGCGGCTCCACCATGCTGGACTGGGCAGGGCAAGCCCACAGTACCTGTTTTTGACTTAGGAATGTCACAGCTTAGATTCTTAAGCTCTTAGCAATTTAAAACTGCAAAGCAAAAATGTTCCTGGACAGTAAAGGATTACAGATTCACAGTAGGACAGATTCAGACATAAAAGACCTCTAAATGGGTTATATTGTTAGATAAACTCAGGCATAGCAGCTCACTGATGGCACACTTGATCTACCTTTGGATAGCCCTGTTCCTTCCTCCCTTCCAGGCCTGAGGATATGAAGCTTACTTCACGAAAATAGGAACAGAGATGATAACCATATTTATTAGCTTCATTTCCAAATAGAACATCTAACTGAAACCATCTTCTGAGAGGAGAGGGGGTCTGTCTCCAAATGGATGGATGGACGGATAGATTCATAGAAAGAAATGGGATAACCCATCTGTTAGTTTTATCTCCAAATAAAACACCTTCTAACTGAGATCATCTGCTGTGGGGGGGCGGGGGTGTTCTGTCTCCAAACGGAGGATGAGGAATATGCATGCCCAGTAAAACCTGGCCAGGGCACAAGCCTGGATGAGTCTTTCTTGTTTCCCGTTTTCCTCTAGCCCCTGCTTGTTTGTTTGAAGAGCTGGTGGGAACAGGCACACGGGAGCCGGCCACTTTGCCAGCTCTGCTTCTTTTCCACCTCCAAGCTCTCCCTAGATGGCACCGCCTGAAAAACCACAAGAATGAAGATTTAATCGAGTCAGTGCTGGCTCGCAGCCCACCACTAACTAGTTTGATTCAATTTTTCCATTGTTGATAGTAAAACACAAGTGAGCTTTCGATTTCTTGCGTGGTGAACCCACAACCAGCGTCTGATGAATGCTCTCCATCCTGTCTTTTTTTTGTGGTGCTACGGAAAGGACCCTTGCTAACAAGGCACAGAGCTGGCAGCTGGTCCAGGCAGGCTTTGCTTGCTGTGGTCCGTCCGTGTCTTACTTTCTCGAGCCGAATTTCAAATGGAAATCTTGACTGCTACTGTTGGCCAAGCTAAGGTTGAAAGCAGAAACAGCTTGAATGAACCAAGGTTTCATGCTACCATTCTAGATGAGTGAAGGTTTTCCAGCACGGGGGTGGTGGAGGATGGTGCTCTAGGGAGGCCATAAGGATGGAAGTATGGAAGGAAAGGTTAATGTTTTCTAGTGACTGGGAAGAAGAGAGAGAAAGAGAGAGAGAGTCACACATGCACATGCATGTACGTTTGTGCGTGCGCGCGCACACACACACACACACTCTCAGGAGATTGGGATTCTATCATTGGTGGTCCTCATCACCAAGGTTTCTGGCCTTGCCAAATAAGTCGAGACTGTGACAAGTGATGTCTGAGCTATACGCAGTATAGGTTGCTCTGACAGTCAGAGGAGAGCCCTCACCTTGGAGTGAGGTAGGAGCCCTGGACCTCTGCATGCAGATGATCCAGAATGCATAAGTAATGTTTAAAGTCTTCTCAGGGACAGAGCTTGTGGTCAGAGTTGTTGACGGAATGAGAACGGACATAGATAAAGCCTCCTGTTTTGCCTACCCAAATGATGGAGGCACGTGCTTTAGAGAGGTACCGCTGTATTTCCTGAGTAGAGTCATCTACTATCTGTCTGTAGCTCCCAGCTCCCTTCTGTGGACTCTCAGAGTTGGAGCTATATCCTACGAAAGGCTGGCCATTGTGCCAGGTGAGCTGGGGAGAACTATACGGTCAGTCCCAGGCTTAGAGTCCTGCCTACGGTCAGGTGAGCACCAGGGCAGGCTCAGGCAGGATACTGAGAACCCTTCAGGTGGGAATCACCCAATGGGAGCAGCATCAAGGCCATAGCAAGCTAGACTTTACTAGCCAGAGCCGCCAACATGCTAGCAGAGACCGCTTGAATGCTATGTCCTCAATGCTTTCTCGGTCCAGGTCTGTGACCATTTTCTCGCCAAAGGCCCACAGTCTGTATTCTCCTTCACAGAGAGGCAGGGAGCAGGGTGCTGGCACCTGTCTCCAGCAGTCATGTCTCCTGAAAAATGGGAACTTGTGTTCGACTCCTAGGCCACGTTCTCCCTCCGCACCTCACAGTTGCTGTCAATCACGGAAAGAGGAGCCCGCCTAAAAATAACCGGCAGCTGGGCCTGCCAGGTTCAGCGGGGTGCGTCGCGGCATGGTGGAAGTCTGAAGTTGGCCTCGGAGGTTCTGGAAGCTCAGCTGTGGTGCGGTTGCCAAGGCGCCCTTCAAGTCGCATTATTCTTAGCTTTTCTCGGGGCAGCCTTTGCTTGCTCTCGCCGCCTGTGAGTTATTGAGGTCACCCAAGGATAACGGCTTTAGGGAGAGCAGCAAGAATGAAGTATACCGTGGTGCGCTTGTTCCTGTTTATTTATTGTCGTCTTTACCCTCATTCTTCCCTTGCTCCCGGCAACCCCTCCTTCACAGCCACAGAAGCAACCTTAGCTTCCAGGCATCTTCTTAGAGGGCTAGTGAGTGATAGGTTTTCCTGGGCCTGCCTGTCCACAGGGCTCCTTTTCTTAAACATCACTTTCTCGTCTTTGTCAAGACCCATCAATTTATCCTTCAGAGAATGAAGCTAATTTGAGAAGTGAATTCATAAGAAAGTGTAAGGAAGGCTGGTTTGTAATTGCCTGCCACATGGACTATGCTTTATGTGTTTGTGTGGGTGGGTGTGTGCATTCATGCACATAGAGACCAGAGAAGGTTGTCTCGTGTTCTGCCCTGTCGCTATCCACATAGTCCCTTGAGAGAGGGTCTTTCTCTGAACCTAGCAGCAGGCTAGTGGCCAGTAAGCCTCTGCTCTCCAGCCCCCCAGCCCTGGGGATGCGGGGACACAGGTTATGGCCAGTGTTGGGGATTTAGACTCAGATCCTCATTCTTGTGTTTTTACATGTTCCTCCTGCCTTTAACTCATCTTCCCAGCCCTATGGATGCCTTCTTATTTTAATAAAGACATAATATTTATCATAAGAATCACTTTGAAGTCCAGTTCATAAGGTACATCCTCACTGGGGCAAAAAATCAATCTCTGGAATGTTTCCCTCTCACGGAACTGAAAACTTACATTCACTAGACCCTAGCTCCTCGTTTCTTCTCCTGAGCCAGCGTATCTGCTGTTCTGCTTTCTGTATTTACCAACTTCTCACTTTAGATGGCTCATACAAACAGAATGCAGTATTTATTCGCTTTTAGCTGGTTCTTTTAGCCATTGCGATGTCCTCAGAGTTCAAACAAACCCTATCATATGATAGAATGCCTTCCTTTCCTTTCCAAGGCAAAATACCACTCCACCGTATATAAATATATACAAATTGTATATAAAATATGATATAGCGTATTTTGCGTTTAACTGATTCTACTCCTTGCCTGTTTAGAGTAGTATTGTACTAAGTGTGGGTATCAGAATGCTGTATTTCGTTGAGATTCTTCCAACGACTTTGAATATAAACTCAGAAATGGAATTGCTGGATTAAATGGTAGTTCTATATCAGTATTTTTGTGGACAGCTACATCACTTTTCACCGTAGGTGTCTTATTTTAACACTCCCTAAATCGGCAGTTCTCAACCTGTGGGTCATGGACCCCTTTGGAAGGGGAGAGTTGAATGATCCTTCCACAGGGGTTACCTAAGACCATTGGAAAACAGATATTTACATTACAATTCATAACAGTGGCAAAATTACAGTTATGAAATAACAATAAAAATAATTTTATGCTTAGGGGTCATCACAACATGAGGAAGTGTATCTAAGGGTCGCAACATTAGGAAGGTAGAGAACCACTGCCCTCAACAGTGAACAAGAGCTACCACTTCTTTACCCTTTGCCAACACTTGCTATTTTCTTTCTTTATTTTGTCTTGTTAGAAGCCGTTCTAAGGACGTAAGAGAATAATTGCTTTTAGCAGGGTTCTACAAGTCCTGAAGGAAGTGGGCAGTGTTGACTTCAGGCTTGATGCAGACCAAAATGAGTACCAGGTCAGAAGGATACTGTGACATCTTTCAGTCAATACAGAACTCCAGCAGCGTAGCACATTACCTGCAGGACAACTGACTCGGTTGCTCTTGAGGGCAGAGTTGTGGCTACCTTCCCTCTACCATACCCTAGGACTAAGATGAGTCAAATTTGTGATGCAGGAGTTTGTACATTTCCAGATTATTCCTCTGTAGACCAGTCTGGCCTCAAACTCACAGAGATTTGCCTGCCTCTGCCTCCCGAGGGCTGGGATTAAAGGTGTGTGCCACCACATCTTATCAGAATTATTTCTCAGACTTTGTCTCTAGATCGTGGTCTTGCTCATGCTTCAGATTTTTATTTTTCTCTCCTGACTATGTCTTTTGTGTTTTTTACTCTCATGAATGCAGACTCCTGAGCTTGGCTTTTTAACCTTAGTTTCCCAGAAGGAGCCTCTGGCTCCAAGCTCTGATACCGTGTAACACTGAGGCTTAGCACTCCCCTTCCAAAAGTTCTTTGGGCTGTTCTGCCCCAATGCATATGGTTTCCTTGCTTCCCAGTCTCTCTATAGCTAAATTCACTGTTTTATGCCACCTCACCCAACCCCATTCCTTTATATTTCTACCTCTGCCTTCTCTCTCTCTCCCTCCTTCTTCCCCTCCCCTTCTCCCCCTTCTATATCTTTCTGTCTCTCTCCTTTTTTTTTTCTGTGTGCACAGGAAGGTAAGAGAACAACCTCTCCTGCCATCCACAGGAAAACTATCCCCATCCTCTGAGACTGTGTTTCCTGTTGCCTAGAACTCACTAATCAGGCCAGACTTGTATGCCAAAGAGGCCCAGGGGTCTTTGCTTTCTGCCATCCCAGTCCTGGGTTTACAAGCACATACTGCCACATCTCACACTTCTATATGGATTCTGGGGACCAAACTCAAGCCTTCATGCTTGCAAGGTAGACGTGATTTACAGATGGAGCCACCCTCATAGCCCCACCTCTGTCTTCTTCAACTACTGTTTCCCCAAATCTCTGTGCTGGACCAGCTAGAACAGTGGTTCTCAACCTGTGGGTCCTGACCCTTTTGGAAAACCTGAATCTCCAAAATTTTTTACATTACAGTTCATAACAATTGCAAAATTACAGTTATGAGTAGCAATGAAAATAATTCTATGGTCGGGGGTCACCACACCACGAGGGGCTGTATTAAAGGGTGGCAGCCTAAGGAAGGCCAGGAACCGCGCTGCTCTAGAGCCATGTTGGACTGAAGGGCTCTTGGTTCACAGCTCTTGCTTCTTCTCCATCATCTATTGACTTCCCCTCCCCTTGAGAGAAACTCGAAGACCCAGCCCAAATTCCTTTCCACTCGTAATGGTTTCCAGGAACAGGAGTCTGTGCCCAGCCTTCTGAATCCAGTCTTTTTTCCCCCATACTTCACAATTCCCCAGATACCATATTCTATCATTATTATGCACTTCAATCAAACTCCACTGTCATTTCTGCATAACAAATCTACATCTCAGAGTATTTATCTTCCCCGCCTCCGGGGACAGGATTTCTCTGTAGCTTTGGAGCCTGTCCTGGAACTAGCTCTTGTAGACCAGGTTGGCCTCAAAGTCACAGAGATCCGCCTGCCTCTGCCTCCTGAGTGCTGAGATTAAAGGAGTGCACTACCACTGCCTGGCTTCAAAGTATTTATCTTAACATCATACTTATTACCAATCTTTAAGATCAAAAGATGGGTAGAGAGATCTTGGGTTTTCCTTTAGGCGGTCGGCCCAGCTTCCCTGGGAGGGTCAGGGTTGGAGGGAACATGTGTGCTTCTGCAGGCTAGTGTTGCCATCCACCCTCTGATGCATGCTTTAGGGGCAGGGTCTTGGAGTGGGTGAACCTTGAAAGAACTAGGATTCCGACAAACATATTCTCTCTTTGTTTTTTTCTGTGCAGTTAAGAGCAGCAGCGCTAGCTGGGGGCAGGGTTAGAAGGTTCCCCTGATCTGATCGGTGACTAGGCTTGCTTCAAGGACGCTTCTCCCTACCCACAAGGGACATACTTCCTGTGTCCTCACACTGCTGGCTTTCTAACTTGAACAGCTGTTTTGCGCCTTGCTCCCTGACTGTGGTTGCTGTTTGTGGCATGTCTAAAAGGCACGTGAAACCCCCAGGCTCTCAGCTGTAATAATATACCCCTTGACCGCACCTACATGGCTGAGACCTCGGCTGTCTCACTCCAGACAGATGTCTGAGCAGGGAGTCAGACCAGAACACCAAAAGTTGTCCTAGAAACCACTGTGAGTTACTTCCTTTGACTATATATGGAAGGCCGCAAGTGGTGTTATGATATTAATCCCGTAATCCTTTTCTTCCTAACAGGAGAGCAGTGGAATTCTGGGGGCTGGAGAAATTCAGGCAGCTGGCAGATGAACTTTTAATCCCTGCTATGGAAGACCCCAGCCTCCCCTCTCTGTCTTGCTGGCCTCGAAGAGGGGATAAGGACACATTCAGAGCAGCTGGAGATTTCTGTGGAGCCAAACTGCAGAGGTGACCACCAGGAAGGGAGTGCAGATGAAACAGGAAAAGGTAAAAGCATTTAGTTAGAAAAGCTACAGAAAATACAGAGGCCAAATATGATACAGGTTAACAGGAGTTATTCTGGCTATCTTGTCTACCTCAGAGGGAGCTATACATATAGCAATGGGTACAAATTTCTTCTTGTTTTCCATCAGCCGACTTGTGGGTTTGGGAATGCGTCGTTCCAATCCTCCACATGACATGCCTTGTCTTCCTGGATTCCCCAGCCCCAACTCCACCTTTTCCTCTGTACCATTTTTTTTTCCAGTCTTTCAGACACAAGCTTATAAATTCTCTTGGGAAATTTTCTCTGTCCCCTGACACTAACCAGCCCATGTAGACGGCCTGTCACTGAGCAGAGCACTGGCTCCCTCCTTCCTGCCAGTTTCTGTTATATCAAGACTAGAGACTCTGCTTTGTTCATCAGAGTGGCCACAATACCTGTCACAGGTACTACAGGAAGTACTCATTAGATATTTTGAAGGAATAGACATATGAAAGAGTATCAGGTAACCATTTTCTGTCTTTCTTAGTCTAAGACTAAATTAATGTATTGGTCAAAGTGATTCATTGGAGACAGGGACTTGATTCATTCAGTAAATTGTTTGTATTATAAGCACTAGGGGTCGAGTATCCAGAACCTATGTAAAAAAGTGGGGTGTTCAGGGCTAGTGAGGTTATGGATCTTGGAGGAGAAGCTCCAGCTGCCGCTTTCCTTAACCAGCAGAATTTCTTAGGTACATTCTAAATATCTCTCCTTCCACCCACAGATAAATGCAGTTCTTTCCCCTCATCGAGGAAAGATCTTTTTACAAATGACAGAGACCACTACAGAAAACCACTGGCCTTCACAGACATACACACATACACAGACACACACACAGACACACATTTACCTGTACCCACATGTACATGTCCACATGTACATGTGTATACACACACCCACACATTTAAGCTGTACCAGTACATACATGTCTACGTGTACATGTATACACACACACGCATATACACCTGCGTGCTCACACACATCCATTCTGGAACATCTTCTAGGAAGAAAGTCCATGTTAGAGTTTCTTAGTCATGTGCAAGGGCTAGTTACAGCTATGGAGAGAAACGCATTGTGAGGGATTGAGTTCATGGGACGACATCCAGGTTAAACTGTGGTGTGTGTTTGAATGCACTAGACCTGACTATTTTAATTATGGTGATATTATATATATATATAATATATATATATATAGGTCCGGATGTCCTGTGTAGAGTGGATGTACCCCTGTACAAATGAGCATTGTTGGCATGAGCATGGGCATCTCAAGGATGCCAGTGCCTCATACACATGGAGATATTCACAGGATGTGTAGAAAGTGTCAGTCACAGCTTACCCCCCCCCCCACGACTGCAGTCCGAGAATGCTCCCTAGAGAGATGAGCTAGTCCATCCCTTCCTTCAGCTGTAATAATGAAGAGACTGTTCCCAGGGTGCTAGCACACCTCCATCAGAACGTGTGACCCACCGATCCGTTTCTCTGTATGAGTGTCTACTGTTTCTTCTGTCCCATTGCCCCAGTCAGGCCAGTGCTAAAGCCATTAAGGTCATGACACTTTTCAAAACCCTTCCCTTTATTTTTAAAAGGCTTATTCAACAATGGCTAATTTTGGACTGGATATAGATACCACAACATCTTCTTCATGCTGCTCTACTAGATGGAAATGATAAGGGAAATCATAACAGTAAATCATTGAATTTTGAATCACCATTTAACATCTTATAGATAATGATAACTTTTGGGTTTTAATTTTTTGTTTTAGAGCTCTGGTTCTCAATCTGCCTAACGCTGCAACTCTTAAATACAGTTCCTCATGTTGTGGTGACCACCAACCATAAAGTTATTTCTGTTGCTACTTCATAATTGTAATTTTGCTACTGTTATGAATCTTAGTGTAAATATCTATGATTTCCGACGTTCATCGGCAACCCCTGTGAAAGGGTCATTCAACCCCAAAGGAGGCGTGACCTACAGGTTGAAAACCAGTGTTTGAGAGCCCAGGCTAGTCTCATTCACACGATGTAACCCAGGCTAGCCTTAAAATCATTGAGATCTCCTGCCTCAGTTTTGTGAGGTAGTAGAATTACAGTTGTTTTTTTTTTTTCACTTCTGTGAATTATTTGGATGCATGAAAGGACAGAGTGACATTTTTATTTGAGTTTGAATAAGTCTTTGCATTCACTTGATGTTTTTTCCTCATCGAGAACATGTTTTCCTCTTTGATACTTGAAAAAAAAACTGTCAGAAAATACTATTTCGTCTGATAAAAACATGATTTCTGAGATGGTTACCAAGATTTTTAACGTTTTGTGAAATGGTTCAAAATAAGATTGCAGTTAAATACAGGCTCTCAAAAATATATTCCCTGATTACATAGATCAGGATTAGAAAATGAAATTCATGCAGCCCAGAATTTTCAGAGTGAAGCCACAGCAGATGTTTTATTTTTATAAGTCTTTCATCATGTGAACTTATTTATTTTTGAAAAGCAGGTGATCTTAAAAAAAGAGTAGTCTTGGACAATTAGAAATTCATATATAACTTCGCCTGTACTGTTCTTGAAACTCAGATACTGAGTTTATTCTAGATCTCTTCCTCCAACTCCAATTTGAAAAGAAAAATTTCTTTTTATTAATACAGGGTAATGTAGTCTTGGCTGTTCTGGAACTAGGCTGGCCTTGAACTCACAGGCTTCCCTAGTATTTGGTCAAAAAGGTATTCAGTACCACACCTTACCCATTTTGTTTTTTAGTTATGTTTTTTTCTGTGTGTCTGTATGTGAGTATATGCATCTGAGTAGAGGCCAGAAGAGGACATTGGATCCCCTGGAACTAGAGTACAGTCAGCTGTAAGTCGCTGGGGACTGAACTCTGGTCCTCTGGAAGCAAGCCCTTGTAACTGCTGAGCCTTATCTCTGACCCCCTTCTCATCCTTCTTAATAGACTTCCTTATGGAAGATACTAAGTTTGCTCTTTCATTTATGTATTTGATTCGTGTTGGTGAATTCTATTCATGTTGTGCGCCAGGACTTGTGGTAAGTTCCAAGAGAGGTCATTTGAGGAGACTAGGGATGTATGTACCCTTCCACTGTCTGGCTGACTCCGTCTGCCCAAGTTATGGCTGTCTGAAGACGGCACGTAGAACTGAAGTATAGAATTGGTCTTCATCTTTAGTATGATGATGATTGTGGCGACCCCCTAAAGAGACTGCTCCAAAGTTTATATGTGATGGCACAGGCAAAGTATTTATGACAGCTGACGGCATATAATAAAGAGCTCAGACAAACCAACTAAGGAAGCAAATGGAAGGAACCAGAGATGTCTGGCTGTGGGAGACCTTCCAGTCTGCCTAACCATCCTGTCCACTCTGTGTGGTTGAGGACTGAGTCTCACTGCAGATAAGTGTCTAGCGGGCAGAAGGATGGAACGAAGATCTCTTGATTTCTTTTTCTGTGGTGATTTGAATGAGAATGGCCCCCATAAGTTTATGTATTTGAGAACGAGGAGGTGTAGCCCTGCTGGAGGAGTTGTATCACTGGGGGTGAGCTTCGTGGTTTCAAATGCCCACGCCATCCGAGTTGGCTCTTTCTTTCTGCCTAGTGTTCACGGGTCAGATCTAGTACCATGCTCCCTGCCACGGTGGTCATGGACTCACCGGCTGAAACCTGAAGCAAGCCCCCAGTTAAACGCTTCCTGTCATGAGCTGCTTTGTTCGTGGTGTTTCAACACAGCAATAGGAAAGTCACGAAGAAAAAAAAAGTCCCTGCTGGTGAGAGAGCAGAGCACAGGAGCGCAGAATGCAGGGCAGATACAGCATGGGTGGCGGCAGGCTGTTACCTGAGAAGTCCCAGCGGTGGGAGCAACTTCAAAAGTCTGCTGCGCTGAGTGGGGCGATTTTATCCCAGGTATGACTAGTCTGATTTCTTTAAGACGTCACGCTGACTGACGGTTTGCGCATGGCGTGACTGTTCAGCAAATGACATCCAATCCCTACTGTGGGGGCGGCTCACTCTGACAGAAGGTTTTAGAGTCCCACAGGCGTCCTCATAGAGCGGGAGAGTTGAGAGGCTGAGAATGCATCACCCCGATTATCAAGCTGTCCTCTTTAGTTCAGGAAAACACAGAAACCCTGTGCAAAACTCTCAGATCCTCAGTGTTCTTCTGTATGTGAGATCCCGGCACCCTAGACAGCATTTTCCAAGCACATAAGTCCTTCAGAGTCCTGCGAACCACAAGGCTTTTTAACCTGCACTTAGGGTGGAAGGCAGCAAACAGTCTGCTCAAAGTGGGCTGAGCCATTGAGATTCTGCTTGTGTTCGCCTCTTCTTACACTTACAACTTCCAGGTGATTAAAGGAACTTTTTTTTTTTTTTTTTGGTTTTTCGAGACAGGGTTTCTCTGTGGCTTTGGAGCCTGTCCTGGAACTAGCTCTGTAGACCAGGCTGGTCTCGAACTCACAGAGATTCACCTGCCTCTGCCTCCCAAGTGCTGGGATTAAAGGCGTGCGCCACCTGAAGAGTCCTGTTGCTTGCTTTGAGATTAACCTCTTACTACCTGAGAAACTGCACACCTCTTTTCACGCCTCAGTAACAGACTTGAAGGAAGCAAATGTCCCCAGCTAAGCAGCCTCAATGTGACGCATCTTCTACCTTAGGAAGAGAAAAAGGAAGAGGAAACACGGGCAGGGCAGGTGATGAGGGAAAACAGAAATTCTGTTTTGAGTGAGGACCTATTTGACATTTTTTAGAGACAGGGTTTCTGGCCACCCTGGAACTAGCTCTATAGACCAGACTAGCTGTGAACTCACAAAGATCCACCTGCGTCTGCCTTCCGAGTGCTGGGATTAAATCATGCACCACTATTGCCCAGCGAGGACCCATGTCACTAATGACGATATTAATCTTCGGATATGAGTGAAGGGTTCTTAACTATTCTATAATTATAAAGATTGTTACGTTGTTCTTTCTAAAGAGTCATGGTGTAGTGTGGCAAATCTGAGTGGAGCCGATGTGGCCTGGAAGCGGGGCATACAGGAAAAGGATGCTGTGGACCCTCCTCCAATGCACATTACAGCCTTGTGATGGTTTATAGTGACTGTCAGTCATCTAAGAGATAGACTTTAGGACTTGTCTGTGACAGATTTTCTAGGGAATTTTAGTTTTATTGATGGAGGACCCACTGCAATGTGAATGGGACCCTTAAGGCGCAGGGGCCCAGAATGAGGGAAAGATGGGAAAGCAATGCGAGCCAGGGTTCACAGCTCTCTGCTTCCTGACTGTGTACACTGTGTAACCAGCTGCCTCATGCTCCTGGCCCCATGCCCGCCTTTCGTGGTTGTCAAAGCAAACCTTTGCTTCTTGCTCTTATCGGCTATTTTATTGTAACAACGAGAAGAGGAACAAACACAGTCTCCAACAACCAACCAGCTTCTGGTGCACCATGCTAACAATGCAGATTGAGAAAGCCTATAGCAACAGTTCTCAGTCTGTGGATCGAGACCCCTGTGAGGGTGAAATGACCCTTTCACAGGGGTCGCATATCAGATATCCAGCATATCAGATAGTTACATTGTAACTCATAACAGTAGCAAATTAGAGTTATGAAGTAGCAATGAAATAAGCTTATGGCGTGGGTGTGGGGGTGTCACCACACATGAGAAACTAACTCTATCAAAGGGTAACAGCATTAGAAAGGCTGAGAACCAATGGCCTATAGGGTCTCAGGTGACGGAGTTGGAATAACTGGGTTTTTATTTAATAACTAGCGATGTGTAGCACATTTCTGGGGAGTGAGGGGATTGTGTGTGTATGTATGCATATGAGTGTGTGTGAGTGAGGTGTATACCATGTATACACACATGGAGGCATATTACCCTTCCTTTCTACCTTATTCCCTTGAGACAGGTCTCTCACTAAACCTCAGGTTAGACTTGTGGCTAGTAAGCTTCAGTGACCCTTCTGTCCCTGTCCCCCTCCTCCGGTGCTGGGATTGCAGGGTTAGGCTCCTTCCACGAGTGATGCTATCTGGACTCAGGTCATCATGCTTGCACAGCAAGCACACAGCCCCTCACCTCCAGAAACTCGCTAACCGTGATTATGGCTCCAGCTCTCAAGCTCTTAGGTAGCAAGTTTTGTGCTCTCTGTTCTTTCTCCAATCCCCGCCCCCCATCTATAAAGCTGGGGGGGGGTAGTGATGATAGTTTCCTTAGAGGATTTCATTAGAATTCTATCACTAATCCATATGAAGTCTAGAGAGCAGAGTCCAGAGTATTATTATTTTCATGCCAAACATCACAAGGCATATATCTGAGAATGCAATTCTTTCAGGGTGGATCTTGTTTCAAAAACACCATGGAAAGAACCTCTCCTCAGTACCAATTCAATGTAACCTGTAAGGTACTGACAGTTGATAAATTGGGGGATGCTGTCGTTACTCTCAGCTAGGTTCTTGCTGAAATCCTTGTGCTAGGCCATAGGAAGGGAAGAAATAATGGCGTGTTGTCCTGGCTTATCACATGTGCTTAGATGGTGCTGGGAATGGCTAGTGACTGCTTTGCAAGAGTACTTGAAGAGCAAACATGTAGGATTTCCTGGGGTGGAGCCCTGGGGTGGAAGCCAAGGATCAATACAGGGAAAAGCATTGGAAGATTACCCCTGGCTTAGTACGGCTGTCGGCTGTCGGTAGCTTCAAGGCTTAGACACACTTGACCTTTAAGATAACAAAGATAAAACTGAAAGGTCAGAGTCTGATGAGGGACCTTGACCATGAAAGGCGGTGATATTTGCAGTCAGACCAACAAATTCTCATATGGTTTATTCTCAAATTAATTGTAGAGTTACAGTGGCCAAAAACGGGCTCCCTTAAGTACGTAGGACAAATTATAGTTATTCAGCAGGGAAATGGGGCCTGTATGGGCTGAATTGACCTAAACGGAGTACGATGCCTGGAATTATATTTAACCTAATGGTTTTCAGATGTTCAGAGCCTGAAAATATCTTTTCTAAGCTCTGTTAAATGGTCCTTGACCTTGAGGCTCTGTGCTATGGGTAACTTCAGCAGCCACGGGACCCACTCTGGTTTTTCTCATTCCTAGATTCTTTCTCTCGGAATGAAAGTTTTAATTAAAAAGATATTGAGCATTAGAGGCCGTGACACTCAGGCAGATGAGTCCACGGGCCCTCAAGAGACGAGCTTCAAAGTTTCAGCTTTCTGGAATGAAATACAAGTCTCCTATTTTTCTTTTCTTTTGGTTTTTCGAGACAAGGGTTTCTTTGTCTGTATCCCTGGTTGTTCTAGAACTCGCTCTGTAGACCAGGCTGGCCTCAGACTCACAGACCTGCCTGCCTCCGCCTGTTGAGTGCAGGGATCAAAGGCGTGCGCCACCACCACCCTGCTACAAACCTCCTACTTTAAATGCTCCTTCTCCTCATTTCCCAAGCTCTTCTCTCTCCCGGGCTCTTTTACAATACTTGGTGATCCCTGGAATGCTATCCCGTATAATTCTTTACTGGAAGAGAGGATAAGCCCATATCATCTCAAAATTTGAGCATTTGAGAAAAAAGTCTGTGATAATTAATAAGCAGAAAATCTAAGCAAAGTTCTCTATCTTTTAGTATAAAGGTGGAATCTAAATTCTTCTTATGGAGGTGAATTCTGGATAAACGCCTAAAATGTAAATACAGCAAAACTTAAAGCTTTTGAAGAGTTAGAATACTGGACAAAAATAAGACTCTAATTTAGACTGATACATTTAAATCAACTTTTCAAACATATTATTTTATGCTGGGCAGTGGTGGCGCACGCTTTTAACCTCAGCACTTTGGAGGCAGAGGTAGGTGGATCTCTGTGAGTTTGAGGCCAGTCTGGTCTACAGAGTTAGTTCTAGGATAGCCAAGGCTACACAGAGAAAACCTGTATCAAAAAACAAAACAAAACAAAAACCATTTTATTTCACTTGTATGAATGTTCTGTCTAAATGTATATCTGTGTATCATGCGAATGCTTTGTGTTCTTGGAGGCCAGAAGGGGACATTTCTTCCCCTGGTACTGGAGGAGACAGTTGTTAGCTGCTATGTGAGGGCTAGGATTTAAATACAGATCTGGAAGAGAAACCAGTGTTGTCTAACTGCTGACTCTCTCCAGATCTGGAACATGTATTTCAAATTGGAATCAATAAACTGAGCTGTTACTGTAACAGAATAAAGTGTATTAAGTATTACAAGACCAATTGACATCATATGTATATATCTCAAAGTTATATAAATAATCTATCTTTCTTCATATGAGAATACATTTTTGTCTTAGTGCATAATTTTACATTTAATTTAGCATCTTCCTGGTATTAAAATATGCTTATTAGCAATAAGAAACTGATTAACTCATCCCCTCCAACCCACTTTGAGACGTGTGTGAATTTAGGCTAAACACTAGGAGCGCTCAGTAACAGCCCAGATCAGGAACTTACACTTCCCGGGGCTGTCAGGTCATGTTTGATCAGCGAGGCTGCGTTCCATGGGAGCTTCTGCGAGCAGTTAGCTATCTTTATGTCAGCTTAACACCAGACATTTTCTCTAATTCGTGTAGCGATAATAGAAATGCTTGGGAATAGCTTGTTAGCAAAAGAGATGGCAGGAACAAGCTCTCGGCGTGCTTGCTGTGAAGGACATGCATTTTGGCCGAAACATTTGAGATAATCCTTATTTTCAGTGGAGAGAATAAAGATCTCGCTAGCTGTTCGTTTTGGTCTCTAACTGGGTTCTGTGTGTGTGGCAGGATTTGGGTTGAGTCTTCCTATTAACCCAAAGGTAATGATGTAAATTAATAACTGACAGCTACTGTTTTGATGTTGTTGTTGTTTGCTTGTTTGTTTTACCAAAAAGCACCTGGTGGGTATTCTTAACTAGCCATAGGTGTCTCTCCATGTGTTTTTGCTCATACCTTAAGACGATACAACGAAAAGACGTCTTTTGACAATACTGCTGGAACCTGGTTGCAATTGCCATGTCAGTTGTCTTAGTTGGGGCTTCCATTGCTGCCATGACAACACCATGACCACAAAGCAAGTTGAGGAGGAGTGGGTTTATTTTTTGACTTAAACTTCCCTATTGCAGTTCATCACTAAAGAACAGGAACTCAAGCAGGGCAGGACAGGAACTCAAGCAGGGCAGGAACCTGCCAGCAGAAGCTGATGCAGAGGCCATGGAGGGGTGCTGCTTACTGGCTGCTGCTTCTGGTTTTCTTGGTTTGTTTGTAAAGAACCAAGGACCACCAGCCCAGGGATGGCACTGCCCACAATGGGCTGGGCCCTCCCTCATCAATCACTAATTTAGAAAATGCCTTACAGCTGGACCTTATGGAGACATTTTCTAAATTGTGGTTCCCTCCTCTCAGATGACTTTAGCTTGCGTTAAGTTGACATAAAACCAGTTGGTACAACAGCAAATGTGTAACTACAGATAGAAGTGACGAATCTACAGCCGGGCCCTTTAACCATCCGTGCAGGGGGACCACGTGCCCTGCTTTATTAAATGTACTGCCGTGGCCCCTAAGTACACACACAATCTTTTTGTTGAATTTTAGCAACTATTGAAGTTGATAGACTTCTGTTTTTGTCTTGTATGCTTTTAGATCGACATTATTCTATATTTATGAAAATGTGTTAAATTTTAGTTCTCTCTCCCAAGTCTTCAGAACCCAGTCATGTTACTGGTCACCAACATCGGATGACCATGAGCAACGTGGCACACCCTATGCAAGACTGGCTCTGGAGTAGCCAGTCTGGGAACCATAGCTCCAGGTTGCTGGTTTGTTTTATTTTTTTTCTGTGGTGGAAAGTGTCAGAGGCCCAAACTCCATGGCAGGGCACCAGGTACCTGGCCAGTACCAACATCTCCATTCAGAAGGTAGTAGTTCACATGGAGGACAGGAGTGAGGGGAGGAAGAGAGGAGAAAATTACTTCTCCTGGGATTATTCCATTGAGAAGTTTCTAGACAAAATTATTTAGCAGAGAATAGAAGAGAAGACCAATCAAAGGTAATTAGTCTCAAAGTTTTACTCTACGAATCCTTTAATGGAAAGTGTCTCCATGGAATCAGGTTTTGATGGATTTGACATTACTAAGTGAATGATAATTAAGTAATAATCTGTCTCGCCACATTTACTAATCAGATACCTGCCAAATTTGGTCATTTCAGCCAACGCAGAGGAAATGGGGATGCGGCTTAGGCATATTTTCCTCCCAAACACGTTCTCTCAGCATCATTTTGTATTTGGAAGGAAATACAGGCCTCACACCAAGCTATCACAAATATAACCCTTGTGACATGCTGCCCAAATCTTTTTAGCACGTCCTGTCCTCATCTCTAGGTGGGCCAGATCTCTCTGTTTTTTGAACTTTCCTGGGAGAAGTACTACACTTGATGTTTTGAAATATTAAAAAGAACCTCCCGACCTCTGAACTGACCTCACAGTGGGACTTCAGGCTGTGAACCTCTGAGCCAGTGGATAATCACAGACTCAATCCAGCGGTTCGTCCCTCGGCACTGCTCCAGTCCAAGCACCAAGAGCTCTGACTCAGTTGACCTTTTTTCCCCCCCTACCTATTTTCCTCCCTGTTTATACAAGTTACCCTCTTAGCCGGCTCCTGGAGTCAAAAGTGCTTTTGTTCTCTGCATGAATGGTTTGATTCACATCACACCAATGTTGCTTCAAAGACAGAGACACCTCTTACCTTTGGATAACCACTTCTTCCTCTTGCAAATGCCACGGCCTGGCAGAAGGACTTCAAAGATTTTGTCTTTTAACTATTTAAGACCTCTCTGCCCCTCCCTTTCGCGTCTGAAGAAATCGCACGCATTCACCAAGGCAATTTCCTGTATATGCCGCTGTTTTCCAGGCTGTGATTTACAAATTAGATGCTTAGAAAGCCCAGATTCCTGGATTCAAGTACTGCAGTCTCTGACTGAAGGAGCCGGATGGGGCCTAGGAAACTGTTCAATCTGCCAGGTCTGTGAGTTCACATTAGAAAGAGAATGAGCTGCGCCCCCATCCCCTCCCCTGTCTCTCGTCGATGGTTGGAAGGAGTGACACACTCATGCTGTCCTTCCCTGTCTCTTGCTGTGGAGATGCTGGATCTAAAATAAGAGGAAGGAAGCAAAAGCAACAAGCCGCTGGCCGTTTGTGGGCCCTCCCTGTTTCTCTCCCAGTGTCTCCTACTCCACGGTCAGTTGCTGTGGGTATCTAACAGTCTAAACAGCAGGCAGCTTGGTTTGCCTACTTACCCTTGTACAGTCTGTTCTTTTGGCTTGGAGTGTGTGTGTGTGTGTGTGTGTGTGTGTGTGTGTGTGACATTCTTTCTTTTGCCTGGTGAACTACAAGACCCCATTCAAATCTCACGCCCTTTGCAAAACCTCCCTAGCTCACCCAGGCTGTGTCAAACCTCTTCTCATTCAATGGTCAATTAAATTTCGCATACGTCAGCATCGTGGAGCTGAGAAGTGGATGTGTGCGCCATTGCCTGTAATTTATTTAAGATCCATCCTCATAGATGATGTGATAGGAATGTGCATTATGTAGAAATAAACTCAGGGCCAAGAGCCCATTTGGTAAGTGTTCCAATCAAGGGCAGTCTTAAGAAGTGCTTAGCTGGCATCTCAAAGACCTTACAGTCAATTCCCTAGAATTATTACCATCAAATCATTTAGACATTAATATCTAACTTGAGATCAAGGGATAGGGGAAATATTTTTCCATGGATGAAGTGAGAGGTATTTGAGATAAGCAAATTGTCTAGAAGCTGGGGTCACACGCCCTACCCTTCTACAAGTGGGGCCTGAGAATGTCTCTTGGCAGCACCCCAGCGCCCTCAGGAATGTGAGCCAGAGCCAGCCATGCCTTCCTTTAGCTGTGCCTTCCCTCGCTTGAGAGTAGGTACCGAGATTAGATGGTGAGCTGAAACGTGCTTCTGGAACACAGACCCACCTGCCACAGGGAGACTTTCCTGGAAGGTCCTGTGCCTTCTGCACAGAGACCAGGAAACTGGGACTTGGCTGAGCTTATAGGATAGGCTGGTGATGGTGTGTATGCCTGGCTGATTGTATCTGTGCTAGTGATACTAGCTAAGTTGGGTGTGGCCTGCTGTTTGCTTTTCTCAAAGCACTCAACAGTGGTGAGGTTGTGTGATGGGCACCAATAAATTTCACTGACCTCCAGTCTAAGGGTTCAGGAGAGTCTATCAAGAGTACCTCATACCTGTGGATGTCTGAGTTATCTTGGGGCAGCCTTCTGGTTCATCTTTGTATACCTGATGATGCTTTTCCTTAGTCAGTAAAAGGCTGTTTTGCCTTTCACTCATTGTAACTATAAAACAAACAAACAAAGAAAGAAACAAAGAAATCACACATAAGCTACACGAGGATTTTCATTTAAACAGAGCGGTAACAGCTAGTTTTATTACTTTCTATCCAACACTTGTACATATTAATGAGAGTCTGTGATAATCCGATTCATGCTTACAATGTGTAGCAGTCAAGTCAGGGTTATTTAATATTTCCATATTTTTCTTGCATCTCTGTGCTGGCAGCTTTCTAGCTTCTCTCTTTTGGTTCTTTAAAGATATAACAACAGCAACAGTAATAAACCGTAGTCACCTTTCTGAGAACCTATTTTTCCCACTTAACGGTATTTTAGCACTTAGAACCCAGGCCCCCTGTTTCTTTTCTCTCTGCCATTCCCAGCCTCTAGCGACCACTATCCTATTTGCTACGTCAATAAAAATGAACACTTTTAAGGTTTCACCTGTGAGGAAGAACGTGTAACATTTGTCTTTCTGTGTCTAGATTTTTTTCCCTTAAATTTTTATTCTATTTCATTTATTTATTTTGTGTGTATGGATGTTTTTCCTGTGCATATGTCTGTGTACCATTTGTGTGCACGGTGCCTGTGGAGGCCAAACAAAGGCATTGAGTCGCCCGGAATTACGGACGATTACGACCCATCATGTGGGTGCCAGGAATTGAACCTGGGTCCTCTGGAAGAGTGGCCAGTTTTCCTAACCATTGAGCCTTCTCTCCAGCCCCTTATAAATGACAGCTTTAGTTCCTACACACCGATAATGTGCACAAACTTTGAATCCAAATTATTAATGTTAGCTATAGATGAAGCCAGAGCATTTGATGAAATGCACTTGAAAACAAAAATATAAATATATCGAGTAAAATGCTGAAATCCAGCTTTATGGAGTATCTTACCTCTCCTCCCCAAATGAGGTCGCGATGCATTTGATTTATCTTCTCATTTCATGCAGCCCGAACAAAGGACGCTTTAAGAATAGCTCATAGAAATGCAAACCGCACCGTTCATTTTTCAACCCTGTCAAGAAAAGTCTAAAGAAATTATAAGCTTAAAGAGCTCTGCCATTAGCCGTCTGTCACGAGCCGCGCTGGATGCAGTGGCTGCACGCGGTGGCTAGGCAGCGCAGGCTGTTAAGCATCTCCGGGAACATTGCTCACTGAAATTGCTTGGAAAGATGATTGAATGTTACTTAAGGAGGAGGTTATACACAATAAATAGTACATTTGCGGACTGCTGAGAAAATTGATGCAAAGGATAGTGTTCTATTTTGGACTCTAAAGAAAAGGCAATCAATTAGTAGAAGCAGTTCGAAGAACATGAGAGAGGCCCCGCCTAGGAACTCCCTTGTTGAAAGCTCACAGCCCAGGCTGTAACAATTGGCCTGGGCTTAGTGGAATGGGCTCCATATCGCCACAGCACAAAGGGCAGTTAGAGCAGGGAATCCATTTCTGGACCGCTGTCATCTCCCAGGGCTGGGTTTCATCGAGCCCACTTTCCTTTTGTTACCTGACTTCAATTTAAGGCCATGCTTCAATTTCCCACTGAATCTAGAACCACACTCCGGCCAACATTTAAGGCTCACAACCGCCATTCGATATTTTAAGTAATCATAAAATAGATCGTTAATAGAATACTAAAAGGTGTCACCGACTTTAGGAACTAGCCTTATTCCTATTGTGAGGAACTGGCAGGCAGGTTGTGCTTTTCTGTGAGCTTTGATGAATGGTCCCATTCATCAGCGGTTGGTTAACATTTTGTTATGGTCCGGACAGTAAATATTCTAGTCTCTATAGGCTGCATACTTTGTTGTGACATTCCCTAAACAGCCATAGACAGTATGTAATGTGCAGTGAATGAGTGTGACCATATCCCAATGAAAGTACATTGACAAAAATGGCAGCTGCCCCAGCTGTATATTAAGCGACCCAAATCTCAGGCAAAAATAGTATTTCCGCACAAGCACATGTTTGCAAGAATAAACCACGACTTCACGGGTTGTCTCACACTATACACTGCATCAGAAAATCAATGGGGTTTTCTACAGAGGAAATCAGAAGTCTTAGACAGAAGTCAGTTTTAAAAGCATTGCTTCATTGACCCTGAGGCTTGTCAGTTCCCCTGACTTCAATTAAAGCGTCCACTCACTGGAGTAATGGACACTCCCCATTTCTCTGAAGAAACCATGACCTGAGCATCATACCTCATGAAATGGTCAAGTTGTAAGCTGCCACTGTTTCATTTGGTCAGTCTTTAAGATGGTGATTCCAAGGTGTTGCTCTGCTTACGTTAGCATCTCTTAGGGTGGAGTCCAGTGACCAGTGCGTAGACAAGACAGAGTAAACACTGCTTTAGGGTCTTGAAGGCTTGGAAGGCTGGGGACAGAGTCTCCTTAGCCTGAAAGTTTGGGTCTAGCTTGGGCAGCACTGGGAGGTTTTATCTCTTAAGCAGCAAGCAAACAAGCAAACAGACAGATGCCAGCCAAGCCTTGCCCCATCTCTAAACTGGACTCTCATGGAACAGGATCGCCAGTGGAATCACAGACACGCTAAAGTTGGGAAACAAACACTGGTGTGGGTCCAAAGGATTTTGTTGCCACCTCATAAACTGTAGGCCATAGCTGATGACAGTTTAGTTTGTTCTTCAATTGTGTACTTGGTCATAATTTCAATTGTATAAACATACATAATAGATTGCGGCGCGCAACTCTGCCAGCAGAGAAGACGACCACAACAGGATTCTTCTTGGAACATACTTTATTGGAGCGCAGAAGACTGAAGATAAGACGGAGGCGAAAAGACCCCGAGCCCGACCGCGCGGGGAATATATACAGTGCCTGGTCCGCCTATGATGTGTCATTGCTTGATTGGCTCGGCCCACACTGACGCGATTGCGTGAGCAATTGATAGGTGGATTCAAACCACTCTTGGGCCGGTAGCGAGCATGTGCAGAAGTTGTTTACTACTAGGGACACTAGCAAATGGCGGCAACGGGCTTAGTGCCAGACCCTGAGAACATGACAGCTGACAGCGCCGTGGTGCGCAGAGTGCCGTGGCACGCTACAATGGATGAACCACCCGGACATAAAGGGAGCTGTTCCATGAGACCAACATGGGGCGTTTCAGAGGACAACAAGGGTAATTGTGTAAGCCTGCCTGCCAGATGGGGGGTGAGAGTAAACCGTCAGCCGTGAGATTCTGGACTGGTTTTGTAGTCATCTCCCTCCATTAACAAGCTCACACCGGTAATCCTGGCACTTGGGAGGGTGAGGCAGGAGGATTGTTGTGAATTGAAAGCCAGCCTGGAGTACAAAGTGAATCTCATGCGACTTTGGGGCTATAGAAAGAGATTTTTGCTTAAAACAACAACAAAAACAAAGACAAACCCCAAATTGATGAAGGCAGGAGCCCATTCTGGCCCCTGAGTTGAGGCCCCCGTGAGAAGCGTTACTGGCAACTCAACTTGGCAAGTCTATAGTCAGAAAAAGGTTCACTCTGTACGCTGGCACAGGAAAATATAGGTTTTAACATAAAACATGATTGGTTCAAAATATGAACCTTTAATTACATTTCATTTTATTTTTTACACTTAGCGAGATTCTCGTTTCCTACTGTCCTGGGTCACACTGGGCAGAAAGCTGCCACGGCTGCTGTCCGGTTCCCCATTTTCTCTCTTTAGAGTATAGCTGATCTTTATCCATAGAAGTTATTCCTGGACTTCTGCATTTTCAAATTCAGAAGTATTTGGGCTGGGGGGCTCACATAGACTCTATTCACTAGATCAGTGGTTCTCAACCTTCCTAATACAGTTCCTTAATACAGTTCCTCACGTTGTGGTGACTCTCAATCATGACATTATTTTTGTTGCTATTTCATAACTGGAATTTGGCTACTGTTTTGAGTCATAATATCTGTGTTTGCTGATGAGTTTAGGTGGCCACTATGGAAGGGTTGAGCCCCACCGGTTGAGAACGGCTGATGTTGACCCAGCAGGCCTCAAACTCACAGAGACCTGTCTGCCTCTGCTTCCCCAGGGCTGTGGTTAAAGAGACGCACCTTGGCAGTCATGACCCACAGGTTGGGAACCACAGCCCCGGACCCCCAAAGGGGACTGTCGGCAAGCATCCCTGACAACGATATTTACGATTTCCGAAACGGAAAAGCAGCGAAATGTCAGGACACAGCCCCAGAGCCAAGAAAGTTTCATATGGAATAAATTAATTTTGTAGAAAGCAACGTGAAAAAAATATTACACAAAGTAACGGAACTCCCCATAGGTACGCTGGCCACTCCTTGGAGATCGTTCTTCTGTATCTTGCCAGAGAGGAACACAAGCCTAAGACCTCTGACATTTCTTTCCCAAGC
Organism: Chionomys nivalis; assembly: GCF_950005125.1. NCBI lineage: Eukaryota > Metazoa > Chordata > Mammalia > Rodentia > Cricetidae > Chionomys > Chionomys nivalis. Next base: position 22,601,502 of record NC_080110.1, read on the forward strand.
TTCTACCTGGGAACCCTCTCCTGACGGCATAGTCTTTACTCTGTGGTAGTTCTAGGAGCATATATCTCAATATGTTATAGCTAGTTTTCATCTGTCATCATTCCGGATTATGAACTGGGTCCTCCACGTTATAGATTTTATCCCTCCGATGGCACTTGCTGCAGAGTGGTGAGGCCATGGTTGCTTGTGGAATGAATGCATGCGTGGAGGTTTGCCTCACGCACGTTGATGGAAAAAAGAAAACGGAACTCTTTACAGGAAGTATAGTGTTCCACCCCTGGAGGATTCTGCCTCGCTCTTTATGCTGAATTGCCAATAAGGTGGCAACACATGTCAGTGATTAAGCCCTATAGGGTTGGCCACAAATGCTGGCATGTTTTGATTACTTCTCCATCGTGAGCTCATTTGTTGCAGTATATTTAATTAATATTGATTTTGAGAAAGAATTTCTGGATAATAATAGGTGATTAACTGTTTTTGCACTGGTGAATTTTTTGTTGAATATTTTGTTGTAGTCTATCTCAAAGCTTTGTTTTTTTTTTAAATCAATTTGACCAATGGAATTTTTAAAATCAGTCCAAGAAATAAAAAAAAAAAACCGTAACATTTCTGTCTTGTTGAACTAATAGAAAATAATAGTTCTAAAGAAAGAAAATTATACTTTAGAAAAGATATCACAGGAATCACGAACAGCTTCAGCTAGTTCTCCTGCATTTGAAATTATGTAATTATTATTTGTTTTTTCATTAAACATCACTAAGTGCCAGTAATGTGTGCCCATTATAATTAATCATAATGCCTTTTTAATAATATTCCTTTATAAATTTGAATGTTAGAAACCATAATGTGGGACTCTTCAGGAACAGGATAACATACTCAACATCAAGACCCCCCTACTGCTTGCTTTACGCTCCTGTGGCTCCCCAAGAATGAAGTTGGGAACACTTATTCACATATAATCTTGCAGATGATACTGTCAATCTGTCAGCTAACGTGCTGGCCTTCACACATGCACGTGGTCATTCTGTTCCTTTGTGACTGAAAAGTGAGGCCTGGGAATCTTTCCACGGGTTGTCTCTCCACCTTCCCGTAGTAGATTCCTTTCGTGACAATTGCGGTATGGCTACTGCATGGTGCCACTGCTGAGGCTGGGAAGAGAGCAAGCTGGCTGAGCCTCGAGGGCATGGGCCCAAGCATAGCCTCTTGGGACATCATCTTCACCGTTGTAGCTACAGTCTCAGATGCAGCTGCTTTGCCTGCTTTATGGAGAGCAAGGCTTTCTAATGAAGACATATGATGCTGTTAAGAAACATCTTGACCTCTAAATAGTCTTCCTTTGTTGTATTGACTCAATGTGATTTTTAATTTAATTATCTTTCTTAAGATTAAGAAAATAATTCAGTCTAATAAGGAAAAGCCCAGGACTGGCCAATTCAATGCCAAACTCTACTGAACCTTTAAGAAGAGTACACGTCAAAGATCTTCAAACCATTGCATAAAATATAAAGGGAGGAGCCATGCCAAATCTATTTCACAAAGGCAGCATTACCTTGTCACCCAAACTGGGTGAGGCTACAACAGAAAAAGAAAATTATAGGTCAACCTCCCAAATGAACCTAGATGCAAGAATTCTGAGTAAAATTTCTAGCAAACCAAATTCAAGAACGCAATAAGAAAATCATACACTATGGGCAAGTTGGTTTCAGGATAGTGATGCAGGATTGGTTCAACATACATAAATCACTAAATGTAATACAGTACGTAAGCACATGATCATAAAACAAGGAAAACTCACTTGATCATTTCAATCGATGCAGAAAAGACTCTCAACAAAGCTCAATAGTCCTTTGTGACTGAAGCCTCAAAGAATCAAGAACACAGGAAATACACCCTGATATGGGCTATACATGACAAACCTGTACCCGACATTACACTAAGTGATGAAAGACTGGAGGCATATTCTCTAAAATGTGGAGTGAAAGAGGTATCCACTGTGACTGCTCTTTTTTAGTAGAGCACTTGAAATCTTCTATGAGCAATGAGACAAGTGAGAGAAATGAAAGAGACACAAACAGGAAATAAAGAAATAAAATTACCTCTGCTTTTGGACATGACCTTATGCTTAAAAGATTCTGCAGATTCCATTAGAAAACTTCTAGACACAGTAAACAGTTTGAGCAGAGAAACAGCACAAAATTAGCTTACAAGGAGCATAATATAAAACTAACAGGCAAGGAACACAATGCAAAATTAACATACAAAATTAGTAGTTTTTCTACATACCACTACTGAACTTGCTGAGAAAGGAAAAAAGAAAAAGGAAAAAAAAAACATTCACAGTAGGCTAAAAAAGGAATAAAGACCCCCCCAGGAATCAACTCAACGAAGAAAACAAAGGCCTGTACAGTAAAAACTTCTAAGACAACAAAAGAGAGAATTTAGAGGAAGAGTAGAGGAAGAAGTGACTGTGACCTTCTGTGCTCCTGATTGACAGAATTAATACTGTGAAGATGGCTAAATTACTGAAAGCAGTTTACAGATTTTTGCACAGTTCCCAATTATATTCTTCACAAAACTATAAAAAAACATATGGAAAACCCTAAAAGTCATATGGACACACAAAGACTCCAAATAATCAAAGCAACACTTGGAGCAATGGCAGAGGTGCCACAGATATCTGATCTCAAACTACATTACAGAGTCACAGTAACAACAGAAGCCCCAGCTTACAACTGGCACCAAAATAGACATATAGAAGAACAGAAAAGAGAAAATCTGAAGCCACAGAGCTGCTGTCAGGTTATTTTTGACAAAGAAGTAAAACGCAAACTTTGGAGAAAAGATGACTTCATTAAAGTGTGGGAAAATTGGATTTCCACATGGGAAAGAATGAAACTAGATCCATATTTCTCACCAGACACAAAAACCAATTCTGATTGAATTGGAGATCTTAATTAAGGACTGGAACTTTAAATCTGCTGGAGGAAAACACAAAGATTCTTCTGGACAGGGGCAGAGGCAAAAGACTTTCCAGAAAAGGCTCCAGTAGCATGGGAAATAAGAGAGGTTATGTAAAATTAGAAAAACTTCTACACAACAAAGGCAAAATTTACAAGAGCAAAGAGACAACCTCCAGAATGCTAGAAAATATTTGCCGTTGGTACTTCTGATCAGGAACTAATACGTAGACTATATAAAGAACTGAAAACTCACCCTCCGTACCCCTAAATCAACCAGTCGATAGGTGGGCTCACTGAGTAGACTCCTTAACTGAGTAGTCTTAAGCAATACGAATGGTCAGTACATACTACAAAGTGTTGAACATCCTCATATCAGAGGCATGCATCTGCTTTGAGAGTCCAAGTCACCTCACTCAAATCAGCACCCACCATCGAGAAAGCAAATGACAAAGCATTGGTGAAGATGTGGGAAAGGAGACCCTTTCAATATTTCGGGTGGGAACCCAAACTAGTGCAGCCACTGCAAGAGCTGGTATGCAGCTATGTTAATCTTGGATATATATCCAAGATATTATATACATATGTATGTATATATGTATGCCAGTAGCACTCTAAATCAACACACTATAGAAATACTTGTTAATCCATGCTTAGTGCTGCATTCACAACAGTCAGGAAATGGAACCAGTTGAAATGTCCTTCAACAGATGAATAGATAAAGAAACGTGAAATCATGATATTTGCAGGAAAATGAATGGCTCTGAAAAGCATTATGTTAAGTGAGATAAGTCAGGTGCAGAGATACAATGACCACAGTTTCTATCATTGCAGATCCTAGGTTCCAAGTTATGTATAAGTAGGTGTGTGTGTCTGTGATTATATGTTTGTGTCCATGAGAGGGGAGGAAGAGACCCTCAGAGAGTGGGGAAGAAATGACAGTGGAGTCCATGTACCATGAAAGCAGAGCGAGGGACTGTCTGGGGAGGGGAAGTAGCCGGGCACAGAGGAGGGCAGAAGATGGAAGAATCAACTGGAACAAAATATAATGACATATAAATACGAAAATTCCATAATGAGGGACTGTTGAGATGGCTAATCAATAAATTGCTTGCCATACAAGATTGAAAACCCAAACTGGGATCCACCACCAAAAAAGCCAGTCATTGAGGTACCAGTCTCCTAACTCCAATGCTGGCAGAAGCAGAAATAGGCAGATACCTAAAGCCCGCTGACAAGGAATCTAATAAATAGGTTTGCCTTTCTTAAAATAATACTATAGTTTTTGTTTCCATTTCATGGTTTTGGCAATTGGAGGTCTACAGAACTCAAGACCCTACTGATGAGGAAAAAAAATGATGTCATTTATTTTAATTCCTGATGAGTCATCTAAGGCCTATTGTGTGCTAAATATTGCGCTTAATACTCAGGGTGTAAGATACCAAGGCAAAGAAGGTCCCTAGTTCAATAAAGCTCATTCCTCTGGATTGAATGTGACTGACAGTGTAAGAAAAAAGCAAAGTGCAACTAAAAAAAAAAAAATCTGTAACCATGGTTTGTAAATGTAATGAAATACAATGGAGGGATCTGAGGTCTGTGCTGATGATGGAACAAGTCTCCCTGGGCAGCTCAGGGAGAGATCAGAAGCTGAGTGCCTACCTAAGGCACCTCCAAGATGCAGGCAAGGCGGCATCAGCAGCTCTGTCTGGATGCTACACTCTTAAGAGATGTGTAGGTCATCTTTTCGTGATATTCTTCTCTGTCCATTGCTTAAGGAGGCCAAGGTGAATTTCATAAGCCATTCACTATCTGAACCAATAATTGTTTCCAATGGCCCAAGGGAAAAGTTCCCGACTGTGTTCTGACTACAGTGGTGACGGTGATCGACTGTCACCTTTACAGCTTTGCATGCTGTGTAGTTTAATGAAAATGTGCCACTTCGGCAAAACCAAAGAAGCCCACGAATGGAATAGAGAAAAATCACACTGTTACTATGGTAATGACTTCACATTGGCGGCTGAAGAAAATCTTTTAGCAAAATTATAAAACCGTAGTAAATATTGGACGGCTTTATGGAAATGTAATAAACTGAAGCCGTATATCACAGTGCACTCGAGCTCACTCTACATTTATGGCACACAGCAAAATTATAATGCAATCGAGGACTAAATGACCTATAAATGTTAAGCACATAGTTAAGCATGGAATATGTCAGCCAGGGTCTTTGTGGCCTTTCTGGGTAATACATTCAAGTTAGAGGCCAGAAACATGTCCCGTTTCTAAGCCCATGTATATGTTCCCTTTCAAAGACAGATGTAGTGCAAAAATCATAACCATTTTCTTGCAGGTAATCAGGTAAGGTATAATGGGAAACTTGCAAGTCCTTGGGATTGCATACAAATTTATCAAAGTAAATGCCCGGATACTGTTATTGCTCAGCCTGATCCAAAATGTAATCGCACTTTGTGTTGCTTGCCACACTCTCCGCTCTGTGAGAAAACCGCCGGTTTTACTCAGGAAACACAACCATCACTTCGTCTTTTCTAGATACTATTGCAAGGAGCTGAGCTTGATGGTGGTTTGGGTAGCCCCACCCTGGATGGAGCAGTCTCCCGCAAGGAATTATGTTCCTCCCAGCTGACTGGTTCAGCTCTCCTGCTGAGTCTTCTGGAAGGGACACAGGCTTCCAAAGGCACCAAGAGGAGCCATTTCTAACAATGAAATGGAGGATACACGTGCATATTGTTCTGTCATGTAATTCAGGCGTCTGCCGTGTGAACAGGAAGTTATACTGGATTAGTAAGATGACCAAATAACTATGCTAATTAGTCAGCTATTACGTTCTGAAAATCCAAAACAATTGAGTCAACCAAGCAGGCAAAGCCAAGCCATCAATCTAAGTGTCAGCCAAGCGGGAAACGCAAACCCATCCACCTGAGAACCCCACCTGCTCTAACCTCAAGACTCATTTTTCACACTCGGTGCTAGGTTCGCAGCAGTGACGAGCTACATGGAGGGTTTCCTTGGTGCTCAGACACTAGTTCTCACAAGCCTTGCCAACCACCTCAGTCCGCACTGCTTCATCTTCCCACCCCTCCAAGGACATCACACAGCACATCCAACTTCATTTAAAAGAAGCCCATGGCCCTGGGCTGCGGGAAGGGATTTATTACACAGAAGGATCGAGAGTGGCATTTCTGCAAGAGCATTCTTACACAAAGTTGCTGATTGGGCAGGTGACAAGCACAGACAAAAAAAAAAAGTCCTTTAATAAAATTAATTACTTGCAAAATGTTCTGGGTGTCTTCTATAAAATTTAAATATATACTTGGGTGCATTAAGCGATGGTAAGTGAGGTTGTTACTAGGCAGATGATAACAGGAACGTCTTTTCAATGCGAGGTGCTAGCTAAGAGCTCTGCACGGGTCATTTCATTTCATATTCTCTACAAGGTTTAAGGTAGGCATTAATGTTAACTGTATTTTCCAGATGAGGACAGAGATAATAAGAATAACTCCCTGAAGGTCATGCGATGACTCAGTGAACGTACAGGGACCCAACGTCAGTGTATAGCATCTGTGTGTCATGTTGTACCCTTGTCCACCAAGCTGAGATCTCTCTGGGTTAAGTATTGCTCTGGATAGCAATTCCTCCAATGGAAACAAAGGTATATCATTCGCACCCAGCACAGAGTCAAAACATGGGGTGTAGGCACATGCCTAAGTCCCAGGACTGATATGCAGCTTGCCTGTGGCTGTCATTGGGATGTGCAGAAGAGTATTTAGAGGCTACAGTGAGAGAGGAAAGCAAATGATGCCCAGCCCATGTTGGTGCTGATCTAGACGTGAGAGGAAGTGCTGAGCTGGGAGGTAAGATGGTGGTGTGGAGCTCGAGAGAAGGTGAAACTCCAAAACAGGGTGACGTGGATGATGACAGGCTGCTTCGGGGAAAAAAAACTGTAGAATTGGAACTCGAGCTAATGTCTTGAGCAGGGACCGGTAACCACAGGGGGAGAAATGGAATGGAAGAAATAAAATATTATCATTATCTCAGCTTCCACCTTCAGAGGACCATGGTTAATCACGTGGTATCATTCCCTTTAGTCTTTTGTTCCTCTCTGGGGAAGAAAGATTTGTGTACACAGCTGCCTCAAGTGCTGTGTGTTGTTATTCCCCCCCCCAATATATTCATATGTTTAATACTTTTCCATCTTAAAAGTATGGAAAATCTGTTTCTCTTTTTGGCTTTTCAGGTGGCACAATGATACTAAGCATGTGTCTCCAGCCTGCCTTCTTCCCCATTTCTATTCACTCTTAGCCTCAACTTTAGCATCCTTGGCACGCAATCTTCCTTTCCTTATTGAGACGTTTACGTTTGCAATGAAATGAAGCACTCATAACTTTCCGTTAGTATCTAGGACTTGCCATCCTCACTACACTTGTGCTTCGGGGTCATTATCAGTTACGACGACAATGAATGGGTTTATAAGGTCTATGTGAACAGGGCCTTGGGTGCCCTGACGACATGGGCCCACCGACAAAGGGATAATTCCCTAGAGGGTAGAATGAAGAGGAATGCTGACATTCATCACACGGCTCAGATTAGTACGCCATTTAAAATTTTCTGTTGGATTTAAATTGCTATGTTTGTGGTCAGTTGAAACCCTGGCAACTGGATTTGTAAGAAGCCAAGCCAAGGATGAGCGATGGCCAGTGTGTATAAAGAAGAGTATATGTAAAATATGTGTTGCGGGAGGTCCTTCCGCTCCTCCAGCCAATAGCCGCCAAGATACCACGCCCCACGTGTTGCGGGAGGTCCTTCCGCTCCTCCAGCCAATAAATATGTGCTTGATATGAAAACTATGCATACAGAATCCTTCCTTGCAACTGTGGCTCGTGCTGAGATAATCAGGTAAATACTGTCTCCTCACTCTCCTTTTGATTTTCATTTTCCTAGTTTCCCTTTTATTTGTGTTGCCTATGTATGGTGTAGGAGGTTCTTCTGTCTGTGTGTTGCTTTCTTTGGTTAATGACTAAAGAAACTGCCTTGGCCTAGTTGATAGGGCAGAACTTAGGTAGGTGGGGAAGACAGAAATGAATGCTGGGAGGAAGAAAGCAGAATCAGAGAGATGCCATGGATCTGCTGGAGATAGATGTGCTGAATTTTACCGGGTAAGCCACTGCCACGTGGCGATACACAGATTAATAGAAATGGGTTAAATCAAGATGTGAGAGTTAGCCAATAAAAGGCTAGAGCTAATGGGCCAAGCAATGATTTAATTAATACAGTTTCTGTGTGATTATTTCAGGGCTAAGCTAGCAGAGCAGCTGGGATAAATAAGCAGCCCCTCCTTTCAACAACATAGTTTGTAACTTGGCTTTTGAATCTCAGGAATGAAGACTACATTTCCCAGCCTCTGTAGCCAGCTGTAACCACATGTCTGGCCAGTCAGCCAAGTACCTTGTGCAATTCTTAAAATATATATGCAAAGGAAAGGGATGTAATTTCTTCTCCCTTCTTTTTTGGGGGGGCGATAGATATCTGGGGCCTAAGAAGCCATTTTGGACGATGAAATGGAGGCCACATGTTACAGATGTAAAGTTGCTTGCCTACATGGAATGCCCTCCTCCATCTTTTTATTTTACTTTATTTGAGACAGGGTCTTTCTGTGTAGCTCTGGCTGTCCTGGAACTTACTCTGTAGATTAGGCATGGCTGTGAACTCACAGAGATCTGTCTGCCTCTGTGAGGACCTGACTTTGCAAACTCTGTTTTAGAGAAGGGGCTTCCTCTAGAGCCATATAATGGGGGTGTGTGGTGGTGATCTCAGCTCAGAAATGGGCTGCCGTAGCAGAATTTGAACAGGTACCCTGAAAGTAGCCCATTAAGGAGCTAGGGAGCAGGGCCATAAAGTTTTACGAGGTCCGGATATATCTAGGAGGCATCCTTCATGAGGATATCTCGTCAGTTATTAATAGCTCTTTGTTAGGGTTTTCGGGCTCAAAAACTGACCGATGGTTTCAGAAACTACCTTATAATGGCTACCATCTCCATCTGCGCTGTATTTTCTCAATGCGCATGTTCCAAATCCCATAAACCTTGCCATCACAACCTGGTTCACCACGGTCTCCATCCCCACTAAGAAGCAGACATTTTACTTAGCCCCTCCCACCTCCCCACCGCCACTCCCGCTACCCTATGCTCTCCTTACCCAATCCCAAAATGACATGACATGAATTGCCCTGATTATGGCTGCCGTTTCCCCTTTAAAAATTCTCCCCTTCCCGGACGCACGCTGCGCTTCCTTCACCCACTGCATCGGCATGTTGGAGATGTAGTCCAAACTCGAGTCTGAATGTTAAAAACCTTTTTGGGCTTTACATCAGAGTCTGGTTCCTTTTTGGGAATAATCAATTTGGGCATGAGTGCTGAGATTAAAGGCAAGCGCCGCCACCACCGACAAGCTTGTCATCTCTGTAATTCACAGCTGAACTTCAAAAAATTCTTTCTGATAAGGAAAAACTACTAGATTTCTTCTCCATCTTTGGAGGTCAACTCTGAAAAGCATCGTTGAAGCCCTTTTACTCTGATGGCTTTCTGCTGGTTTTCAGTGTTTGATTTTGGTTTCCCCGACAGAACTTAGTTTCATTTCTTCCGTAGAGGTGGCTGATAGGGCTTTGTGGTGAAAGACTATCTTGGCAGGGGGTGAGGGGTAAGGAATGCCACAAAAATCACATCACGGAAGAGACCTCATGCAAGAGATGTTTATTGGGGAGGTGGGAGGGGCTAAGTAAAATGTCTGCTTCTTAGTGGGGATGGAGATCGTGGTGAACCAGGTTGTGATGTCAAGGTTTATGGGATTTGGAACATGCGCATAGAGAAAATACAGCACAGATGGAGATGGTAGAAACATGTCCCATTGGCCCTAGTGATGACTGAAGGTGGGAGAAACCTGGCTCCGGAATGTGGGCAGAGGACTTTTGGAGGTTCTCAGCACACTGAATGGTGGCGTCTTTCAGGTGTGATTCAAGTGAGCATGATAGGTAAGAAACTAAGTTCAGGGACTGGAGAGATGGCTTAGCAGTTAAGAGCACTGGTTGCTCTTCCAGAGGACCTAGGTTCAATTCCTAGCACCCACAAGGCAGCTCACAACTGTCTGTAACTCCAGTTCCCGACGATCTGACTCTGACACCCTCACACCAACAGCTGTGCAGGCAAAACACCAATGATCATAAAAGAAATGGGGGGGGGAGAAAGAAAGAAAAGTTCCTCTGTGGAGACACAGAAGTTTCCTTAGCTATAAAGAACAGAGTGAGGTTCACAAAAGGAGAGATGTAACTGGAGACGATCAAATTAAGCAAACCAAGATTTTTCTCAGAAAGACAGATACTGTATGTTTTATTTTTTTGTATGGTGCCTAAGCTTTGTATAGATACATGAAATCATGCATACATATAAACATGAAGACAGAATCAAAACTGCCTAGGAGAACAAAGAGATTAACAGGGGGTGGGGAGTGTGGAGGGGAATATAATCACGATACAATATATATGTGTGTATGAATGTGTCCTTGTGTAACACGGTACTGTGTAAGATGGATGTATGCAATGAAAAGTTTACAAAATGAAAGAAACGGGGGCAGGAAAGAGTCTGTGCTCTCCCGTGGCTCTTTTATTTCTAGTGTGGACCCATTCAGAGTCAGTAAACAACGCCCTGGCCAGTGGTTGACTTCTATCTTATGTACACAGAGTCAGGACATAATAATATTATTAGAGGTTTAAAGGGATGGTTTCGAGAACCAGACTTGAAAGAATGGGCAGCTGGCTTATTAGGCCTTCCTGTCGGACTCCAAGTGATGTTTTAGAAGGGTGTGCAGATAAACATCTCACTGTTTGGAATCACAGACAATTGTGTTCTCATTTCAGTAGGAACTGCAACTCAGAAGTGGGTTAAGGACATAAACACTGAATAGTAAAAGGCCCGGAGCTGGGGAACGGAGTGCCCATTCATCACTTCTCCGTGGGTGAGAGGAAAATCAGGTCTATGTAGGTGGATCGTTGAGTTGCCGGACTAGAAATTCTGTTTTGCTTGCTTCTGGACAGGGATATTTATTTCATATACAGACTCCTGGACAGGATTTTATTGTTAAAGCGTCAGGGTGAATATTGTTCCTGTCCATAGACAACAGCAAAAATAATGAAGCTTCGTAATGGTGTGATATTAGAGTGTCAATCTTGGCATCAGAAATGCCTGGCTCAGAGCCCGCACCTACAGCTCAGAAGCCACTTGACCTTGGACAATCTGCTTCATACCTCACACGAGCTTTTCCTTATTTATAAAAGGAAAAATTTGGGTCTTCTTCCAGTGTTGGTCTGATAATTTATCTTCACTTTAGCCTCTCTCGTTTCTCTCTCTCTCTCTCTCTCTCTCTCTCTCTCTCTCTCTCTCTCTCTCTCTCTCTCTCTCTTTCTCTCCCCTTTAGTCCTTTTTTTCCATTCTCTTTTCCTCCTTCCCTTCCTTCCTTTTCAGTGCTGAGGCTTGATCTAGTACCAAATCCTAGGCAGGTATCCTCCTACGGAGGTACTGGTTCTTAACTTTCCTGATGCTGCAACCCTTGACTACAGTTCCCCATGCTATGCTAACCCCCCAACCACAAAATTATTTTTATTGTTGCTTAATAGTTGTAATTTTTCTACTGTTTGCATTGTAACGTAAATATCTGATACACAGGATAGTTGATAGTTGACCCCATAAAAGGGTCACTTGACCTCCAAAGGGGCCATGGCTGCACTGAGGTATTGCCAGTTGTGGGCTACCGTTAAAGCACCTTTATGGAGCCTGCCAATCATATTATGCCCGAGGGTGGTGAAGGAACACCAATCTGCTGTTGAGCAGAAGGCAAGTGTACACTTCGCTGTTCTTTTCATTGGCTTTCCCTTAGCATCCAGTTCCCATAAAAGAGCTGCAGTAGGCTGTTACTGAATGGTCACGTTGGCAAGAAATGAGTACGGGCTAGGTGGAGGAATCAGGAGAGGAAGGATGGTGTGCGCCTGTGTGTGTATGTAGGAAAGTCCCAAGTCCATCAAGGCTTTCTGACTCACTTTGGTATTTCATTCACATGAGGAAGTATAAACAGAAGGCCATGTTTGGTTATACCTTGTAGAAGCCACCAGCCTGCTTCAGGTGTCAGATGGCATATACTTTGACATTGGCTTTCACCCACAGAAACACGCAAACCCTCTCAGGGGCAGCGTTTCAGAAGTTAGATCTTCACTCCCCATTCTGAATCAGAGGACAGAAGCTACAAGCCCTAAACGGGGCCAAGAGCAGGGTGAAGATGCCCATCACGGAAGGAAACACAGACAGCTCCTTCTCTGGCACTGCTGAATTGATGGGCTGGTCTTCCCGCCCTTCCCCCTCACAGAAGAAGGCTCGCAAATTGCTTCTGCAGGCTTTTTCACACAACCCGCTCTGAAGATGATTTCCTTGATTACACATCTGCCAAGTTCAGCATCTTCAAAACACCAGGTATCCACAGTTTCTCGAGCACACTAATTTCGTTTCGGCGCTATGGGAATGTGTAATGTTGCCATAGCGCGTACATTTGTTGTCAAGAAACCCCGGCTGTATGTCCAACCCTTTCGCTCTCAGGTCTCCTAGGCTCTGCTGGTTTTAGTTAGACGAGATGAGATAGTAAGGAGATAAAAAATTCATTTTATTTCAAGGCAAAGTTCTATACACACAGCAGGATAGTTACTGATTTACTTGGCTAGTTAAATCAACCCACAACTTGGGCAAGAGACAGTGAGTGGGTAAATGCTTTTAAAATTAAATGTTATTTTTTTCCTCTTTAAGCTTTTGCTTGAGAGTCAAGACTACTTGACAATATATGTATTTCTTTTTATAGTTTTTGATATCTGGTTCCTTTGCATTTTTATTTATTTTTTTTATTTTTTATTTAATTTATTTATTTATTTATTTTTTTGCCACCAACTGGACCCTCTCCCCTGATTTTCTAAAAATTCTGCTTGCATTTCATCCACAGCCTGGTCTAGACTTCGGTTCTGAAGGGGGAGATTCCTACTTTGTCTGAGATGAGATGATGGTGTGGATAAGAAGGAGAAAAGCATTTGTTCTACACATCCTAGTTTCCTTCCATCAATGGACCAGAGTCCATATTTTCTTTTATGCACTGTCCTGGATAGCTTTATGTCAACTTGACACAGCGAGGGTCATTTGAAAGGAGGGAGCCTCAATGTAGAAAATGTCTCCGTAAGATCCAGTTGTAAGGCATTTCCTTAATTAGGGTTTGATGGAGGAGAGGTCGGTCCATGGTGGGTGGTGCCGTTCCTGAGCTAGAGACCTAGGTTCTGTCAGAAAGCAGTCTGAGCAAGCCGGTAAGCAGCACCCCTCCATGGCTTCTGCATCCGCTCCTTCCTCCAAGTTCCTGTGCTGACTTGCTTCAATGATGAACAGTGATTTGGAATCACAAACCGAATAAATACTTTCCTCCCCAACTTGCTTCGCTCACGGTGTTTCATCACAGCAATAGAAATCCCAACCAGACATTCGCTAAAAAGCGTTTGGTAAACCTTTGCATTTCAGTGTGGGCTATCATGGCTAAATGAAAGAAATTATTCAGGCGTTCCAAATATTTCTGAAATTTGAAATGTAAAAATGTTGAAGGTGAAAGAAATTGAAGGGTCAAATTTGTAATAAACCTCTTGGAATTGTTAAGATTTAAACATTTATTGGATTGTCATTTAAGTCAATAACTGATCTTAGTTACTTCTCTATTGCTGTGAAGAGACCCTGTGATCAAAGTAACTTACAGTAGGAACAGTCTGGAGCAGTAGCTGAGAGCTTACGTATGTTCCACAAACATGAGTCAGAAGAGCCAAGTGGGACCAATGTTTGAAACCCTCAAAGTTTACCATAGTAACACACCTTCTTCCACAAAGCCACACCTCCTAATGCTTTCTGAACAGCTGGGGACCAAGTATATGAATATATGAGTCTATAGAGGACATTTTAATTCAAACTACCACATTGATATGCAACCATTCATGCAAAAGGATTGATTCACAATTCCATTGTGTCTTGTGAAGAACCAGGACCAGCCAGACGTGGCTTTAGGTTGAGGATTCTGCTCAGAACACAGGCGTGTGCTCACAATTTCCAGGGTATCATTTCATATTTGACCACACAGGACCTGTTAGAGAATTGGGACAAGCAGTTTCCCCAAAACACGGGGATATGAGTAGACACATACGTGGGTACCTCTACACAGAGAAATGCAAAGGAAAAAGATTGTTCTCTGGTTCATGTGCAGACCCAAACCGTGATACGTGAGGACTTCAACATACTACTGGCAGGGCTAATAGGTGACAGCCATGCCCTGTGGAGAGGAATTTCAGGAATAATCTTCTCGATAGGAGTAGAGATAAAGGAAGGAGAGACTTTATGAGGTTAGCATATTGGCAAAGACCAGGGAAAACTTTTTTTTAAAATCATGAATCAAAGCTAAAAATGGTATAGTTCTGGAAGCTTTAGGTTATGACTAAAACTGGCAGTTATATTGTAGAAGTAAACACATACACAGAGAGAGAATAAAAATTAAATAGTGGCTGAAGCCCACTATTCATGCTTTAAATCTGTCTGTGACTATCTGAGTATTTTATAAGCATCCCAAAGTCACTATGCCACAGATAAATCTGTTTTCTTCTTCCTCTAGACACCCCAAGTTGTTTTTATTTTCCTCTTATGTAAATAGCATCTCCTTTTCTTCACGCCATCTGGGGTTAAACATGAATACATGTTGATTCTTCCCTTCCATTCCCATCATCCAATCAGCTGACGAGTCTCTTTACCTCTGAAGTCATATTTCACGTATCTTTTTACGCTGTTACCATGGCAGTACTTGACAGGACTCCTTCCTTTACACTTGCTTATGATTTGTAAATAAATTCCCAAGTGAGCTCCTTGACATCTGTCTCATGGCTCGTCTATTCCTTTGGACACCAAAGTCAGTCTTTGAAAGACACGCTTCTCCTTGTCATGTCTTGCTCTTGCCTGCCAACATCAGGAAGTCTTTCTTGGTCAATGAAATGACTTCAAGATTCTTAGCCCCACCCAACCCCTTACAAGCCCATTCTGCCTTTCTACAAACTCACCCCTCTTCCTTTCCTACGCCAACTGTGCATCGTTCATACCCCGAGGATACTACTTACCATCACCTTTTCTCCTTGTGAGATCCACCTCCAACATCACCTTCTTCATAAAGTCTTTGTTTTTTCTGCTCTGATGCCCCTGTCAGCTATGAGCCTTCTGAAACTCTAGCATCCTGATTTATATTAAGACCACAGCTTGCCTACCCCTGCTAGTATCACTGCTACTTTGGTCCACGATTTGCTGATATGATGCACACCAGAGTTAACACTTTGTTAAGCACTTGTGTTAAGCACGTTATCTACATTATGTATTTAAGTTTTAGAATGTCAAGTCAACACTAGTATAGGATCCCCATTTAATCATAAAGGAAAGCAAAGAATGGTGTCGGACATTGTTGCCGGAGGCTGCTTGTTCATTTCCCAGCTGCCCAGACTCCTGAAATAATCACACAGAAATTTGTACTAATTGTAATACTGTTGGGTGCTTAAATGTATTTTTTAGCTAGCTCTTATATCTTAAACTAACCCATCTCCATTGATCTGTGCATCACCACAAGGTCCTGGCCTACCAGCTGGCAGCTCACATCTTTCTCTTCTGGCAGCTCCATGGCTTCTCACTGACTCCACTTACTTTCATCCAGCATTCAGTTTAGTATTCCTGCCTAGCTCTATTTTGTTAAGCCATTGGCCAAAAGCAGCTTCTTTATTAACTAATGGCAACAAAACATATTCACAGCATACAGAGGGGGGTTCCCACATCAGGATGTGGTTTCAGATAATGAACAAAATTTGGTATCATATGCTATGGACAAGTGAATTATGGGTTTGTATTAATCGCTCTCTAACAATGGGGAGGGAGGGCTGAGGATCTAGGAAGCAAAACCATGTTGTGGAGGCTTGAGCCATTCTGCAGAACAGGCTCTCCACACCCAGGAACGATCCCTCATGGCCGTGTTTCCAGAGCTCTCCTTCGCACCTGTTGAGGAAGAAGAAACCGGGGTGTTGCAATCAAACTTGACACAGGTGAATGTTAAGTTCTGCATTAAAAATCATTAGGTAATTATAGGACACGGTAAATTTGGTGGCTCGAAGCAGTGTTGGATTGACTGGTCCCCAAAGTGACCCAATTTCAGACCCTTTGATATTCTTTGCATGCTAAGAACAAAGCAGAAGGTGCTTGACACAAGCCTTACTGAGTAGCATGCTCTTTGGCCAAGAATGAATTGGCTGTGACGGTGTCATCAAGAGTGTCTTGAATGAAATTGGAGTTTCTTAGCAATATATTTTGGAACATTGGAAATTTTAGTGTCCAATTTTCTGCTTGTGCAGTCTTGATTTTTAGAGTGAAAACACTCAATTTTCATACTTGAATTATTGATTGTTTTAATGTATTTTCCCTTATAAGTGTAAGCAATTTACAGGAAGATTATAAAATACAAATGAATAAAAGAACAGCCACAAAAATCTTATAACCATTCCCTTCCATAGGTAACTTTCTAATGAAGGGAGGGGGCTAGGCTGCAAGCAGAATCCCTATCAGCAGATTTTAAATAAAAATGTCAAAGTCTATGAGAAACATGCATCAAAGTTTTACAAAGGAGAAAGTTTGAATTTTATAACATTCAGTTTTCAACTTCAGGATTCTAAGAAAAAAAATACAATGAATGTCATTTGTGTAGTTTTAATTTACATCCATTTTTAATATTCGGCTGAAAAAGAACTTCTAAAATCCCATCTCTGATTTGTAAGCTATTCTGTTGTTTCCCAAGATATTGGTTCCAATGCCTCTATTTGATTTCTGTACTTGAGTAAACCCACCCACACGGCACACTGAGCCTCAGTGGGCTTGACATTTTCTCTTTTGAACAGCATCCAGCGTAATGCAATTTACTGGAAAAGTCTCCACAGAATGACTCAGCCAGTCATGGAAGTATTTCTTTCTGTGGAATTCTTCCTTTTTTCTAAGAATGAACATAGAGCACATTATTTGAGGGTAAACAAATCTGAAAATATTTCCAGTAATATCTTTGTGTGTGTGTGTGTGTGTGTGTGTGTACAGGCTGTGGAAGATTAACTAAAAATTTCTTGACTGAGATCTTGCTTCCTACCTAAATGTTTTAGTAAATAAAGTCTCACCAAATAGATTTCCGAATTTTCCAAGTGAAAATGAAAGCTACTTTACCAGTGGAAAAAAATGGGCTTGTTTTGTCTTCAAAACAAAACATGGTGCCACCCTCAAAACACACGCTTGATGTCTCTAAACCGAGTTGTGTTAAAGTCACATGACATCTCATGAAAAGACGTGTGGGCTGCAGGAGGGTGAGGACGTCCATCCTTCTTCCTTCACCTTCTTTCACTTCCTGATAAATTTCAGCAAACATTGCCATCTAAATTTGGTCTTGTCCCAATGCTCATAATTTGAAATCCTTTTGTCATTCGAAGGAACTGTATGTGCTCTTAGAATACTTCCTCTCATTTCGAGCTGAACACACAACTTAGAAGCTTTTCTTTATCCTTTAAATTGTATGTGTGGGCTCTGTTGCGCAATGGATAGCGCATTGGACTTCTAAATTGTATGTGTGTATGCATGGCCTTGTGTAACACAGTGCATGTGGAGGACAGAGTACACCTTCTGTACAGTTGGGTCTCTTCTAACTCCTTCCCACAAGTTCCAGGGAAAGAACTCATGTGACCAGGAAAGACCTTACCTGCCTGATGAAACTTTTGCTAGCCCCATTTATTTATTTTTAAAATCAGGGTCTTAAGTCGTCCAGGAAGGCTTCCAAGTCACTGTGTAGTCAAGGCTGACTGAAGTTCTGATTCTCCTGTCCCTTCCTGGAGAGTGCTGGGATTACAGAATCTGATACCAACTGAGTTTATACAGTAGTAAGGATTGAACCCATGAACTTCATGTGTACTAGGCAAGGGCTCTGCCCACTGAGCTGCTCCCCCACACCTGAGTAGTTTTTTAGGTCAAAGATTTTTTGCAATTAGGCAAGTGTTTTTAAAATTATTGATGGCTGTTCTCATGCTGGTAGTACAAAGAAGACAGGACTGAAAAGTTTGAGACAATGACAATAGAAATCAGAGTAAGCTACAGAACATTTTATCAGTGAATAACAATAGCTACCGTTATCGATAACCTATAGCAGCTTGTGTTTAGACCACAAATAAAGGTTGAACCGGTCTCTTGGATGTCTTCTGGGGCCATGAAACGAAGGGATGTGAACAGAAGCTCTGCAGGCAGAGAGGCTGTGATGTTTAAAGCTGAACTCTAGAAGTTTTAGACACCCCTTGAGTGGGAGAGTTACTAGCCACAGTGAAGGAGTGAGTCCCAAGAGGGAGGCAGTTAGGTCTCCGGTGTGTGTGTGTGTGTGTGTGTGTGTGAGAGAGAGAGAGAGAGAGAGAGAGAGAGAGAGAGAGAGAGAGAGAGAGAGACAGAGAGAGAGAGAGAGACAGAGAGAGAGACAGAGAGAGAGAGAGAGAGAGAGAGAGAGGGCTTCTCCCATTTTGTTTCAACATCATGAACCTAAGCAAAGACTGCCTGTGAACCCAGTGAACCGCAGATCCTCAGAGTCCTTCCTCACCTCTGAACCTCGGGGATAATCCAGCTACTTGACATGTTTAAAGCCCGCCGCTGTGTTGCCAAGCATAGCAATCATCAGTCCAGAAGTAATGAGTGTCACAGATTCCTGTCAGCGGAATGCATAGCACCTGCAAGGTGATGTCTAGGAGAAACCCTCTTTGTTCAGGTTTAGCCTTCCCCTCTTCCTACTTCATAACTTATAGTTCTTTTACTTAATTATTTTTTAACATTTATTTGTGTTTAGTTAGTGTGTGCTCATGCATGCATGCATATTTGTACGCATGCGCGTGTGTGTACATGTATGTCATAGTACATGCACACAGTACATGTATGAAGGACAGAGGACAATTTGAAGAGTTGGCTCTCTCCTACTGTGTGGTTTCCTGGTAATGAACTCAGGTCATCAGAATTGGCAGCAAGTTCCCTTAGCTGTTAAAGCCATCTTCTGTCTCTTTTTTTACATTTAAAAATTGTATTTATTTTATTTTATTTTTTTAGATGCATTGGTTGTTTGCCTGCATATGTATCTGTGAGAGGGTGTCAGATCCCCTGGAACTGGAGTTACAGACTCTTGTGAACTACCATGTGGGCGCTGGGAATTGAACCCTGGTCCTCTGGAAGAGCAACAAGTGCCTCTTAAATGCTGAGTCATCTCTCCTGCCCCGCTCTTTTTAGTCATGCATGTTTTCTTCCAAGAACAAGAGTCGACAATCCTCTGTAAAGGACCAGATGTAAAACCTTTTAGTATTTCCCAGTCATACAATCTTTGATATAACCACCCAACTCTGCCGTTGTGTGTAAAAGCAGGCATAGGCAACATATTAATGAATGGACTGTACCCCAACAAAGCCACATTGTGGATACTAATATTTGGACTTCATACAATCTCATGTGTTGTGAAATATGACCCATTCTTTTGATCCCATAGGGATCATTGTTTGTTTTGTTTTTTGAGACAGGGTTTCTCTGTGTTGCCCTGGCTGTCCTGGAACTCACTTTGGAGACCAGGCTGGCCTCAAACTCACTGAGATCCACTTGTCTTTGTCTCCTGAGAACTCACTGAGATCAGCCTGTCTCTGCCTCTCAGTGTTGGGATTAAGATGCATGCCATCACCACCCGGCTTGAGCACTGATGCTTAGGCAACTGGCGTGTTGGTCTTCTCTGTCCTTAGTTTCTACTTTTCATCCACTCTCTACACTGTCACCCAATTGATATTTCCGAAGCAAACCCGCAATTCTGTTGCCCACCCCTCAATCAGCTCACTTGGTTCTCAATGGGCTGCAATGGAGCCCACATTCACCAGCCTAGATTTCTGGGACACCCGAGTACCACCTCCCAGCTGTCATACACATATCCATAAGACTCCCCATTGCTCGTGTTTGCCTACCCCACCCAATGACCAAACCAGACTCATCGCTTCTTCCCCGGTTATGTCCTTTTCTGCATCTGGGCCATGCTGGTTCTACCTACCCAAGCCTACCACAGGACTCCAGCCTTGGCAGCCCTCTGAAGTTCAGGCCAATCATCCCATGGCTTCACATTTGTGTGACAGGGCACAGCAGGGAATGTGGGTCTGTCTGTTCAGGGGGGAGTTTGGTCCATCTTGTTTGATGCTAGATTTCCAGTACCCAGACAAGTCATGGAGCACAGAAGGTGCTAAGTGCATAGAAGTGCATTTATTTACGGAATAAATGAATGAGTGCGTAGGTGAAGGTAAATATTACTTAGATTTAAGTGCCATCATAAAAGTACCTAAAATGGGTTATAAAGTGGGTACTTAAATTTAATTTTAAAAAAACTTTTATTCCTTCCTCGAAGGCAGCTGTAAATACCAAATATATCTATTTCAGCAGTGTCTGGGTCCTGGCTATAGATGTGATATATTATTTATTGAGTTCCTGTTATTGCTCAGTGATGGTGTTGTATGCCTTATAGCACACCTAATTTTAATTGTCCATAGGAATTCTATAAGGTTGGTATTAGTCTCATTTTTTTTACTGATGGAGGAGCAAAAGCTCAGAGAAATTTGTCCTTGTCACAGAATGGATGGGTGGCAAAGCAGGACTTTTAAAGTCAAGCCTTCTGGCATCTGTTTTTTTTTTTTTTTTCTTTTTTCTTTTTTTTCGAGACAGGGTTTCACTGTAGCTTTGGAGCCTGTCGCTTTGGAGCCTGTCCTGGAACTAGCTCTTGTAGACCAGGCTGGCCTCGAACTCACAGAGATCTGCCTACCTCTGCCTCCCGAGTGCTGGGATTAAAGACGTGCACCACCACCAGCCGTTCTTAGCATCTGTATAAGCCAGTTGTGTGATTAACAAATGAGTTACAAAAGCAGGAAGCAAAGTCATGCTACCTTGACTTGACAAAGATTCACATTTTCATCGCTGTATTGTGTGGTCTCCATATATTGCTATATAGCAAGTGCTGAATTAATTTTTATTTATTTTTTTTATCCTTAGTTTTAATCTTTATTGTAACTGAATTAATTTTTAAATGAGTAAATAAAATCTTAATGAACTAATTAATGAAATACCCAGTAAATTGCAGAGCTAAGGGTTAAGAGTAAGCTATTCTTAAGTTAGGGAGTTGTAGCTCAACTAGTAGAGCGCCTGCTTAGCAAGCACAAAGCCCTAAGTTCAATCCCTATTACCACATAAAACCAGGGATGGTGGCACACACCTGTAATCCCAGCCTTTGGTGGGGTAGACACAGGAAGATCGTAAGTTCAAGGCCATCTTTGGCTTGCTTAGAGAGTTCAAAACTAGCCCAGAAACAGATCCTGTCAGTAAATAAACACCTTTTATTTTAGCACAATACATTGAAAATTCCAAGTATTACAAGTTTAGGTGCTGGTAGCTGGGGAGGAGGTCACACCACCACAGGGCTCCTCGGTGAGCTGACAAACAGTGAGGCTTGTTTAACAGTGTGTATCTATCTACCAGCAACAGAACTAAGAATTCTACCATGTGGGTTGATGGAAAACCAACTAACCCTCCTCCCATGGCTGTCCACAGTGGCAGGGGCTGGCACAAATGAATCTCAGCAGCAACAGCAGATAAATGCTTCATTGACCAGTAAGAGAAGAACCAGCCTTTCTTCCCTATCAGAAAACCAAGTGAGGTGGGTTGGTGTGCAATCACCGGCTGCTTTTTTTTTTATTCAATGAACAAGACTAATTCCAAAGTAGAAATAAGTCCAAATTAACAGTCTTTCAGTGCTGTTGGGAGAGTAGACAGGTCCTGCAGCCCATGCCTTTAGTCATGGCTCCACAAGTGCCACTTTGGGGATGTGTATTATGACAGCAGCGAACGGGGCTTCCAGCCCTGAGACATCAGCAGATCCTAGAGCTGGGCAAGACCAGTTGCGGTAGAAAGTCTAAAATACATTACTATGACCCCCATTTCATGCTATTTGAATCACAAAAGTACCCACATTTAAAACTTCCGCATGAGAAACTTCGGAGAAACTCAAGGTGTTCGCAGGTTGTCAACAGGAGTTCTCACACTCTCAAAAGAAGAGACAAGGATTCTGCATCTTAAAACCTTCTGCATCCAAAGAGCATCTCCTGCCTGGTGCGGGACCTTGGAAAGTTGCCTCGCCTCTCCCGGTTCCAACTCAGTGAGTGCCATATCAGTTGACTTTTAAGAATTAGCTAAGAACTGTGTGGGTAATAGCATTTATCAGCCTGATCAATATGGACTTCAATTATTAAAATCGAGCCCATGTTGTATTGACCGTACTGCTTTCAGAACATTTGAGAATTTCCCCCAGGCGTAGACTGGGCAGCTAGACAGAAATGTAAGGAACTGTTTCTCTGGTAAATGCTCCCATGCATATTTCATTTGCAACACCCTCATAGGGAGCTGGAATCCTTCACGTTGTTTATAGGTGTGTTCAGTTATTCTCACGTATCTGACAGAGACCTCAGTGTTTGTTTCAGGCGGCACGCTGACTTGATTGCTATTGATTTTGATCTTATTTGTGTAGGAATAAATCTTAACTCTCGCAGTTAAAATCGTTGATAGGTATTGTATAGTTCTGAAACTACCTTTGCCGGGTAAATGGTCATCACTTGCAGATGATGACCTGCATTCTGATTAGACTGTACACTTTGTCACCTGCACGTCTTAGACCGGAAGTGACAGAGCTGTGTGTCCTAAGTCCAGATCTACCTGATTCCAAGCACGTTCTTCCTCTGAACCACACAGATGTGTCACCTTGACCACGTGATCAGAGATTGCCAAGCTCATCTTGCTAATGGGCATCAAGGGCTGGAGCAGGGCAAGCGTGCTGCTGAAGCAGGAAGAGAGGAATGAACCAAACATAGTACTTTACGGATGTCCTAGCTTAGGAGGGGGAAAATTTTGCCTTACTTAGTCTTGGAGCACATAGGCACCAACTAGGTGAATGATTGGCATGATGATAGGGAGTAGAATGTTCTAGTAAGAAGGCCCAACTTGTGGGACAGTCTGTAGGGAAAGAGATGAAAAGCCCATTTGGGGACCCATAGGCAGCTCAGTGCATTTGGAGAATGGCATAAAAGGGGGATAATGGGCATCAAGGGTTTGAAATAAGATTAAGAAAGATAGCCTTTACATAGAATATTTTTATATTGTTACAGAAAGGGATTTGGTGCATGTGTGTACCTTGGGGCACATGTGGAGATCAGAGGACAATTTGTGAGGATTGTCTCTCTCCTTCCACCTTGTGGGGTTCTGGAGCTCAAACCTCAGGAACCCAGGTTTGGAGACAAGTTCTTGTACCCACTGAGACATCTACTTGGTTCTCTCCTAAAATTAATCTCCAAAGTTATTGAATGGTTTTATAATTCTGCAAGGTGCGAGCTGTAGTTATCATCAGCCATTATTAGTACAGAGATAAAGGACCAGATGCCGAGGAATGGGACCACAGCTTTTTTGTGGAGTTGGGTTGTGAACCCAGAAAGTTTGGCTCCACAGTTCCCACCTGAAACCTAGCAGGTATACGCTTTAGTGAGAAAGGGGAGCCCAGAGGCTGTGAATGAAGGTGTAGAATCTTAGACCATACCCTCAGGGACTCTGGTTTAATGACTGCCCCATGGGCTTGTGCTGTGGTATTTTAGATCAATTTTTGAGAGACATGTTTCTAGGTCATTATGTTCATTCATTTATTGCTACTGAAGTCTGCTTGTCCTACTGAAGGTAGAGAAAATAATATGAAAGAATGACCTTCTGGAGTGATCTCTTTATTGCTCTTCTAACATCTTCTCATCTATATATCTGCCTTCCTGTATCCATCTATCTAAATATCTATCTATCTATCTATCTATCTATCATCTATCTATCATCAATGTATCTAAATATCTACTATCTATCTATCTATCTATCTATCTATCTATCATTTATCTATCATCTATCTACTTAGCTCATCTATCTATCAATCTATAATCTGTCTATCTATCTATCATTTATCTATCTATCTATCTATCTATCATTTATCTATCATCTATCTACTTAGGTCATCTATCTATCAATCTATCATCTGTATGTCTATCTATCTATCTATCTATCTATCTATCTATCTATCTATCATTTATCTATCATCTATCTACCTAGCTCATCTATCTCACTATTATCTCTCTATCATTCTCTCATCTACCCATCTATCATTGACCTATCTTTGTACTATACCACATCAACTCGATTTACATATGTAAAACAGTCTCATTGAAATTCAAAGGCTGGATCCATTCAGAAATAAATTTGTGTTAGTTGTGGGAGGAGACAACCCCGTCCTTTTGTTCTAGCTCCTTTTTCCTAAGATGGCATTCTTTTATATTCCCTATATGGAGAGGTCACAGCTAATGTTTTGTTGCATTCGTCACTCAAAAGCACCTAGTTTCTCTTTTCCCTCTCTGCTGCAATTCTCCCACAGCTGTGATACAAAGATGTGCTGTCCAGGTGCAGTGCCCCTGAAATCACTGCTAGTTGAAAATTATTCGGAGTCTGATTTTTCTATCTGAGGTAGACAGGGTACTGTCCAGCTTTACCTTCATCTACATGTAGGTAAGCAGAAGGCATCTGTTTTTAGGTTTAAACTGTATTCCCACCCACTCTGATAGGAAAGCCATGTTATGAATAATGTATTCAGCAAGTCCTCAGTGGTCACAGTGACCTCACAGCTGGAAGGATTCACACATCCTCTTCCTATCCATTAAGGCCACTGTCCTCTGACTTAATGGAACACGGCTTTGCTGAACTAATTCCTGTCCCCTCCTTAACTGAGAGAAATGGAGTGAGAGAGGGGAGCTTCTTCTGGGAGAAAGGAAGGGAAGGGGCTGCGATGAGGCAGAGAGAAGCACAGGCTTGTCAGCAAGGCTGGCTGGCTCACAACACTCGGGGAGGAGGGGAGGCATGAGCCAGAGTGAGGGTGAAGCCAAAAGAGGGTTTGAGTGACAGTGTGTGCAAACCCTCTCTATGGCCTCAAGCTCCCATGGAGTCAACACCCCGTGTGGTCTTGAATCTCCAAAGAAGTGCTTTCCTTTTACTGCGTTTTTTGTCAGATGACCCTGTGCCAGGAAACTCTGCATTTCTAGGCCTAAACATTGATGAGGGACATTCCCAACACATGCTTTTCATTGAGGCAGCCTGGGTGGATCGCACCTAGCTCATAAACTCTCCAGTAAGAATGACATTGTTTTTACTTATCTGTCTGCTTAGATGGGGGTAAGCCATTAAGTTAAACCCTTTTTCAAAAGAATGAAATGATTTCCTGTGGCAAGATGGAAGAATTGGGACCAAGTTCAAGTTTCCAGTTGAACCACCAAAAACATAAATCAGGCCAAAAAGATGAAACAAAGGGAATCGCACAGAGATCAGACGACGAAAGCCAGAGCTACAGGAGATGAGGGGCAAACATGATGAGCTCTGTCATGGCTCTGACTTATGCCTGGACCGAATGAGTTTCCAGTGTGGGTGGATTGGGGCTCAGCTGGGGCCCAGTGAACTCAGGGAGTGAAGGAGATGGATGCCCCTTGGGAAAAACAAAGGCTGTGCTTGCTGGACAGTGTTTAGGAGGGAGGGAGAAGCGGAGGGAAGTAGAAACATCTGTTAAAGAGTTTAAGCAGCTGCTTGAGTGTGTGATGAGTGTGAGAACTCCCTCTTTCTAAAGAACTGTCCAGAAACCTTAAAAGGAAGAGTATCCAGGACAGACCCACACTACCAAATCATCCTCAACTGTTGTAGGAGGGACGCTTGCTCATCCCAGCCACCCAGCTAGCTTAGCCCCAAAATAACCATGCAGAAACTGTATTAATTAAATCACTGCTTGGCCCATTAGCTCTAACTTCTTATTGGCTAACTCTTTTTTTTTTTTTTCTTTTTTTTTTATTCTTTTTTAATTAAAATTTCCACCTGCTCCCCGTTTCCCATTTCCCTCCCCTCCTCCCAAATATTGCCCCCTCCCCCCACTTCCCTCCCCCTCTCCCCACTCCTCTTCTCCTCCCCCCACACCATTCCCCCTCCCTCTTGATACTGAAGAGCAGTCCAAATTCTCTGTCCTGCGGGAAGACGAAGGTCTTCTGTCTACTTCCAGGAAGGTGAGCATCTAAACAGGCTAAGCTCCCACAAAGCCGGTTCATGTATTAGGATCGAAACCTAGTGCCATTGTCCTTGGCTTCTCATCTGCCTTCATTGTCCGCCATGCTCAGAGAGTCCGGAATCAACCCATGCTTATTCAGTCCCAGACCAGCTGGCCTTGGTGGGCTCCCAATAAATCAGTTCCACTGTCACAGTGGGTGGGTGCATCCCTCGTGGTCCTGATTTTTTGCTCATGTTCTCCCTCCTTCTGCTCCTCATTTGGACCTTAAGAGCTCAGACCGTTGCTCCAAATTGAGACTCTGTCTCTACCTCGATCCATCGCCAGATGAAGGTTCTAAGGAGATATGCAAGATATTCATCAGTATAGGATAGGGTCATTTCAGGTTCCCTCTCCTTAGTTGCCCAAGGTACCAGCTGGGGACATATTCCTGGACACCTGCGAACCCCTCAAGAGTCAAGTCTCTTGCCAACCCTAAGATGGCTCCCTTAGTCTTAGTTTAACCCATTTCTATTCATCTGTGTATCGCCATGGGGCAGTGGCTTACCAGCTAAGTTTCAACAGCATGTCTTACTCCCCCTATGGAAAGGAGCCAGCAGGGACCTAGAGCCTCCAGTGTGCTAGGCAAGGGCCCTATTGCAGAGCCATATCCCCCACCAATCTTTTCTGTAACTGTTCATCTCATACCATGTATTTTTTTATCTAAAATATTGCAGATTTCAGGTCTGCAAGTTCAATGTAGCTCTTTTTATTTATTTTTTTAATTTTCAGTTTTGACTACAGAATCTAGACACAGTAATCATTTAAACACATTTTTCTGCCAAGACCTACATTAGTTCCTGACCGGATCTTATTCTTCATCATGTTTCCTAACTTCCTATTTCTTTGCATGACTGATAATCTTTCACCTAATGCCAGACACTGAGTTCCACTGTGGAGGATGCTGAGAACCTGTGCAAAGCTACAAATATTTCTCAGTCCTCTTTTAAGACACAGTTACATCACTCAGAACTAGAACTAGTTTCTCACCTGGAATCACACTTTTGAGGTTCATTATAGTTTGCCCCAAAGTTAAGTGCTCCTGTCAGCTTCAGCCACAGAAGTAGGTGTCGGTAACCTCAGAGACTCATAACTGGCCAAAATGGTATAAACGAGGGACCATAGAATGCTGAGGCATTAGCGGGGCATCTATAGCACCTCCTTCAGAGCTCGGGCGATATGGAGGTGGAGGGATAGAAAGAATGGCAGAGCGGAGGGTAGAAGGATGGCTCAGAGGGCAAGAACACTTGCTGCAGAAGCATGAAGCCCTGACTTCAGATGGCCATTTACACATCAGAAACGGCAGAGATGTTGGAAGGAGAGGCAGGAGGATTTCCAGGGCTTTCTGGCCATCAGCCTAGCTTCGGCTTCAATGACAGACTGTGGTTGAGAAGAATAAAGTAGAGAATATTAAAGCAGGGTGTCTGATGTCCTCAGGGCCTGATGTGATAGTTCTGCACTTATGTGGATACACACCTGCACACCAAATGCACGTGCACACACACACACACACACCATGTAAGGAGTTGGAGGAAGAAGTGGGTTGAGTTAGAATGTCACTCCCGAGAGTGACAAATGGCATAGCCGTTACATTCTTGAACTCAATGTCATTGCATTTACCAGTACAGGACTGGGGCCCCAGAGCCAGGGAGAAGAGTTCGTTGAGTCAAGACGATTACCGCAAAGTCAGACAACCTGAGCTGGATCTGTGGAAGCCACACCATGGAAGGAGAGAACTGACTTTCATATATAGTCCTCTGACCACCGCAAATGGACTATGGTAGTCTCACGCCCCACCCCTAGCCATAATCACACACAATTAAATAAATAAATAAAGTGTTGAAACAAACAAACAAGATGTAGGGCTGTCAATACCCGACATGGTATGTGTGTTGGGAACATGAGGCTCCTCCCATCATCTCTGATAGGCGGATAATAATTGCAGGGAGAAGACAGTTACCAAGCTCCACCCTCCCCCAGTATCCATAGGCAGTTTCAGTTGCTGGGGTAGGGAAAGGCATTTTCTTCAGTTGCATAACCACTGGTAAGCATCTCATGCGTTTGCAAATAGTCTCTCTGTTGGCTAGTTTTTATGGCAACTTGACACAGGCCAGAGTCATCAGAGAGGAGGGAGCCTCAACTGAGAATCATTTCTCCATATGATCAGGCTGTAGATAAGCCTGTAGGCCATTTTCTTAAATAGTGATTGATTTGGGAGGGCCCAGCCCATGTGGGTGGTGCCACCCCTGGGTTGGTGGTCCTTTAGGTGGTAGGTTCTATGAGATAGGAGGCTTAACAGGCAATAAGGAGCAAGCCGGTAAACAGCCCTCTTCCAAGGCTTCTGCATCAGGTCCTGTCTCCAGGTTCCTGCCCTGTGTGAGTGCCTGCCCTTACCACCTTCTGCTTTCAGAGATGAGCTAGATGCCAAAGAAGAGCAAGTGCAATCAACCCTTCACTCCCCAGTTGACTTTGGTGATGGTGCTTCATCTCAACAATAATAACCTTGACTGAGACACCCTCATCCAGGATCGTATAAAAAAAAATCCTATAATAAAACCCAATGGGGGCATCCTCCCTCCCAAGAAAGGAAAGAAAGAAAAAACAAAACACAAAACCACCATGAAAACATCGAAAGAACTAGCAGGGAGGAAGGGGTTTATAGTAGGAATGGGAAGTGAGTAGAAGAAGCAACGAGATGTGAACATGATAAGAAATGAACAAATGCATTACATACATGTTATGTTCAAATGTATCACATGATGTACACTTATGTGCAAATGCATTACATGAATATGTGGTTATGTGCAAATGAAAAGTGAATAACAAACCAGAAACCAGAGCAGTGAGAACTGGAAGATGTTATACTGGAAAAAATATTTAAAAATATGAAACAAACAAAAACTGAAAATTAAAAACTATGAGTAAACAGGGCACCAGTGAGCTCCGTGATAGTTTCAGACAACCAGAACTCTGCATTGTTCTTGTAACAAAATGGCTAAACCTAAAGAGACCAACTGTGCTTAAAACTGTCAATTTCTCAAAAGCAAAATAAAGCAAAACAAAACATCAAATAAAAGTATCCAAGATCTGAGTGTGTGATTAATCCATGAGCTGCTGAGAAAAAGTTGTGTTCTTCTCAGTCCAGGTGAAATGCTCTGTAAATATCTGGTAGATCCATCTGGCTTATGAGGTCACTTAGCTCCAGCATTTCTCGGCTTAGTTTTTGTCTGGAGGATCTGTCTGTTGGTGAGAAAGGGATGCTGAAGCTTCCCACTATCAGTGTATGAGCGTCAATATGAGATTTAAGCTTTAGTTGTGCTTCTTTTACAAACTTGGGGCGCCCTTGTGTTTGGCCCATAGATGTTTAGAATTGCAATATTGTCTTGGATTTCTCTTTGATGAATATGCAGTGTTCTTTTCTATGGCTTCTTATTTGTTTTGATTTGAAGTCTATTTTACAGAGATTAATATGACTGGTTATCCTTTTTGGTTTCTTAGGTCCATTTTCTTGGAATTTTTTTCCCTAGCCTTTTACCCTGAGGTCATGTCTATCTTTGATATTAAAGTGTTTTTCTTGGATGCAGCCAAAGGATGGATCCTATCTTCAAATCCAATCTGTTAATCTGTGTCTTTTTTTTTAATTGGGGAATTGAGACCATTATCATTGAGGGTTGTCAATAAGCAGTGTTTGTTGGTAGTCGAGTTGTGTGGTCACAGTACCCATATCACTAGTGTTCCCTGCTTTTGGGGACTGTCAGCAGAAGGCACATGCGGCATCTCCTGTATGGTACATGCTTCAGCAAACAAGAACTGCCCCCTCCCCACTAAAACTGGGTGGAAGCATGTTAGAGGTTAAGGAACTTGAAACATAGAAGGTTCAACAGAGCCAGGTGTGGTGGTGCATGTCTATAGTTCCAGCACTTGGAAAGCAGAAACAGGGGGTGCAAGGGTTTTAGGGAATCCTGAGCTACCTACAGAGACCTCTCTCTCTCTCTCTCTCTCTCTCTCTCTCTCTCTCTCTCTCTCTCTCTCTCTCTCACACACACACACACACACACACACACACCCCTGCTATCATGCTCCCAGGGACTCCTTTCCCTGAGGTAATACTGTTCACTTCAGAACCATGTGCCATTGCATGCTAACAACTGTCCCTGCTATGGAAAATCAGAGGACTGGCTATTCCAGGCTGATCATTTAGTTTTTAATTTTCATGGGAAGCCTGCATTTGAAGTTAAGTGAAGCTCAAGTCCAGAAACGTCACTTTAAACAGAACAATGATGTCACACTGTAAAAGCACACTGTAAAAACCTCTATCCACTTCCCCCACTCTAACCCTTTCTACAAGCCTGGCTGAAGCCATGCTACTCCATGCTGGGATCAGACAATGTGTTCTTCGGTTGTAACAGAAAAAACATGCTGATCTGACCCCTTTTTAAACGTCCCAGGAGCACCAGGTGGCAAAGGGCACAGATTTTCAAAGGATGCTCAGCAGGGCATTAGAGATGGAAGAGCTGGATGAGACGTGGAGGGGGCGTGCAATCCATTTGCGGGGTGCAACACTTTGGCTGCTGAACTCCTGATGAGGTGGCTTTACCCAGTAGACTGCCAATAAAGCTTAGACCCAGGTTTCTCTGCATTGCTGCAAGTCTAGGGCTACAGTACTACCACAGGAACCCCTCGTGGTCCCTGGGACCAGCTGTCATCTTTGGCTTGCAATATTTATTTCTTTGAAAATGGGCAGAGAAAGAAATAGAGATACATTGTAGAACTGGTAATGGATACAAAACGGCCTTCTGAAAAGCAAAGAGCAGTCTGTGGGTCATGTTGGAAGGTCACCGCTTCAGAGCCCCCTCACTGGCCTCAGGGAGAAGAATCAAAACCATCCCTTCCACATTTGTTTTTGGCAAAAGTTGTTTTCTCTGGATCTGTTAGGTTTCTTCCAGCTTTTGGCAGGAGCTGCTTTCCTGGGCCCTGCTGGTTCTGGCCGACAGGGTCACATCTTCACAGGGCAGCAACTGCTCTAAAGAATTCTGGAAGCGCTGCCTGTTTTTGTTACCGGACACTGGAGGATGTGTGACATGTCATTAACCTTTATTCGAGCTCCGCACGAGAATATTGTCGGCAGATGGAGATTCCAGTTCTCCCCCTCCCTCCCCCAGGATGTCTTCTGGCAGGGAATGTTGACTGGTTTCAAAGGGAAACATATGTGAGACACAGGCATGGTGGAACGTGGGACAAGGAAGGCAACAAGGTTTCTTGTGTTGAAAATGTCACACTGTAAGAGTTCCATGGACAGTGTTTGTATGGGACAACAGGCTTGCCTTTGACAACAGAACTCGTGGGCTGCGGGCTGGCTGTGAGTAACGGGAAGGTGTCTAGCACTGGGCAGGAGAGTTCAAAGCCAGAATGCCCTCAGAGTGTCCCTTTCAAAGTTCTCACGTGGCCCTTTTAAGTATTAGCAGTGGGCGTTTTTAATAAACAGGACACCAATTATTCACTCACCGAAAGTCATCCTTGAAACTAAGAAGGTGACCTGTTCGCTCAACAAACATTTATAGGATGCTTACAGTATACCAGGCTCTAGGGATATGATCAGAAGGAAAGCAAAATGCCTGTCCGTAGGAGGCTGGCCTTACTTGGATGACTGCCACATAGCTCCCGAGAGCTTTCAAGGAGAAATCTGTCACCCTGGATGCTGAGATGCCGTGGGGTATGTGGTGGTTTGGAAGAGAATAGCTTCCAAACAGAGTGGAGCTATTTGGAGGTGTGGCCTTGTTGCAGTAGGTGTGGTCTTACTGGAGGAAGTGTGTCACCATTGGAGTGGTCTTGGAGGTCTCACATATGCTCAAGCCACGCCCAGTGAGACTGTTCACTTCCTGTTGCCTGCAAGATGTAGGACTCTCAGCTATCTCTCCAGCACCGTGTCTGCCTGCAGGCTGCCATGTTCCACCATGATGATACTGGATTAAACCTCTGAGTAGCAGATTTAAACCATTTCTTTCAAGACAGACGTTTATGAGAAGAAATACATTTCTTTCATTTAGTCTATCCATCCATCTCATATTGAAGATTTTTGGGGAAAAGGTCAGACTGTAATTATCAGCTTTGGTGTAGGATTATTAGAAGCCTGGATGAGTCCTTTGAGTAGCCCCCTGTCCTCAGTGCTAGAGGAATTGATTTCATGCTATTTACATTCACAGGACACAGTGCCGTTCACAAAATGCATTAAATCCCTGTGCTCTCCCAGTAAGGCGTGTGCTCTCCCCACCTTGGTGATAAAGGAGTCAGAGTTAGACATAGCTATAAAGTGAATTAAATTTCAGTGACCTGGTAAAAGTCCCGGATCTGATACGTGCAGAATCAGACTTACTTTCAGACTCCAAGTCCATTATTTCTTCTGCTATGTTGGATCGCATCTCCATCAAATAATTAAAACATCAGAAGGCTGAAGTAAAGGATCTGAAGTCACTTTGTGGCTTGTCTTTATTCTGTTGCTGTTTCTGTGGGAACGGAGAGCAGAGGGAAGAAAGGAACCTTTGGGTGATGCTGGCCATGATGTTCCCAGGACACCGAAGGGGGCGATGCCCTTTTTCACATCTAGGAATCCTTAGGTCAGTGGTTCTCAACCTTCCTAAATCAGAGACCCTTTAATATAGTTCCTCATTTGTGGTGACCCCCAACCATAAAGTTGTTTTCATTGATACTTCATAACTGTTATTTGGCTACTGTTATGGATAGTAATGTAAATATCTGATATGCAGAATGTCTGATATGTGACCCCTCTGGGTCATTTGGCTCCAAAGGGGTGGAGAACCATTGCTTTAGGAGGAAAGACATGGGTGTTAATAAGAAGGAAAGTAGGTCACACAGGGAATACAGTGGTAAAAATTGGGGGAACCATCGTGAAAGGCTCTAACATTTAAGCATCATTAGGCTTTTTTCTTTCTAGCTAAGAGACTTTGGCATAGATTTTGCTCCTTTATTTTCCCACAGATGCCTGTAACCTTGGGATTACTATTTTGACTTTTCTATCCATCAAAACTACACCAGCTAAATCTGTCACTATTTCAGAAAGCTGCAACATCTTGAAAATGTTTAAGACTCCC
The DNA here is from genome assembly GCF_950005125.1 of Chionomys nivalis. Classification (NCBI taxonomy): domain Eukaryota; kingdom Metazoa; phylum Chordata; class Mammalia; order Rodentia; family Cricetidae; genus Chionomys; species Chionomys nivalis. The sequence continues at coordinate 22,634,935 of NC_080110.1, forward strand.
CCACCTTAAGTTAGGCAATCTGGAAATACTGTGTTGATGCTTATTGGCAAACAATGGGGCACCTATATGCTGATAATGTTAAATTCTTGAATTGCATGTATACATAAATATTTATATCTAAAAGTTATATAGATATATTAACTTCTGTCATCAGATTAATACAGCATTGGCCTAAAAGAATTTTAGATCTAATGCGAACAATATAATGTAGTTCAAGATTGAAAAATTAAGTGGCAGAACATATAAAAAGTACCAAACTAAAGGAAGCAGAGGTTCATCTGCCGATTGTTCCTGGCAGGAAGAAGGTGACTCGTCCTGAATATGAACATTCATGGCCAGGACAATGGTCCATGTTCACTTCAGCATACTGAAATAAGGTGGAATATTAGTTTAAGATGTGTTACATTTGTTTATGCTGTGGAACATTTGTTTTAATGATGCAAAGATGTGTTGCATTCTTTTATGTTGCATTTGTTTAACTCTGTGAAGCTGTATTACTTTGCCTGTCTAAAACACCTGATTGATCTAATATAGAGACGAACGGCCAATAACAAGCCAGGGGAAAGAAGAGGCAGGGCTGGCAGGCAGAGAGAATAAATGAAAAGAGAAATCAAGGAATGGGAAGAAGAGGGGGCCAGAAAAGAAGGGGCCAAACACTCAGTCACACAGCCAGACATGGAACAAGAAGGAAAGAAAAGATATACAGAAATAGAGAAAGGTAAAAGTCTAGAGGCAAAAGATAGATGGGATAATTTAAGGAAAGCTGACTAGAAGCAAGCCAAGCCAAGACCGGGCATCCATAAGTAAGAAAAAGTCTCTGTGTGTGATTTATTTGGGAGCTGGGTGGCAGGGCCCCAAAAGAGCAAAGAGTAAAAATCACCAACAACACTGAATAGTGTGACCGTCTTTGGCAGCTGGTAGCAGACTGGTTAAATAAATGCAGCTACTCGCTAGTGAGGTCCCTGGAGTAACCATGGTTTCGTGCGATAAAGCTGATGAGCATTGTAAGACCAAGACATGAGCGATTTCAAACACGCAGTGTCTTTATTTTTCCCTGGAAAAGACTGAGCAGGGTGAGCGCCAGGGGAGAAGAGGTGGAGATATTCCTGCAGTTTGGAAGGAAATAGAGTATTGCCATTGGGAGACATGATCTAAGAAAAACAAAACAAAAAGACCAGGAAATACCAGCGAGCAAGACAACCAGGGTTAGAGCCATAACCAGGGTGTGGGTTTTATCCCTACCTGGCTCTGTAACCTGCTGTGAGGTTGCCTTTCTGGGCCGCTGGGCTGCTGCTCCTGTAACTATTGTCTGGATTATCCTCAAGGTCCTTTCTGGCTGGCAATGATTCATCTTCGAAGAAAGACCTGTGTACACACCACGGTCTCTGAGGAAGGCACAGTGTTGCCAGCTGATAGATACCCTGAGTCATTTTGCCAGCCCCCCAGGGAAATCTACCCTCTGTTATTACAGATCTGCAAGAACAGGTGTGCGTGTGAGAGCGGAGCACAAGCCGAAGGAAATGATTACTGTGAGCAGGGAAGGGGGCCATATGGTAAGGTAGAGGATCAGCCACAAAGCCCGAGATGGGGATTGCGTCTCACTGTAACCTTAGCTGCATGTCCACAGGGAGGATCCTACGTGTGCATTTTCTCACTTACTCGCAACCCACCAAATGGCTGTTTAGCAGGGGCTCCCTTTATAAAAGCAACTGCTTTGAGAGTCTAGAATTTTTAAGGGAAAACAGGAAAGGCAGGAGTTCGACATGTTAGCGCATCTCCCCCAGTATGCAAACATACAGGTAGAAGCTTCCCTTTGTAGGTATGGCTGACTGCTAGCAGGCATCTATATTAGCACAGCAGAGAACACATCTCAAGAAAACCAGGCGCATCAGGCAACAACCGCTACCACCAATGGAGTGGACAAATCCGCGCAGTTGTCTTGGACTGCCTCTAACTATTCTCCTAGATCCTTCTCTCAAGCACAGAGCATTTGGTTGTGAGCCAGGAAGACTCTTTGTTTACAACCATGACACCACAGACAGTTTCGATTTCAACCTTTTAAAGAGTTCCACCAGGCAGAGTTTTGCAAAACAGCTCCTGCACTTGCTTCTTTCAGAGAAGGTATATTTTTGACAAGTGCTCTTCCCAAGGACTCCATTGTAATTCACCCTCTTTGAATTACTTGCCTTTTTTTTCTCTTGTCAGGACTGCAAAGATGAATGGCCCTGCCTTGAAGGCCTGGCCACATAGGCGAATTTGGGGATGGAGTTCTACACACTTTTCTCCGTGGGTCCTTACATCCTAGGGGCTCGTTCCAATTTTATGATGGCTTGGCATGGAGAGACCTGTTGGATAGTGTAGGAAAACAGATGTTGGTATATTGACTCGAGTCGCTAAGGTTCTGAGCTTATGAATATTGATATTTGTGATATCTCATACTTTTTAGGATGTGCATGGTTTCTGGTTATTGATCTTGGTCTTAGATACTGAAAATGTGATTTTGCGTGCGTGCTTATTTGTGTGTGTGTGTGCATGCATACATGCATTCAATGTTATTCAAACTTCAATGTACATGAAGTGATCTGGTGGTAGTGGCTCAGTTAGTGTTTAAGAGCAAGCATGAAGGCCTGTGTTTGATCGCTAGCACCCACATAAAAATCTGGGCTTGGTGGCGTGCACTTGGAATCCTAGGTGTGGGAGCCAGAGAAAGGCAGATCTCCAGGACTCATTGGCTAGCCAGGCTAGCTTCCCCAGTGTTCCCTATAGCAAAGTAATGTTAATTCTTTTTATCTATCTATATTAAGACACGTGTAGTCTTCTCATTGGTGAAACAATTTAGCTGTTTAGGAACTCTCATGCCTATTTTGGAATTTATTCAGCCATCCATCATTTTACTAGAATATGTGGTCTGTGAGGAAAGTCTTCCTTCCTTCCTTCCTTCCTTCCTTCCTTCCTTCCTTCCTTCCTTTCTTTCTTTCCTTCTTTCTTTCTTTATCTCTTTCTTTCTTCTCTCTCTCTCTCTTTATTTCTCTTTCTTTCTTTCTTTCTTTCTTTCTTTCTTTCTTTCTTTCTTTCTTTCTTTCTTTCTTTCTGTTTGACTATTTGTGAATCCTCAGTACCGGGAACTCAGTAAGTCCTCCATAAATGTGTATTGAACAAACTGATTCTGGCATCCATCCAGGCATTGCTTAGCACCCAGCCTCAGCTGCGATGTATGTACTTTTAGGGAAGAAAAATGGCCTGCCTCCTCTAAGAATGCAGTTCCCTGGCCGGTGAGTTCATAAGTACCGAAGTGTATCATGGCGCTTCATTTTCATCCCCACTGGGGGTAACCGGAAGGTCCAGCACTATGACACTGCATCCGTGATACTCCAGCATCCATCACACAAAGCTATGACCCTAGCCAGACACAATAGCGACTGGTCCACATGGTACAGTAGTGGCACAAACGTCATGGGAATAACCAACTACCTTCTAATTAGATTCAAGTCCTGCTCCACAAGATGAAGCCTATACTTGGCATCATTCTCAGGACAGGAAATGATGGTCATATAGGTCAAAGGCTCTAGGGAGGACTTATTGTACTGCTAAGTGAACATAGTGATGAACTCTCTCTGATGGACTTACTGTTATACCCACAGATCAACGCATCTCTCAAGCTGTATCTGAGAAGATTCTATTTGCAATAGATAATGATTAACACTGAGACTCACATCTGGCCAAGAATAAGGAACTACAGAGTGCTGGCTATAAAGGGAACATAATATAATGCATCCTGCCCCCCCCCCAGGCCCATGGATCTTTGTAGAAGAACAAGGAAAGGGTATGTGAGCTGCAGGTGGTGAATGACTAGAAGGCAATAGAGTCTTATGGACACAGCAGGGAAGCTGCACCTAGAAATCTGCAGGGGTTGTGACAGCATTCCCTAAATGATGTACAAACCCCACCCAGACTAAATCTCAGCACACCATCCCATGCCTAGCTGTGTAATTATAGGTAATTCTTAGCTTCTGAGAGAGAGAGAGAGGGAGAGAGAGAGAGAGAGAGAGAGAGGTATACAGAGACAGATCTCCAAGAGTATAGCCCCTGGTAAGGTGACCACTCTCAAGTGGAAGACTACACAATCAAGAGCATCTGAGTTGCTCAGTAGCAGTGAGGGACATTCCAATCCCCCTCTGTAACTGCATCACCACCATGGTATAAATGGAGCCCCCATGAGATGGTTTTAGTGGCTGACTGTCTCAGTGTCTATCATACTTTTCCAGTCCCGCTGTTGATTCTCTGGTTCATTCTCCTCCCCCCAAACCCCTTCCTTCTGTGCCACCTGTTTTAGCTTGCTGGTCAAACTGGGCCTCACTTTGTTGATTCCATGGGAATTTTGGTCTCGGTATGTGCTGATGACGCATCTCCTTGGGGATTAGGTCCTATTCTTAGGACTCAGGTTCCATACTTCATAGGAAAGGACACTGTACCAGACCCAGAATTGCAGTCTGAGAGTTCAAATGTTTCAGTAAAGCCATCCCTGAGCCCTAGCTTCTTTCACTGCTCAGACGCGCTGAACCACCCTGGTCAAGTGGCTGCAACTCTCTCGTGAAGCCTGGTAATGACGGTGCTTATCATATAGGATGAAATGAAGTGTTACCTTGTTCATATTCCATATAGTATCCCACACTCAGGAAACACTGAGTTGTATAAACCCATAAACACGCTGTTGTATTATTATTCTGATTCGTTAGGAAATAGAATTTGAATAGGAAGTGATGAGGACGAGAAATGAATTTTGATAAAGATGTTCACTTGTCATTTTAAGTCTGTGCCATGGTTTGGAATATAATAGAGGGAGGGTGGGTGGGTTGGTTTTTCCCCTCCTCATGGAGCATTATATTCACTGGAGGGGTAACTATAAGCAATATATTGTATAGTAATAGATATACAATATCTACGTACAAAGAATATACAACAAATTGTACAGGAAATTGTAGTGTGCTATTATGAATTTTAAAAAGTCTAGTAAAAGGAGACAGCACCCACGGGTGGGGGGAGTCAGATGAGATGGATCACTCGGCTAGTAACCAGCATCCGAGTATGTCTGCTCGGATTGGGAACAGGACTGGGTGTGCTTCTAACAAGAGCGTCAGACAGAAAACATTGACCAAAAGCTCACTCGGCAGCCAGTCCTGTTGAAAAAGGATTGCATTTAATAGCTTTTAAATCCTTACAAAGGCAGACATTATTATTTTTCCCACTTTATAGAAGTTGGGACTAAAGAGTAGACGGGAAGTAAACTGCCAAAGGTCACAGGTGGCAGTCGGGCCTAGTACCAGCATCTCCACGCTAAGCTGTGCTGTCCCCACAGTGCGGGGAGTTAGGATGCAGAACCATACAGATGATGGCTAGGAGAAGGATCCTGCTTTTCAAAATGACGGGCTCCTCAATGGCCAGCCCTCACTTTTCTGAGTGTAAACACCATTAGGGTGGAATGATTGGTATTCACATGGCAATTTCTCCACTTTAATCATTCACTAATGGAGAAAATAATACTTAATAGTGAATTTATCATGAATCACGAGTACACACACACACACACACACACACACACGTATGCATGCATGCATGCGTATTGCAAGCCATCAAACTAAAGGCCTCGTACATCTTAAGCAAGGGCTCCATGACTGAGTTACGCTATAGCCATGACAGAAAAATTATTTTAGAATATCTGTATTATCTTTCCTTTCGGAAACCTCTGTTTGCTTATTCAGAGAATAGACATGCTTTCTGCTTGGTGTGCCGTGGATTTACAGTTAAGTCAACAGTGCCCTCAGGATCTGTGACCTAAGGATTTGTACGGTATTGGGTTTGGGTGTTGTGCTAGACCTATATAAGTCAGGTTGGATTTAGTCTTGACTTTGAACTCTGGATCCTCCAGCTGGGATTTTAGGTATGTCTCCCCATGCTCATCTAGGAAAGATCTTTTAAAATAAACTCCTTGTTGGATTTCAAAGATGATCTTTGCATTAAAATTGGATGGAATAGGAAGGGAAAGACAAAGTATCCCCTTTGCGGGTATTTTCCTAAATGGCTAGCCCCTGTTAAAGAGATTCCAGAGGAAAATCCCCTCATTCTTCTCATCTCAGAGTGCTTCCTGCCAGCAAACCTATAAGAAGTCGTGTAGATGTTAGAAGGAAGCCAAGCATGATGGAACAGTAATTGCATCTTAACTGTTTGATAGCCGATGGCGCTGGAGTCTCAGATTCTTCAGCTGTGAAATGGAAGTCGTCATTGTTGGGATGTTGGTGAAAAGTGAATGGGTTGTTACAGTTAAAACCCTCAGAATAGCATCCTGTTTGTGCTCAACCGTTAGTGTATTCACAGTTGTTATTAGTAAACAGAATAGGCCTGGGGAGGGGGCCTTGCTGGCTAAAGCACATGCTGAGCACCCTTAAGACCTGAGCACAGATCCCCAGCACCTGCAGAAAAAGCTGACTTGGCAGTACACGTTTCTAATCATAACATTGGGGAGGCCAAGACTGGCAGTTCCCTGGAGAAACCTGGTCACTGGAGCTGATTCAGTGAGCTCCAGGTTCAGTAAGGAAATGAGGTAGAGGGATTGAGGAAGACAGTGGACATTGAGTCTGACCTCCACCTCCACACACACACACATACACACACACACTTGCATGTACACCCATAGTCACATGTACATACACACAGACATGTAGATATACCACAGGCTCATACAACATCCCCATACACAGACACACACATACACACTCGCATGTGCATCCATAGTCACATGTACATACACACAGACATGTAGTAATACCACACACTCATACAACACACACACATACCAGCCACTGATGTATTTAATATTTGTGTGAGTCCTGGCTTTGCAGAATAAGAAGAAATGGGTAGCTGTAAATGTGTAAGCTGGCTTTGATTAGGACTCAGCCTTAGATACAGCGAAACTCCAAGTGAGTACTCGTCTAATCTAATCCTAACTCTCAAGCTTTCTGAAGAGAGAAGGGGAGAGATTTTCAAGAAGAAAGCTTTTATCAAGCAAAAATGAACAAGGTGATGTTGGTAAGTTCCCCGTAGTCAGGGAGATAGCAAATGAAAGGCAAAAAATGGACTAATTGTTGCTGGTGACCAGGGAAGATGTCATGTGAATGTCATGGGGAGGAAGTCATAGGAAGAAGCAAATGGGGAAAGGGACCAGCTGAGAAGGAGTGGTGGCTGTGGGAGCAAGGCAGAGTCAGGTGAGAGCGGGCAGGAGGCATGCATGCAGCAGCAAGACCAGTGCTGCAATCCAAGATAACAGACAGGGCTTCCGTAGAGCTGTGGTTCCTATTCCACTGTGAACAGAGGCAGCAGGCACTCTCTGCTCCCCATGGTTGGACACGGTGTCTAGTCCACTTTTGTAATACTACCGTGAGTTTGTAATCATGATAATTATTGCTCAGATACATTTTCTATGTTGCATAAGTTTATCATTCATATTTTATAAACGCAGAAATTGAGGCATGCTCAGCCAACAAGTTGAAAAGACAGCTTCTGCGTTTTTCCTCCTCTTACAGTGTTGGAAGTTTCAACTAGTCAACAATTTGGAACCAGGAAACTCCCAATGGGAAGGATTTATTAAGATTCTTTCTGGAGGAGGAAGGGGAGGAAGAAGGGATTAAGGAGAGTGCTGTTTTTTGTCTTATTGCCTTTCTGTTTTCTAACATAGCCACCTTTAAGAAGAAAGTGTAAAGAGACCAGCATCTAATGCTACAAGTCTGGCATTTGATAATTTCCAGTTAATTACCGGTGGCATTTGTCTAACATTTAGGCAATTTGAAAAGGAGTTATTGAGTATTAGCCGAAGCAGTAGCAAGAGTTATTCTAGGCTCTTGGAACCATGAATCAAGGTAAATAAAAGTCCTTTCACTAGAAAAGGGCACCAGGATAGTCTCTGAAGATTTGTTCAACTTGGGCTTTGACCTATTACTTGAGAACTTGCCCAGTTTCAAGGTAAGGCTGTCAGGACAGGAAATCCAAGTGACAGGGTGGAGAAACAGCAGGCTTGCTGTTGCATTTACAAACAGAAAGGCTAACGCTGAAAGGGAAGCTAGCTGCGACCCAAAACATACACAAACAAAGGGAAGACATGAATCGTGGCCAGAAATTCCTAGTCTTTCCTATTAATCCCTTTGCAGAAGGTGGATAGTCTAAATAGCAAATATATTAACAGAATATTGTCGTGTTGTCTATAAACACCAAAAAGGAGCCTGAGATATTGATCAGGTATTAATTTTGGAGAACCTAAAAATCAGAAGTAATTGCACGAGACGTGTTAAAATATTAAAATATTTACCCACCTACGGCAGAGAACATTTCGAGAAGTCTGTCCGATGTGGCACCACACAAAGAACTATAGTGTGAATTAAAACTGTGCTCCCTGGGAATAGGAACAAGGAGGTAAATTCCACAAAATAACATTGATTTTTCCTTTGTTCCCAGCGTTAATTTTCAAGCACTGATCTTAGGAACGGCCTCTATGCTTGATGATCTAACCAAAGGAAATGGGGGTCTTGGAAGAAAATCAGTGGAGGGAACTTCAGATATATGGATAGATGGGGCTCATCTTCCAGCCCATCCAGTTTGCATTTCCCATGGGGTCATGCCCAGATTCCCTTCACAGCTTAGCCTTGCAAAGGGTCTCCTCTCTTTGCTTAGCAGAATATGCCTGGGTCAGAGATGCCGCGAGTAGGGTCCCTTCCTCTTGCCACACTGCAGCTAAGGGAGCAAGACTTTCTTGTAAGGAGATAATGCAGCTGTAGTGGTTGGTTGGATTCAATTAGAGACAGAGCTCCCTTCAATTTCCACATTCCAGGAGAGGGTTGCCCTTTTACCCTGAGCCAACAGACCGTGGTCTTGACCCACACCGCCACTTCTCTGTAATTAAAGGAAACACACAGACCGTGATCCGTGATGCTCAAGCAAATTTGTCTGACTGACCTCTAGCAGCATGGAGCAGCTGAGCAAGGCACCGTTTAGCAGGAGTACACGTGCCAAATGCTAAACTGGGGTGCATTTACCTAGTGAGTAGGTGACTAACTCACTGGACTCAACGTTTAATGCCAACACACACACATTTCTCTGCATTTTGGGACATTTTGAGGTATTGCGAGACTAAACCGTTGGCAAACCAGACGGTCAGTACCTTGTTCATTTGCTTATACACGGGCTCATTCTTGTGGATATAACACAGAACTGATGGATGACGTTTTGAGCATCACTGGCCACCATGGCTCAAATTGCATTGTAAGGTAGCAGAAGACAGCAAGAGAATCAACTATCTCTGAGTCGTAGTGGAAAGTTGGCCGGACAGAAAGCTTGAAGGGGCAGTTCCCATCAGCATTTGGAGTATTGACCTGGACAGCACAGTCTCCTGGAGAAGTCGAGATCATGCGTGGTTCTAAGTGAGCATAAGCAGACACATCCAGCGAGATAAGGCAAGGCCCATATGCTTTAGGCTTTCAAACCTAAGGGCGATTTCTGGAGCAGATAACTAATGGTTATTTTGGGGAATAAAGTTTAGATTCTGGGTGTGAAAAAGAATTCACAGTCTGCTACTCTCTGTTCTCAGGAAACCTGCCCCAAAAGGCTGCCAATCTTCCCCCTGGCTCTTTTTGTGGGGCAGCAGGATGAGTCAGTCTAAGCGGATTTACTGACCAGCAGACTGCACACAGAGCTGCCTTTCTTCCCCACGCAAACGGGTGTGCCATGTTCCTAGCTCTGCTCCCAAAAACAAAAACAGCTTTACATAGTCTTTGCTGCACTAGAACATCCCAGTTTTCTGGGCAAATGTTACGTGTGTTTTTCAGAAACATGAAAGTGAAGTCCAATGAGAGGACTTTCATTTCCTGACATTTTTTATTGTGAGAGCTAAAGACAGAAAGACATATTCAGCTTGATAGAGGTCCTGTTAGTCCCAAACCTTAGCTCCTCTATAAAAACCAAACTAGAACTTCTATGAAATAACTCATTAAAAAAATATTTAAAAACTTAGAAAAATAGTCTGAACTCAGTGTTTTTGAAGGTGTAAGTTCCATTAGTTCTGTATGATAAGGTATGAAATTCATCTGTTGTGTGATGTTAGCTCAAGCTGGATCAAGTGTATACCCCAGGGAACTCTGTGCCCTGAAGGGAATGGGAGGGGCCAGGAAGGGCATACTGTCAATCTGGGGGGCTACATAGAGAGAATGCACTCGTTTCATTGGCCCGAAGGTTGGGTCACACATCCTATGGCTTTGCAGCTGGTAGAATGCATGGCGGAAGCATACATTACATGTTCGTTGGCCATATGTAGAGGACCGTCCTTTAAACATAACATGATGCTAGTGAGTGGTTCAGATCCATTAACCATAAGCCTGTGTTTGGCTTTGTTTGTCTAACAATGAAATTAAGTGTGCTGGCCCTGGGTTCTACTTCTGCCCTAAAGGGCAAGTTACTCAGTTGCCTGGCTAGAAAAAGCTTTGCCGTTCAACTGTATAACAGAGGGTGCCCAGGTAGGCAGAAATCCTGGACCTGATTGCGTTATTGCTGAGCTTCTGCCCATGAAAATAACTATGCAGGGATTCCAACTTCCACTTGATCCTTATCCTGGGATGGGTCCAAGGTACCTACTCAAGGCTGTAGAAACAAAGCAATGGATGTTCTGAAGTCTGCTCCTTTCTCCATGCGTGAAGCTCATTCCTATGCAGCATAAAGATTTAGACCCCAGCCTCTCCTCCTGATGTCCCCTCTCTTCTCCCTTTCTTCCTAGTTTCTTCCTGGCATTAGGGAAACATAATAGTGTTGTTGCATAGGGCAATGAGTATGGAATTGCAAAATCAGAATCTGAGTTTTAGTTTTGTCGTATGTTCACTTCAGGCAAATGTCAACGTCTTGGGGCCCCTGATTATGCGTTTGTAAAACTGGAGTAAAGAGTGCGGGCTGGAGAAGAATAATTAGCTTTAGAAATAGAGGGAATGCGTTTGAATACTGGTTCCTTAGCCTCCAGAGGCAGAAGACAAGAGGTGAGTATCCATTTTACAGGAGGACTGAGTAGTCTGTCTCGTGAGTCAGAATGCTTGAATGGAGAGGTGTGGACCTATCTAGCAACAATGTCTAACAATGTGCTGCAAGGAACACATGAATGTCATTTTTTTTATGCATCCTTTGGGCAGTTGAACGGGGGTCCAAACGCCTTTGATTTTTCAGGAGCCAAGGTCTTCTACTGGTGTTGCCAATAAGCTATTTGAATTGAAGAATTAGAAGCGGTCAGGAAGCATTTACTTGCCTTGCTCAGTGGGAGGGAATTCTATGGGGCAGACACCTAGAAAATCTTGTACAAACAGCTTACGGATAGTATCTCATGTCCACTTTCTTGGCTTCATTCACGGTGTGCAGTGCAAAGTTACAGTGAATTCGGTGTGCAATGCAGCTTCCCCATTGGTCTCTGTACAGTCATCTAATCCAAACCCTTGTGCACACAAGTTACCCTGATAGAAGCATCCAGTAAAAGCTTTTCTTAAAGCCCACCTGCTTCAAGCATCATCTAAGACTTGGCAAGCCTTTACCTGGGTTCTCAAGTTTTCTAGGCACTCTTTGGTGAAATTTCAGTGTTTAGTGAGATGAGGGCTTCCTGGGGGATATTTGCCCTGCTTGCCCTACTGCACAGGGAAGGCAAGAAGAAGCAGGCTGCTGTCCTGGAGACTTTCAGCAGAAAAGCACATTAGTTAGTGACTTGCTTTCAGATGCGGGTTCTTGGAAAAATCCCTATCAGGAAATGGCTCCCCAAGCGTGCCTAAATTGCACATAATCATTATTTTCCTTAAGCTGGTGAACTACTGAGCACTCCTACCAAGGCACTCCGATGCTTAGGGGTGAGGTAAAAGACAGAAGGAGGGACAGTAAGGGATAGCTCTGGAGACATTTGTTTTTAGAGGAGGAACGGGAAAGAGAGTAGTTTAGGAAGGAGAGGATGCTCAGCTGTGTCAAATGCTGCAAAGAGCAGCGTGAAGACTCCGGCAAGGCATCCAAGTCCGTTTGTCAGTGTTGGGGTCAAGAGTCACTGGGCAAACTTCTGAGAGAGAGAGCAGTCAGGACACTTATCACAGACAGCTCTCAAGTTGTGCCGCTCTCCGACTCAGGCTGTACTCGGTGTACAACAGCTTTTAACATCATTATGTCACAGACAGTGAGTTCCCGATCGAGAGCTGGCGTTATCTCTGGCTTTGTACTCATCATTTTTTTTTTTTTTTTGCAACAAGTACTGGTCCCCAGGAAAATGTATGAAAACCAAACATAGGGCAGGAAAGATGGGTATTTCAGTGACTACAAACACCTGCCGCTCTTGCGGAAGACCCAAGTTCAGGTCCCAGCAACCATGACAAGTGGCTCGAAGCTGCCTGTAAATTCAGCTCCAGGGGGACGGCTATGCTCTTCTTACCTTGGCTGGCAGCTGTGTGCACATGCACATGTGTGAGCATGCACACACACACACACACACACACACACACATATACATACTCCCCCACACACAAATAAAAATAAAATAAATCTTAAGAAAGGAAGGAAGAAGAAAGAAAGAGAAAGAAAGAAAGAAAGAAAGAAAGAGAGAGAGAAAGAAAGAAAGAAAGAAAGAAAGAAAGAAAGGAGAGAAAGAAGGAAGGAAGGAAAGAAGGAAGAAAGAAAAAGCCAACTCAAAATGGCTCCAAGATCTCTCCTAACTGACTTATTTTGGTGAGTTCCATTTCCATCCACTTCCTGCCTGATTGTCCTCTTGGCAGCTATTATTTCTGTCAAGCTGGTAGAGGGACAGATCGCAGTATCACGTAGGTATGTATTATAAGACTCTGAGGGCCAAGGGACTTGATACAGCTTTTACAAAAAAGTACCTTACCCAAGACATGCATCTCTAGCTGCCACCACATCCGTCTCTGTGGAGTCCCATTATACCAGCAGTGGACGCGGGCAATCTAGAGGCTGCACCTGGGATTTTCTCTCTTTCAACACGGGAGACCTACATTAGAGGTCTTTGAGGTGTATCTTCAGGCATTTGCCCAGGAGATGATGACGCTACCTACAAGATGTTTTCCAGGCAAAAAAAACTCTTCAGTTCCCCAGAAAATGTCAGTAAGAGGCTGTCATGTTATAGAAAAAGAACCCATTTTCCTGTTTATACGGCACTTCCTGATGTGTATCTTTTCTTTTTTGAGCATTTCAATCTCTTTCCCTGCTGAATTCATTTTTTTTTTTTTTTTTTTGAGAGCCTTTCTAAAGTACAGTTCCCCCGTGTCCTGTTTCGCGTCACTGCCTGCTACGGAGAAGCGCGTCCTACATGCAGGCAGCCTGTTTATCATGGACAGATCAATCTGTTTGTAGCAAAGTGCATTCCACAGCAGCCCTGGCATAGCTGACTCTCAAACGGTCTCTTTGTGTGCTCCCCAAACAGAAGGCGGCCAAGTCACCCAGTGTGTTCTTCCAGTGCTGCAAGGGCATTCCCATGCATGTCTCCAACTTTTGCTTAGATTTTTTTTTCCTTTGAGCTGCTATTGTAAAAGTTTAGTGTGCTTTGGGATGTGTCAGCTCTTATTTTTTTTTTTATGGGGTCAACTGTGCTGAGTGAGAGGAGGTCAACTCACCCAGCTCTGGGATTTCATTTCGGGAAATTCCAGGACCGCAGCCCAGCTTCCTCTGTGCGCGTCCACCTATCGAGTCGCAGGCAGCCACTGTTGTTGCAGCTGTCGGGAAACACAGGGCTCATTTATTTCCCCTCAACTGGCGCTTCCTGTACGTGCTACCCAGCAACCCAGATGCTTTTCTTATTGCTACTCAACTGAGGGTCCCCCCCCCCCGAGATTTATCACAGCGGCTTTAGTGTTACAGGGATGTAGACTATATGCCTCTAAGGTCAGGCGGAATGTTCGCTGCAAACTCCAAGACAACAGCCGCCCCCCTGAGCCCACTCTCTATCACTCGGTGGGTAGCTCCATGCAGAATAGGGAAAGGGGGTGAGGATCTGAAAGAACACACACACACACATAGACACACACACACACACACACACAGTGCCTTTCCTTGTATTCTAATCTCAGCTGTGCCTCATGAGAGACTCATATGAGACAGAAGGCTAGTTCAGTCAGAACCTTGACACCAGTTCTGTCGTCTTATGATCAGAATTTCAGTGGTCATGTGTCTGATCATGCTTTTACCCTCATATAATGTTTTTGCTACGTTTGATCATGAGTTATAAGTCTCAAGACAGCAAACAATACACAAGGAAGAATTTCTATCACAAGGGATATTTATTTTTATAATTGTTTATCTAGGGGTCTGGGAACGTTATGTTTAACGGCAATAGCTTTCATATGATCTGTTCTTTCTGACTTTGTCAGAAGTCTATATTTTCTTTTTTTTTTTTTTTTTTTTTGGTTTTTCGAGACAGGGTTTCTCTGTGGCTTTGGAGCCTGTCCTGGAACTAGCTCTGTAGACCAGGCTGGTCTCGAACTCACAGAGATCCGCCTGCCTCTGCCTCCCGAGTGCTGGGATTAAAGGCGTGCGCCACCACCGCCCGGCAGAAGTCTATATTTTCCAAAGATAAAAATGCACATTTCTATTCTATCTGCATGAACACTCATGGGCACACGTTTATATTTGCTTGCATCATTTGTCTCCATATAGTTCATTTGTCTTTGGGACAGGAGGCAAATGTATCTGGGTTCGCAACATTTAACAACAAAGTAGTGAAAGAAATTATTCCAGTGCATACGGAGGCATTTAAGTTTTAATAAATTATGTCTGTTGCAAGCAGCAAACTCATGCAATGCCCCCATTAATCTTTGGGAAAGTTGGGGTAAAATGGTTACAATCCAAAATAAGAAAGAAGGCCATGGAAAAGCTCCTGCTTCCCTCCCCAGCCCATCTTTCTGCTTTGTCCAATAACATGAGTCGCCATGGATGGGGTTTGGCTGTAAGTCCTGTGAAATAAAAGGGCTCTGTTCTTCTCTCGGGGTCACACGCTGTTTCTTCCCATCATCCCTTAGAGATGCTGGAGCTCTTGGCCAAGTCTGGCCCCAAACTGACAAGCCACGCCCTTCGCTTATTGCCCAAACACTATCTGTAAGAAGGGCGGCGGCACTTTAGAGATACTGCCCCACCCCAATGGTGATCCGTTTACTTACCAGAGTTTAGAATTGTATACTCTGGAGCCGGGTTATCCAGGTGGGAATTCAGGCTTCCCTCCTGTTCTAGCTGGACCATCTGGGACTATTTATCCGGAGCCTCAGCTTTTACATTTGTGACAGTCTGAATACTAATGACTCCTCTCTCACCTTGGGATTATTGGGAAGTGCAAACGAGATAAAACCCATGAAAACCTGTGGAGATGGTCGCTTTCTGTGATTGAGGATGAAGCTAAGTCTTCTTAACTTGAGAGAGATACCTAGATTAGTAGTTCTCAACCTGTGGGTCATGACCCCCTTGACAAACCTGTATCTCCCCCCAAATATCTACATTATGATTCATAACAGCAGCAAAATTGTAGTTACGAAGTAGCAGTGGAAATAATCTTATGGTTGGGCGGTCAGGGGTCATCACAGCAAGAGGAACTAACAGTAAGGGTTGCAGCATTAGGAGGGTTGAGAACTACTGGTCTAGGTTTCCCAAAGGTTCGCATGAATGGAACCGAAACCCCTGGGCTGTCTGCACACGTGTTCCGAGGTGTTCTGAGGGCCTGTCAGTCATGGGGCCGTTAGTCTGTCCTGTTTTCTTGACTTTTAGAGGACCAAAGGAGAGCACCTTGTTATCCACCTGAGGATGTCCATTGGCCAGAATTGCTGACCTGGGTCACTTACTGAACAAAAGCCGTCTTTCTTTATCCATACCCCAACTTCCTCCCCGGGAAGGAAAACAATGGCGGTGACAGCAACCCTTTGTCTGAGGTGCACTCGGCCTAGATAAACAGATCAACAGAGCGGTGCCCGGGTTTCTCTTCCTTTCTGCCTTTCAGAAGAGTGCACAACATTATCCCTCCCAAAGCCCCATTTCTCGGACTGAAAGCCCTTCCTGTGGGCGGGATGCTCACTCCTGTGTTTTCCCAGGAAGCCAGCTACCTCCTCCTAGATGACCACTCCTAGAGTTCTTTTTTTTTTTTTTTTTTAATTAGGTTTCTTGAACTTCATATTAATTACCCAGATCGTGGCTTCTTCAGCTCTTGGAGGTGGGGAGGGGTTTAGTTTCATGGAAGCCCCTCGGTGGAGAAAAGCATTTGCTCTTCTTGTAGAAGACCCAAGTTTGGTTTCCAGTACCCAGATCAGGTGGCTCCTAACTGCCATTATCTTAGCTCCAGCAGATCCTACACTCTCTCTGGTGTTACACACACACACACACACACACACACACACACACACAAAATCTTAAAATATTCAAGTTATCTGAATCAAGGTAACATGAATAGAATAAAGGCTTATTGATTTCATGGCAACTAATTTAGTGTAATAGGAAATTACAATACTTTTAGGTAGCTAAAATATTTATAATTATGCCGGGCCAGGTGGCAACTGGTGTGAATTCATTAGTGTGGTACCCATGTCATATTCAGAAGACTGCACCCCACAGCACCCCTACCGATCCTTCAGTCTTCTCTTCTAAGATGGTCTCTGAACCTTGATGAGGATCAGGGATGATAACGATGCTCCATTTAAGGCTGAGCACTCAGTACTTATTCTTAACGCCAAGTCCATTTTCTGAGGGTAAAGTTTATGTGCTTTGAAAGTGCACAGTTTTGGAAGATGGAGATAGCTGTAGAATTCATTAGCACCATCCAAAGGAACATTTTCATCTCCTGAGAAAATCCTCTTGGGTTTGTTCCTGGAGTGTGCCCACCTCACTTCCCCAGATGTGACCACTCTCCTGATTTCTCTTTATTTTGAATTGGCTTTATAGGACCTCACATATGTGAAACTGTACAAATTTACTCTTTTGTGTCTAGTCTGTTTTGCTTCTAAAATATCAGCAAGCTTTGATTCATCCAGTGACGCTGAAGCCATTGCAATCAATACTGGGAGAGTCAACTGCCTTGCTTTCTTCTCAGCTTCAAGTGGGTCATGGAGCAAATATTTCCACCATGGAAGTTGGCAAATGCTGCTTATCTTTCTGTTCATTGCAGTCAGCTGTCAGCACGCCACTGCCAACCTTCATGTGGTTGGGTGAATTGATAGTGCAGTCCTTTATATTGCCCAGTAGCATTTCTTGGCTCCATATGCCTTTTCTGTGTATGCGTATATGTATGTGTGGTGTATGCTGGTCTCACTGTTTATATTTGGGGATAAGCATTTACCTTTGTCAGTCAGTAAAGAGTTAGAGTTGTCCTTGTCAATGGGGCCTTTGAAATTTTCATTAATATTATTAACAGTATTATTTATTAAATGCTAATCTTTAAGATAAAATATTTATTTTTAATGTATGTGTATGCACATATTTGTGTGCACACCATGGGTATACAGGTACTGAGGAAACCAGTAGAAGACATCAGATGCCCTGGAGCTAGACTTACAGGCAGTTGTAAGCTGCCTGATGTGTGCTGGGAATGGTCTCAGATCCTCTGCAAGTACTACAAGTATTCCTAAACACTGAGCCGTCTCTCCAGCTAGTAAATGTCATCATATTATTTTTAGTCTTACCCATCCTTTCATCTATGTCTTCTTTTATTTGAATATGCTTCTTATAGTTAGCATGCTGCTGAGACTTGCT
Organism: Chionomys nivalis; assembly: GCF_950005125.1. Taxonomy (NCBI): domain Eukaryota; kingdom Metazoa; phylum Chordata; class Mammalia; order Rodentia; family Cricetidae; genus Chionomys; species Chionomys nivalis. The sequence continues at coordinate 22,652,716 of NC_080110.1, forward strand.
ATTTAAATCCATTTAAACAGTTCATCATTAAATTGAAAATTTTAATATTTATGTTTATTGTAATTTAGCTGCACCTGGATTTAAATCTACCACCTGATCATATGCTCCCTATTGGTCCCGTCTTTTATTTCTTCTCCCCTTTTTGGATGATTTTTAGTGATTTTTCATTTATGCATTCATCACCTTGGATGTTAGATACTGTTAGTGCCCACCTGGGGATTATAAAGGAAGCCTTGACTTATCAAAAATTAACTGTTACTCTCAGTGCATTTCCGGAAGCTTAGTAATCTTAGAATATCTTAATACTGTTTACTTTCCCCCAAGTTACTTTTGTTGTTAGTTTAAAATATTTTATGTAATCAAAAATCAAGGACATTTACTCCCTAATTTACCTCCTTCCTTTCTCATCCCTTCTCTTTTCTCCCCCTTCCTCTCCCTTTTCTCTCTTCTTCTTCTCCACCTCCCCCTCTTCCTCACCTTCCTCTTCTTTCTCCTCTTCTTCCCTTTCATCTTTGTCTTTTAACTTCATCTGCTTATTTTCTTCTGCCCCAAATGCCCTTGAGTATCCCTTAGCATCAGCCGGCTGGCAATGAATTCTCTGTGTTTTTATTTCTCTAAAAGTATTAAAATGTTACCTTCACTCAGATAGCAAATTAGCCCTGGTGTTAGCTTTCCATTACTGCACCAGGTATCTGAGATAATGGGAAGAGAAAATGTCTACTTGGACTCTCAGGTTTCTACTTTGGGTCTCTGGTGAGTCTGAACATCCTGGCAGGATCTCCTGATGAGTGTAGCATCTCACCTGGTGGTGGCCAGAGAGAGAAGGAGAGAGAAGAGCTGGCGGGCGGGGCGGGGGGGGGGGACACGACCCTATGATTGGAAGATCTTCCCCTGGGCCTCAGCTCTTTAAGGCTCCACCTCCCATCACTAGCAGCCTTTAATGGATGAGTCTTCGAGAGGGTGGTTTAGGCGCCAACCATCACAACACTAACATTCAGTGATGGTCAAGCTCAGGTGCCCTTAACGATATACCAGACTGAGGGAATGCAAATAGTCCTTTTCTTTTACTTGTGGGCAATCAAGCCAATGGTTGATGGGTTCCTGGAGAGGATTTGTTTCCCTGGTATGGAGAACGCATGCGCTCTGATGTGGCAGCAAAGACTCTGGTGTTCCTCATTTCTTGAAAAGTATCAGCTTGATCACAGCCGCACACATACAGCTCACAGTATCCTGCAGAGTCCTGACCCTCTGTTCTTGCAGAGGACCCAAATTAAGTTCCAAGGATCCAAATTCGGTTCCTAGCACCCACATGGCAATGCATAACCACCAGTAACTCTAGCACCAGGATATCTGAGGCCCTCTTCTGGCCTGAGGTGGATCTAAGCCTGCACATACAAGCACACACATGCTAGGCATATATATATGTAGAAAAGCATTCACATGCAGAAATAGGATAATCTACCTTCTTTAAAGAAAACCTTGTGTTAATCTCTTAATCTTCATTAGATTTTAAATTATTTGCAAAAATTTCAGACCATATTAAATGATAATATCCCCAAATTTCTGACCAATTATGTAAGCTCTTTATTCCTGAAGATTGAGTAAGAAATGCTTAATGATCCTATGGAATGCATCTTATTAGATTTTTACTGAGACCCAAATAATAAGTGTTCTAGATGAATATATATTACATAGAATTGTGCTAAAATGTAATATTTTGTAATTTCCCTTAATGTTTTCTGTTTTATGAATTAAGTAAACTTTTATTGAAACTCACGTTGTGGAACAGAAATATATTTCAACTGATCAGAGAGAAATTATGGCACCAATTATGTTTTCTTTCTAAAGAGAGAAATTTTGACACCCGAATTTTTCCTAATCTGTCATCCTAGGGTATTTCGCCATTCAATCTACAATTTTCGTTTATCAGGCTTTGTTCCATATAAATTTGTACAAGTTTCAACATCAGAATTCTTGATTCTACTAGAGGTGGGGAGAAACAAGCTAAGAAATGTCGCAAAAAAAAAATACTGGGGATACTATTCAAGAATAAATTGTGCCTTAAGTGTTGACTCAAATATTAGGTGCTCAGCTTACTACGGAGTCAGATTCATAAAGCTGATTGACATTTCCTCAATGAAATATTCAATCAGCAGCATGCTTAAAGGCAAAATAGTATCCAAACATCTAGTCTCAAAATGAGTAGATTCTTTATTTAGAAATAGAAAAAGGCATTTATTCCATTTATAAATACAGAAGGGACAAAAATGTCAGCCTATCAATTCAGAAAGTGTCAAGAGAATATTGTGATGACAAAAATCATGTTGAGTCAACTTTGTTCTTTCCTAAGTGGCCTAAACCTCACAGTACCTGCAAATGTGTCTGCAGGATAACAACTCTTAAGGGCCCTATGTCTGGTCTTTTCCTAGTGAACATCTTCAGAATGTTTTATCCCATCCATTCATACATGGTATCTGAACAACATGGCTGGGTATCTGAATAACATAAAATTCATTTAATTTAGTGATGCGATGTCATAAGGAAAGGAAGACCAGGGCCTGGGATGTAACTCGGTTGGTAGAACACTTGAATAGCATGCAGAAAGCCCTGAGTTTCATCCCCAGCAGTATGGTGGTATTTGCCTGTAAGCCAACAATCCCAGCATGTGAGATTTAGAAGTTCAAGGACATTCTCAGCTACATAGTAAGTTCAAGGACATCCTCAGCTACATAGTAAGTTCAAGGACATCCTCAGCTACATAGTAAGTTCAAGGACATCCTCAGCTACATAGTAAGTTCAAGGACATCCTGGGTGCATGTATTATGTCTCAAGACCATACAACAAGATACAAACTCAGAACAGCTCACATGAATCCACAGTTTTTAAGACTTTAAGACACAAAATGGAAGGCATTTGATCAGCTGTGACCTGAAGTTAATAGTATTTCATTGGTGGAAATCAATAGCAAACGGTAATGACAGCTGGAAGGGAAATACTGAGGGGAACGTCCAAGGTGCCCGGATTTACTGAGTCTAGGGCATGGTCAATAACTCCCCAAACTTACCCCCGTTGTGAGGAATCTTTACAGAGTACCGCTTAGCATGTTAGTAAAGACGTGACACTCCATCGGAGGCTAACTACTGAGGAGCATTGCGTAGCCTTGCTTCCCATCAAGGCCAGCTTCTCCTCCATCTATAATTCTTAATGGGTTTTCTCTGCCAATCATTACTAGAGATCTTTAGTTTTTTTTTTTCATTCATTCATTTTCCTCACTTATCTTCCAAAAGAGCCTTTACCAATAAAAAGTAGGTCACATCTTCATGCCGGTGAAAGAAAAATAAGCCTAGGTACCTTCTCTCCGCTTTTCCCTATTTGGAGTATAAGATTAGTACATAATCCCACATTGTGCCAATTGGAGGGGATCTGGGGGAGGAGACAGCCTTGTGAGGGAAGAAACTAAGGGACCAGAAGTGCAGGGAGGATGGATAAACTAGTCCTAGAGAGATGATGCCTGGAAACTAAAGGATGTCAAGGGAGAGACGATGAGCAAACTCTTCCTACACAGATGATGACGGGGATCATTTTCTCAGAAGACTCCACTTGAAGTAAAACTTTAATTGCTGTTGCAGAAAACATTCATACAAAGTAGAAACAGTTTTTGATAATACTAGTAGAGAATATATTGCAGAATGTAGAACTAATTGTTGGTACATTCCTGGCATCAATTTAACTGAGTAGTCCCAAATGGTTAGCTCAGGCTAGCATCTAATGAGGACAAGAGCCTCGTCTCTGGGGAACATGGGATGATGCCTGCAGAAATATCAACCTGCACAACCATATTGAATTTTCCCGCAAGTGTAAACTTTTCATATAGTATAAGGATTTTTCTTACATGCACTTCAGTTTCACAGCAAACCTGGCATTAAATACCTGAACAAGGAAGAGAGCATTTGTGCAAGATCTGTAATCCCTTTCAAGATCAAACTCAGCTCCAGAACAAGCATGAGGCTGGCCTGGGAAATAAATATGAGACTGTCTCCATATAAATTACATCTCAATATAAATTAAAGCTCAATTTCATCTCTTTCTGCTGCTGCTATGGATTAATCCTATCTTTTCAGGTTCCCCCTTCGTGTTATAATTTTATATTATTTTTTTAAAAATAGGATTAACACTATTTTATTAGATTATATCAGTGGTGTAATTATATAGTCAATATAATTTGATATACTAATGATATAATGATGCTATTATATCCTTGATGTTTAAATTTCAAATTGGTTACACTGTCTCTACACTCGGGGCTTTCTGCAACTACCACGTGATGGTAATACAAAGCACAGCCTGAGTATCAATGTTTCCAAAGCAGCCAACCCTTCTGTGGTGGTTTGAAAGAAAATGGTCCCCAAAGGGAGTGACACTGTTAGGGTGTGTGGGCTTGTTGGAGGAAGTGTGTCACTGTGGGGGCGGCATTTGAGATCTCTATTTCTCAAGCTTCCCTCAGTGTGACAGGCAGTCAACTTCCTGTTGCCTCTGAGACAAGATGCAGGGGTCAGTTCCCACAAAACATCTGCCTGTATGTGGTCATGCTTCCCATCCTGATGATGATGGACGGAACCTCTGAAACTATAAATGAGTCAACCCCAATTAAATGTTTTCTTTATAAGAGTTACCATGGTCTGGGTGTCTCTTCACAGCAATAAAAACCCCGACAAAGACAAGATTTTATGTGTATTCTAGTTTTGTGCTATTGGGGGTTTTGTCATTGTTATTGTTTTTGTTTGTTTTGGTTTTTTTCCCCTAATCAGTTTTGCTCTTTCTCGTTCTTAGAAAAACTGATAAAAACAAAAATTGTCATACTTGGACTTAACATTTCGGCAAACCAAGATATTTAAAACCTTTTGTCTTGCTGGGCTGTGGTGGTGGACATCTTTAGTCCCAGCACTTGCAAGGTAGAGGAAGACAGGTATCAGTGAGTTCGAGGCCAGCCTAGTCTACAAAGCAAGTTCCAGGATAGCCAGAACTGTTACACAAAGAAAACCTGTCTCGAAAAACAACAACAACAAAAACCAACCAAGCCAAACAAATAAACAAGCAGAACCACTGAAGTTTGTTTCCTTTTTTTGCTATAATTTTTACTCACTTAAAATAATAAGATTAATCAAGTTATCTTTTTTTGTGCATGCATGGAAATTGAACATGAGTCTATTGGAAATATACGCAATTGAATGGTTCAGTCTCTTGCTGCCATCCCATTGTTCCCCGGGTGAGAGTAGACTGTGTGCATGGCCAGCTACGCTGGGTTGGCACACGGTTTGTAATTACTTGAAAGATTATCATTAAAAGTTGCGGAAATAATTGTCTTTATGTTTTGTGAAATGCCCAGTTCACGAATTATGAGCACACTCTCTTTCAGACTTACTGAAACTCGATTTCAGTCTTCATCCTGTTGTCCCTGTGTGAGCCAGCATATCTCAGAGTTCAGAAATGCATTTCTGAGGACATAGTTTATGGATCGTCTCCAGGGAAGGTGATGGACACCGACCCCTGTCTCTGACTACAGAAGGAGTTGCCTGAGAATAATGAGGAATCAGTCATGTGGAGGAACGAAGGCAATGCATGCTTTTGTGCCGTTTTAAGCCTTTAATATTTCTTTAGTGGTGACAGTGGGCATCCTTGTTCTGGACTGTCAAAAAGCTTTCAGGTGTCCATAGTCACTATAGCATTAGCTCTTGCCTTATTCCATGTGGCTTTTTTTTGTGTGTTGACAAATCCAACTTTTATCATTGATATGTTCAGAATTTTTGACATGAACGGTGTTGGTTTGTTACCAAAGCCTTTTCTCTATCTATTGAGATAGTCATAAATGTTTATCGTATCTGATAAGTGCATCATATTTATTGATTTGCAAATGTTTGACCATCCTCATATCCCTGGGATGACTTCCTACTGATCATGGTGAAGATAGTTAAATGTTAGAGTCAGTTAGTGAGTACTGAGATGTCTTAAGGTGCTTTAAGCAGAAAGTACCAAGGAGTATTCTCCATCTGTTAGTAACTAGAATGTGAGCTGAGTCAGCCTGGGTCTAACCTGAAGAAGTAGAGCTCACACACTTTGAGGGAATTGCTCATAGAATTGATGTGACCTTGTGTTCATTAATTCTGCTGTTTCTCTGGAAGCCTTTGCCACAAGCCATTGAAACATGGTAGAGAAGGTGACAAACACTAGTGTGTGCCTGTGATGATCGCATTGAGAAAACTCGAGATTTTTCTCAGAGGTGATAAATAAATACTAAGATGAAGATATGGACTGAAGTAGTGACTGGCAAAGTTGATTTTCATTGTTTCATACCCAGTACTCAACTCATACCTAAATTCTATGTTTAAGATATATTTTTAGCACAAGGGTAATTATTTACATTTTCATTCTGGGGGCTTGCAACAGTCAGTGAATGGCTGATAGTAGAAATAGTGGGTGTCAGACCAAAAAAAAAATGGATATGAAATTGGGATGACAGGAGAAATGGGTAGCCTATCCTATTTTAAAAGTTTGCATCCTCAGGGGTAACTTTTTTTCTTCCCGTAGTTAATAAAAGCTATAATTTTCATCATAAACTCCTTACTCCATGGGTTTTTTAAAGGATGGAGCCTCTTGTGTTTTTAATCATTCATGCTTTCTCTCAAATTATAATTATGTTCTTAATCCCTGTCCTGCGAGCTGGCAATTTTTTGATGGACTGAGTTTTCCTTTTTCTCCATTTCATTAATTGCATCTTGTAGAGCGGGTAATGATAGAACCTACGGAGCAGCACTTTGCCAGCCGCAAAGGTTATGAAATGCCAGCGAGCTCTTTTAAACAGCTGTCAGCTCATTACCAGACTTCCCAGGGTTCCACGGTCCCTTTAATACTCCCTTATTTTCTACATGGTCTTATTTGAGAAGTATTTTTCTGAGATGATCTTGAATGTCCTTAGGAACGAACCGTTCTGAGGGCTTGCTCTATGTGAACATGCTTGCTAGTTGTCCTGTTTATTTCAACAGCTGAGTTAGGTGTTCCAGGTCTGCATTCTCTCCAGGGCAGAGTTCCAGTGGCTGAGCCAGATACTCACTGTAGAAGCAAAAGAAACCAAGGCAAGGAAATCTACTCTAAATCACAGTGGGAGGGCTTTCCTTTCAACACCACGATTGGCTACTTTGTCACAATTGTTGAGTTTTGCCTTTTCTTATAATTCCTCTTACTTTCTTCTCTTTGTTCTTTAATTAGATACAACACAGCTCGCCCCCACCACCGTTGTTTTGACTAGTGTATTGCAATTATGCCATAATCACTCCATTGTCCATGTAAATGCTCTGTGATGCCCAGATTTACCGCTTTCCATTCTGTCCTCACTGTATTATAAACGCTCTTGCAGGGGAAATGAGTATATCAGTTGAGAATGGACTTCATGAAGCTGCTATAGATGAATCTCCTCCATCGAGGGTCTCTAAGCCATATCACCACCCTGAGAAGAGTTGGGACCCTTTAGGGGTCACCTAAGAGCATCAGGAAACACAGATATTTATATTATGATTCATATCAGTAGCAAAATTACAGTTAGGAAGTAGCAATGAAAATAATTTTATGGTTGGGGGGGGTCCCCATACTATGAGGAATTGTATTAAGGAATCGTAACAATAGGAAGGCCCAGAACCATTAGAGACAGAATCATTTTATCTTTTTTTGGTTTTTTTTTTTGGGGGGGGGGGTTGAGACAGGGTTTCACTGAAGTTTTAGAGCCTATCCTGGAACTAGCTCTTGTAGACCAGGCTGGCCTCAGAATAACCTTCCTGGCCTTCAATAGTATAAGCTGTGTCTTCTTGTATATACCCCAATGTGCCCCTTCTCAGTTGCTAAACACTCCTGAATTAGTGGTTTGTCCTATTCACAAATAGGCGGAATGAGAATGAAAGCGGAACCGGATGCTAGAGATCATGCCCCAGCCACCTCTCAGCGTCCCTGCTGCAAACGCTTCCCGCAAAGCAACCATGTTTGATTCACGGCTATAGATTGGCTTTTCTTCCCTCTATTTTAGGTCTTTGAGATTTGAACACATGATTTTAGCTCCTTCAGTGCAGTCTTCCCAACCTAGCCAAGGATGCTTATGTGAGCTATTGTGCCACGGGCTGAGTGGCTCAGATTTTGTTGTGTGAGAGCCTGCCTTCCTTATTACCTTCTAGCTAGGGATCCATCTAGCTTAATAACTGCCCAGGTCCCCAGTTCAGAACTTTATTTCACACTTCTGATGCCCTTAGCAAAATTGGTTCTGTGAACTGATATGATACAAAACCCTTAAGAATATTTATAGTGAGAATTATTATTATTTAAATATTTGCATTTGTGTGTGTGTTTGTGTGTGTGTGTGTTTGTACAAGTATGACATCAAGGTCCGAGGACAATTTTTGGGAATTAATTCTCTCCTTCCACCATGTGGGTCCTGGGAATCAAACTCACGTGGTCGAGCTTGTCCACAAGAGCCTTTTCATGCTAAACCATATAACCTGAAAACTATTTCTCATTAATTTTATTCAGAGGGTTAATTACCTCACATTTAATTGTCAGAACTTTAACAACTAACCTTTAAAAGCTATATTCCAGCGTCTTGGTTCACTCTTCTAATCAAGGCCACAGAAATGGCACCTGTCGTCCAGAAAACAGCTGTAATTTCAGGGCACAATAATTTTCTCTCATGTAGTTGCTCTATTAGCTTTCTAGCTCAATGACATAAGAGCTGAGGAGATAAAGAAAGGACAGGGTTTGTTTCTGCATGAAGATGCAGAGGCTTCAATCCATGGTCACTTGGCCCTTATGATTTTACCCATGACCGTGTAGGTCACTGTAACTGAAGAAGTGGGAAAGGCTGCTCATCCCACGATGGATGAGAAGTCAGAGAGAGACTGGGGTTCCAATATAGCTTTCAAGGGCATGTCCCTAATGACCTAGCCTCCTTCCACTAGGCCTCATTCCTAAAGATTTTACCTCTCCAATATACCACAAGCTATGGCCCAAACATGTGACATGCATGCTTTCGAAGAACATTCTAGGCCCAAACTTTAGCAGATGCTATACATCACTCATGACATTTAGAATATTTAGATTTAGTATCTTCATTTAGGAAGGGATTTGATTTAAATAACATAATCCACGTAAAGTATTTCTCACAGCATTTTTGTTGTTGTTGTTTAAACACTTTCCACTGTTATGTGTAATTTCATTATATATGTCATGAAACTAGTTATAGAAATAGTGCTGCTAAGGGTCCAAAATTTAAAATGAAAAACTTTAATGAGTGTTTACTTGGAGATTTCAATGTGCCTTAAATAGGAAGGAATATGGAGAGGGGTAACTTACAAGAAAGACCTTCTGAAATAGCCATATGAAAGTCTACTAACTATGGGCTTCCTAAATATATACATATATTAAAAAGTTTAAATGTATGTTCCCTATAATGGAGGAAGAATACCTTCGATTAGATGCCACATGCTAGCCAAAAAGAGAAAAAAGAAAAAGAAAAAAAAAAAGACCAATATCAGGAATGGTTTGTCTCTCATGGAGTTGTTACCAGTGGGGTTCCACAGACTCCTAAACATTACAGACTATTGGCAAGTCTCTTGACTATCATCCAAAACATGATAGTAAGACCCGATTGCTGAAGACACAACATTCATGAATCATAGAACATGTAGAACATGGAATCAATTTGGTACTGATCTGGAAACTTTTTTGCTATAGTTCAGCTTTCATAATGCTGTATGGTGCTTTGCACACTCCAGGAAAAGACAGGCAATCTAACAATCTCACCCAGGTGTGACCACAGAGAGCTACAACAATGGCTGGTTTGATAGGCGATCTCCGCTAGTTCAGTAGTGACCCAAATGTCATAGGAGTAACCAACCATTTTATGATTGAGTCTTAGGCTCATTGCATGATATAGAGCTCGTATGAGGTACTGTTTTGAAGGCCAAAAGCCTGGGTCTACCTATGTCATGGCCCCCATGGGGAGAACCTGATACTATTACTCTGCTAAGTGGATATAATATTCAAATGACTCCCAGTGACTTCTTGCTACACTCGATGTATCAGTGTTATCTCTCAATGGCGATTAACATAAGTTCCTCAACTGGTCAACATATAGAGAATAAGAGCTGTGGAGGGCTCAGCCCTAAGTGGGATATACATGTAACATCCCTTTCACCAAGAACTGGGAGTCAATGCAGAAGAGGAGGCAGAAAGATCGCATGAGGCAGAGTGGTAGATAGCTTCAAGGAGGCAGTGCTTTCCAGACCTAACAAGTCGGTTGCGTACATGAACTCAGAGAGGTTGTGAGAGCATATACAAGACCTGGGCAAGGTTAAGCCAGAAGAAATGCCAACATGGAAGGGGGAGGCAGGCATCAAGTCCCACACCTAGCTGAGGAACCGTTGACATTTAGTAGCTGCTAGAAAAGGCAGACTCCATTTTCTTTAATGTTGTGTCCCTTGCTAGTTTAGCCACACTCCAAGGCAGGTCCCATGACCAAGAGTAGCTGAGCAACACACAGTGGATTTGATGGGCTTGGGGGAAAAAAAAGAAAACTCAGAAGTTAAGTGGGTAGGGACGTAAAGGTGGGGGAGCTGGGTCTGGGTAGAGTTTGGGCAGGGTGAGGTTAATAATGATTAGAATTAATTGTATAAAACTCCCAAAGGATTAATAAAAATATCACCACATCTCAAAAAATATAGATATAAATACAACTATATGTGGCATTCTCATCAAAATTGGAAATTTGCAGTTCTTGCGATTTTTCTTTGAAAACTGTGTTTTATTTGCACAATGTTTATGTTTCTGCTCCTAAAATACGAGCTGTGAGAAAATAATAGTGATTCACCAGCATTTATTTTCAAATAAAACATTTTGTTGGGAATCGTCCTTAATCCTAGTAAACAAAAGACAAATATTATTGGCAAAATGTTTTCCCCTTTAACAAGATTTTCTAGAGCTGGAGTCTTCTCCGTGTGTCATGTAAATATTTGAATTAGTTAAATGCAGTCTGTGAATTTGGGAAAGAAAATGCTGAGAAAATTTATAGGCTTATGTTTTTACCATTTCTTGTAAATGGGTATTTCAACATCACTGGGACTCGTGATTCCCGTCTTTAACCGATGAGCCGCCCCAGATGTAAACTAAACAATGGGTAATAACAAAAACTACTTCAAACTCCGTAATGGTCCAAACCACCATGATGATGTGCTGTGACTCAGCAGCCTTGGTACAAGTGTACTAGACATTCTAGGGAAGGTTCTGAGATCATCCTCGCTGCTTACTGCATAGAGTCTCAGCGCAGGGGCATCTATAACGGCTGCTTCAAGATGCAGACCCTCCCAGAATCTGTCTGCACCCGGTCTATGCCTTCTGCACTGATTTTGTGATAATGTCACATGGTGGACACATTTTCTGCCAGAAAGTTCACTGTTGCCAAAACCATTTAGACCTCGGAAAAGGCCGGATAGCTCCACTGGCCATATGTGTGCTACAAGTGGACCTATTCTTTTCTTCGGTTTGTCTTCTCAAAGCAAAGTCCTTCCAGAACATTTTCTCATTTTAAGAAGATTTGGGGTTGGAGAGATGGCTCGGCTACTTTCCCAAAGGACCCTGCTTCAATTCCCAGCACCCATATTGTGTTCACAACTACCTGTGACTCCAGTTCCAGGGTATCCAATAACCTCTTCTGGCCATCGGGGGCACTATACACACATGGTGCATAAACATACATTCAGGCAAACACTTATACACATAAAAAGAATTTTAAAATTTTGAATGCTTTTGAGATTGTGGCAAAAAGAAGGGGAATGCTACCTATGTGGCCCATCTTAAAATTCCTATCGCTATTCCAAATCTCTTGAGATTCCTTTTGTCATAGGCCCTTGCTTCATTTCTAGTAGCCAGGGATAATTGACCTTTTACACAATCACTTGCATTATTGTATCAGCATTTAGGTTCTTGTGATGTTAAGTCCCTGATTCTAGAAAAAGGACTAGATACTCTTATCCTTAGGGATGGAGATTATCTCCCAGCTTACCCCTTCTTGTGTTAGAACCGACCTTTCTGAAGACTGACAGTGGGAATACCATTCTTTTCTTCCTAGGGAAGCACTCCCCTCCCAGTTTCTAACACGAGCTCTCTGCTGACACAAAATCCCAATCAAGCCAAATCAAAACAAACTAAATTAAAAGATATCCAGGTTTAATTGGACTCCTTTGCTATCTGGTGGCCTCAAGGGAAACCGGAAAGCCGCCAATGGGACCACTTGGGAAAGAACATGAGTTTATTTTTTTTTGGGGGGGGGAGCAGTTTAAATAGCCTGGGGGAGTGGTCTTGTCCTTTCCTGGGGAGGGGTCAAGGTTTGGTGGGCTACCTTGACCTTCCTCTGGGAGGGATCAAAGTACAAGGGGCACAGGGGTGGGGCCTCCAAAGATGGACCAGGATTTAGACCACTTTGGGGTATATATATATATATCCACAGGACTCTCAATCGTGCCACAGGGACGTGTGCTCAACTATTTTATTACCTCTGCCATATTTATAGTCTAGACAAAGTAAAATGATGTGGAATAGAGAGGATTGGGGGAGAGAGGCAGAGATAGTGTGGTGGTGCGCGGGGGGAGGGCGACTTGGGAGTTCACTTTTATATGTTTCCAGCTGTGTGCCCACTGTCTGTCTTTAATGTTTATATTTGCTTATCTATCATGGGCTCTTTTACTACATAACTTGTTTTGAAGGATATACTTTGGAGACTGGAGAGATAGTTCAGTGGGAAAGAGGGCTAGTTCCACAAGAGTGAGGCTGAGTTTGAGCCCCCAGAACTCATATGAAAAGACTGGACATGTAAGGTTAGGGTCTGTGATCCTTGTCTCCCAGCTGGGAGATGAGGGGTGGAGACAAGAATCCCAGGAAGCTTGTGGGCCAGCTTGCCTGGCATATGCGGCAGAGAAACAGTAAAGAAACCCTGTGTCAGACAAGGCAGAAGATGAGGACCTACACTCAGGGTTGCCCTCTAACCCATGTGAGAACCTAGCATATCCGTGCCTCCCGCACACACATCCGCACACAGGAATTCACTCATTCGCACACACACAGAATGTGCGTGCATGGGTATCATCTATAGTACACGACACCACAAGTATTTATACTCTGTAATGGTCAGCAGACATACGCATTGAATTTCTGGACACACACACACACACTTACAAAATGTAAAATATCTTTATCTGGGATAGCTAAGAAAAATATAAGCTAGAAAGTGGGAGGCCTGAGATCTGATCTTGCTTAGATCATTACCTATGTATCTAACAATTAGACACCAAGCTTCCTTTGCTTGCTTATAGTTATGCCAATAAAGACTTTTTTTTTTTTTTTTTTTTTTTGGTTTTTCGAGACAGGGTCTCTCTGTAGCTTTGGTGCCTGTCCCGGAACTAGCTCTTGTAGACCAGGCTGGCCTCCAACTCCCAGAGATCCGCTTGCCTCTGCCTCCTGAGTGCTGGGATTAAAGGCGTGCAGAAGAAGTCAAACATATCCTATTAAAGACTGTCATGGTCCCTAAGTAGTAAAGATGCTGATGTCTGGGAGGCTAACATTCTCAATATCATCTACCTTACCTTCTGCCCTCTCATCACACCTAATAAAATATAAAATAAAGAGGTATGTAGGAAGTTGTTTTTAGATTCCTTCTATTGTATTCTACCATTGTAGGAGTCTTAAAATAAGTATACTATACATTGCCTTGTGAAATTTCCAAAGGAATTCACTAAACAATAATTCTTCCAATCCATATATTGCTGTAGCTGTGACTATTACTTTCTCTCTCTCCTTCCTCTCTCTTTCTGTCTAGTCAATTTTTGATTGTCTCAGATGTGTGCCTTCTGCTCGGATGTATCCACACAGTGTTTCAGAAAAAACTGCTTAAGATTCACTCAGGAAGCAGTGCTTGCACGTAGCTTTCTGTGCATTGTTCCTCCACTTCCCAAGACGTTTCTAGTAATAGTGTTCTGCAGGACCGGAAGACTGCCGTGCTGCCTGAAATGTCTTCTCTTGGCACTTGGCTTTTAAGTCGCTACCCAGAGCACCCATTTCCCAGTGCTCGGGCAGAAAGACAGATTTCTGTCTCCCTCCTAAGGCTAAGCAAACAAGGCCAAGTTCAATGAAACAACCTGGGAGAGTCGGGCTGCATAGGAGCCTGGGTGTCTTTCAAAGCTAGACCACCTGCCTTTAGGCAATGCACAGCTTTCTGTTCTCGTGCTGTGCGATGGACAGATGTCTGGCAGAACAAAAAAGGGATTTGGCAAGTATGGACAAAACATAACTTCTTTTCAGGGTGAAACATCGCTTTAATGGAGGGCCTGCTTGGTCTCATTTCATTTCAGCCTCCTAGGAGAGAAATGCAGGGCCGTTTATCCACAACCGTACCGTCTGGGGTTGGCATGTTGAACACGCTCTTTTGTGCATATGTGCGGTTTCACTGAGACCATTAATCACCACTTGGAGTACGTGGTCTTAGTCTGATCCAAACAGATAAGCATAGCGGTAGGGGAATCGATGTGGAAATTCAAATTTCCAAAGGTTTGTCAGTTTCTCTTTAATTGGTCCTTGGAGGATCTCAGGTTTCTCTAATTTATCTTTAACTAGCTGGGCAAAATTCCGGCAGTAGAAGCCGTTTTTTCTGGTCCCATACATTGGAGAAAACCAGCACTCAAGCACCTAAGTAAACCTCTTGAAAATGGAGATCATGATATATCCCCTTCCAAACAGGGATGAGCTCCAAAGTGCCCCCAACCACAGACACAAAAGTCATTCTTCAAAGATAAAAATACCCCAGCTGTGTTTTTGCTTGCTGCTTTGACTCTGCTTTTACAGGCAAGAAATCACACATCTAAGCCAAGGAAAACAGATTCCAAAAGGAATGAGATTCAAGCTGTGATTCAAGGGGCCAAGTTAAAAACGATGTTACAAAGTGTCCAGAGTGCCTTCTGCATGGGGTCACAACCAAGGATGACAGCGCACTTCCTGAGGGGTCATTGTTGGAAATGTGCTTTCCTGGGTAGTTACAGGTATTTAGAAAAAGCCATGGTAAAGAACTGAAGATGATGACATCATTTATAGAGACGTATCCAGGTTACAAACTTGGACTCCAGAGTTAGACAGACCTTTACTTTCAGGCCCTTGGCATTTAGCAATTTTATGACGTAGTTTTCTTGTTTATAAAATGAGATCATAACGAGCTCCCTTAGTCAAAAAGCTGTTCTGAAGAATTGAGAAATGCGTATAAGGCACTTGGTGAGTATTCAACAGTGTGTCAACAGTCTGTGCATGCTATTGCTATTGCTACTAGCAAGATGTTCTGGGCCTGGACTCCGTCCAGTTCCAGAACATTCAATCATGGACTGAGCATATCTAAATACTTCAGTGAGCTGTACCCCACAGGTGGCTACTTTGTGTTTTTCAAAGAACGTGAGCATTGTCGAGTTATACTTCTCAAAGATGCTAACGGTAATATCCCTCCTCTTGTGTGCTTGTAAGAACATGGCCTGTAGACTATACCCATAAAGAGGATTCTGACTTTGGATGACTTGTGACTGTGTCAACTAACAGAGAATAGAGGTGACACCGAGTTGAGAGATCAGGAAGGGCTGTCACTTGATTGACTGGGAATGCTGTCTGTCTTCCCCGAAGACGCCAAGTCACACAGGTGCGCCTCTTGCCAGTGCTCTACTCAACGGTCTTAGCCTCTGAGTCATTCCCACTCGAACAGGATCCGTATGGGTGAAATCAGATAATCCTAGCTGGGGCCAATGAATTTGTCACAGTCTTCGTCTTCTCCTTAGAGACTCCAGTCCTCATGGCACAAGGCCAGCCCCAGTGTGCCCTTTCAAACTGCTGATCAGCTGTTGGGTATAGCGGCTGGTAGAAGGTACCAAATTCTGGGGTAGCAAATATAATTGGGGTAGAAAGTCTTCCCTATCTGGCCAGTTCTCCACGTATAAATTTCCCCAAGTACTCAGTTAATCCAGTATCTACCATGCATGTCGTTTGCATTGCTACAACAAGTATAATACGTGATCCTCAGACTGAAGCACGGGGCACACTGGTTACTGTTTCTGCCGTTGAACAGAATACCCGTCAGTAAACAGTGTAAGGAAGGAAAGATCTCTTCTGGCTTAAAGTTTGAGGGATCCATTCCATGGAGGAGGGGTAGGGGTGGGAGCAAGAGGCAGTGGTTGAAGCAGGAAGTGAACAGGAAGTAGGCAAGGCTGTAAAACCCCAGGGCTGCCCCCAGTGCTCACTTCTTTCCAGCAAGGCTCTGCCCCTAAAGGTTCCGCAACCTTCCAAAACGATGCCACCGGCTGGGGACCAAGTATCCCACACATGAGTGAGTCTATGGAGGACATTGCACATTCAAACCACAACCCAAAGGAAAGGAAACTATTATAGAAATTGTGGGATATAGAAACAGGCGTATGGCATAAGCACATAAGAGATAATCATAGACCTTCATGGGAAGGAGGCTTGCACGGGGCTCTGAAGAACAGGCGAGACTTGGGTAGCTAGGAAGGAGAAAGAGACCAAATCCTGGAGGAGGGGGAAATAACATTTGAAAAATGAGGTTTGGTATTATGTCTTAAGATTCATCTTTGAGTCACATTTATCTTACTTGAAAAATAATATTTACAAGGAAGAATGCTTTTGGCTGCATTCCCAATTCTTTCAAGAATTTATTTAGCAATTATACTTTATACAGCCTAAATTGTATCAACAGTATTTTGAATTAAGTTTTACAAGATTGATAAGCAAACTCTGCCTCTTCTAAAAAATAAAATTCCAACTATGCTCTGAAAGCTAAAATTTGCAACAAATTCCTAGAACTGTAAAGCCATACTGTCAATATTCACTGGTTTAAAGATATACATTAAGTATATTATTATTATTATTAACTCTCTCTATATATATACATATATATATACATTAACCATTAAGTCATACAATGCAATGACAATGTTGCTTTTCTCTTAAGCAAAATACTTACATATGACTACAAGCTAAATCTGATGGCCAATAATAGCTAAGCAAAATATTCGTAAATATTCATACTTTGCACACACACACACACACACACCCAAGCAACAAAGAATTGCTACTAACTTCAGCTTGTTGTTGTTGCTGTTGTTCCTAATGTCTTAATAACACCCCTCTCCACCTCAGAATCATCAAAACATATAGATAAACTCTAGATTTAAGTATAATGTCAGATTTTGGAAAGTGAGCTTTTTCTCTGTTTTGAACACAATTTACGGTGGGAGTTCATGACTTCTTTGGTAATAAATTTCTCTGAGCTGCTCAACCTCTTGCGCTTGCCTTCACTGGGGCCATGTGGCTGCCTTCAAATTCTGCCTCTAGATTTTAGCCCTGCTCTTTGTAGTAGTGCGGAATAGTAAGGACCGAATGACTTGAAGTCAGCACCCATACAAGAGTACCTTCTCTTCTTTGCTAATGATTTCATGGTCTTTCTCTGTTCTGATGTTGTTTTCAGAATTGTTCTGTCTTTCTTAAAGTCTTGCCTATGTCAGCGTAATGTTCTAGCTGGTGAGGGGAGATGACCTGATTATCAGAGAATAAATATTCACTTCAATTTTTTTGAGACTCATTACCGGGATCGAGATATTTTAATGCTGGAAAGGTGTGTGTGTGTATGTGTGTGTGTGTGTGTGTGTGTGTGTTGGGGGACCCATCCATACATGAGTGTGTCGAAGCCAGAGATTGATATTGAATCTGCCTCTATTAATTATTCCTGGAGGTAGGATTCCTAGGATTCTCATTAGACCTGGTCAACTGTTCCCCATGATCCTTCTGTCCCTGCCTGCCAGTTCTGGGATTACAGCTACACTATTCAGTGGATGACTTTTTCTGCTATGGGTGCTTAAGGATTCTAAGTCAGGTCCACATGTCGGTATAGCAAGTACTATACCCACTGACGTACCTACTGAACTCCCCTCTCATGTTTTAAACTAGTTCAATAGTGAGGATATGTTCATCTGCCGGACTTCATGAGAACACCCCGAAATACTGAAAAATCTTAATTGCTGAATCAGAAAGAATCTTGGAAAATCTGGCAACACCCTAGATATTATGGAGATTTTCCTGTTTTTTTTTTTTTTTCTCAAATGAGCCAACTCGTGTCTATCTGATCTAGAACTTTCTCCTTCAGGTAACAAAGAGTCTCTACAATGTATCTGCAGTCTGCAATTAAAACCCCAAAGCTGGCAGACAGACCAAGATAAGACTACAACATAATATTTGCTGATTCCAAATACTGTAGCCAGTAGCCACTTAGGACTGTTTGAATGATATTTCAAATTAAATTACAGTTTCAGACCCTCAGATGTAGGAGGCACATTTAAGTATTCTGCAGTTCCGTGTGGCTATTGTCTTGAATGCCACAGTTCAGGACTTTTCTGTCACTGTTGAAAATTGTCTTCTTATCGGGTAGGTAAAAGTGCTGAGGTGACTGTTTTACTATCTTAAAAATAAAATAATGTGATAAATGGCTATAGAATAGATCTAGATGCCAAAACATTACATATTTTATTATTTTGAATGATTCCTAGTCCAGTATTCTGCAGGGGAAACCTCTCGGTTAAGAACTTAGGCTTTGGAGATTGACTGAGTTCAGGTTTTACTTAGCTGTCTGGTTGGCCGAGTGAGTTCTCTGTAAAATGGGTATAATAAGTTTCTTGTGAGTATTAAGCTCAAATGAGAACACTTGTCCAAGTATTGAGTGCAGAGTCTGTATATACAAGCTGTCCGCATAAACCGTGTGCTGTTGCTGCTATTACAGTAGAGATGAGCATTCTGGTCCTGGAGCACCAGTCTCAGACCGTTCGCACAGCAACAATGTAACTCCTCGTCAGATGAGCATAGCAACAATGTAACTCTGTGTCCTGATGAGAACAGCAACAATGTAACTCCTCGGCAGAGGAGAATAGCAACATTGTAACTCCTTATCAGCCGAGAACAGCAACAATGTAACTCCTCATCAGATGAGCATAGCAACAATGTAACTTCTCATCAGATGAGCACAGCAACAATGTAACTCCTTGTCAGAAGACCTACACCTGAGGGAACCGAGCAGGCAGCAGCTTCTGCCTTCCCCACCCCTGACCCTTTCAGTTCGTCCTCTTGATGTTTGTCTGTCCTTCCCTTGAGTATACCTCAGGCCTGCTCCATAGTTTTGCAATGCCACGTTCATTGTCACCTCTAAGTAGTGAAACAGTCGTATCTAGTTTGGTAGACGAGTTCTTATCCCTCGTTCTCACTCCTCCCCTCTCACTTTTGGCTGCTTCTTAGAATACTTGCCCTTTTGCTCCATTACGTGTGGTGGGTATAATTACTTCCCTGGTAGCCCTTTCTTCTCACTCCACCCTTAGGGACATTGAATTAGCTTTCGTAGTCAAGCTTTTTTTCAGGATTAAGTCAGATAGAACAGATCATGGCACAGAACATTTGGAGTACCTGGGTATAGGGTTCTGGATGGTTCTCCAGCACATTCTTCATTTGGGTATGTTGGTTGGTAGGTGAGTACACAAGCCTCCTGCCTCTAATATCACTGTGCCAAGGGATCCAGAGCCTACTAACAGGCCCCTCCAAGTAAATACTCCCTATTCAAAGTCTGAAAGCCAGAGGCTGGAAAGCTGACACAGCTCTGAGGAGTGCTAGCTGCCCTTCCAGAGGACCTAGGTTTGATTCCCAGCACCCACGTGGTGGTGCACTACTCTCTGTAACTCCAGTTCCATGGGCTCCAACACATTCTCTTGGCCTCTGAGAGTACCAGGCACACACATGGTACACAGACAAACATGTAGGCAAAACACCCAACACATAAAATAAAAGTAATAAAATTTTAAAATATTGTGTAAGGAAAAAAGTACAAGTCATGAGCCCAACTCTATATTTGGGTGGTCCAGGGCTTATTTAACGAGCAATACAGGGTCCCAGCTCTGAATTAATGGTGTCTACTTAACTGGCTTGTAGCTAATTGAGCTAGGTAATTAGGCTTCTATTGATATTCTAAGATACCAGAGAAATCCATTTAATATTTTGTAATCATGCTTCTCATGGATCCTGGAAGATTGGCTTCGAAGTGGACAGGGTGGAAGATAGCTGATTTTCAGGTTCTTAGGATTCAACACTTTGAACTGAAGGATCTAGCTGGACTAGACCTTCCGGTGTGCTGCCAAGGACCAGGAGCAGGGAGGGTTTGGTCTGCAGAGGTCACAGACACCGAGCCACCAGAACAGTGGCGCCAGCCAGTCTTCCTGAGCCCCGAACAACCTTTCACACTGTGCCCTTTTTCTGCTTAAGAAAGACACTGTCCCCGATCTCCGAGTTTTCATTTGCAGCATTGGTCAGGACATTCATCTCTGTTTCATAGGAGGCATTAAAAACGTTGATCAGGCAACAGAGACAAATGACCTGTTCTAGTCCTCAGCCATAACAGAGCTTCCAAATTCAACAGCGCTGCTGAAACTGTGCTAAAACAGCGTTTTACAGTTCCCCGGGTGAGCACAATGCGATGCCCTCCTGGGCCCGCCTAGTCATTTTCTCCTGTCTCAGGAACACAGCTGGGACTTAGTAATTCACACAAAGGTTCTTGTTCTGAAGCGTATGTTTCTTCTAAGTGTTCCTCTGAGTATACCCTGCTGTAATCAGCTAAATATGGTTGTTTAGAATGCATTTATCACTGAGGGAATTTAGCTGCAGTTTAATACAAATGAAGTTTGTATCTTTTCCTAACTCAGACCTCATTATAAAGAAGGTAAACACTGTTAATATGCTGGTATTGTAGGAAACTTGCAGCTTCACTCGCGTTCTGAGAATTCCTTTCCTGGGGAGATATAAGCAATTTCTACCCCCCTCCTTGTAAGGTCAGTAACGAACAAAAGTACATTTCACCGAAATTGCCTCTGGGGGATCGGGACTTTCTTATAGAGCATGGATAAAAGGTTGCGTACAGGAGTGTGGGTGACCCCAAGGCTGCTGAGCCAGATGTCCTTTACCCAGCATGGATTCTGGCTTCCCTGTGGTTTCATTGATGGGGCTTCCATTTCAGTTAAGCTTCCTGTGATGACCAGTTTTATGGCAGCTTGACACAAGCAAATGTCAGCTGAAAGGAAGGAACCACTACTGAGAAAATGCCCCAGAGGATTTGGCTATAGGACATTTTCTTAATGAGTGACTGATGAGGGAGAGCCCAGCCCGTTGCATCCTGGGCTGATGGTCTTGGGTTCTTTAAGAAAGCAGTCTGAGTAAGCCATGAGGAACAAGCCAGTAAGCAGTATCCCTCCATGGCTTCTGCATCAGCTCCTACCTCCAGGTTCCTGCCCTGTTTGCGTTCCTATCCTGACTTCCTTCACTGATGTAGAACCGTGAAGTAGAAGAGTAAGTCAAATAAACCCTTTCTTCCCCAATTTGTTTTTTGGTCATGGTGTTTCTTCACAGAAATAGAAAGCCCCAATTTAGAAATTTCTCCAGCCCATGTACTCCATCACCTCCTATGACCTCTAGGTCACATTAATCAGGGCAGAACTGCATACAAACTGCTGGGAGATACAGAATACAGAAACTGGAATCTCTGGCGAGGGAGCGATGATTCTCCCCACCTCCTCTTTCTGTAATAGAATGTTAATATGGAGAGAGTCTTTTAAAAGAGGCAGCTTCTTTAGATCAGAGGACAGTTTTACTATTCAGCTATTCATGAACTTGGGAGAAGTCTTACTAATCAGGTACTTGAGGGGCAAGCAACCACAAATTTCTGTTATCTGATTCACATAAACAGGGAAGAAAGTCATCTCAAGAATTTGCAGATGCTATTTATAGTTCTCAGAAGAGCTAACATTTGGAGGAACAGAGCACCATTTGACTTCTGGGTAAATTAAACTCTTGATTCTGGAAGGCCCTGTTAGGAAAAAGCTCACAGAGATGACCTGGGAAGTGGCCCTGATAAGAACACTGTAGTCTCAACACAAGTTCTGTTATAGATGCAGATTTAGGCAGCTTTCTGTGCTTCAATTTCTCTACCCAAAAAACAGGGCCAATGCTCAGTAAAGATTTGATAATTATTAATATAGTACATATAATGTAAGCTAGTTACTCTATAAGGCTTTATGAATGGACCGGTCACTGTTGGAGACCCAAACAAGACCTAATTTCAATCCAACAGTTCATTAAGATATCTTGACAAGTTGTTTGAATAAAGCTGTATTTTAATTTCTAGGTTGTCTTGCAGAAGGTGCAGACAATTCTTTAGACCTTCTGCAGAAAATTCTTCCCAGAACTGAGACTCCTAAGTCTTCTTTGCAAATATCTTCCAGAATGTGCTCAGTTGGCCTCCCTCCTGGCTTCCACTTGGCTCCAGCATTTACACTGTGTGAATTCCAGCCTATGTTCAGCCTTGCGCAGAGACCACTTGATTCTGGAGAGGACCATTCCTGCTGTCCTCAAACTACCAGCCGTCAAAAAGGAGTCCTAAGCTTCTCAAACTCAAGACGTAGTGGTACGTTTAGCTCTTGGTTACTTCAAAAATTAACTATATCTACATAGAATCAAATATTGCCCACTAGGGCCATAAATGGTTGCTGTGTCTTCTGTGTAGGAATATTGCTGGCGTCTTCTGTGTGTTGTACCCTTTTAGGACATTACTAAGCCGTCATATCACAGGTGCGAAGCAATTTCAGGGCATAGTAGCTATTGGCCTTCAGAAACTAGTACCTAGTATTGGGGTTCTTGACTCTCAGCCACAGGGCAGCATTATGCAGTCTACAAAGAAACCCACAGTGCAAGATAAATTTGAGCTTTTGCAATGAAAATTCACCACACACCTGCCTAGAAAGAAAAGTATTTAGGCTCCACCGTCTGGTGTCTTGGAGATGAAGCCGACTGTGTGCTGAGTGTTCTGACTTCCCTTGCTGCGGCTTGGCATTTGCTGCAGATGGCTCCACCCAGCAGTAAGAGCATAGTATCAAGCTGACTTTCCTTCCACTCTTTGAACTAGACCCTCCATTGTTCCTGTTCTCTTTCTGCAAGCCTACAGTCACAATCCCTTAGCATTTGAGGAAGAGAAAATGTCAGTGTGGGTGGCTCCCCCCAAGGTCTGGAGTTTAATATTATAACTCAGCTTTCCATGCTGGAGGGAGATTATATACTACATTAAAATATATAACTAGTGCTATAAATTCCTTTTCCTTGTACGTAGTGTCTCATACTTAATACCCAGTATATAGAAGGTAGTGGAGTTTTCTGGTGCCTTCCATTCATCTCTAAGGCAAGCAAGATTGCGTAATGATTACGAATGTCAGCTCCTTGCTTAGGTTTGGATCTCGCCTTTACTACTTGATAATGAAATGACCTCATCAATAAAATGTGGAAAAATTACTTCATTTGTTCTGCATAGACATGCTGAACGCCCTATGTGTGACAGGAAGTTGGCTCTTCACACAGAATATAAAAGTTAGCAATAATATGTGGTCCTACACACATTTGCACAAGGAGGGTAATTCCTGATTGTGTCATTCAGATTTATTCTAACTTTGGTAGTAAAATCAGGTTTGAGTTTTTGAAGAAAAAAATCCAGTTGTGCATGCTATGTCTGTGTGTGCCTGTGCACATGTATAAGAAGAGTAAGTACATACGTGCTGCAGTACAGCATAAAGGTTAGAGGACAGTCTTGCGTGTCATGGTCTCACCTTCCTCTTGCTTGAAATAGGGTCTCTTGTTTGCTTCCGCTACCATCAGGCTATATGGCTGACCAGCATCCAGGGACACTCCTGTCTCTTGCTCCCATCTTGAGCAGGAGTGTGGGGATCACAGATGCTCTACAGGGTCAGGCATTGCGTGGGTGCTAGGGGGTCTCAACTTAGGTGCTTATGTTTGCTGGTAAATGTTGTATCCACCGCGCCATCTCCAATAGCCTGAGCCAGGTTTTTTAATTGTTCATTACTTGCTTTTGAAGTAGTTTTTGATGGCCTTCTTTGCCATAGTCCTTAACTTCTATAGAACTGCAACCAATCACTTTGCTGGGTTTCCCCTCTTGATCAGTTTTGCAGAGGTCTGCCTGTTCCCTTAGGTTCTTCTTGTCAGCATCCTAATTAGGCTTATTCTGTTCTCTGCACAAAGGGCCTTTACCAACTTGATGTACATAGGCTCATCACCATCGGAGGCAAGCACACAAAGCTGGGCTTGGCGCTTATTGAAGGCCACGGCAAATTCGCTGTTCTCGTGTGCCAGAGCAGTGAGCAGTTCTCAACCTTCCTAGTGTGTGGACCCTTTAATACACATTCCTCATGTTGTGGTTGACGCCAACCACAAAATTATTTTTGTTGCTGCTTCATAACTGTAATTTTGCTACTATTATGGATTGTAATGTAAACATCTGTGCTTTCCAACTATCTTAGACGATCCTGTGAACAGGTCATTGAACCCCAAAGGGGCGTGACCCACAGGTTGACAACCACTGTGCTGAACCACCATGGTTGAGAGCAGTCTTCAGCACATCGCCTAAAGCAATACTAATGTCCATTTCACCTCCAGCAGCAGGACCTTCCTTGACCATGGCAGCAGCTTAGGGGTAAGACTGAGTCTTGACCACCATGAAGACTCCACTTTGCTGCCATGGTAACAGAGAAAGAGCCAAATTAGTTGAGTTATTTTAACCTTTGGTACTTAGAAACATATTCAAGTGCTTGAAATAGATGGGTCTAATATATGTACTTATTTTATGTGTACTAGATTGGGTAAAATAATATGCAGAATTTTGAATTAAAGTATAGATTGTGAAGTTATACTTGAGCATTGTAGATTTAAAAATTGATGATTTAAAAGGGTTAGGTAAGGAACAATTTTTCTTTTAACATAATAAGCAGTTCTTAAGAACTGAGCACTCAAAAGATTTGAAGTCTGCATTGTCATGGCAAAATTAATGGCAAGCATTCTTTTAACCTTAAGCAGGTAAATTAAAAGCACACTTGAGTAATCAAGAGTGGAGACTCAGAGTTGGGGCTGAGGAGGTGACTCGTGGGTTAAAATACTTGCTGCTCTTGCAAAGGACCCTAGTTTGGTTCCTGGCACCCAAGTCCAGTGGCTCACAACTGCCTGTAACCCCAGCTCTTAGTGGACCCAACACCTCTTCTGGCCTCTGCCGGCTGGCACACATGCATAAATACAAACCAAAAAAGTACAGAAACTCGGAGTAAGGGTTTTTATTTTATGCAGTGCATTTGAAAGTGAAGGAACCAAAAGCATGCATGAAGGGATTATAAGGAGTAACCTGTTAATAAACTGTTTCACAATTCAGAAACAAATTAAAATGCATTCATAATTGATAGATTTGTGAATCCCTTTCAATCATACTATGTCCAACAGCTTGTTTCCTCTGGGTCTTTTCCACAGCCTGGTCTCTACGAAATAAATTATATGATATAAAACTGGTTTTTGAGCCCCTCAGATATTATATTATTTTATTAAGTATACATAAATAAATAACTTTTTAAAATTGAAGTATTGGAGTTGGGGGAGAGGACAAGAAAGGAGTTGGAAGGGGGAAAGTGATGTAATTATATTTTAATTAAAAGATTTTTAATAAAAAAAGCAGAAGCACAAAAAAGGAGAAGAAAACAATCAAATTATGGTCCTTCAGAGGATTTATTAACACGAATTATTCTTACATCAGTCATATCGTGATGTCACTTTAAGTCAAACTGTTACTCTTTATGGTTGCTTTGAGATGAAGTCTCTTGACAAGCTACAATAATTTAAGAAGATAAATACATGTTCTTTGCCTATACGTACATTAGAGTCAACCACTCCCAGAAGAATTATAGCTATACACTGTAAGCGGTGCTTTCGAAGGGTCCTTCCTACACATGTTCAGCATCTCTTGGTTTTAGGGAATTCTTAAGCCAGATAAAGAGCCAACTTCTTTCAGACCCTCAGGAGACTTCAGGGCTGCCCACCTCCTCCTCTTCCTGCTCTTCCTTCTCATATTCCTCCTCCTCCTTTCTGGTATGGACACAAAGAGTAAACTAATTAGATTCCGTCTCAAGATGGAAAAAGCTACAGCCCACAGATTTCAATTGCAAACTGTGGTTAAAACCGTGGCCTTTGCTGAACTACATTAATTCTCCCAGCTGCTTAAATAACATTAGTCAAAGTAAAAATCGAATCGTGACGGCAAATTGTAAGCAAGCCATTTTTAGCTGGGAACACGTGGAGATGCTTAATGTGTTTGTTGAAGGGGTTAGTGTCATAGGTTCTTCGAGCGTAGTTGTGTTTAGATACACACTGTACAACACTGAGAATGACAAGGTCAAAAACATCCTTTGTTGATTCCGTATAAGCCTAGGGAAGACTTAGATGTGTGTTGATCTGGGCACTGAGATGGCTGTTAAAATACAATTGCAAAGGATCTCGGGACTCGATTCCAATCAATGTTGCAGCTGTCTACCCAATTGCCCTGAGGAATTTCAGCATTAAGTAAGGAAGGAGGTAAGCTTGCCCTGTTCTCGGAAGTAATATATGAAAGACTGAAAATCGAGGCGTATCCATCCTGCCGGGCAAACGCAGAGCTTTTGAGACATCTTGAGAACCCGTACAGAGTTTTGTACAAGCAGGAATTATGTGGAGAGTTGCAGTCAAGATTAACATCAAGATGATCTTGAATGGATTTTCCAAGTGATTGCATGCTGGTTAAAGTACAAGAGGAAACCGTCTGTTCAAGTACCATAGTAGCTACCTTCTGTGAAGTACCAAGCAAAGACTGTGTACAAATTAGACATAAATACGTATTTCACAGCCCTGTGATCTACCTTCAAACTCTGGTGAATAAATGAGACGACTCCAAGCCAATGACAGCTGAAACATGGGAGGAATAAAGGAAGGGATTCTTTTCTAAACAAGAAACAAGTGAAGACATTGAACAAGCTAGTTCATTCATAGCGAAAACACAAGCAATACTTTAGAGATGCTAATCTCTTGATTTCGGCGATACTCGAGTTTTCAAATTGTATCATAAAATGCAGCGAACATCTCGGGAGAGCTGGTACAAAATATTCTTGAATGAACTGGGACATGATCAAAGTATAGGAAGTTTTCCTTTTGGCTCAGTATCTAAAAGCGTCGGCACTGGCATGAGGAAGGTTTCATGAAGGAAACGGTGACTGTATTATTTTTGGCAATAGAGTTTGAACGATGTATTTTTTAAAACTGTGCCAACCTTAGGCCTTTGCATGAAGTTCTGGAGCTTCATAGTATGAACCAAACTTACTTCTCCAATTCTCTCTTACCTGCGTGTACCAATACGCAGAATGTGTTCTCTTCTGTAATCAAAGGAATCATTGTCTGTTGTAGGAACACCACAAACCCTGCCGTCTATGTTCTGGTTTATACTGTTGCCTGTATGTCCAACCCTGATACTCTGCACCCAGCCCATAAGCCCCTCCACCATGGTACATCTCCAACTTCTCTAGTCCTTTTACCTTTTTAATAGTTACTAATCTGCACACCTCTCTTTGCCGTGAAGGTCGAGAGTCTTCTCTGATGGGTCTGCCTAGGTCGTATAACAATTCTACCACTAATAATCATATAAAGAAAGCTCACAATATTTATTAAACAAATGTTCAGATTACAAATTAGAAAGTTTGCTATAAAAAAGATATAGGGAATGATTTTTTTATTATTCTCCAGCTGAATTAGTTATTTCTTGCCTTGTGAAAAATGACCCCACGACTTAGCAATTTATAACATACACACTTATTGCACTGTTTCTTTGTGCATATCTGGAGGCGCTCTGCTGTGTCCTTAAAGGTATAGTCCCTCACAAGGACTTAAGCCTCTCCTGAAGGCCTGACTGGGGGAAGGATTATAGATTGAGGGCTTCACCTCTTGCTTTTTATTGACTAGACACTCACTGGTTTCTTGGAACATGGATTTCTCTAACACAACAGCCAGTTTCACCAACACACATGAACTGGCAAAGCAACAGATGGTGTGCTAGCAAGACAGATGCCACCATCTTAGGTAACCTGAATAGGAAAGTAGCCTACCTACCTGTATTGGTCAGGGTTCTCTGGAGGGACAGACTGATAGAATGTATGTATAGTGAAAGGGGATTTATTAGAATGGCTTACAGGCCCTTGGTTCAGCCAGTCCAACAATGGCTGTCTCCGGATGAAAAGGCCAAGAATCTGGTAGGCTGGTCTCAGCAGGTCTTCAGGATATGTTGGACCCCAAAGAAGTAAGTTCTAACATCAGCGAAAGAATGTCTCCGCATCGGGATAGATGAACTTGCCAGCAAGAGTGAGGGTGAGCAGGCAAAAAGCAAAAGCTTCCTTTTCCTGTGTCCTTTTCTGTGGCCTGACATGAGAAAGTGGCATAGAGTGGATTCAGTTAAGCAAAATTCCTCGGAAGTCTGCCCAGCTGCTTGGGTTTGAGCTGATTTCAGGTCGTCAAGTTGACAACCAGCATGAGCCATCACCTCTGCCAGAAACTATTGGCTGGAAATAAGCCATAGGTGGCAATCACATTCAAACGGACAATGTTACCAGGTGTATACCAGCAGGTGGGATGGCAAGGGTCTCTTATTAGACCAGTGGTTCTCTACCTTCCTAATGCTGTGTGTGACCTTTTAATACAGTTCCTCATGTTGTGGTGACGTACAATCACATTTTATTCTTTTCATTGCTGCTTCATTATTATTATTTTGCTACTGTTATGAATTGAAATGTAAATACCTGATATGCCATGCCCCAAGAGGGTCACGACCCACAGGTTGAGAACCACTGTCTTAGAATGTGTCTACGATACCTGCCTGAAGATTTGCTACACACATGCCTTCTGATAGAGTTTGTCATTAATCATACCTTAATTCTTGTCTTATAACAAATTTCTGCATTATTGTGCACATCAAACTTTTACCTTCTCCTGAAGGTAGTATTTGATACCATACACTGAGAATAATTCTTTCTTTCATTATCTACCCCAAATATATCATCATACCCTTGTTCATGCTTCACACTGTATTTTGAATTCCCCAGGATTGGATATGGTCACTCTCTTTGTTTTTGTTTTTTTTTTTGTTTTGTTTTGTTTTGTTTTTGTTTGTTTGTTTTTTAACAGCAAAAAAAAAAGGGGGGGAATCTTGAAATGGATACAAATGGACTTACTTTCTGAAGTCTCAGCCTCTCGGACACTCCTACTTGGGTGAAAAGATAGACACTGGGAGCTGAATTCCAGAGAGCACAATGGAGCCGAGCCAAAATCGTCATGTATGTTAGAAGTTTCTGATAGTAACAGCTCCTAAGCCGGTCCCAGTACAGTGCCTGGCAGGCACACAGTGAGAGTCCTGTCAACAGTTGGTAGCTTCCTTTCCTACTCTTCTCCCTTCCACTCATCCTCCCCACCCCCCACACACTCTAATCGAAAATGCTACTCTAGGGAAGATGTAGTGAAAATATGAAGTGGAGCCCACAGGATTTGCTGACGGACTGGGTGTGGGTTATAAACAGGAAGAGGCAGTAGACGATCACCTGTAGGGTTTTGCTTGTGTTGACTAGAAGAGGGAAATGAATCGGAGATGAGCTGCTTCAGCTGGTTGCCTGGTGATGGAGCGAATAACTGGTTTAGTTTTGCAGATGCTAAATTGAGATGTCAAGTGGGAGGTTGACTCTCTGGAATTCGGGGTGGGGTGGGGTGGGGTGGGAGCTGTGCTTTGAAAGCACAATTTGGAACGCAGACAGCTCCATCCCCACTGAAGGTGAATGCATCTGAAAATATTCCTTGTGGGCCAGTTCTCAGGTAGACGTATTCCTTGCCGGCCAGTTCTCAGGTAGAGAGACCTCCAAGACTTTTGTTTTCTGGAATAACAGTCAGTCTGTTGGCTGGGGGATGGTTTCCAGAGTGGGCGGAAGCAACAGCTGGCTTCTGCTCCTCCCGGGTAGGTAGAGAAAGAACCTGAAGGTAAATATCTAGTAGCGGAGCCCCTTAAAGGGGAACCGGGTGCTTCTCTATGAGTTTCTGAGGCCAGAGGTCCCTATTTACCTGTAAGCAGGTCCAACCTTTGGCATTATGACCCAGGGTCATCATCAATAAAGTTCATGCTCAAGAACTCTATGGTGAAGTTACAAAACAAACAAACAACAGCAAAACCCTCAATATTTTAAGTAAGTTTACAATTTCGTGTTGGGCCATATTTGTAGCCATCCTTGACCACATATGGCCAGAGGAACACAGGCCAGACACAATCTGTTGAAGCACAACTAACTGGAAATGAATTCCCAGGAGCATTTTCTAGAGGAGAGAACCCATCCTCCCAGCGGCTAACTGGAGATGAATTCCCAGGGGCATTTTCTAGAGGAAAGAACCCATCCTCCTAGCTGGACTCTACATTTAACTTTCTCTGATACAACCTCAGAGAAGCAAATATCACAGACAAAAAATGGCCTAATAATAATAATAATAATAATAATAATTTATCAGAATAATACAATTAAAGACAAAACAGTGTATAATAGCCAGGTGGTGGGGTAGCTCACGCCTTTAATCCCAGTACTCAGGAAGGCAGAGACACACATGGATCTCTGTGAGTTTGAGGCCACCTTGGTCTACAGAGCAAGTTCTAGAATAGCTTCTGCTGCACAGAAAAACCCTGTCTTGAAACTCCTGCCCCCCCAAGTAAGAAACTAGTTTGAATGATAACTATGTCTACCCCCCAAAAAAAAATAATAAAGAAAGAAAGAAAAGAAAAGAAAAGAAAGCGGACCATAAACGGAGATCATTATGATAACGTATAATTTAAAACTAAAGGTCAGAGAGAACAAAAGAACAAACCAACAAGCTAATGTGATTAAGGAAAAAAGTAAACAGTGATTTCAAAGCCCAGGAGGTTGGCTAATCAACACCAGCTGAACTAAGTAAGCCACACATGGTCCAAAACCAGTGGGGAGTGTTCTTGGGCTCCAGCCAAAGAGCTGGGTGCTCCTGTGGTGACCTGGGTTTCTCTGTGCTGAGCAGACTATTCACCAGCACCTCAGCTCTCTCCTTCCTGGCTTCCTGTCCCTAGGGCTCTGTTGCGGATAGTCCCTACTCTTCAGGGTGCAGGAATGTCACCCTGCGCTCTAACCGCTGGCTGTAACTGAGAGAACTTTCTGTGAATCAGAAGCGGGTATTTGTGATGAAGACTTGACTCCTGCCTGGCTGCTTTTAATAATAGCGGCAACACCAATATGAAAGAATGAATATTTATTGAAGACTTTTGTGCTCGGTATGAACTTTTGTCTGTCAAGTGAAGTTTCTTAGAAACTTTGTGTTATGACGGACGAGGAAGCTGAGGTTGCAACGGGAAAATACTGTGCCCGATACCATGAGTCACTTTCAGTATTTGGGCTTTGGAAGCCATGTCCTGACTTTGTGTGACACAAAGTCCTTTGAACAGATTTGGGGGTCGTGGTATTGTCATCTTTGGTCCACCGTGTTAGCAGAGAGCCAAGAATGGATTGACCGTGAAGTAGGCACGGGAGTCATAGTGGTTACATGTGTGTGTTCCATTCCAGATATGGAGACTGATATCCTCATCCCTACTTCTTCATAGGCAGGCATCTATGTGGAGGTAGAACTCCATACAGACCTCTGTTGAGCCTTGGTCTTAGCCTTCTCCGCTAGAAAGGAGAGAAGCATATTTCTCCCGGTTCTGTTCCAGGTAGCAGGTGGCACTGCACTGCAGTATTCCTAGTGGGCGAAGACATCAGAATGAGAAAGGGATATTTCAGAATTTTTCTTTTGCTTTTGAGCTCTGTCCTCTCTACCATAGGTTGTGAGCCCTACCTCCAGCCCCATAAGGCATCCCTCCATCCGAGGGCTAAGCTGATCAGTTAAGTTTCAAGAACATGGACAAACCCGAACCAATACAAATCTCATTCTTTGATGTGGACATAAAAGTATCTTACTGCTCCAAGCTTCTCTTGTATGTCACACCCTGGCTGCTAAAAGGTGATTAAAATGTGGTTTTCCATTTGTGACTCTCAATCCCCATATATACAACTCTCTACTTAAAGACAGATCTTTGAGTCAAGTCAGTTAATAGATATTTTTTGCTCTTAAGGCATTTTAGATGTTTCGCAAATGAAAAAGCATGTTAGGTCAATTGATA